>NW_027140986.1:1322475-1983713 GCF_036365525.1 Heterodontus francisci | reverse complement strand
GGCAGGATACTGATCCACTGTGAAAACCCCAAACACACCTGGCAGGATCCTGATCCACTGTGAAAACCCCAAACACACCTGGCAGGATCATGATACACTGTGAAAACCCCATAAACACCTGGCAGGATCCTGATCCACTGTGAAACCCCATACACACCTGGCAGGATCCTGATACACTGTGAAAACCCCATACACACCTGGCAGGATCCTGATGCACTGTGAAAACCCCAAACAAACCTGGCAGGAACCTGATGCACTGTGACACCCCCTTACACACCTGGCAGGATCCTGATACATCGTGAAAACCCCAAACACACCTGGCAGGATCATGATATACTGTGAAAACCCATACACACGTGGCAGGATCCTGATACACTGTGAAACCCCCATACACAACTGGCAGGATCCTGATAAACTATGAAACCCCCATACACACCTGGCAGGATCCTGATAAATTGTGAAAATCCAATACACACCTGGCAGGATCCTGATACACTGTGAAAACCCCATACACACCTGGCAGGATCCTGATAAACTTTGAAACCCCCATACACACCTGGCAGGATCCTGATAAACTGTGAAACACCTTACACATCCGGCAGGATCCTGATACACTGTGAAAACCCCATACACACCTGGCAGGATCCTGATCCACTGTCAAACCCCCATACACACCTGGCCGGATCCTGATAAACTATGAAACCCCCATACACACCTGGCAGGATCCTGATAAACTGTGAAACTCACATACACACCAGGCAGGATCCTGATAAACTGTGAAAACACCTATACACCTGACAGGATCCTGATACACTGTGAAAACCCCATACATACCTGGCAGGATCCAGATACACAGTGAAACCCCATTCACATCTGGCGGGATCCTGATACACTGTGAAACCCCACACGCATGGCAGGTTCCTGATCCACTGTGAAACCCCATACACACCTGGCAGGATCCTGATGATACACTGTGAAACCCCATACACACCTGGCAGTATCCTGATACACTGTGAAACCCCCATACACACCTTGAATAATCCTGATTCACTGTGAAACCCCCATACTCACCTGGCAGGATCCTGATCCACTGTGAAACCCCATACACATCTAGCAGGATCCTGATAGACTGTGAAACCCCATTCACACCTGGCAGGATACTGATAAACTGTGAAAACCCCATACACACCTGGCAGGGTCCTGATCCACTGTGAAACCCCCATACACACCTGGCAGGATCCTGATAAACTATGAAAAGCCAATATACACCTGGCAGGATCCTGATAAACTGTGAAACCCCCATAGACACCTGACAGGATCCTGATACACTGTGAAAACCCCATACATATCTGGCAGGATCCTGATGCACAGTGAAACCCCATTCACATCTGGCGGGATCCTGATACACTGTGAAACCCCACACACCTGGCAGGTTCCCGATCCACTGAGAAACCCCCATACACACCTGAAAGGATCCTGATACACTGTGAAACCCCATACACACCTGGCAGGGTCCTGATGATACACTGTGAAACCCCATACACACCTGGCAGGATCCTGATACACTGTGAAACCCCCATACACACCAGGAAGGATCCTGATACACTGTGAAACCCCAAACGCTCCTGGCAGGATCCTGATGCACTGTGAAAACTCCATACACACCTGGCAGGATCCTGATACACTGTGAAACTCCCACACACATCTGGCAGGATTCTGATTCACTGTGAGACCCCCATACAAACCTGGCAGGATCCTGATCTACTGTGAAACCCCCATACACACCTGGCAGGATCCTGATAAACTGTGAAACCCCCATACACAACTGGCAGGATCCTGATAAACGGTGAAAACCCCATAGACACCTGGCAGGATCCTGATAAACTGTGAAACCCCCATACACACCTGGCAGGATCCTGATCAACTGTGAAACACCTTACACATCTGGCAGGATTCTGATACACTGTGAAAACCCCATACACAACTGGCAGGATCCTGATCCACTGTCAAACCCCCATACACACCTGGCAGGATCCTGATATACTGTGAAAACCCCATACAGACCTGGCAGGATCCTGATAAAATGTGAAACTCACATACACACCAGGCAGGATCCTGATAAACTGTGAAAACCCCATAGACACCTGACAGGATCCTGATACACTGTGAAAACCCCATAAACACCTCGCAGGATCCTGATACACAGTGAAACCCCATTCACATCTGGCGGGATCCTGATACACTGTGAAACCCCACACACATGGCAGGTTCCTGATCCACTGTGAAACTCCCATACACACCTGGAAGGATCCTGATACACTGTGAAACCCCATACACACCTGGCAGGATCCTGATGATACACTGTGAAACCCCATACACACCTGGAAGGATCCTGATACACTGTGAAACCCCCATACACACCTTGAAGGATCCTGATTCACTGTGAAACCCCCATACACACCTGGCACGATCCTGATCCACTGTGAAACCCCATACACACCTGGAAGGATCCTGATACACTGTGAAACCCCCATACACACCTTGAAGGATCCTGATACACTGTGAAACCCCCATACACACCTTGAAGGATCCTGATAAACTGTGAAACCCCTTACACATCTGGCAGGATCCAGATACACTGTGAAAACCCCATTCACACCTGGCAGGATCCTGATAAACTGTGAAAACCCCATACACACCTGGCAGGGTCTTGATCCACTGTGAAACCCCCATACACACCTGGCAGGATCCTGATAAACTATGAAAAGCCAATACACACCTGGCAGGATGCTGATAAACTGTGAAACCCCCATAGACACCTGACAGGATCCTGATACACTGTGAAAACCACATACATACCTGGCAGGATCCTGATACACAGTGAAACCCCATTCACATCTGGCGGGATCCTGATAAACTGTGAAACCCCACACACATGGCAGGTTCCTGATCCACTGAAAATCCCCCATACACACCTGGAAGGATCCTGATACACTGTGAAACCCCATACACACCTGGCAGGATCCTGATGATACACTGTGAAACCCCATACACACCTGGCAGGATCCTGATACACTGTGAAACCCCCATACACAACCGGAAGGATCCTGATACACTGCGAAACCCCAAACGCACCTGGCAGGATCCTGATGCACTGTGAAAACCCCATACACACCTGGCAGGATCCTTATACACTGTGAAACTCCCACACACATCTGGCAGGATTCTGATTCACTGTGAAACCCCCATACACACGTGGCAGGATACTGATCCACTGTGAAACCCCCATACACACCTGGCAGGATCCTGATAGACTATGAAACCCCCATACACAACTGGCAGGATCCTGATAAACTGTGAAAATCCAATACACACCTGGCAGGATCCTGATACACTGTGAAAACCCCATACACACCTGTCAGGATCCTGATAAACTGTTAAACCCCCATACACACCTGGCAGGATCCTGATAAACTGTGAAACCCCTTACACATCTGGCAGGATCCTGATGCACTGTGAAACACCCTGACACATCTGGCAGGAGCGTGATAAACTATGAAAACCCCATACACACCTGGCAGGATCCTGATAAACTGTGAAACCCACATACACACCAGGCAGGATCCTGATAAACTGTGAAAACCCCATAGACACCTGGCAAAATCATGATACACTGTGAAAACCCATACACACCTCGCAAGATCATGATACACTGTGAAAACCCATACACACGTGGCAGGATCGTGATCCACTGTGAAATCCCCATACACACCTGGCAGGATCCTGTAAAACTATGAAACCCCCCTAAACACCTGGCAGGATCCTGATAAACTGTGAAAATCCAATACACACCTGGCAGGATCCTGATACACTGTGAAAACCCCATACACACCTGGCAGGATCCTGATAAACTGTGAAACCCACATACACACCTGGCAGGATCCTGATCAACTGTGAAACACCTTACACACCTGGCAGGATCCTGATACACTGTGAAAACCCCATAAACACCTGACAGGATCCTGATACACTGTGAAAACCACACACATACCTGGCAGGATTCTGATACACAGTGAAACCCCATTCACATCTGGCGGGATCCTGATACACTGTGAAACCCCACACACATGGCAGGTTCCTGATCCACTGAGAAACCCCCATACACACCTGGAAGGATCCTGATACAATGTGAAACCCCATACACACCTGGAAGGATCCTGATGATACACTGTGAAACCCCATACACACCTGGCAGGATCCTGATACACTGTGAAACCCCCATACACACCTGGAAGGATCCTGATACACTGTGAAACCCCAAACGAACCTGGCAGGATCCTGATGCACTGTGAAAACCCCATACACACCTGGCAGGATCCTGATACACTGTGAAACACCCACACACATCTGGCAGGATTCTGATTCACTGTGAAACCCCCATACACACGTGGCAGGATGCTGATCCACTGTGAAACCCCCATACACACCTGGCAGGATCCTGATAGACTATGAAACCCCCATACACAACTGGCAGGATCCTGATAAACTGTGAAAATCCAATACACACCTGGCAGGATCCTGATACACTGTGAAAACCCCATACACACCTGGCAGGATTCTGATAAACTGTGAAAACCCCATACACACCTGGCAGGATCCTGATACACTGTGAAAACCCCATAAACACCTGACAGGATCCTGATACACTGTGAAAACCACATACATACCTGGCAGGATTCTGCTACACAGTGAAACCCCCAGACACACCTGGAAGGATCCTGATACACTGTGAAACCCCAAACGCACCTGGCAGGATCCTGATCCACTGAGAAACCCCCATACACACCTGGAAGGATCCTGATACAATGTGAAACCCCATACACACCTGGAAGGATCCTGATGATACATTGTGAAACCCCATACACACCTGGCAGGATCCTGATACACTGTGAAACCCCCATACACACCTGGAAGGATCCTGATACACTGTGAAACCCCAAACGCACCTGGCAGGATCCTGATGCACTGTGAAAACCCCATACACACCTGGCAGGATCCTGATACTCTGTGAAACACCCACACACATCTGGCAGGATTCTGATTCACTGTGAAACCCCCATACACACGTGGCAGGATGCTGATCCACTGTGAAACCCCCATACACACCTGGCAGGATCCTGATAGACTATGAAACCCCCATACACAACTGGCAGGATCCTGATAAACTGTGAAAATCCAATACACACCTGGCAGGATCCTGATACACTGTGAAAACCCCATACACACCTGGCAGGATCCTGATAAACTGTGAAAACCCCATACTCACCTGGCAGGATCCTGATACACTGTGAAAACCCCATAAACACCTGACAGGATCCTGATACACTGTGAAAACCACATACATACCTGGCAGGATTCTGATACACAGTGAAACCCCATTCACATCTGGCAGGATTCTGATTCAATGTGAAACCCCCATACACACGTGGCAGGATCCTGATCCACAGTGAACCCCCCATACACACCTGGCAGGATCCTGATAACTATGAAACCCCCATACACAACTGGCAGGATCCTGATAAACTGTGAAAATCCAATACACACCTGGCAGGATCCTGATACACTGTGAAAACCCCAAGCACACCTGGCAGGATCCTGATAAACTGTGAAACCCCCATACACACCTGGCAGGATCCTGATAAACTGTGAAACCCCTTACACATCTGGCAGGATCCTGATACACTGTGAAATCCCCTGACACACCTGGCAGGAGCCTGATAAACTATGAAACCCCCATACACACCTGGCAGGATCCTGATAAACTGTGAAACCCACATACACACCAGGCAGGATCCTGATAAACTGTGAAAACCCCATAGACACCTGGCAAAATCATGATACACTGTGAAAACCCATACACACCTCGCAAGATCAGGATGCACTGTGAAAACCCATACACACGTGGCAGGATCCTGATCCACTGTGAAACCCCCATACACACCTGGCAGGATCCTGATAAACAATGAAACCACCACACACACCGGGCAGGATCCTGATAAACTGTGAAAATCCAATACACACCTGGCAGGATCCTGATACACTGTGAAAACCCTATACACACCTGGCAGGATCCTGATAAACTGTGAAAACCCCATACACACCTGGCAGGATCCTGATCAACTGTGAAACACCTTACACATCTGGCAGGATCCTGATACACTGTGAAAACCCCATACACACCTGGCAGGATCCTGATCCACTGTCAAACCCCCATACACACCTGGCAGGATCTTGATAATCTATGAAACCCCATTCACATCTGGCGGGATCCTGATACACTGTGAAACCCCACACACCTGGCAGGTTCCTGATCCACTGAGAAACCCCCATACACACCTGGAAAGATCCTGATACACTGTGAAACCCCATACACACCTGGCAGGATCCTGATGATACACTGTGAAACCCCATACACACCTGGCAGGCTCCTCATACACTGTGAAACCCCCATACACACCAGGAAGGATCCTGATACACTGTGAAACCCCAAACGCACCTGGCAGGATCCTGATGCACTGTGAAAACCCCATACACACCTGGCAGGATCCTGATACATTGTGAAACTCCCACACACATCTGGCAGGATTCTGATTCACTGTGAAAACCCCATACACACCTGGCAGGATCCTGATCAACTGTGAAACCCCCATACACAACTGGCAGGATCCTGATAAACTGACAATCCAATACACACCTGGCAGGATCCTGATACACTGTGAAAACCCCATACACACCTGGCTGGATCCTGATACATTGTGAAACTCCCACACACATCTGGCAGGATTCTGATTCACTGTGAAACCCCCATACACACCTGGCAGGATCCTGATCTACTGTGAAACCCCCGTACACACCTGGCAGGATTCTGATAAACTATGAAACCCCCATACACAACTGGCAGGATCCTGATAAACTGAAAACCCCATACACACCTGGCAGGATCCTGATAAACTGTGAAACCCCCATACACACCTGGCAGGATCCTGATAAACTGTGAAAACCCCATACACACCTGGCAGGATCCTGATCCACTGTGAAACCCCTTGACACACCTGGCAGGATCCTGATAAACTATGAAACCGCCTTACACACCAGGCAGGATCCTGATACACCTTGGAGAACCCCATAGACACCTGGCAAAATCAGGATACACTGTGAAAACCCATACACACCTCGCAAGATCATGATACACTGTGAAAACCAATACACACGTGGCAGGATCCTGATCAACTGTGAAACCCCCATACACACCTGGCAGGATCCTGATAAACTATGAAACCCCAACACACACCTGGCAGGATCCTGATAAACTGTGCAAATCCGAATACACACCTGGCAGGATCCTGATACACTGTGAAAACCCCATACACACCTGGCAGGATCCTGATAAACTGTGAAACCCCCATACACACCTTGCAGGATCCTGATGAACTGTGAAACTCACATACACACCAGGCAGGATCCTGATACACTGTGAAAACCACATAAACACCTGGCAGGATCCTGATACACAGTGAAACCCCATTCACATCTGGCGGGATCCTGATACACTGTGAAACCCCACACACATGGCAGGTTCCTGATCCACTGTGAAACTCCCATACACACCTGGAAGGATCCTGATACACTGTGAAACCCCATACACACCTGGCAGGATCCTGATTATACACTGTGAAACCCCATACACACCTGGAAGGATCCTGATACACTGTGAAACCCCCATACACACCTTGAAGGATCCTGATTCACTGTGAAACCCCCATACACACCTGGCAGGATCCTGATAAACTGTGAAAACCCCATACACACCTGGCAGGGTCCTGATCCACTGTGAAATCCCCATACACACCTGGCAGGATCCCGATAAACTATGAAAAGCCAATACACACCTGGCAGGATCCTGATAAACTGTGAAACCCCCATAGACACCTGACAGGATCCTGATACACTGTGAAAACCACATACATACCTGGCAGTATCCTGATACACAGTGAAACCCCATTCACATCTCGCGGGATCCTGATACACTGTGAAACCCCACACACATGGCAGGTTCCTGATCCACTGAGAAACCCCCATGCACACCTCGAAGGATCCTGATACACTGTGAAACCCCATACACACCTGGCAGGATCCTGATGATACACTGTGAAACCCCATACACACCTGGCAGGATCCTGATACACTGTGAAACCGGCATACACACCTGGAAGGATCCTGATACACTGTGAAACCCCAAACGCACCTGGCAGGATCCTGATGCACTGTGAAAACCCCATACACACCTGGCAGGATCCTGATACACTGTGAAACTCCGACACACATCTGGCAGGATTCTGATTCACTGGGAAACCCCCATACACACGTGGCAGGATCCTGATCCACTGCGAAACCCCCATACACACCTGGCAGGATCCTGATAGACTATGAAACCCCCATACACAACTGGCAGGATCCTGATAAACTGTGAAAATCCAATACACACCTGGCAGGATCCTGATAAAAGGTGAAAATCCCATACACACCTGGCAGGATCCTGATAAACTTTGAAACCCCCATACACAAATGGCAGGATCCTGATAAACTGTGAAACCCCTTACACATCTGGCAGGAAATCTGATACACTGTGAAACCCCCTGACACACCTGGCAGGAGCCTGATAAACTATGAAACCCCCATACACACCTGGCAGGATCCAGATAAACTGTGAAACCCACATACACACGAGGCAGGATCCTGATAAACTGTGAAAACCCCATACACACCAGGCAGGATCCTGATACACTGTGAAAACCCCATACAAACCAGGCAGGATCCTGATCAACTGTGAAACACCTTAAACACCTGGCAGGATCCTGATACACTGTGAAACCCCATACACACCTGGCAGGATTCTGATACACTGTGAAACCTCATACACATCTGGCAGGATCCTCATTCACTGTGAAACCCCCATACACACCTGGCAGGATCCTGATACACTGTGAAAACCCCATAAACACCTGACATGATCCTGATACACTGTGAAAACCACATACATACCTGGCAGGATTCTGATACACAGAGAAACCCCATTCACATCTGGCGGGAGCCTGATACACTATGAAACCCCACACACATGGCAGGTTCCAGATCCACTGAGAAACCCCCATACACACCTGGAAGGATCCTGATACACTGTGAAACCCCATACACACCTGGCAGGGTCCTGATATTACAATGTGAAACCCCATACACACCTGGCAGGATCCTGATGCACTGTGAAAATCCTATACACACCTGGCAGGATCCTGATACACTGTGAAACTCCCACACACATTTGGCTGGATTCTGATTCACTGTGAAACCCCCATACACACGTGGCAGGATCCTGATCCACTGTGAAACCCCCATACACACCTGGCAGGATCCTGATAGACTATGAAACCCCCATACACAACTGGCAGGATCCTGATAAACTGTGAAAATCCAATACACACCTGGCAGGAACCTGATACACTGTGAAAACCCCATGCACACCTGGCAGGATCCTGATAAACTGTGAAACCCCCATACACACCTGGCAGGATCCTGATCAACTGTGAAACCCCTTACACATCTGGCAGGATCCTGATACACTGTGAAACCCCCATACACACCTGGCAGGATCCTGATAAACAATGAAAACCCCACACACCTGGCAGGATCCTAATAAACTGTGAAAATCCAATACACACCTGGCAGGATCCTGATACACTGTGAAAACCCTATACACACCTGGCAGGATCCTGATAAACTGTGAACACCCCATACACACCTGGCAGGATCCTGATCAACTGTGAAACACCTTACACATCTGGCAGGATCCTGATACACTGTGAAAACCCCATACACACCTGGCAGAATCCTGATCCACTGTGAAACCCCCATACACACCTGGCAGGATCCTGATACACTGTGAAAACCCCATGCACACCTGGCAGGATCCTGATAAACTATGAAACCCCATTCACATCTGGCGGGATCCTGATACACTATGAAACCCCACACACATGGCAGGTTCCTGATCCACTGAGAAACCCCCATACACACCTGGAAGGATCCTGATACACTGTGAAACCCCATACACACCTGGCAGGGTCCTGATGATACAATGTGAAACCCCATACACACCTGGCAGGATCCTGATACACTGTGAAACCCCCATACACATCTGGAAGGATCCTGATACACTGTGAAACCCCAAACGCACCTGGCAGGATCCTGATGCACTGTGAAAATCCTATACACACCTGGCAGGATCCTGATACACTGTGAAACTCCCACACACATTTGGCTGGATTCTGATTCACTGTGAAACCCCCATACACACGTGGCAGGATCCTGATCCACTGTGAAACCCCCATACACACCTGGCAGGATCCTGATAGACTATGAAACCCCCATACACAACTGGCAGGATCCTGATAAACTGTGAAAATCCAATACACACCTGGCAGGATCCTGATACACTGTGAAAACCCCATGCACACCTGGCAGGATCCTGATAAACTGTGAAACCCCCATACACACCTGGCAGGATCCTGATCAACTGTGAAACCCCTTACACATCTGGCAGGATCCTGATACACTGTGAAACCCCCATACGCACCTGGCAGGATCCTGATAAACTGTGAACACCCCATACACACCTGGCAGGATCCTGATCAACTGTGAAACACCTTACACATCTGGCAGGATCCTGATACACTGTGAAAACCCCATACACACCTGGCAGAATCCTGATCCACTGTGAAACCCCCATACACACCTGGCAGGATCCTGATACACTGTGAAAACCCCATGCACACCTGGCAGGATCCTGATAAACTATGAAACCCCCATACACACCTGGCAGGATCCTGATCAACTGTGAAACCCCTTACACATCTGGCAGGATCCTGATACACTGTGAAACCCCCAGACACACCTGGCAGGATCCTGATAAACAATGAACCCCCCACACACCTGGCAGGATCCTAATAAACTGTGAAAATCCAATACACACCTGGCAGGATCCTGATACACTGTGAAAACCCTATACACACCTGGCAGGATCCTGATAAACTGTGAACACCCCATACACACCTGGCAGGATCCTGATCAACTGTGAAACACCTTACACATCTGGCAGGATCCTGATACACTGTGAAAACCCCATACACACCTGGCAGAATCCTGATCCACTGTGAAACCCCCATACACACCTGGCAGGATCCTGATACACTGTGAAAGCCCCATGCACACCTGGCAGGATCCTGATAAACTATGAAACCCCATTCACATCTGGCGGGATCCTGATACACTATGAAACCCCACACACATGGCAGGTTCCTGATCCACTGAGAAACCCCCATACACACCTGGAAGGATCCTGATACACTGTGAAACCCCATACACACCTGGCAGGGTCCTGATGATACAATGTGAAACCCCATACACACCTGGCAGGATCCTGATACACTGTGAAACCCCCATACACATCTGGAAGGATCCTGATACACTGTGAAACCCCAAACGCACCTGGCAGGATCCTGATGCACTGTGAAAATCCTATACACACCTGGCAGGATCCTGATACACTGTGAAACTCCCACACACATTTGGCTGGATTCTGATTCACTGTGAAACCCCCATACACACGTGGCAGGATCCTGATCCACTGTGAAACCCCCATACACACCTGGCAGGATCCTGATAGACTATGAAACCCCCATACACAACTGGCAGGATCCTGATAAACTGTGAAAATCCAATACACACCTGGCAGGATCCTGATACACTGTGAAAACCCCATGCACACCTGGCAGAATCCTGATAAACTGTGAAACCCCCATACACACCTGGCAGGATCCTGATCAACTGTGAAACCCCTTACACATCTGGCAGGATCCTGATACACTGTGAAACCCCCATACACACCTGGCAGGATCCTGATAAACAATGAACCCCCCACACACCTGGCAGGATCCTAATAAACTGTGAAAATCCAATACACACCTGGCAGGATCCTGATACACTGTGAAAACCCTATACACACCTGGCAGGATCCTGATAAACTGTGAACACCCCATACACACCTGGCAGGATCCTGATCAACTGTGAAACACCTTACACATCTGGCAGGATCCTGATACACTGTGAAAACCCCATACACACCTGGCAGAATCCTGATCCACTGTGAAACCCCCATACACACCTGGCAGGATCCTGATACACTGTGAAAACCCCATGCACACCTGGCAGGATCCTGATAAACTATGAAACCCCCATACACACCTGGCAGGATCCTGATCAACTGTGAAACCCCTTACACATCTGGCAGGATCCTGATACACTGTGAAACCCCCAGACACACCTGGCAGGAGCCTGATAAACTATGAAACCCCCATACACACCTGGCAGGATCCTGATAAACTGTGAAACCCACATACATACCAGGCAGGATCCTGATAAACTGTGAAAACCCCATAGACACCTGGCAAAATCATAATATACTGTGAAAACCCATACACACCTCGCAAGATCATGATACACTGTGAAAACCCATACACACGTGGCAGGATCCTGATCCACTGTGAAACCCCCATACACACCTGGCAGGAACCTGATAAACAATGAAACCCCCACACACACCTGGCAGGATCCTAATAAACTGTGAAAATCCAATACACACCTGGCAGGATCCTGATACACTGTGAAAACCCCATACACACCTGGCAAGATCCTGATAAACTGTGAAAACCCCATACACACCTAGCAGGATCCTGATCAACTGTGAAACACCTTACACATCTGGCAGGATCCTGATACACTGTGAAAACCCCACACACACCTGGCAGGATCCTGATCCACTGTGAAACCCCCATACACACCTGGCAGGATCCTGATACACTGTGAAAACCCCATAAACACCTGACAGGATCCTGATACACTGTGGTAACCACATACATACCTGGCAGGATTCTGATACACAGTGAAACCCCATTCACATCTGGCGGGATCCTGATACACTGTGAATCACCACACACATGGCAGGTTCCTGATCCACTGAGAAACCCCCATACACACCTGGAAGGATCCTGATACACTGTGAAACCCCATACACACCTGGCAGGATCCTGATGATACACTGTGAAACCCCATACAGACCTGGGAGGATCCTGATACCCTGTGATAGCCCCATACACACCTGGAAGGATCCTGATACACTGTGAACCCCCAAACGCACCTGGCAGGATCCTGATGCACTGTGAAAACCCCATACAAATCTGGCAGGATCCTGATACACTGTGAAGGTCCCACACACATCTGGCAGGATTCTGATTCACTGTGAAACCCCCATACACACGTGGCAGGATCCTGATCCACAGTGAAACCCACATACACACCTGGCAGGATCTTGATAGACTATGAAACCCCCATACACAACTGGCAGGATCCTGATAAACTGTGAAAATCCAATACATACCTGGCAGGATCCTGATACACTGTTAAAACCCCATGCACACCTGGCAGGATCCTGATAAACTGTGAAACACCAATACACACCTGGCAGGATCCTGATAAACTGTGAAACCCCTTACACATCTGGCAGGATCCTGATACACTGTGAAACCCCCATACACACCTGGCAGGAGCCCGATAAACTATGAAACCCCCATACACACCTGGCAGGATCCTGATAAAGTGTGAAACCCACATACACACCAGGCAGGATCCTGATAAACTGTGAAAACCCCATAGACACCTGGCAAAATCATGATACACTGTGAAACCCCATACACACGTGGCAGGATCCTGATCCACTGTGAAACCCCCATACACACCTGGCAGGATCCTGATAAACAATGAAACCCTCACACAGACCTGGCAGGATCCTGATAAACTGTGAAAATCCAATACACACCTGGCAGGATCCTGATACACTGTGAAAACCCCATACACACCTGGCAGGATCCTGATAAACTGTGAAAACCCCATGCACACCTGGCAGGATCCTGATCAACTGTGAAACACCTTACACATCTGGCAGGATCCTGATCCACTGTGAAAACCCCGTACACACCTGGCAGGATCCTGATCCACTTTCAAACCCCCATACACACCTGGCAGGATCTTGATAAACTGTGAAAACCCCATGGACACCTGACAGGATCCTGATACACTGTGAAAACCCCATAAACACCTGGCAGGTTCCTGATCCACTGCGAAACTCCCATACACACCTGGAAGGATCCTGATACACTGTGAAACCCCATACACACCTGGCAGGAGCCTGATGATACACTGTGAAACCCCATACACACCTGGAAGGATCCTGATACACTGTGAAACCCCCATACACACTTTGAAGGATCCTGATTCACTGTGAAACCCCCATACACACCTGGCAGGATCCTGATCCACTGTGAAACCCCATATACATCTAGCAGGATCCTGATAGACTGTGAAACCCCATTCACACCTGGCAGGATCCAGATAAACTGTGAAAACACCATACACACCTGGCAGGGTCCTGATAAACTATGAAAAGCCAATACACACCTGGCAGGATCCTGATAAACAGTGAAACCCCCATACATACCTGGCAGGATCCTGATACACAGTGAAATCCCATTCACATCTGGCGGGATCCTGATACACTGTGAAACCCCACACACATGGCAGGTTCCTGATCCACTGAGAAACCCCCATACACACCTGGAAGGATCCTGATCCACTGTGAAACCCCATACACACCTGGCAGGATCCTGATGATACACTGTGAAACCCCATACACACCTGGCAGGATCCTGAAACACTGTGAAACCCCCATACACACCTGGAAGGATCCTGATACACTGTGAAACCCCAAACGCACCTGGCAGGATCCTGATGCACTGTGAAAACCCCATACACACCTGGCAGGATCCTGATACACTGTGAAACTCCCACACACATCTGGCAGGATTCTGATTCACTGTGAAACCCCCATACACACGTGGCAGGATCCTGATCCACTGTGAAACCCCCATTCACACATGGCAGGATCCTGATAGACAATGAAATCCCCATACACATCTGGCAGGATCCTGATAAACTGTGAAAATCCAATACACACCTGGCAGGATCCTGATACACTGTGAAAACCCCATACACACCTGGCAGGATCCTGATAAACTGTGAAACCCCCATACACACCTGGCAGGATCCTGATAAACTGTGAAACCCACATACACACCTGGCAGGATCCTGATCCACTGTGAAACCCCATACACATCTAGCAGGTTCCTGATAGACTGTGAAACCCCATTCACACCTGGCAGGATCCTGATAAACTGTGAAAACCCCATACACACCTGGCAGGGTCCTGATCCACTGTGAAACCCCCATACACACCTGGCAGAATCCTGATAAACTATGAAACCCCAATACACACCTGCAGGATCCTGATAAACTGTGAAAGCCCCATACACTCCTGGAAGGATCCTGATACACTGTGAAACCCCATACACACCTGGCAGGATCCTGATGATACACTGTGAAACCCCATACACACCTGGCAGGATCCTGATACACTGTGATAACCCCATAGACACATGACAGGATCCTGATACACTGTGAAAACCCCATACACACCTGGAAGGATCCTGATACACAGTGAAACCCCATACGCACCTGGCAGGATCCTGATGCACTGTGAAATCTCCATACACACCTGGCAGGATCCTGATACACTGTGAAACTCCCATACACATCTTGCAGGATCCTGATTCACTGTGAATACCCCAAACACACCTGGCAGGATCCTGATCCACTGTGAAAACCCCATTCACACCTGGCAGGATCCTGATCCACTGTGAAACCCCATTCACATCTGGCAGGTTCCTGATACACTGTGAAACCCCACTCACACCTGGCAGGATTTTTATCCACTGTGAAACCCCATTCACATCTGGCAGGATCCTTATCCACTGTGAAACCCCATTCACATCTGGCAGGATCCTGATACATTGTGAAAACCCCATTCACACCTGGCAGGATCCTGATCCACTGTGAAACCCCATTCACATCTGGCAGGATCCTGATACACTGTGAAACCCCCATAAATACCTGGCAGGATCCTGATACACAGTGAAATCCCATTCACATCTGGCGGGATCCTGATACACTGTGAAACCCCACACACATGGCAGGTTCCTGATCCACTGAGAGACCCCCATACACACCTGGAAGGATCCTGATACACTGTGAAACCCCATACACACCTGGCAGGATCCTGATGATACACTGTGAAACCCCATACACACCTGGCAGGATCCTGATACACTGTGAAACCCCCATACACACCTGGATGGATCCTGATACACTGTGAAACCCCAAACGCACCTGGCAGGATCCTGATGCACTGTGAAAACCCCATACACACCTGGCAGGATCCTGATACACTGTGAAACTCCCACACACATCTGGCAGGATTCTGATTCACTGTGAAACACCCATACACTCGTGGCAGGATCCTGATCCACTGTGAAACACCAATTCACACCTGGCAGGATCCTGATAGACAATGCCATCCCCATACACACCAGGCAGGATCCTGATAAACTGTGAAAACCCCATAGACACCTGGCAAAATCATGATACACTGTGAAAACCCATACACACCTCGCAAGATCATGATACACTGTGAAAACCCATACACACGTGGCAGGATCCTGATCCACTGTGAAACCCCCATACACACCTGGCAGGATCCTGATAAACAATGAAACCCCCACACAGACCTGGCAGGATCCTGATAAACTGTGAAAATCCAATACACACCTGGCAGGATCCTGATACACTGTGAAAACCCCATACACACCTGGCAGGATCCTGATAAACTGTGAAAACCCCATGCACACCTGGCAGGATCCTGATCAACTGTGAAACACCTTACACATCTGGCAGGATCCTGATACACTGTGAAAACCCCATACACACCTGACAGGGTCCTGATCCACTTTCAAACCCCCATACACACCTGGCAGGATCTTGATAAACTGTGAAAACCCCATGGACACCTGACAGGATCCTGATACACTGTGAAAACCCCATAAACACCTGGCTGGTTCCTGATCCACTGCGAAACTCCCATACACACCTGGAAGGATCCTGATACACTGTGAAACCCCATACACACCTGGCAGGAGCCTGATGATACACTGTGAAACCCCATACACACCTGGAAGGATCCTGATACACTGTGAAACCCCCATACACACCTTGAAGGATCCTGATTCACTGTGAAACCCCCATACACACCTGGCAGGATCCTGATCCACTGTGAAACCCCATATACATCTAGCAGGATCCTGATAGACTGTGAAACCCCATTCACACCTGGCAGGATCCAGATAAACTGTGAAAACCCCATACACACCTGGCAGGGTCCTGATCCACTGTGAAACCCCCATACACACCTGGCAGGATCCTGATAAACTATGAAAAGCCAATACACACCTGGCAGGATCCTGATAAACAGTGAAACCCCCATACATACCTGGCAGGATCCTGATACACAGTGAAATCCCATTCACATCTGGCGGGATCCTGATACACTGTGAAACCCCACACACTTGGCAGGTTCCTGATCCACTGAGAAACCCCCATACACACCTGGAGGGATCCTGATACACTGTGAAACCCCATACACACCTGGCAGGATCCTGATGATACACTGTGAAACCCCATACACACCTGGCAGGATCCTGATACACAGTGAAACCCCCATACACACCTGGAGGGATCCTGATACACAGTGAAACCCCAAACGCACCTGGCAGGATCCTGATGCACTGTGAAAACCCCATACACACCTGGCAGGATCCTGATAGACAATGAAATCCCCATACACATCTGGCAGGATCCTGATAAACTGTGAAAATCCAATACACACCTGGCAGGATCCTGATGCACTGTGAAAACCCATACACACCTGGCAGGATCCTGATAAACTGTGAAACCCCCATACACACCTGGCAGGATCCTGATAAACTGTGAAACCCCCATACACACCTGGCAGGATCCTGATACACTGTGAAAACCCCATACACACTTGGCAGGATCCTGATCCACTGTGAAACCCCCAGACACACCTGGCAGGAGCCTGATAAACTGTGAAAACCCCATACACATCTGGCGGGATACTGATACACTGTGAAACCCCACACACATGGCAGGTTCCTGATCCACTGTGAAACCCCCATACACACCTGGAAGGATCCTGATACACATTGAAACCCCATACACACCTGGCAGGATCCTGATGATACACTGTGAAACGCCATACACACCTGGCAGGATCCTGATACACTGTGAAACCCCCATACACACCTGGAAGGATCCTGATTCACTGTGAAACCCCCATACACACCTGGCAGGATCCTGATCCACTGTGAAACCCCCATACACACCTGGCAGTATCCTGATAAACTATGAAACCCCAATACACACCTGCAGGATCCTGATAAACTGTGAAACCCCATTCACACCTGGCAGGATCCTGATAAACTGTGAAAACCCCATACACACCTGGCAGGGTCCTGATCCACTGTGAAACCCCCATACACACCTGGCAGAATCCTGATAAACTATGAAACCCCAATACACACCTGCAGGATCCTGATAAAATGTGAAACCCCGTACACACCTGGCAGGATCCTGATGATACACTGTGAAACCCCATACACACCTGGCAGGATCCTGATACACTGTGAAAACCCCATAGACACCTGACAGGATCCTGATACACTGTGAAAACCCCATACACACCTGGAAGGATCCTGATACACAGTGAAACCCCATACGCACCTGGCAGGATCCTGATGCACTGTGAAATCTCCATACACATCTGGCAGGATCCTGATACACTGAGAAACTCCCATACACATCTTGCAGGATCCTGATTCACTGTGAAAACCCCAAACACACCTGGCAGGATCCTGATAAACTGTGAAACCCTTTACACACCTGGCAGGATCCTGATCCACTGTGAAACCCCCTGACACACCTGGCAGTATCCTGATAAACTATGAAACCCCCATACACACCTGGCAGGATCCTGATAAACTGTGAAACCCACATACACACCAGGCAGGATCCTGATAAACTGTGAAAACCCCATAGACACCTGACAGGATCCTGATACACTGTGAAAACCCCATACATACCTGGCAGAATCCTGATACACAGCGAAACCCCATTCACATCTGGCGGGATACTGATACACTGTGAAACCCCACACACATGGCATGTTCCTGATCCACTGTGAAACCCCCATAGACGCCTGGCAGGAGCCTGATCCACTGTAAAACCCCATTCACACCTGGCAGGATCCTGATACACTGTGAAAACCCCATACACACCTGGCAGGATCCTGATCCACTGTTCACACCCATAAACACCTGGCAGGAGCCTGATCCACTGTGAAAACCCCATGCACACCTGGCAGGATCCTGTAACACTGTGAAAACCCCATACACACCTGGCAGGATACTGATACACTGTGAAAAGCCCAGACACACCTGGCAGTATCCTGATACACTGGGAGAACCCCAGACCCACCTGGCAGGATGCTGATACACTGTGAAAACCCCAAACACAACTGGCAGGATCCTGATACTCTGTGAAAACCCATACACACCTGGCGGGATCCTGATACACAGTGAAACCCCATTCACATCTGGCAGGATCCTGATACACTGCGAAACCCCACACACACCTGGCAGGATCCTGATCCACAGTGAAACCCCCATACACACCTGGCAGGATCCTGATCCACTGTGTAATCCCCATTCACACCTGGCAGGATCCTGATCCACTGTGAAACTCCAAACACATCTGGCAGGATCCTGATACATTGTGAAACCCAACTCACACTTGGCAGGATCTTCATCCACTGTGAAACCCCATTCACATCTGGCAGGATCCTGATCCACTGTGAAAACCCATTCACATCTGGCAGGATCCTGATAGATTGTGAAAACCCCATTCACACCTGGCAGGATCCTGATCCACTGTGAAACCCCATTCACATCTGGCAGGATCCTGATACACAGTGAAACCCCATACACACCTGGCTGGATTCTGATACACTGTGAAACCCCATAAACAGCTGGCAGGATCCTGATCCACTGTGGAACCCCATACCCACCTGGCAGGATACTGATCCACTGTGAAAACCCCAAACACACCTGGCAGGATCCGGATGCACTGTGAAACCCCCATACACACCTGGCAGGATCCTGATACATCGTGAAAACCCCATACACACCTGGCAAAATCATGATACACTGCGAAAACCCATACACACCTCGCAAGATCATGATTCACTGTGAAAACCCATACACACGTGGCAGGATCCTGATCCACTGTGAAACCCCCAAACACACCTGGCAGGATCCTAATAAACTATGAAACCCCTAACACACCTGGCAGGATCCTGATAAACTGTGAAAATCCAATACACACCTGGCAGGATACTGATACACTGTGAAATCCCCATACACACCTGGCAGGATCCTGATAAACTGTGAAAACCCCATACACACCTGGCAGGATCCTGATAAACTGTGAAACACCTTACACATCTGGCAGGATCCTGATACACTGTGAAAACCCCATACACACCTGGCAGGATCCTGATCCACTGTGAAACCCCCATACACACCTGGCAGGATCCTGATAAACTATGAAACCCCCATACACACCTGGCAGGATCCTGATAAACTGTGAAACTCACATACACACCAGGCAGGATCCTTATAAACTGTGAAAACCCCATAGACACCTGACAGGATCCTGATACAGTGTGAAAACCCATACATACCTGGCAGGATCCTGATAAACAGTGAAACCCCATGCACTTCTGGCGGGATCCTGATACACTGTGAAACACCTTACACATTTGGCAGGATCCTGATACACTGTGAAAACCCCATACACACCTGGCAGGATCCTGATCCACTGTGAAACCCCCATACACACCTGGCAGGATCCTGATAAACTATGAAACCCCCATACACACCTGGCAGGATCCTGATAAACAGTGAAACCCCATGAACATCTGGCGGGATCCTGATACACTGTGAAACCCCACACACATGGCAGGTTCCTGATCCACTGTGAAACCCCCATACACACCTGGCAGGATACTGATACACTGTGAAAACCCCATACACACCTGGCAGGATCCTGATAAACTGTGAAACCCCCATACACACCTGGCAGGATCCTGATAAACTGTGAAACACCTTACACATTTGGCAGGATCCTGATACACTGTGAAAACCCCATACACACCTGGCAGGATCCTGATCCACTGTGAAACCCCCAGACACACCTGGCAGGAGCCTGATAAACTATGAAACCCCCATACACACCTGGCAGGATCCTGATAAACTGTGAAACCCACATACATACCAGGCAGGATCCTGATAAACTGTGAAAACCCCATAGACACCTGGCAAAATCATAATATACTGTGAAAACCCATACACACCTCGCAAGATCATGATACACTGTGAAAACCCATACACACGTGGCAGGATCCTGATCCACTGTGAAACCCCCATACACACCTGGCAGGAACCTGATAAACAATGAAACCCCCACACACACCTGGCAGGATCCTAATAAACTGTGAAAATCCAATACACACCTGGCAGGATCCTGATACACTGTGAAAACCCCATACACACCTGGCAAGATCCTGATAAACTGTGAAAACCCCATACACACCTAGCAGGATCCTGATCAACTGTGAAACACCTTACACATCTGGCAGGATCCTGATACACTGTGAAAACCCCACACACACCTGGCAGGATCCTGATCCACTGTGAAACCCCCATACACACCTGGCAGGATCCTGATACACTGTGAAAACCCCATAAACACCTGACAGGATCCTGATACACTGTGGTAACCACATACATACCTGGCAGGATTCTGATACACAGTGAAACCCCATTCACATCTGGCGGGATCCTGATACACTGTGAATCACCACACACATGGCAGGTTCCTGATCCACTGAGAAACCCCCATACACACCTGGAAGGATCCTGATACACTGTGAAACCCCATACACACCTGGCAGGATCCTGATGATACACTGTGAAACCCCATACAGACCTGGGAGGATCCTGATACCCTGTGATAGCCCCATACACACCTGGAAGGATCCTGATACACTGTGAACCCCCAAACGCACCTGGCAGGATCCTGATGCACTGTGAAAACCCCATACAAATCTGGCAGGATCCTGATACACTGTGAAGGTCCCACACACATCTGGCAGGATTCTGATTCACTGTGAAACCCCCATACACACGTGGCAGGATCCTGATCCACAGTGAAACCCACATACACACCTGGCAGGATCTTGATAGACTATGAAACCCCCATACACAACTGGCAGGATCCTGATAAACTGTGAAAATCCAATACATACCTGGCAGGATCCTGATACACTGTTAAAACCCCATGCACACCTGGCAGGATCCTGATAAACTGTGAAACACCAATACACACCTGGCAGGATCCTGATAAACTGTGAAACCCCTTACACATCTGGCAGGATCCTGATACACTGTGAAACCCCCATACACACCTGGCAGGAGCCCGATAAACTATGAAACCCCCATACACACCTGGCAGGATCCTGATAAAGTGTGAAACCCACATACACACCAGGCAGGATCCTGATAAACTGTGAAAACCCCATAGACACCTGGCAAAATCATGATACACTGTGAAACCCCATACACACGTGGCAGGATCCTGATCCACTGTGAAACCCCCATACACACCTGGCAGGATCCTGATAAACAATGAAACCCCCACACAGACCTGGCAGGATCCTGATAAACTGTGAAAATCCAATACACACCTGGCAGGATCCTGATACACTGTGAAAACCCCATACACACCTGGCAGGATCCTGATAAACTGTGAAAACCCCATGCACACCTGGCAGGATCCTGATCAACTGTGAAACACCTTACACATCTGGCAGGATCCTGATCCACTGTGAAAACCCCGTACACACCTGGCAGGATCCTGATCCACTTTCAAACCCCCATACACACCTGGCAGGATCTTGATAAACTGTGAAAACCCCATGGACACCTGACAGGATCCTGATACACTGTGAAAACCCCATAAACACCTGGCAGGTTCCTGATCCACTGCGAAACTCCCATACACACCTGGAAGGATCCTGATACACTGTGAAACCCCATACACACCTGGCAGGAGCCTGATGATACACTGTGAAACCCCATACACACCTGGAAGGATCCTGATACACTGTGAAACCCCCATACACACTTTGAAGGATCCTGATTCACTGTGAAACCCCCATACACACCTGGCAGGATCCTGATCCACTGTGAAACCCCATATACATCTAGCAGGATCCTGATAGACTGTGAAACCCCATTCACACCTGGCAGGATCCAGATAAACTGTGAAAACACCATACACACCTGGCAGGGTCCTGATAAACTATGAAAAGCCAATACACACCTGGCAGGATCCTGATAAACAGTGAAACCCCCATACATACCTGGCAGGATCCTGATACACAGTGAAATCCCATTCACATCTGGCGGGATCCTGATACACTGTGAAACCCCACACACATGGCAGGTTCCTGATCCACTGAGAAACCCCCATACACACCTGGAAGGATCCTGATCCACTGTGAAACCCCATACACACCTGGCAGGATCCTGATGATACACTGTGAAACCCCATACACACCTGGCAGGATCCTGAAACACTGTGAAACCCCCATACACACCTGGAAGGATCCTGATACACTGTGAAACCCCAAACGCACCTGGCAGGATCCTGATGCACTGTGAAAACCCCATACACACCTGGCAGGATCCTGATACACTGTGAAACTCCCACACACATCTGGCAGGATTCTGATTCACTGTGAAACCCCCATACACACGTGGCAGGATCCTGATCCACTGTGAAACCCCCATTCACACATGGCAGGATCCTGATAGACAATGAAATCCCCATACACATCTGGCAGGATCCTGATAAACTGTGAAAATCCAATACACACCTGGCAGGATCCTGATACACTGTGAAAACCCCATACACACCTGGCAGGATCCTGATAAACTGTGAAACCCCCATACACACCTGGCAGGATCCTGATAAACTGTGAAACCCACATACACACCTGGCAGGATCCTGATCCACTGTGAAACCCCATACACATCTAGCAGGTTCCTGATAGACTGTGAAACCCCATTCACACCTGGCAGGATCCTGATAAACTGTGAAAACCCCATACACACCTGGCAGGGTCCTGATCCACTGTGAAACCCCCATACACACCTGGCAGAATCCTGATAAACTATGAAACCCCAATACACACCTGCAGGATCCTGATAAACTGTGAAAGCCCCATACACTCCTGGAAGGATCCTGATACACTGTGAAACCCCATACACACCTGGCAGGATCCTGATGATACACTGTGAAACCCCATACACACCTGGCAGGATCCTGATACACTGTGATAACCCCATAGACACATGACAGGATCCTGATACACTGTGAAAACCCCATACACACCTGGAAGGATCCTGATACACAGTGAAACCCCATACGCACCTGGCAGGATCCTGATGCACTGTGAAATCTCCATACACACCTGGCAGGATCCTGATACACTGTGAAACTCCCATACACATCTTGCAGGATCCTGATTCACTGTGAATACCCCAAACACACCTGGCAGGATCCTGATCCACTGTGAAAACCCCATTCACACCTGGCAGGATCCTGATCCACTGTGAAACCCCATTCACATCTGGCAGGTTCCTGATACACTGTGAAACCCCACTCACACCTGGCAGGATTTTTATCCACTGTGAAACCCCATTCACATCTGGCAGGATCCTTATCCACTGTGAAACCCCATTCACATCTGGCAGGATCCTGATACATTGTGAAAACCCCATTCACACCTGGCAGGATCCTGATCCACTGTGAAACCCCATTCACATCTGGCAGGATCCTGATACACTGTGAAACCCCCATAAATACCTGGCAGGATCCTGATACACAGTGAAATCCCATTCACATCTGGCGGGATCCTGATACACTGTGAAACCCCACACACATGGCAGGTTCCTGATCCACTGAGAGACCCCCATACACACCTGGAAGGATCCTGATACACTGTGAAACCCCATACACACCTGGCAGGATCCTGATGATACACTGTGAAACCCCATACACACCTGGCAGGATCCTGATACACTGTGAAACCCCCATACACACCTGGATGGATCCTGATACACTGTGAAACCCCAAACGCACCTGGCAGGATCCTGATGCACTGTGAAAACCCCATACACACCTGGCAGGATCCTGATACACTGTGAAACTCCCACACACATCTGGCAGGATTCTGATTCACTGTGAAACACCCATACACTCGTGGCAGGATCCTGATCCACTGTGAAACACCAATTCACACCTGGCAGGATCCTGATAGACAATGCCATCCCCATACACACCAGGCAGGATCCTGATAAACTGTGAAAACCCCATAGACACCTGGCAAAATCATGATACACTGTGAAAACCCATACACACCTCGCAAGATCATGATACACTGTGAAAACCCATACACACGTGGCAGGATCCTGATCCACTGTGAAACCCCCATACACACCTGGCAGGATCCTGATAAACAATGAAACCCCCACACAGACCTGGCAGGATCCTGATAAACTGTGAAAATCCAATACACACCTGGCAGGATCCTGATACACTGTGAAAACCCCATACACACCTGGCAGGATCCTGATAAACTGTGAAAACCCCATGCACACCTGGCAGGATCCTGATCAACTGTGAAACACCTTACACATCTGGCAGGATCCTGATACACTGTGAAAACCCCATACACACCTGACAGGGTCCTGATCCACTTTCAAACCCCCATACACACCTGGCAGGATCTTGATAAACTGTGAAAACCCCATGGACACCTGACAGGATCCTGATACACTGTGAAAACCCCATAAACACCTGGCTGGTTCCTGATCCACTGCGAAACTCCCATACACACCTGGAAGGATCCTGATACACTGTGAAACCCCATACACACCTGGCAGGAGCCTGATGATACACTGTGAAACCCCATACACACCTGGAAGGATCCTGATACACTGTGAAACCCCCATACACACCTTGAAGGATCCTGATTCACTGTGAAACCCCCATACACACCTGGCAGGATCCTGATCCACTGTGAAACCCCATATACATCTAGCAGGATCCTGATAGACTGTGAAACCCCATTCACACCTGGCAGGATCCAGATAAACTGTGAAAACCCCATACACACCTGGCAGGGTCCTGATCCACTGTGAAACCCCCATACACACCTGGCAGGATCCTGATAAACTATGAAAAGCCAATACACACCTGGCAGGATCCTGATAAACAGTGAAACCCCCATACATACCTGGCAGGATCCTGATACACAGTGAAATCCCATTCACATCTGGCGGGATCCTGATACACTGTGAAACCCCACACACTTGGCAGGTTCCTGATCCACTGAGAAACCCCCATACACACCTGGAAGGATCCTGATACACTGTGAAACCCCATACACACCTGGCAGGATCCTGATGATACACTGTGAAACCCCATACACACCTGGCAGGATCCTGATACACAGTGAAACCCCCATACACACCTGGAGGGATCCTGATACACAGTGAAACCCCAAACGCACCTGGCAGGATCCTGATGCACTGTGAAAACCCCATACACACCTGGCAGGATCCTGATAGACAATGAAATCCCCATACACATCTGGCAGGATCCTGATAAACTGTGAAAATCCAATACACACCTGGCAGGATCCTGATGCACTGTGAAAACCCATACACACCTGGCAGGATCCTGATAAACTGTGAAACCCCCATACACACCTGGCAGGATCCTGATAAACTGTGAAACCCCCATACACACCTGGCAGGATCCTGATAAACTGTGAAACCCTTTACACATCTGGCAGGATCCTGATACACTGTGAAAACCCCATACACACTTGGCAGGATCCTGATCCACTGTGAAACCCCCAGACACACCTGGCAGGAGCCTGATAAACTGTGAAAACCCCATACACATCTGGCGGGATACTGATACACTGTGAAACCCCACACACATGGCAGGTTCCTGATCCACTGTGAAACCCCCATACACACCTGGAAGGATCCTGATACACATTGAAACCCCATACACACCTGGCAGGATCCTGATGATACACTGTGAAACGCCATACACACCTGGCAGGATCCTGATACACTGTGAAACCCCCATACACACCTGGAAGGATCCTGATTCACTGTGAAACCCCCATACACACCTGGCAGGATCCTGATCCACTGTGAAACCCCCATACACACCTGGCAGAATCCTGATAAACTATGAAACCCCAATACACACCTGCAGGATCCTGATAAACTGTGAAACCCCATTCACACCTGGCAGGATCCTGATAAACTGTGAAAACCCCATACACACCTGGCAGGGTCCTGATCCACTGTGAAACCCCCATACACACCTGGCAGAATCCTGATAAACTATGAAACCCCAATACACACCTGCAGGATCCTGATAAAATGTGAAACCCCGTACACACCTGGCAGGATCCTGATGATACACTGTGAAACCCCATACACACCTGGCAGGATCCTGATACACTGTGAAAACCCCATAGACACCTGACAGGATCCTGATACACTGTGAAAACCCCATACACACCTGGAAGGATCCTGATACACAGTGAAACCCCATACGCACCTGGCAGGATCCTGATGCACTGTGAAATCTCCATACACACCTGGCAGGATCCTGATACACTGAGAAACTCCCATACACATCTTGCAGGATCCTGATTCACTGTGAAAACCCCAAACACACCTGGCAGGATCCTGATAAACTGTGAAACCCTTTACACACCTGGCAGGATCCTGATCCACTGTGAAACCCCCTGACACACCTGGCAGTATCCTGATAAACTATGAAACCCCCATACACACCTGGCAGGATCCTGATAAACTGTGAAACCCACATACACACCAGGCAGGATCCTGATAAACTGTGAAAACCCCATAGACACCTGACAGGATCCTGATACACTGTGAAAACCCCATACATACCTGGCAGAATCCTGATACACAGCGAAACCCCATTCACATCTGGCGGGATACTGATACACTGTGAAACCCCACACACATGGCATGTTCCTGATCCACTGTGAAACCCCCATAGACGCCTGGCAGGAGCCTGATCCACTGTAAAACCCCATTCACACCTGGCAGGATCCTGATACACTGTGAAAACCCCATACACACCTGGCAGGATCCTGATCCACTGTTCACACCCATAAACACCTGGCAGGAGCCTGATCCACTGTGAAAACCCCATGCACACCTGGCAGGATCCTGTAACACTGTGAAAAGCCCCATACACACCTGGCAGGATACTGATACACTGTGAAAAGCCCAGACACACCTGGCAGTATCCTGATACACTGGGAGAACCCCAGACCCACCTGGCAGGATGCTGATACACTGTGAAAACCCCAAACACAACTGGCAGGATCCTGATACTCTGTGAAAACCCATACACACCTGGCGGGATCCTGATACACAGTGAAACCCCATTCACATCTGGCAGGATCCTGATACACTGCGAAACACCACACACACCTGGCAGGATCCTGATCCACAGTGAAACCCCCATACACACCTGGCAGGATCCTGATCCACTGTGAAATCCCCATTCACACCTGGCAGGATCCTGATCCACTGTGAAACTCCAAACACATCTGGCAGGATCCTGATACATTGTGAAACCCAACTCACACTTGGCAGGATCTTCATCCACTGTGAAACCCCATTCACATCTGGCAGGATCCTGATCCACTGTGAAAACCCATTCACATCTGGCAGGATCCTGATAGATTGTGAAAACCCCATTCACACCTGGCAGGATCCTGATCCACTGTGAAACCCCATTCACATCTGGCAGGATCCTGATACACAGTGAAACCCCATACACACCTGGCTGGATTCTGATACACTGTGAAACCCCATAAACAGCTGGCAGGATCCTGATCCACTGTGGAACCCCATACCCACCTGGCAGGATACTGATCCACTGTGAAAACCCCAAACACACCTGGCAGGATCCGGATGCACTGTGAAACCCCCATACACACCTGGCAGGATCCTGATACATCGTGAAAACCCCATACACACCTGGCAAAATCATGATACACTGCGAAAACCCATACACACCTCGCAAGATCATGATTCACTGTGAAAACCCATACACACGTGGCAGGATCCTGATCCACTGTGAAACCCCCAAACACACCTGGCAGGATCCTAATAAACTATGAAACCCCTAACACACCTGGCAGGATCCTGATAAACTGTGAAAATCCAATACACACCTGGCAGGATACTGATACACTGTGAAATCCCCATACACACCTGGCAGGATCCTGATAAACTGTGAAAACCCCATACACACCTGGCAGGATCCTGATAAACTGTGAAACACCTTACACATCTGGCAGGATCCTGATACACTGTGAAAACCCCATACACACCTGGCAGGATCCTGATCCACTGTGAAACCCCCATACACACCTGGCAGGATCCTGATAAACTATGAAACCCCCATACACACCTGGCAGGATCCTGATAAACTGTGAAACTCACATACACACCAGGCAGGATCCTTATAAACTGTGAAAACCCCATAGACACCTGACAGGATCCTGATACAGTGTGAAAACCCATACATACCTGGCAGGATCCTGATAAACAGTGAAACCCCATGCACTTCTGGCGGGATCCTGATACACTGTGAAACACCTTACACATTTGGCAGGATCCTGATACACTGTGAAAACCCCATACACACCTGGCAGGATCCTGATCCACTGTGAAACCCCCATACACACCTGGCAGGATCCTGATAAACTATGAAACCCCCATACACACCTGGCAGGATCCTGATAAACAGTGAAACCCCATGAACATCTGGCGGGATCCTGATACACTGTGAAACCCCACACACATGGCAGGTTCCTGATCCACTGTGAAACCCCCATACACACCTGGCAGGATACTGATACACTGTGAAAACCCCATATACACATGGCAGGATCCTGATAAACTGTGAAACCCCCATACACACCTGGCAGGATCCTGATAAACTGTGAAACACCTTACACATTTGGCAGGATCCTGATACACTGTGAAAACCCCATACACACCTGGCAGGATCCTGATCCACTGCAAAACCCCCATACACACCTGGCAGGATCCTGATAAACTATGAAACCCCCATACACACCTGGCAGGATCCTTATAAACTGTGAAACTCACATACACACCTGCAGGATCCTTATAAACTGTGAAAACCCCATAGACACCTGACAGGATCCTGATACACTGTGAAAACCCCATACATACCTGGCAGGATCCTGATAAACAGTGAAACCCCATGAACATCTGGCGGGATCCTGATACACTGTGAAACCCCACACACATGGCAGGTTCCTGATCCACTGTGAAACCCCCATACACACCTGGAAGGATCCTGATACACTGTGAAACCCCAGACACAACTGGCAGGATCCTGATGATACACTGTGAAACCCCATACACACCTGGCAGGATCCTGATACACTGTGAAACCCCCATGCACACCTGGAAGGATCCAGATTCACTGTGAAACCCCCATACACACCTGGCAGGATCCTGATCCACTGTGAAACCCCATACACATCTAGCAGGATCCTGATACACTGTGAAACCCCATTCACACCTGGCAGGGTCCTGATCCACTGTGAAACCCCCATACACACCTGGCAGAATCCTGATAAACTATGAAACCCCAATACACACCTGGCAGGATCCTGATAAAATGTGAAACCCCGATTGACACCTGACAGGATCCTGATACACTGTGAAAACCCCATACATACCTGGCAGGATCCTGATACACAGTGAAACCCCATTCACATCTGGCGGGATCCTGATACACTGTGAAATCCCACACACATGGCAGGTTCCTGATCCACTGAGAAACCCCCATACACACCTGGAAGGATCCTGATAAAATGTGAAAACCCCATTGACACCTGTCAGGATCCTGATACACTGTGAAAACCCCATACATACCTGGCAGGATCCAGATACACAGTGAAACCCCATTCACATCTGGCGGGATCCTGATACACTGTGAAACCCCACACACATGGCAGGTTCCTGATCCACTGAGAAACCCCCATACACACCTGGAAGGATCCTGATACACTGTGAAACCCCATACACACCTGGCAGGTTCCTGATACATCGTGAAAACTCCATACACACCTGGCAAAATTATGATACACTGCGAAAACCCATACACATCTCGCAAGATCATGATTCACTGTGAAAACCCATACACACGTGGCAGGATCCTGATCCACTGAGAAACCCCCATACACACCTGGCAGGATCCTGATAAACTATGAAACCCCTAACACACCTGGCAGGATCCTGAAAAACTGTGAAAATCCAACACACACCTGGCAGGATACTGATACACTGTGAAAACCCCATATACCCCTGGCAGGATCCTGATTAACTGAGAAACCCCCATACACACCTGGCAGGATCCTGATAAACTGTGAAACACCTTACACATTTGGCAGGATCCTGATACACTGTGAAAACACCATACACACCTGGCAGGATCCTGATCCACTGTGAAACCCCCAAACACACCTGGCAGGATCCTGATAAACTATGAAACCCCCATACACACCTGGCAGGATCCTGATAAACTGTGAAACTCACATACACACCAGGCAGGATCCTTATAAACTGTGAAAACCCCATAGACACCTGACAGGATCCTGATACACTGTGAAAACCCCATACATACCTGGCAGGATCCTGATAAACAGTGAAACCCCATGAACATCTGGCGGGATCCTGATACACTGTGAAACCCCACACACATGGCAGGTTCCTGATCCACTGTGAAACCCCCATAGACGCCTGGCAGGAGCCTGATCCACTGTGAAACCCCCATACACACCTGGCAGGATCCTGATAATCTATGAAAAGCCAATACACACCTGGCAGGATCCTGATAAACTGTGAAAACCCCATACATACCTGGCAGGATCCTGATAAACAGTGAAACCCCATGAACATCTGGCGGGATCCTGATACACTGTGAAACACCACACACATGGCAGTTTCCTGATCCACTGAGAGACCCCCATACACACCTGGAAGGATCCTGATACACTGTGAAACCCCATACACACCTGGCAGGATCCTGATGATACACTGTGAAACCCCATACACACCTGGCAGGATCCTGATACACTGTGAAACCCCCATACACACCTGGAAGGATCCTGATACACTGTGAAACCCCAAACGCACCTGGCAGGATCCTGATGCACTGTGAAAACCCCATACACACCTGGCAGGATCCTGATACACTGTGAAACTCCCACACACATCTGGCAGGATTCTGATTCACTGTGAAACCCCCATACACACGTGGCAGGATCCTGATCCACTGTGAAACACCAATTCACACCTGGCAGGATCCTGATAGACAATGCCATCCCCATACACACCAGGCAGGATCCTGATAAACTGTGAAAACCCCATAGACACCTGGCAAAATCATGATGCACTGTGAAAACCCATACACACCTCGCAAGATCATGATACACTGTGAAAACCCATACACACGTGGCAGGATCCTGATCCACTGTGAAACCCCCATACACACCTGGCAGGATCCTGATAAACAATGAAACCCCCACACAGACCTGGCAGGATCCTGATAAACTGTGAAAATCCAATACACACCTGGCAGGATCCTGATACACTGTGAAAACCCCATACACACCTGGCAGGATCCTGATAAACTGTGAAAACCCCATGCACACCTGGCAGGATCCTGATCAACTGTGAAACACCTTACACATCTGGCAGGATCCTGATACACTGTGAAAACCCCATACACACCTGGCAGGGTCCTGATCCACTTTCAAACCCCCATACAAACCTGGCAGGATCTTGATAAACTGTGAAAACCCCATGGACACCTGACAGGATCCTGATACACTGTGAAAACCCCATAAACACCTGGCAGGTTCCTGATCCACTGCGAAACTCCCATACACACCTGGAAGGATCCTGATACACTGTGAAACCCCATACACACCTGGCAGGAGCCTGATGATACACTGTGAAACCCCATACACACCTGGAAGGATCCTGATACACTGTGAAACCCCCATACACACCTTGAAGGATCCTGATTCACTGTGAAACCCCCATACACACCTGGCAGGATCCTGATCCACTGTGAAACCCCATATACATCTAGCAGGATCCTGATAGACTGTGAAACCCCATTCACACCTGGCAGGATCCAGATAAACTGTGAAAACCCCATACACACCTGGCAGGGTCCTGATCCACTGTGAAACCCCCATACACACCTGGCAGGATCCTGATAAACTATGAAAAGCCAATACACACCTGGCAGGATCCTGATAAACAGTGAAACCCCCATACATACCTGGCAGGATCCTGATACACAGTGAAATCCCATTCACATCTGGCGGGATCCTGATACACTGTGAAACCCCACACACATGGCAGGTTCCTGATCCACTGAGAAACCCCCATACACACCTGGAAGGATCCTGATGCACTGTGAAACCCCATACACACCTGGCAGGATCCTGATGATACACTGTGAAACCCCATACACACCTGGCAGGATCCTGATACACTGTGAAACCCCCATACACACCTGGAAGGATCCTGATACACTGTGAAACCCCAAACGCACCTGGCAGGATCCTGATGCACTGTGAAAACCCCATACACACCTGGCAGGATCCTGATACACTGTGAAACTCCCACACACATCTGGCAGGATTCTGATTCACTGTGAAACCCCCATACACACGTGGCAGGATCCTGATCCACTGTGAAACCCCCATTCACACATGGCAGGATCCTGATAGACAATGAAATCCCCATACACATCTGGCAGGATCCTGATAAACTGTGAAAATCCAATACACACCTGGCAGGATCCTGATGCACTGTGAAAACCCATACACACCTGGCAGGATCCTGATAAACTGTGAAACCCCCATACACACCTGGCAGGATCCTGATAAACTGTGAAACCCCCATACACACCTGGCAGGATCCTGATAAACTGTGAAACTCTTTACACATCTGGCAGGATCCTGATACACAGTGAAAACCCCAAACACACTTGGCAGGATCCTGATCCACTGTGAAACCCCCAGACACACCTGGCAGGAGCCTGATAAACTATGAAACCCCCATACACACCTGGCAGGATCCTGATAAACTGTGAAACCCACATACACACCAGGCAGGATCCTGATAAACTGTGAAAACCCCATACACATCTGGCGGGATACTGATACACTGTGAAACCCCACACACATGGCAGGTTCCTGATCCACTGTGAAACCCCCATACACACCTGGAAGGATCCTGATACACATTGAAACCCCATACACACCTGGCAGGATCCTGATGATACACTGTGAAACGCCATACACACCTGGCAGGATCCTGATACACTGTGAAACCCCCATACACATCTGGAAGGATCCTGATTCACTGTGAAACCCCCATACACACCTGGCAGGATCCTGATCCACTGTGAAACCCCCATACACACCTGGCAGAATCCTGATAAACTATGAAACCCCAATACACACCTGCAGGATCCTGATAAACTGTGAAACCCCATTCACACCTGGCAGGATCCTGATAAACTGTGAAAACCCCATACACACCTGGCAGGGTCCTGATCCACTGTGAAACCCCCATACACACCTGGCAGAATCCTGATAAACTATGAAACCCCAATACACACCTGCAGGATCCTGATAAACTGTGAAAGCCCCATACACTCCTGGAAGGATCCTGATACACTGTGAAACCCCGTACACACCTGGCAGGATCCTGATGATACACTGTGAAACCCCATACACACCTGGCAGGATCCTGATACACTGTGAAAACCCCATAGACACCTGACAGGATCCTGATGCACTGTGAAAACCCCATACACACCTGGAAGGATCCTGATACACAGTGAAACCCCATACGCACCTGGCAGGATCCTGATGCACTGTGAAATCTCCATACACACCTGGCAGGATCCTGATACACTGAGAAACTCCCATACACATCTTGCAGGATCCTGATTCACTGTGAAAACCCCAAACACACCTGGCTGGATCCTGATAAACTGTGAAACCCTTTACACACCTGGCAGGATCCTGATCCACTGTGAAACCCCCTGACACACCTGGCAGTATCCTGATAAACTATGAAACCCCCATACACACCTGGCAGGATCCTGATAAACTGTGAAACCCACATACACACCAGGCAGGATCCTGATAAACTGTGAAAACCCCATAGACACCTGACAGGATCCTGATACACTGTGAAAACCCCATACATACCTGGCAGAATCCTGATACACAGCGAAACCCCATTCACATCTGGCGGGATACTGATACACTGTGAAACCCCACACACATGGCAGGTTCCAGATCCACTGTGAAACCCCCATAGACGCCTGGCAGGAGCCTGATCCACTGTAAAACCCCATTCACACCTGGCAGGATCCTGATACACTGTGAAAACCCCATACACACCTGGCAGGATCCTGATCCACTGTTAACACCCAAAAACACCTGGCAGGAGCCTGATCCACAGTGAAAACCCCATGCACACCTGGCAGGATCCTGTAACACTGTGAAAACCCCATACACACCTGGCAGGATCCTGACAGACTGTGAAAACCCCATACACACCTGGCAGGATACTGATACACTGTGAAAAGCCCAGACACACCTGGCAGTATCCTGATACACTGGGAGAACCCCAGACCCACCTGGCAGGATGCTGATACACTGTGAAAACCCCAAACACAACTGGCAGGATCCTGATACTCTGTGAAAACCCATACACACCTGGCGGGATCCTGATACACAGTGAAACCCCATTCACATCTGGCAGGATCCTGATACACTGCGAAACCCCACACACACCTGGCAGGATCCTGATCCACAGTGAAACCCCCATACACACCTGGCAGGATCTTGATCCACTGTGAAAACCCCATTCACACCTGGCAGGATCCTGATCCACTGTGAAACTCCAATCACATCTGGCAGGTTCCTGATACATTGTGAAACCCAACTCACACCTGGCAGGATCTTCATCCACTGTGAAACCCCATTCACATCTGGCAGGATCCTGATCCACTGTGAAAACCCATTCACATCTGGCAGGATCCTGATACATTGTGAAAACACCATTCATACCTGGCAGGATCCTGATCCACTGTGAAACCCCATTCACATCTGGCAGGATCCTGATACACAGTGAAACCCCATACACACCTGGCTGGATTCTGATACACTGTGAAACCCCATAAACAGCTGGCAGGATCCTGATCCACTGTGAAACCCCATACCCACCTGGCAGGATACTGATCCACTGTGAAAACCCCAAACACACCTGGCAGGATCCGGATGCACTGTGAAACCCCCATACACACCTGGCAGGATCCTGATACATCGTGAAAACCCCATACACACCTGGCAAAATCATGATACACTGCGTAAACCCATACACACCTCGCAAGATCATGATTCACTGTGAAAACCCATACACACGTGGCAGGATCCTGATCCACTGTGAAACCCCCATACACACCTGGCAGGATCCTAATAAACTATGAAACCCCTAACACACCTGGCAGGATCCTGATAAACTGTGAAAATCCAATACACACTTGGCAGGATACTGATACACTTTGAAATCCCCATACACACCTGGCAGGATCCTGATAAACTGTGAAAACCCCATACACACCTGGCAGGATCCTGATAAACTGTGAAACACCTTACACATCTGGCAGGATCCTGATACACTGTGAAAACCCCATACACACCTGGCAGGATCCTGATCCACTGTGAAACCCCCATACACACCTGGCAGGATCTTGATAAACTATGAAACCCCCATACACACCTGGCAGGATCCTGATAAACTGTGAAACTCACATACACACCAGGCAGGATCCTTATAAACTGTGAAAACCCCATAGACACCTGACAGGATCCTGATACAGTGTGAAAACCCCATACATACCTGGCAGGATCCTGATAAACAGTGAAACCCCATGCACTTCTGGCGGGATCCTGATACACTGTGAAACCCCACACACATGGCAGGTTCCTGATCCACTGTGAAATCCACATACACACCTGGAAGGATCCTGATAAACTGTGAAACCCCATACACACCTGGCAGGATCCTGATGAACTGTGAAACACCTTACACATTTGGCAGGATCCTGATACACTGTGAAAACCCCATACACACCTGGCAGGATCCTGATCCACTGTGAAACCCCCATACACACCTGGCAGGATCCTGATAAACTATGAAACCCCCATACACACCTGGCAGGATCCTGATAAACTGTGAAACTCACATGCACACCAGGCAGGATCCTTATAAACTGTGAAAACCCCATAGACACCTGACAGGATCCTGATACACTGTGAAAACACCATACATACCTGGCAGGATCCTGATAAACAGTGAAACCCCATGAACATCTGGCGGGATCCTGATACACTGTGAAACCCCACACACCTGGCAGGATCCTGATCCACTGTGAAACCCCCATACACACCTGGCAGGATACTGATACACTGTGAAAACCCCATACACACCTGGCAGGATCCTGATAAACAGTGAAACCCCCATACACACCTGGCAGGATCCTGATAAACTGTGAAACACCTTACACATTTGGCAGGATCCTGATACACTGTGAAAACCCCATACACACCTGGCAGGATCCTGATCCACTGCGAAACCCCCATACACACCTGGCAGGATCCTGATAAATTATGAAACCCCCATACACACCTGGCAGGATCCTTATAAACTGTGAAACTCACATACACACCTGCAGGATCCTTATAAACTGTGAAAACCCCATAGACACCTGACAGGATCCTGATACACTGTGAAAACCCCATACATACCTGGCAGGATCCTGATAAACAGTGAAACCCCATGAACATCTGGCGGGATCCTGATACACTGTGAAACCCCACACACATGGCAGGTTCCTGATCCACTGTGAAACCCCCATACACACCTGAAAGGATCCTGATACACTGTGAAACCCCATACACACCTGGCAGGATCCTGCTGATACACTGTGAAACCCCATACACACCTGGCAGGATCCTGATACACTGTGAAACCCCCATGCACACCTGGAAGGATCCAGATTCACTGTGAAACCCCCATACACACCTGGCAGGATCCTGATCCACTGTGAAACCCCATACACATCTAGCAGGATCCTGATACACTGTGAAACCCCATTCACACCTGGCAGGGTCCTGATCCACTGTGAAACCCCCATACACACCTGGCAGAATCCTGATAAACTATGAAACCCCAATACAGACCTGGCAGGATCCTGATAAAATGTGAAAGCCCGATTGACACCTGACAGGATCCTGATACACTGTGAAAACCCCATACATACCTGGCAGGATCCTGATACACAGTGAAACCCCATTCACATCTGGCGGGATCCTGATACACTGTGAAACCCCACACACATGGCAGGTTCCTGATCCACTGAGAAACCCCCATACACACCTGGAAGGATCCTGATAAAATGTGAAAACCCCATTGACACCTGACAGGATCCTGATACACTGTGAAAACCCCATACATACCTGGCAGGATCCAGATACACAGTGAAACCCCATTCACATCTGGCGGGATCCTGATACACTGTGAAACCCCACACTCATGGCAGGTTCCTGATCCACTGAGAAACCCCCATACACACCTGGCAGGATCCTGATACACTGTGAAACCCCATACACACCTGGCAAGTTCCTGATACATCGTGAAAACTCCATACACACCTGGCAAAATTATGATACACTGCGAAAACCCATACACACCTCGCAAGATCATGATTCACTGTGAAAACCCATACACACGTGGCAGGATCCTGATCCACTGTGAAACCCCCATACACACCTGGCAGGATCCTGATAAACTATGAAACCCCTAACACACCTGGCAGGATCCTGAAAAACTGTGAAAATCCAACACACAACTGGCAGGATACTGATACACTGTGAAAACCCCATATACCCCTGGCAGGATCCTGATTAACTGTGAAACCCCCATACACACCTGGAAGGATCCTGATAAACTGTGAAACACCTTACACATTTGGCAGGATCCTGATACACTGTGAAAACACCATACACACCTGGCAGGATCCTGATCCACTGTGAAACCCCCATACACACCTGGCAGGATCCTGATAAACTATGAAACCCCCATACACACATGGCAGGATCCTGATAAACTGTGAAACTCACATACACACCAGGCAGGATCCTTATAAACTGTGAAAACCTCATAGACAGCTGACAGGATCCTGATACAATGTGAAATCCCCATACATACCTGGCAGGATCCTGATAAACAGTGAAACCCCATGAACATCTGGCGGGATCCTGATACACTGTGAAACCCCACACACATGGCAGGTTCCTGATCCACTGTGAAACCCCCATACACACCTGGCAGGATACTGATACACTGTGAAAACCCAATACAGACCTGGCAGGATCCTGATAAACTGTGAAACCCCCATACACTCCTGGCAGAATCCTGATAAACTGTGAAACACCTTACACATTTGGCAGGATCCTGATAAAATGTGAAACCCCCATTGACACCTGACAGGATCCTGATACACTGTGAAAACCCCATACATACCTGGCAGGATCCTGATACACAGTGAAACCCCATTCACATTTGGCAGGATCCTGATACACTGTGAAAACCCCACACACCTGGCAGGATCCTGATCCACTGTGAAACCCCCATACACACCTGGCAGGATCCTGATAAACTATGAAACCCCCATACACACCTGGCAGGATCCTGATAAACTGTGAAACTCACATACACACCAGGCAGGATCCTTATAAACTGTGAAAACCCCATAGACAGCTGACAGGATCCTGATACACTGTGAAAACCCCATACATACCTGGCAGGATCCTGATAAACAGTGAAACCCCATGAACATCTGGCGGGATCCTGATACACTGTGAAACCCCACACACATGGCAGGTTCCTGATCCACTGTGAAACCCCCATACACACCTGGCAGGATACTGATACACTGTGAAAACCCCATACACACCTGGCAGGATCCTGATAAACTGTGAAACCCCCATACACACCTGGCAGAATCCTGATAAACTGTGAAACACCTTACACATTTGGCAGGATCCTGATAAAATGTGAAACCCCCATTGACACCTGACAGGATCCTGATACACTGTGAAAACCCCATACATACCTGGCAGGATCCTGATACACAGTGAAACCCCATTCACATCTGGCGGGATCCTGATACACTGTGAAACCCCACACACATGGCAGGTTCCTGATCCACTGTGAAACCCCCATACACACCTGGCAGGATCCTGATCCACTGTGAAACCCCCATACACACCTGGCAAGATCCTGATAAACTATGAAACCCCCATACACACCTGGCAGGATCCTGATAAACTATGAAACTCACATACACACCAGGCAGGATCCTTATAAACTGTGAAAACCCCATAGACACCTGACAGGATCCTGATACACTGTGAAAACCCCATACATACCTGGCAGGATCCTGATAAACAGTGAAACCCCATGAACATCTGGCGGGATCCTGATACACTGTGAAACCCCACACACATGGCAGGTTCCTGATCCACTGTGAAACCCCCATACACACCTGGAAGGATGCTGATACACTGTGAAAGTCCATACACACCTGGCAGGATCCTGATGATACACTGTGAAACCCCATACACACCTGGCAGGATCCTGATAGACTGTGAAACCCCCATGCACACCTGGAAGGATCCAGATTCACTGTGAAACCCCCATACACACCTGGCAGGATCCTGATCCACTGTGATACCCCATACACATCTAGCAGGATCCTGATACACTGTGAAACCCCATTCACACCTGGCAGGGTCCTGATACACTGTGAAACCCCCATACACACCTGGCAGAATCCTGATAAACTATGAAACCCCAATACACACCTGGCAGGATCCTGATACACTGTGAAAACCCCATACACACCTGGCAGGGTCCTGATGCACTGTGAAATCCCCATACACACCTGGCAGGATCCTGGTACACTGTGAAAACCCCATACACACCTGGCAGGATCCTGATACACTATGAAACCCCCATACACACCTGGCAGGATCCTGATCCACTGTGGAAACCCCATACACATCTGGCAGGATCCTGATCCACTGTGAAAACCCCATTCACACCTGGCAGGATCATGATCCACTGTGAAAACCCTATACACTCCTGGCAGATTCTGATACACTGTGAAAACCCCATTCACACCTGGCAGGATCCTGATAAACTATGAAACCCCTAACACACCTGGCAGGATCCTGAAAAACTGTGAAAATCCAACACACACCTGGCAGGATACTGATACAGTGTGAAAACCCCATATACCCCTCTCAGGATCCTGATTAACTGTGAAACCCCCATACACACCTGGCAGGATCCTGATAAACTGTGAAACACCTTACACATTTGGCAGGATCCTGATACACTGTGAAAACACCATACACACCTGGCAGGATCCTGATCCACTGTGAAACCCCCATACACACCTGGCAGGATCCTGATAAACTATGAAACCCCCATACACACCTGGCAGGATCCTGATAAACTGTGAAACTCACATACACACCAGGCAGGATCCTTATAAACTGTGAAAACCCCATAGACAGCTGACAGGATCCTGATACACTGTGAAAACCCCATACATACCTGGCAGGATCCTGATAAACAGTGAAACCCCATGAACATCTGGCGGGATCCTGATACACTGTGAAACCCCACACACATGGCAGGTTCCTGATCCACTGTGAAACCCCCATACACACCTGGCAGGATACTGATACACTGTGAAAACCCCATACACACCTGGCAGGATCCTGATAAACTGTGAAACCCCCATACATACCTGGCAGAATCCTGATAAACTGTGAAACACCTTACACATTTGGCAGGATCCTGATAAAATGTGAAACCCCCATTGACACCTGACAGGATCCTGATACACTGTGAAAACCCCATACATACCTGGCAGGATCCTGATACACAGTGAAACCCCATTCACATTTGGCAGGATCCTGATACACTGTGAAAACCCCATACACACCTGGCTGGATCCTGATCCACTGTGAAACCCCCATACACACCTGGCAGGATCCTGATAAACTATGAAACCCCCATACACACCTGGCAGGATCCTGATAAACTGTGAAACTCACATACACACCAGGCAGGATCCTTATAAACTGTGAAAACCCCATAGACAGCTGACAGGATCCTGATACACTGTGAAAACCCCATACATACCTGGCAGGATCCTGATAAACAGTGAAACCCCATGAACATCTGGCGGGATCCTGATACACTGTGAAACCCCACACACCTGGCAGGATCCTGATCCACTGTGAAACCCCCATACACACCTGGCAGGATCCTGATAAACTATGAAACCCCCATACACACCTGGCAGGATCCTGATAAACTGTGAAACTCACATACACACCAGGCAGGATCCTTATAAACTGTGAAAACCCCATAGACAGCTGACAGGATCCTGATACACTGTGAAAACCCCATACATACCTGGCAGGATCCTGATAAACAGTGAAACCCCATGAACATCTGGCGGGATCCTGATACACTGTGAAACCCCACACACATGGCAGGTTCCTGATCCACTGTGAAACCCCCATACACACCTGGCAGGATACTGATACACTGTGAAAACCCCATACACACCTGGCAGGATCCTGATAAACTGTGAAACCCCCATACACACCTGGCAGAATCCTGATAAACTGTGAAACACCTTACACATTTGGCAGGATCCTGATAAAATGTGAAACCCCCATTGACACCTGACAGGATCCTGATACACTGTGAAAACCCCATACATACCTGGCAGGATCCTGATACACAGTGAAACCCCATTCACATCTGGCGGGATCCTGATACACTGTGAAACCCCACACACATGGCAGGTTCCTGATCCACTGTGAAACCCCCATACACACCTGGCAGGATCCTGATCCACTGTGAAACCCCCATACACACCTGGCAGGATCCTGATAAACTATGAAACCCCCATACACACCTGGCAGGATCCTGATAAACTATGAAACTCACATACACACCAGGCAGGATCCTTATAAACTGTGAAAACCCCATAGACACCTGACAGGATCCTGATACACTGTGAAAACCCCATACATACCTGGCAGGATCCTGATAAACAGTGAAACCCCATGAACATCTGGCGGGATCCTGATACACTGTGAAACCCCACACACATGGCAGGTTCCTGATCCACTGTGAAACCCCCATACACACCTGGAAGGATGCTGATACACTGTGAAAGTCCATACACACCTGGCAGGATCCTGATGATACACTGTGAAACCCCATACACACCTGGCAGGATCCTGATAGACTGTGAAACCCCCATGCACACCTGGAAGGATCCAGATTCACTGTGAAACCCCCATACACACCTGGCAGGATCCTGATCCACTGTGATACCCCATACACATCTAGCAGGATCCTGATACACTGTGAAACCCCATTCACACCTGGCAGGGTCCTGATACACTGTGAAACCCCCATACACACCTGGCAGAATCCTGATAAACTATGAAACCCCAATACACACCTGGCAGGATCCTGATACACTGTGAAAACCCCATACACACCTGGCAGGGTCCTGATGCACTGTGAAATCCCCATACACACCTGGCAGGATCCTGGTACACTGTGAAAACCCCATACACACCTGGCAGGATCCTGATACACTATGAAACCCCCATACACACCTGGCAGGATCCTGATCCACTGTGGAAACCCCATACACATCTGGCAGGATCCTGATCCACTGTGAAAACCCCATTCACACCTGGCAGGATCATGATCCACTGTGAAAACCCTATACACTCCTGGCAGATTCTGATACACTGTGAAAACCCCATTCACACCTGGCAGGATCCTGATAAACTATGAAACCCCTAACACACCTGGCAGGATCCTGAAAAACTGTGAAAATCCAACACACACCTGGCAGGATACTGATACAGTGTGAAAACCCCATATACCCCTCTCAGGATCCTGATTAACTGTGAAACCCCCATACACACCTGGCAGGATCCTGATAAACTGTGAAACACCTTACACATTTGGCAGGATCCTGATACACTGTGAAAACACCATACACACCTGGCAGGATCCTGATCCACTGTGAAACCCCCATACACACCTGGCAGGATCCTGATAAACTATGAAACCCCCATACACACCTGGCAGGATCCTGATAAACTGTGAAACTCACATACACACCAGGCAGGATCCTTATAAACTGTGAAAACCCCATAGACAGCTGACAGGATCCTGATACACTGTGAAAACCCCATACATACCTGGCAGGATCCTGATAAACAGTGAAACCCCATGAACATCTGGCGGGATCCTGATACACTGTGAAACCCCACACACATGGCAGGTTCCTGATCCACTGTGAAACCCCCATACACACCTGGCAGGATACTGATACACTGTGAAAACCCCATACACACCTGGCAGGATCCTGATAAACTGTGAAACCCCCATACACACCTGGCAGAATCCTGATAAACTGTGAAACACCTTACACATTTGGCAGGATCCTGATAAAATGTGAAACCCCCATTGACACCTGACAGGATCCTGATACACTGTGAAAACCCCATACATACCTGGCAGGATCCTGATACACAGTGAAACCCCACTCACATTTGGCAGGATCCTGATACACTGTGAAAACCCCATACACACCTGGCAGGATCCTGATCCACTGTGAAACCCCCATACACACCTGGCAGGATCCTGATAAACTATGAAACCCCCATACACACCTGGCAGGATCCTGATAAACTGTGAAACTCACATACACACCAGGCAGGATCCTTATAAACTGTGAAAACCCCATAGACAGCTGACAGGATCCTGATACACTGTGAAAACCCCATACATACCTGGCAGGATCCTGATAAACAGTGAAACCCCATGAACATCTGGCGGGATCCTGATACACTGTGAAACCCCACACACATGGCAGGTTCCTGATCCACTGTGAAACCTCCATACACACCTGGCAGGATACTGATACACTGTGAAAACCCCATACACACCTGGCAGGATCCTGATAAACTGTGAAACCCCCATACACACCTGGCAGAATCCTGATAAACTGTGAAACACCTTACACATTTGGCAGGATCCTGATAAAATGTGAAACCCCCATTGACACCGGACAGGATCCTGATACACTGTGAAAACCCCATACATACCTGGCAGGATCCTGATACACAGTGAAACCCCATTCACATCTGGCGGGATCCTGATACACTGTGAAACCCCACACACATGGCAGGTTCCTGATCCACTGTGAAACCCCCATACACACCTGGCAGGATCCTGATCCACTGTGAAACCCCCATACACACCTGGCAGGATCCTGATAAACTATGAAACCCCCATACACACCTGGCAGGATCCTGATAAACTATGAAACTCACATACACACCAGGCAGGATCCTTATAAACTGTGAAAACCCCATAGACACCTGTCAAGATCCTGATACACTGTGAAAACCCCATACATACCTGGCAGGATCCTGATAAACAGTGAAACCCCATGAACATCTGGCGGGATCCTGATACACTGTGAAACCCCACACACATGGCAGGTTCCTGATCCACTGTGAAACCCCCATACACACCTGGAAGGATGCTGATACACTGTGAAAGTCCATACACACCTGGCAGGATCCTGATGATACACTGTGAAACCCCATACACACCTGGCAGGATCCTGGTACACTGTGAAAACCCCATACACACCTGGCAGGATCCTGATACACTATGAAACCCCCATACACACCTGGCAGGATCCTGATCCACTGTGGAAACCCCATACACATCTGGCAGGATCCTGATCCACTGTGAAAACCCCATTCACACCTGGCAGGATCATGATCCACTGTGAAAACCCTATACACTCCTGGCAGATTCTGATACACTGTGAAAACCCCATACACACCTGGCAGGATCCTGATACAATGTGAAAACCCAAAACACACCTGGCAGGACCCTGATGCACTGTGAAAACCCCAGACAAACCTGGCAGGACACTGATACACTGTGAAAACCCCATACACACCTGGCAGAATCCTGATACACTGTGAAAATCCAATTCACACCTGGCAGGATCCTGATCCACTGTGAAAACCCCATTAAACACCTGGCAGGATCCTGACACACTGTGAAAACCCCATACACACCTGGCAGGATCCTGATCCGCTGTGAAACCCCATACACATCTGGCTGGATCCTGACACATTGTGAAAACCCCATACACACCTGGATGGATCCTGATACACTATGAAATCCCCATACACACCTGGCAGGATCCTGATACACATTGTAACTCCATTCACATCTGGCAAGATCCTGATCCACTGTGAAACCCCATTCACATGTAGCAGGATCCTGATGCAATGTGAAGACCCCATTCACACCTGGCAGGATCTTGATCCACTGTGAAACCCCATTCACATCTGGCAGGATCCTGATACACTGTGAAACCCCATTCACATCTGGCAGGATCCTGATACACTGTGAAAACCCCATACACACCTGGCAGGGTCCTGATACACTGTGAAAACCCCATACACACCTGGCAGGATCCTGATACACTGTGAAAACCCCATACACACCTGGCAGGATCCTGATACACTATGAAACACCCATACACACCTGGCAGGATCCTGATCCACTGTGGAAACCCCATACACATCTGGCAGGATCCTGATCCACTGTGAAAAGCCCATTCACACCTGGCAGGTTCATGATCCACTGTGAAAACCCTATCCACACCTGGCAGATCCTGATACACTGTGAAAATCCCATTCACATCTGGCAGGATCCTGATCCACTGTGAAAACCCCATACACACCTGGCAGGATCCTGACACACTGTGAAATCCCCATACACACCTGGCAGGATCCTGATCCGCTGTGAAATCCCATACACATCTGGCAGGATCCTGACACACTGTGAAAACCCCATACACACCTGGATGGATCCTGATACACTGTGAAATCCCCATTCACACCTGGCAGGATCCTGATACACAGTGGAACTCCATTCACACCAGGCAGGATCCTGATCCACTGTGAAACCCCATTCACATCTGGCATGATCCTGATACACTGTGAAACCCCATTCACATCTGGCAGGATCCTGATACACTGTGAAAACCCCATTCACACCTGGCAGGATCCTGATACACGGTGAAACCGCAGACACACCTGGCAGGATCCTGATACACTGTGAAACGCCCAGACAGACCTGGCAGGTTCCTGATACATTGTTAAACCCCAGACACACCTGGCAGGATCCAGATACACAGTGAATGCCCCATAAACAACTGGCAAATCCTGATGCAGTATGAAAATCCCATACACACCTGGCAGGATCCTGATCCACTGCGAAAACCCCATACACACCTGGCAGGATCCTGACACACTGTGAAAACCCCATAAACACCTGGCAGGACCCTGATACACTGTGAAACCCCATGCACACCTGGCAGGACACGGATAAACTGTGAAAACCTCATACACACCTGGCAGGATCATGATACACTATGAATACCCCATACACACCTGGCAGGACCCCGATACACTGTGAAAACCCCATCCACACCTGGCAGGATCCTGATACACTGTGAAAACCCCATACACACCAAGCAGGACCCTGATACACTATGAAACCCCCATACAAACCTGGCAGGATCCTGATAAACTGTGAAACCCCATACACACCAGGCAGGATCCTGATACACTATATAACCCCCATACACACCTGGCAGGATCCTGATCTACTGTGGAAACTCCATACACATCTGGCAGGATCCTGATCCACTGTGAAAAGCCCATTCACACCTGGCAGGATCCTGATCCACTGAGAAAACCCCATACACATCTGGCAGGATCCTGACACACTGTGAAAACCCCATACACACCTGGCAGGATCCTGATCCACTGCGAAAACCCCATACACACCTGGCAGGATCCTGATACACTGTGAAAATCCCATTCACACCTGGCAGGATCCTGATCCACTGAGAAAACCCCATACACACCTGGCACGATCCTGACACACTGTGAAAACCCCATACACACCTGGCAGGATCCTGATCCGCTGTGAAACCCCATACACATCTGGCAGGATCCTGACACACTGTGAAAACCCCATACACACCTGGATGGATCCAGATACAATGTGAAATCCCCATACACACCTGGCAGGATCCTGATACACTGTGAAACTCCATTCACACCAGGCAGGATCCTGATACACTGTGAAACCCCATTCACATCTGGCAGGATCCTGATACACTGTGAAACCCCATTCACATCTGGCAGGATCCTGATACACTGTGAAAACCCCATTCACACCTGGCAGGATCCTGATACACGGTGAAACCGCAGACACACCTGGCAGGATCCTGATACATTGTTAAACCCCAGACACAACTGGCAGGATCCAGATACACTGTGAATGCCCCAGACAGACCTGGCAGGTTCCGGATACATTGTTAAACCCCAGACACACCTGGCAGGATCCAGATACACTGTGAATGCCCCAAAAACAACTGGAAAATCCTGATGCAGTATGACAATCCCATACACACCTGGCAGGATCCTGATCCACTGCGAAAACCCCATACACACCTGGCAGGATCCTGATACACTGTGAAAACCCCATAACCACCTGGCAGGACCCTGAGACACTGTGAAACCCCATGCACACCTGGCAGGACACTGATAAACTGTGAAAACCCCATACACACCTGGCAGGAACATGATACACTGTGAAAACCCCATACACACCTGGCAGGACCCTGATACACTGTGAAAACCCCATCCACACCTGGCAGGATCCTGATACACTGTGAAAACCCCATACACACCAGGCAGGACCCTGATATACTGTGAAAACCCCATACACACCTGGCAGGATACTGATACACTGTGAAAACCCCATCCACACCTGGCAGGATCCTGATACAGTGTGAAAACCCCATACACACCTGGCAGGATCCTGATCCACTTTGAAAACCCCATACACACCTGGCGAGATCCTGACACACTGTGAAAACCCCATACACACCTGGCAGGATCCTGATCCGCTGTGAAACCCCATACACATCTGGCAGTTTCCTGACACACTGTTAAACCCCACACACACCTGGTAGGATCCTGATCCACTGTGAAACCCCATTCACATCTGGCCGCATCCTGATACACTGTGAAACACCTTTCACACCTGGCAGGATCCTGATACACTGTGAAAACCCCAAACAAACCTGGCATGCTCCTGACACACTGTTAAACCCCATACACACCTGGCAAGATCATGACACACTGTCAAAACCCCAAAAACACCTGGCAGGATCCTGATACACTGTGAAAACCCCATACACACGTGGCAGGATCCTGATCAACTGTGAAACCTCATTAACATCTGGCAGGATCCTGATCCACTGTGAAACCCCATTCACATCTGGCTGGACCCTGATACATAGCGAAACCCCATACACACCTGGCAGGATCCTGATAAACTGTGAAACCCCATACACACCAGGCAGGATCCTGATACACTGTCAAAACCCCATACACACCTGGCAGGACCCCGATACACTGTGAAAACCCTGGACACACCTGGCAGATCCTGCTGCACTGTGAAACCCCATACACACCTGGCAGGATCCAGATACACTGTGAAAACCCCTTACACTCCTGGCAGGACCCTGATACACTGTGAAACCCCATACACACCAGGCAGGAAACTGATACACTGTGAAAACCCCATACAAACCTGGCAGGATCCTGAAACACTGTGAAAACCCCACACACACCTGGCAGGACCCTGATACACTTTGAAAGCCCCACACGCACCTGGCAGGATCCTGATACACTGTGAAAACCCCATACACACCTGGCAGGACCATGATACACTGTGAAAACACCATACTCACCTGGCAGGATCCTGATACACTGTGAAAACCCCATACACACCTGGCAGGACTCTGATACACTGTGAAAACCCCATACACACCTGGCAGGATCCTGATACACTGTGAAAACCCCATACACACCTGGCAGGATCCTGATACACTGCAAAAACCCCATACACACTTGGCAGGGTCCTGATACACTGTGAAAACCCCATACACACCTGGCAGGATCCTGATAAACTGTGAAACCCCATACACACCAGGCAGGATCCTGATACACTATGAAACACCCATACACACCTGGCAGGATCCTGATCCACTGTGGAAACCCCATACACATCTGGCAGGACACTGATAAACTGTGAAAACCCCATACACACCTGGCAGGAACATGATACACTGTGAAAACCCCATACACACCTGGCAGGACACTGATGCACTGTGAAAACCCCATCCACACCTGGCAGGATCCTGATACACTGTGAAAACCCCATACACACCAGGCAGGACCCTGATACACTGTGAAAACCCCATACACACCTGGCAGGATACTGATACACTGTGAAAACCCCATCCACACCTGGCAGGATCCTGAAACACTGTGAATACCCCATACACACCCGGCAGGTTCCTGATACACTGTGAAAAACCCATAAACACCTGGCAGGATACTGATCCACTTTGAAAACCCCATACACACCTGGCAAGATCCTGTCACACTGTGAAAACCCCATACACACCTGGCAGGATCCTGATCCGCTGTGAAACCCCATACACATCTGGCAGGATCCTGACACACTGTGAAATCCCCATACACACCTGGCAGGATCCTGATACACTGTGGAACTCCATTCACACCAGGCAGGATCCTGATCCACTGTGAAACCCTATTCACATCTGGCATGATCCTGATACACTGTGAAACCCCATTCACATCTGGCAGGATCCTGATACACTGTGAAAACCCCATTCACACCTGGCAGGATCCCGATACAAGGTGAAACCGCAGACACACCTGGCAGGATCCTGATACACTGTGAAACCCCCAGACAGACCTGGCAGGTTCCTGATACATTGTTAAACCCCAGACACACCTGGTAGGATCCAGATACACTGTGAATGCCCCATAAACAACTGGCAAATCCTGATGCAGTATGAAAATCCCATACACACCTGGCAGGATCCTGATCCACTGCGAAAATCCCGTACACACCTGGCAGGATCCTGATACACTGTGAAAACCCCATAAACACCTGGTAGGACCCTGATACACTGTGAAACCCCATGCACACCTGGCAGGACACTGATAAACTGTGAAAACCCCATACACACCTGGCAGGATCATGATACACTGTGAAAACCCCATACATACCTGGCAGGACCCTGATACACTGTGAAAACCCCATCCACACCTGGCAGGATCCTGATACACTGTGAAAACCCCATACACACCAGGCAGGATCCTGATACACTATGAAACCCCCATACAAACCTGGCAGGATCCTGATAAACTGTGAAACCCCCATACACACCTGGCAGGATCCTGATCTACTCTGGAAACCCCATACACATCTGGCAGGATCCTGATCCACTGTGAAAAGCCCATTCGCACCTGGCAGGATCCTGATCCACTGTGAAAAACCCATACACACCTGGCAGGATCCTGACACACTGTGAAAACCCCATACACACCTGGCAGGATCCTGATCCGCTGTGAAACCCCATACACATCTGGCAGGATCCTGACACACTGTGAAAACCGCATACACACCTGGATGGATCCTGATACACTGTGAAACTCCATTCACACCTGGCAGGATCCTGATACACTGTGAAACCCCATTCACATCTGGCAGGATCCTGATACACTGTGAAACCCCATTCACATCTGGCAGGATCCTGATACACTGTGAAAACCCCATTCACACCTGGCAGGATCCTGATACACGTTGAAACCCCAGACACACCTGGCAGGATCCAGATACACTGTGAAACCCCCAGACAGACCTGGCAGGTTCCTGATACATTGTTAAACCCAGACACACCTGGCAGGATCCAGATACACTGTGAATGCCCCAAAAGCAACAGGCAAATCCTGATGAAGTATGAAAATCCCATACACAACTGGCAGGATCCTGATCCACTGCGAAAACCCCATACACAACTGGCAGGATCCTGATACACTGTGAAAACCCCATAAACACCTGGCAGGACCCTGATACACTGTGAAACCCCACGCACACCTGGCAGGACACTGATAAACTGTGAAAACCCCATACACACCTGGCAGGAACATGATACACTGTGTAAACCCCATACACACCTGGCAGGACCCTGACACACTGTGAAAACCCCATCCACACCTGGCTGGATCCTGATACACTGTGAAAACCCCATACACACCAGGCAGGACCCTGAAACACTGTGAAAACCCCATACACACCTGGCAGGATACTGATACACTGTGAAAACCCCATCCACACCTGGCAGGATCCTGATACACTGTGAAAACCCCATACACACCTGGCAGGTTCCTGATACACTGTGAAAACCCCATACACACCTGGCAGGATCCTGATCCACTTTGAAAACCCCATACACACCTGGCAAGATCCTGATCCGCTGTGAAACCCCAGACACATCTGGCAGTTTCCTGACACACTGTTAAACCCCTAACACACCTGGCAGGATCCTGATACAAGGTGAAAACCCCATACACTACTGGCAGGATCCTGATACACTGTGAAACCCCATTCACATCTGGCAGGATCCTGATACACTGTGAAACCCCATTCACATCTGGCAGGATCCTGATACACTGTGAAAACCCCATTCACACCTGGCAGGATCCTGATACACGTTGAAACCCCAGACACACCTGGCAGGATCCAGATACACTGTGAAACCCCCAGACAGACCTGGCAGGTTCCTGATACATTTTTAAACCCCAGACACACCTGGCAGGATCCAGATACACTGCGAATGCCCCAAAAACAACAGGCAAATCCTGATGAAGTATGAAAATCCCATACACAACTGGCAGGATCCTGATCCACTGCGAAAACCCCATACACAACTGGCAGGATCCTGATACACTGTGAAAACCCCATAACCACCTGGCAGGACCCTGATACACTGTGAAACCCCACGCACACCTGGCAGGACACTGATAAACTGTGAAAACCCCATACACACCTGGCAGGAACATGATACACTGTGAAAACCCCATACACACCTGGCAGGACCCTGACACACTGTGAAAACCCCATCCACACCTGGCAGGATTCTGATACACTGTGAAAACCCCATACACACCAGGCAGGACCCTGATACACTCTGAAAACCCCATACACACCTGGCAGGATACTGATACACTGTGAAAACCCCATCCACACCTGGCAGGATCCTGATACACTGTGAAAACCCCATACACACCTGGCAGGTTCCTGATACACTGTGAAAACCCCATACACACCTGGCAGGATCCTGATCCACTTTGAAAACCCCATACACACCTGGCAAGATCCTGATCCGCTGTGAAACCCCAGACACATCTGGCAGTTTCCTGACACACTGTTAAACCCCTAACACACCTGGCAGGATCCTGATACAAGGTGAAAACCCCATACACTACTGGCAGGATCCTGATCCGCTGTGAAACCCCATTCACATCTGGCCGCGTCCTGATACACTGTGAAACACCTTTCACACCTGGCAGGATCCTGTACACTGTGAAAACCCCAAACAAACCTGGCATGCTCCTGACACACTGTTAAACCCCATACACTCCTGGCAAGATCATGACACACTGTCAAAACCCCAAAAACACCTGGCAGGATCCTGATACACTGTGAAAACCCCATACACACTTGGCAGGATCCTGATCAACTGTGAAACCTCATTCACATCTGGCAGGATCCTGATCCACTGTGAAACCCCATTCACATCTGGCTGGACCCTGATACATAGTGAAACCCCATACACACCTGGCAGGATCCTGATAAACTGTGAAACCCCATACACACCAGGCAGGATCCTGATACACTGTCAAAACCCCATACACACCTGGCAGGACCCCGATGCACTGTGAAATCCCTGGTCACACCTGGCAGATCCTGCTGCACTGTGAAACCCCATACACACCTGGCAGGATCCAGATACACTGTGAAAACCCCTTACACTCCTGGCAGGACCCTCATACACTGTGAAACCCCATACACACCTGGCAGGACACTGATACACTGTGAAAACCCCATACAAACCTGGCAGGATCCTGAAACACTGTGAAAACCCCTCACACACCTGGCAGGACCCTGATACACTTTGAAAACCCCACACGCACCTGGCAGGATCCTGATACACTGTGAAAACCCCATACACACCTGGCAGGACCATGATACACTGTGAAAACCCCATACACACCTGGCAGGACTCTGATACACTGTGAAAACCCCATACACACCTGGCAGGATCCTGATGCACAGTGAAAATCCCATACACACCTGGCAGGATCCTGATACACTGTGAAAACCCCAGACACACCTGGCAGGTTCCTGATACACTGCAAAAACCCCATACACACTTGGCAGGGTCCTGATACACTGTGAAAACCCCATACACACCTGGCAGGATCCTGATAAACTGTGAAACCCCATACACACCAGGCAGGATCCTGATACACTATGAAACCCCCATGCACACCTGGCAGGATCCTGATCCACTGTGGAAACCCCATACACATCTGGCAGGACACTGATAAACTGTGAAAACCCCATACACACCTGGCAGGAACATGATACACTGTGAAAACCCCATCCACACCTGGCAGGATCCTGATACACTGTGCAAAACCCATACAGACCAGGCAGGACCCTGATACACTGTGAAAACCCAATATACACCTGGCAGGATACTGATACACTGTGAAAACCCCATCCACACCTGGCAGGATCCTGATACACTGTGAAAACCACATACACACCTGGCAAGATCCTGACACACTGTGAAAACCCCATACACACCTGGCAGGATCCTGATCCGCTGTGAAACCCCATACACATCTGGCAGTTTCCTGACACACTGTTAAACCCCATACACACCTGGCAGGATCCTGATACAAGGTGAAAACCCCATACACTACTGGCAGGATCCTGATCCACTGTGAAACCCCATTCACATCTGGACGCATCCTGATACACTGTGAAACACCTTTTACACCTGGCAGGATCCTGTACACTGTGAAAACCCCATAGACACCTGGCAGGACCCCGATGCACTGTGAAAACCCTGGACACACCTGGCAGATCCTGCTGCCCTGTGAAACCCCATACACACCTGGCCGGATCCAGATACACTGTGAAAACCCCTTACACTCCTGGCAGGACACTGATACACTGTGAAAACCCCACACGCACCTGGCAGGATCCTGATACACTGTGAAAACCCCAGACACACCTGGCAGGATCCTAATACACTGCAAAAACCCCATACATACTTGGCAGGGTCCTGCTACACTGTGAAAACCCCATACAAACCTGGCAGGATCCTGAAACACTGTGAAAACCCCTCACACACCTGGCAGGACCCTGATACACTTTGAAAACCCCACACGCACCTGGCAGGATCCTGATACACTGTGAAAACCCCATACACACCTGGCAGGACCATGATACACTGTGAAAACACCATACTCACCTGGCAGGATCCTGATACACTGTGAAAACCCCATACACACCTGGCAGGATCCTGATACACTGTGAAAACCCCAGACACACCAGGCAGGATCCTGATACACGGCAAAAACCCCATACACACTTGGCAGGGTCCTGATACACTGTGAAAACCCCATACACACCTGGCAGGATCCTGATAAACTGTGAAACCCCATACACACCAGGCAGGATCCTGATACACTATGAAACCCCCATACACACCTGGCAGGATCCTGATCCACTGTGGAAACCCCATACACATCTGGCAGGAACATGATACACTGTGAAAACTCCATACACACCTGGCAGGAACATGATACACTGTGAAAACCCCATACACACCTGGCAGGACCCTGATACACTGTGAAAACCCCATATACACCTGGCAGGATACTGATACACTGTGAAAACCCCATCCACACCTGGAAGGATCCTGATACACTGTGAAAACCCCATACACACCTGGCAAGATCCTGACACACTGTGAAAACCCCATACACACCTGGCAGGATCCTGATCCGCTGTGAAACCCCATACACATCTGGCAGTTTACTGACACACTGTTAAACCCCATACACACCTGGCAGGATCCTGATACAAGGTGAAAACCCCATACACTACTGGCAGGATCCTGATCCACTGTGAAACCCCATTCACATCTGGCCGCATCCTGATACACTGTGAAACACCTTTTACACCTGGCAGGATCCTGTACACTGTGAAAACCCCATACACACCTGGCAGGACCCCGATGCACTGAGAAAACCCTGGACACACCTGGCAGATCCTGCTGCCCTGTGAAACCCCATACACACCTGGCCGGATCCAGATACACTGTGAAAACCCCTTACACTCCTGGCAGGACCCTCATACACTGTGAAACACCATACACACCTGGCAGGACACTGATACACTGTGAAAACCCCACACGCACCTGGCAGGATCCTGATACACTGTGAAAACCCCAGACACACCTGGCAGGATCCTGATACACTGCAAAAACCCCATACACACTTGGCAGGGTCCTGATACACTGTGAAAACCCCATACAAACCTGGCAGGATCCTGAAACACTGTGAAAACCCCTCACACACCTGGCAGGACCCTGATACACTTTGAAAACCCCACACGCACCTGGCAGGATCCTGATACACTGTGAAAACCCCATACACACCTGGCAGGACCATGAGACACTGTGAAAACACCATACTCCATACACACCTGGCAGGATCCTGATACACTGTGAAAACCCCATACACACCTGGCAGGATCCTGATACACTGTGAAAACCCCAGACACACCAGGCAGGATCCTGATACACTGCAAAAACCCCATACACACTTGGCAGGGTCCTGATACACTGTGAAAACCCCATACACACCTGGCAGGATCCTGATAAACTGTGAAAACCCATACACACCAGGCAGGATCCTGATACACTATGAAACCCCCATACACACCTGGCAGGATCCTGATCCACTGTGGAAACCCCATACACATCTGGCAGGAACATGATACACTGTGAAAACCCAATACACACCTGGCAGGAACATGATACACTGTGAAAACCCCATACACACCTGGCAGGACCCTGATGCACTGTGAAAACCCCATCCACACCTGGCAGGATCCTGATACACTGTGAAAACCCCATACACACCAGGCAGGACCCTGATACACTGTGAAACCCTATTCACATCTGGCCGCATCCTGATACACTGTGAAACACCTTTCACACCTGGCAGGATCCTGATACACTGTGAAAACCCCAAACAAACCTGGCATGATCCTGACACACTGTTAAACCCCATACACACCTGGCAAGATCATGACACACTGTCAAAACCCCAAAAAAACCTGGCAGGATCCTGATACACTGTGAAAACCCCATACACATCTGGCAGGATCCTGATCCACTGTGAAACCCCATTCACATCTGGCTGGACCCTGATACATAGTGAAACCCCATACACACCTGGCAGGATCCTGATAAACTGTGAAACCCCATACACACCAGGCAGGATGCTGATCCACTGTCAAAACCCCATACACACCTGGCAGGACTCCGATACACTGTGAAAACCCTGGACACACCTGGCAGATCCTGCTGCACTGTGAAACCCCATACACACCTGGCAGGATCCAGATACACTGTGAAAACCCCTTACACTCCTGGCAGGTCCCTCATACACTGTGAAACCCCATACACACCTGGCAGGACACTGATACACTGTGAAAACCCCATACAAACCTGGCCAGATCCTGAAACACTGTGAAAACCCCACACACACCTGGCAGGACCCTGATACACTTTGAAAACCCCACACGCACCTGGCAGGATCCTGATACACTGTGAAAACCCCATACACAATTGGCAGGACCATGATACACTGTGAAAACACCATACTCACCTGGCAGGATCCTGATACACTGTGAAAACCCCATACACACCTGGCAGGACTCTGATACACTGTGAAAACCCCATACACACCTGGCAGGATCCTGATGCACTGTGAAAATCCCATACACACCTGGCAGGATCCTGATACACTGTGAAAACCCCAAACACACCTGGCAGGATCCTGATACACTGCAAAAACCCCATACACACTTGGCAGGGTCCTGACACACTGTGAAAACCCCATACACACCTGGCAGGATCCTGATAAACTGTGAAACCCCATACACACCAGGCAGGAACCTGATACACTATGAAACCCCCATACACACCTGGCAGGATCCTGATCCACTGTGGAAACCCCATACACATCTGGCAGGATCCTGATCCACTGTGAAAAGCCCATTCACACCTGGCAGGATCATGATGAACTGTGAAAACCCCATACACACCTGGCAGATCCTGATACACTGTGAAAATCCCATCCACACCTGGCAGGATCCTGATCAACTGTGAATACCCCATACACACCTGGCAGGATCCTGACACACTGTGAAAACCCCATACACACCTGGCAGGATCCTGATCCGCTGTGAAACCCCATACACATCTGGCAGGATCCTGACACACTGTGAAAACCGCATACACACCTGGATGGATCCAGATACACTGTGAAATCCCCATACACACCTGGCAGGATCCTGATACACTGTGAAACTCCATTCACACCTGGCAGGATCCTGATACACTGTGAAACCCCATTCACATCTGGCAGGATCCTGATACACTGTGAAACCCCCTTCACATCTGGCAGGATCCTGATACACTGTGAAAACCCCATTCACTCCTGGCAGGATCCTGATACACAGTGAAACACCAGACACACCTGGCAGGATCCTGATACACTGTGAAACCCCCAGACAGACCTGGCAGGTTCCTGATACATTGTTATAACCCAGACACACCTGGCAGGATCCAGATACAATGTGAATGCCCCATAAACAACTGGCAAATTCTGATGCAGTATGAAAATCCCATGGACACCTGGCAGGATCCTGAACCACTGCGAAAACCCCATACACACCTGGCAGGATCCTGATACACTGTGAAAACCCCATAACCACCTGGCAGGACCCTGATACACTGTGAAACCCCATGCACACCTGGCAGGACACTGATAAACTGTGAAAACCCCATACACACCTGGCAGGAAGATGATACACTGTGAAAACCCCATACACACCTGGCAGGACCCTGATACACTGTGAAAACCCCATCCACACCTGGCAGGATACTGATACACTGTGAAAACCCCATACACACCAGGCAGGACCCTGATACACTGTGAAAACCCCATACACATCTGGCAGGATACTGATACACTGTGAAACTCCATTCACACCTGGCAGCATCCTGATACACTGTGAAACCCCATTCACATCTGGCAGGATCCTGATACACTGTGAAACCCCATTCACATCTGGCAGGATCCTGATACACTGTGAAAACCCCATACACACCAGGCAGGACCCTGATACACTGTGAAAACCCCATACACATCTGGCAGGATACAGATACACTGCGAAAACCCCATCCACACCTGGCAGGATCCTGATACACTGTGAAAACCCCATACACACCTGGCAGGTTCCTGATACACTGTGAAAACCCCATACACACCTGGCAGGATCCTGATCCACTTTGAAAACCCCATACACACCTGGCAAGATCCTGATACACTTTGAAAACCCCATACACACCTGGCAGGATCCTGATCCGCTGTGAAACCCCATACACATCTGGCAGTTTCCTGACAAACTGTTAAACCCCATACACACCTGGCAGGATCCTGAAACAAGGTGAAAACCCCATACACTACTGGCAGGATCCTGATCCACTGTGAAACCCCATTCACATCTGGCCGCATCCTGATACACTGTGAAAACCCCAAACAAACCTGGCAGGATCCTGACACACTGTTAAACCCCATACACACCTGGCAAGATCATGACACACTGTCAAAACCCCAAACACACCTGGCAGGATCCTGATACACTGTGAAAACCCCATACACACGTGGCAGGATCCTGATCCACTGTGAAACCTCATTCACATCTGGCAGGATCCTGATCCACTGTGAAACCCCATTCACATCTGGCTGGACCCTGATACATAGTGGAACCCCATACACACCTGGCAGGATCCTGATAAACTGTGAAACCCCATACACACCAGGCAGGATCCTGATGCACTGTCAAAACCCCATAAACACCTGGCAGGACCCCGATACACTGTGAAAACCCTGGACACACCTGGCAGATCCTGCTGCACTGTGAAACCCCATACACACCTGGCAGGATCCAGATACACTGTGAAAACCCCTTACACTCCTGGCAGGACCCTGATACACTGTGAAACCCCATACACACCTGGCAGGACACTGATACACTGTGAAAACCCCATACAAACCTGGCAGTATCCTGAAACACTGTGAAAACCCCACACACACCTGGCAGGACCCTGATACACTTTGAAAACCCCACACGCACCTGGCAGGATCCTGATACACTGTGAAAACCCCATACACACCTGGCAGGACCATGATACACTGTGAAAACAGCATATTCACCTGGCAGGATCCTGATACACTGTGAAAACCCCAAGCAAACCTGGCAGGACCCCGATACACTGTGAAAACCCTGGACACACCTGGCAGATCCTGCTGCACTGTGAAACCCCATACACACCTGGCAGGATCCAGATACACTGTGAAAAACCCTTACACTCCTGGCAGGACCCTGATACACTGGAAACCCCATACACACCAGGCAGGAAACTGATACACTGTGAAAACCCCATACAAACCTGGCAGGATCCTGAAACACTGTGAAAACCCCACACACACCTGGCAGGATGCTGATCCACTTTGAAAACCCCATACACACATGGCAAGATCCTGACACAATGTGAAAACCCCATACACACCTGGCAGGATCCTGATCCGCTGTGAAACCCCATACACATCTGGCAGTTTCCTGACACACTGTTAAACCCCATACACACCTGGCAGGATCCTGATACAAGGCGAAAACCCCATACACTACTGTCAGGATCCTGATCCACTGTGAAACCCCATTCGCATCTGGCCGCATCCTGATACACTGTGAAAACCCCAAGCAAACCTGGCAGGATCCTGATACACTGTGAAAACCCCATACACACGTGGCAGGATCCTGATCCACTGTGAAACATCATTCGCATCTGGCAGGATCCTGATCCACTGTGAAACCCCATTCACATCTGGCTGGACCCTGATACATAGTGAAACCCCATACACACCTGGCAGGATCCTGATAAACTGTGAAACCCCATACACACCAGGCAGGATCCTGATACACTGTCAAAACCCCATACACACCTGGCAGGACCCCGATACACTGTGAAAACCCTGGACACACCTGGCAGATCCTGCTGCACTGTGAAACCCCATACACACCTGGCAGGATCCAGATACACTGTGAAAACCCCTTACACTCCTGGCAGGACCCTGATACACTGTGAAACCCCATACACACCAGGCAGGAAACTGATACACTGTGAAAACCCCATACAAACCTGGCAGGTCCCTGATACACTTTGAAAACCCAACACGCACCTGGCAGGTCCCTGATACACTTTGAAAACCCAACACGCACCTGGCAGGATCCTGATACACTGTGAAAACCCCATACACACCTGGCAGGACCATGATACACTGTGAAAACACCATACTCACCTGGCAGGATCCTGATACACTGTGAAAACCCCATACACACCTGGCAGGAATCTGATACACTGTGAAAACCCCATACACACCTGGCAGGATCCTGATGCACTGTGAAAATCCCATACACACCTGGCAAGATCCTGATACACTGCAAAAACCCCATACACACCTGGCAGGGTCCTGATACACTGTGAAAACCCCATACACACCTGGCAGGATCCTGATAAACTGTGAAACCCCATACACACCAGGCAGGATCCTGATACACTATGAAACCCCCATACACACCAGGCAGGATTCTGATCCACTGTGGAAACCCCATACACATCTGGCAGGATCCTGATCCACTGTGAAAAGCCCATTCACACCTGGAAGGATCATGATGAACTGTGAAAACCCTATACACACCTGGCAGATACTGATACACTGTGAAAATTCCATTCACACCTGGCAGGATCCTGATCCACTGTGAAAATCCCATACACAACTGGCAGGATCCTGACACACTGTGAAAACCCCATACACACCTGGCAGGATCCTGATCCGCTGTGAAACCCCATACACATCTGGCAGGATCCTGACACACTGTGAAAACCACATACACACCTGGATGGATCCAGATACACTGTGAAATCCCCATACACACCTGGCAGGATCCTGATACACTGTGAAACTCCATTCACACCTGGCAGGATCCTGATACACTGTGAAACCCCATTCACATCTGGCAGGATCCTGATACACTGTGAAACCCCATTCACATCTGGCAGGATCCTGATACACTGTGGAAACCCCATTCACACCTGGCAGGATCCTGATACACGGTGAAACCCCAGACACACCTGGCAGGATCCTGATACACTGTGAAAACCCCATTCACACCTGGCAGGATCCTGATACACTATGAAACCCCCATACACACCAGGCAGGATTCTGATCCACTGTGGAAACCCCATACACATCTGGCAGGATCCTGATCCACTGTGAAAAGCCCATTCACACCTGGAAGGATCATGATGAACTGTGAAAACCCTATACACACCTGGCAGATACTGATACACTGTGAAAATTCCATTCACACCTGGCAGGATCCTGATCCACTGTGAAAATCCCATACACAACTGGCAGGATCCTGACACACTGTGAAAACCCCATACACACCTGGCAGGATCCTGATCCGCTGTGAAACCCCATACACATCTGGCAGGATCCTGACACACTGTGAAAACCGCATACACACCTGGATGGATCCAGATACACTGTGAAATCCCCATACACACCTGGCAGGATCCTGATACACTGTGAAACTCCATTCACACCTGGCAGGATCCTGATACACTGTGAAACCCCATTCACATCTGGCAGGATCCTGATACACTGTGAAACCCCATTCACATCTGGCAGGATCCTGATACACTGTGAAAACCCCATTCACACCTGGCAGGATCCTGATACACGGTGAAACCCCAGACACACCTGGCAGGATCCTGATACACTGTGAAACCCCCAGACAGACCTGGCAGGTTTCTGATACATGGTTAAACCCCAGACACACCTGGCAGGGTCCAGATACAATGTGAATGCCCCATAAACAACTGGGAAATCCTGATGCAGTATGAAAATCCCATACACACCTGGCAGGATCCTGATACACTGCGAAAACCCCATACACACCCGACAGGATCCTGATACACTGTGAAAACCCCATAACCACCTGGCAGGACCCTGAGACACTGTGAAACCCCATGCACACCTGGCAGGACACTGATAAACTGTGAAAACCCCATACACACCTGGCAGGAACATGTTACACTGTGAAAACCCCATACACACCTGGCAGGACCTTGATACACTGTGAAAACCCCATCCACACCTGGCAGGATCCTGATACACTGTGAAAACCCCATACACACCAGGCAGGATTCTGATCCACTGTGGAAACCCCATACACATCTGGCAGGATCCTGATCCACTGTGAAAAGCCCATTCACACCTGGAAGGATCATGATGAACTGCGAAAACCCTATACACACCTGGCAGATACTGATACACTGTGAAAATTCCATTCACACCTGGCAGGATCCTGATCCACTGTGAAAATCCCATACACAACTGGCAGGATCCTGACACACTGTGAAAACCCCATACACACCTGGCAGGATCCTGATCCGCTGTGAAAACCCATACACATCTGGCAGGATCCTGACACACTGTGAAAACCGCATACACACCTGGATGGATCCAGATACACTGTGAAAACCCCATCCACACCTGGCAGGAAACTGATAAACTGTGAAAACCCCATACACACCTGGCAGGAACATGTTACACTGTGAAAACCCCATACACACCTGGCAGGACCCTGATACACTGTGAAAACCCCATCTACACCTGGCAGGATCCTGATACACTGTGAAAACCCCATACACACCAGGCAGGACCCTGATACACTGTGAAAACCCCATACACATCTGGCAGGATACTGATACACTGTGAAAATCCCATCCACACCTGGCAGGATCCTGATACACTGTGAAAACCCCATACACACCTGGCAGGTTCCTGATACACTGTGAAAACCCCATACACACCTGGCAGGATCCTGATACACTTTGAAAACCCCATACACACCTGGCAGGATCCTGATCTGCAGTGTAACCCCATACACATCTGGCAGTTTCCTGACACACTGTTAAACCCCACACACAACTGGCAGGATCCTGATACAAGGTGAAAACCCCATACACTGCTGGCAGGATCCTGATCCACTGTGAAACCCCATTCACATCTGGCCGCATCCTGATACACTGTGAAACACCTTTCACACCTGGCAGGATCCTGATACACTGTCAAAACCCCATACACACCTGGCAGGACCCCGATACACTGTGAAAACCCTGGACACACCTGGCAGATCCTGCTGCACTGTGAAACCCCATACACACCTGGCAGGATCCAGATACACTGTGAAAACCCCTTACACTCCTGGCAGGACCCTGATACACTGTGAAACCCCATACACACCAGGCAGGAAACTGATACACTGTGAAAACCCCATACAAACCTGGCAGGTCCCTGATACACTTTGAAAACCCAACACGCACCTGGCAGGTCCCTGATACACTTTGAAAACCCAACACGCACCTGGCAGGATCCTGATACACTGTGAAAACCCCATACACACCTGGCAGGACCATGATACACTGTGAAAACACCATACTCACCTGGCAGGATCCTGATACACTGTGAAAACCCCATACACACCTGGCAGGAATCTGATACACTGTGAAAACCCCATACACACCTGGCAGGATCCTGATGCACTGTGAAAATCCCATACACACCTGGCAAGATCCTGATACACTGCAAAAACCCCATACACACCTGGCAGGGTCCTGATACACTGTGAAAACCCCATACACACCTGGCAGGATCCTGATAAACTGTGAAACCCCATACACACCAGGCAGGATCCTGATACACTATGAAACCCCCATACACACCAGGCAGGATTCTGATCCACTGTGGAAACCCCATACACATCTGGCAGGATCCTGATCCACTGTGAAAAGCCCATTCACACCTGGAAGGATCATGATGAACTGTGAAAACCCTATACACACCTGGCAGATACTGATACACTGTGAAAATTCCATTCACACCTGGCAGGATCCTGATCCACTGTGAAAATCCCATACACAACTGGCAGGATCCTGACACACTGTGAAAACCCCATACACACCTGGCAGGATCCTGATCCGCTGTGAAACCCCATACACATCTGGCAGGATCCTGACACACTGTGAAAACCACATACACACCTGGATGGATCCAGATACACTGTGAAATCCCCATACACACCTGGCAGGATCCTGATACACTGTGAAACTCCATTCACACCTGGCAGGATCCTGATACACTGTGAAACCCCATTCACATCTGGCAGGATCCTGATACACTGTGAAACCCCATTCACATCTGGCAGGATCCTGATACACTGTGGAAACCCCATTCACACCTGGCAGGATCCTGATACACGGTGAAACCCCAGACACACCTGGCAGGATCCTGATACACTGTGAAAACCCCATTCACACCTGGCAGGATCCTGATACACTATGAAACCCCCATACACACCAGGCAGGATTCTGATCCACTGTGGAAACCCCATACACATCTGGCAGGATCCTGATCCACTGTGAAAAGCCCATTCACACCTGGAAGGATCATGATGAACTGTGAAAACCCTATACACACCTGGCAGATACTGATACACTGTGAAAATTCCATTCACACCTGGCAGGATCCTGATCCACTGTGAAAATCCCATACACAACTGGCAGGATCCTGACACACTGTGAAAACCCCATACACACCTGGCAGGATCCTGATCCGCTGTGAAACCCCATACACATCTGGCAGGATCCTGACACACTGTGAAAACCGCATACACACCTGGATGGATCCAGATACACTGTGAAATCCCCATACACACCTGGCAGGATCCTGATACACTGTGAAACTCCATTCACACCTGGCAGGATCCTGATACACTGTGAAACCCCATTCACATCTGGCAGGATCCTGATACACTGTGAAACCCCATTCACATCTGGCAGGATCCTGATACACTGTGAAAACCCCATTCACACCTGGCAGGATCCTGATACACGGTGAAACCCCAGACACACCTGGCAGGATCCTGATACACTGTGAAACCCCCAGACAGACCTGGCAGGTTTCTGATACATGGTTAAACCCCAGACACACCTGGCAGGGTCCAGATACAATGTGAATGCCCCATAAACAACTGGGAAATCCTGATGCAGTATGAAAATCCCATACACACCTGGCAGGATCCTGATACACTGCGAAAACCCCATACACACCCGACAGGATCCTGATACACTGTGAAAACCCCATAACCACCTGGCAGGACCCTGAGACACTGTGAAACCCCATGCACACCTGGCAGGACACTGATAAACTGTGAAAACCCCATACACACCTGGCAGGAACATGTTACACTGTGAAAACCCCATACACACCTGGCAGGACCTTGATACACTGTGAAAACCCCATCCACACCTGGCAGGATCCTGATACACTGTGAAAACCCCATACACACCAGGCAGGATTCTGATCCACTGTGGAAACCCCATACACATCTGGCAGGATCCTGATCCACTGTGAAAAGCCCATTCACACCTGGAAGGATCATGATGAACTGCGAAAACCCTATACACACCTGGCAGATACTGATACACTGTGAAAATTCCATTCACACCTGGCAGGATCCTGATCCACTGTGAAAATCCCATACACAACTGGCAGGATCCTGACACACTGTGAAAACCCCATACACACCTGGCAGGATCCTGATCCGCTGTGAAAACCCATACACATCTGGCAGGATCCTGACACACTGTGAAAACCGCATACACACCTGGATGGATCCAGATACACTGTGAAAACCCCATCCACACCTGGCAGGAAACTGATAAACTGTGAAAACCCCATACACACCTGGCAGGAACATGTTACACTGTGAAAACCCCATACACACCTGGCAGGACCCTGATACACTGTGAAAACCCCATCTACACCTGGCAGGATCCTGATACACTGTGAAAACCCCATACACACCAGGCAGGACCCTGATACACTGTGAAAACCCCATACACATCTGGCAGGATACTGATACACTGTGAAAATCCCATCCACACCTGGCAGGATCCTGATACACTGTGAAAACCCCATACACACCTGGCAGGTTCCTGATACACTGTGAAAACCCCATACACACCTGGCAGGATCCTGATACACTTTGAAAACCCCATACACACCTGGCAGGATCCTGATCTGCAGTGTAACCCCATACACATCTGGCAGTTTCCTGACACACTGTTAAACCCCACACACAACTGGCAGGATCCTGATACAAGGTGAAAACCCCATACACTGCTGGCAGGATCCTGATCCACTGTGAAACCCCATTCACATCTGGCCGCATCCTGATACACTGTGAAACACCTTTCACACCTGGCAGGATCCTGATACACTGTGAAAAACCCAAACACACCTGGCAGGATCCTGATACACTGTGAAAACCCCATACACACTTGGCAGGATCCTGATCCACTGTGAAACCTCGTTCACATCTGGCAGGATCCTGATCCACTGTGAAACCCCATTCACATCTGGCTGGACCCTGATACATAGTGAAAACCCATACACACCTGGCAGGATCCTGATAAACTGTGAAACCCCATACACACCAGGCAGGATCCTGATGCACTGTCAAAACCCCATACACACCTGGCAGGACCCCGATACACTGTGAAAACCCTGGACACACCTGGCAGATCCTACTGCACTGTGAAACCCCATACACACCTGGCAGGATACTGATACACTGTGAAAACCCCTTGTACTCCTGGCAGGACCCTGATACACTGTGAAACCCCATACACAACTGGCAGGACACTGATACAATGTGAAAACCCCATACAAACCTGGCAGGATCCTGAAACACTGTGAAAACCCCACACACACCTGGCAGGACCCTGATACACTTTGAAAACCCCACACGCACCTGGCAGGATCCTGATACACTGTGAAAACCCCATACACACCTGGCAGGACCATGATACACTGTGAAAACACCATACTCACCTGGCAGGATCCTGATACACTGTGAAAACCCCATACACACCTGGCAGGACTCTGATACACTGTGAAAACCCCATACACACCTGGCAGGATCCTGATACACTGTCAAAATCCCATACACACCTGGCAGGATCCTGATACACTGTGAAAACCCCATAACCACCTGGCAGGACCCTGATACACTGTGAAACCCCATGCACACCTGGCAGGACACTGATAAACTGTGAAAACCCCATACACACCTGGCAGGACCCTGATACACTGTGAAAACCCCATCCACACCTGGCAGGATCCTGATACACTGTGAAAAGCCCATACACACCAGGCAGGACCCTGAAACACTGTGAAAACCCCATACACATCTGGCAGGATACTGATACACTGTGAAAACCCCATCCACACCTGGCAGGATCCTGATACACTGTGAAAACCCCATACACACCTGGCAGGATCCTGATCCACTTTGAAAACCCCATACACACCTGGCAGGTTCCTGATACACTGTGAAAACCCCATACACACCTGGCAGGATCCTGATCCACTTTGAAAACCCCATACACACCTGGCAAGATCCTGACACACTGTGAAAACCCCTTACACACCTAGCAGGATCCTGATCCGCTGTGTAACCCCATACACATCTGGCAGTTTCCTGACACACTGTTAAACCCCATACACACCTGGCAGGATCCTGATACACTGTGAAAACCTCAAACAAACCTGGCAGAATCCTGACACACTGTTAAACCCCATACACACCTGGCAAGATCATGACACACTGTCAAAACCCCAAACACACCTGGCAGGATCCTGATACACTGTGAAAACCCCATACACACTTGGCAGGACCCCGATACACTGTGAAAACCCTGGACACACCTGGCAGATCCTGCTGCACTGTGAAACCCCATACACACCCGGCAGGATCCTGATACACTGTGAAAACCCCTTACACTCCTGGCAGGACCCTGATCCACTGTGAAACCCCATACACACCTGGCAGGATCCTGATCCACTGTGAAAAGCCCATTCACACCTGGAAGGATCATGATGAACTGTGAAAACCCTATACACACCTGGCAGATACTGATACACTGTGAAAATTCCATTCACACCTGGCAGGATCCTGATCCACTGTGAAAATCCCATACACAACTGGCAGGATCCTGACACACTGTGAAAACCCCATACACACCTGGCAGGATCCTGATCCGCTGTGAAACCCCATACACATCTGGCAGGATCCTGACACACTGTGAAAACCGCATACACACCTGGATGGATCCAGATACACTGTGAAATCCCCATACACACCTGGCAGGATACTGATACACTGTGAAACTCCATTCACACCTGGCAGGATCCTGATACACTGTGAAACCCCATTCACATCTGGCAGGATCCTGATACACTGTGAAACCCCATTCACATCTGGCAGGATCCTGATACACTGTGAAAACCCCATTCACACCTGGCAGGATCCTGATACACGGTGAAACCCCAGACACACCTGGCAGGATCCTGATACACTGTGAAAACCCCATTCACACCTGGCAGGATCCTGATACACTATGAAACCCCCATACACACCAGGCAGGATTCTGATCCACTGTGGAAACCCCATACACATCTGGCAGTATCCTGATCCACTGTGAAAAGCCCATTCACACCTGGAAGGATCATGATGAACTGTGAAAACCCTATACACACCTGGCAGATACTGATACACTGTGAAAATTCCATTCACACCTGGCAGGATCCTGATCCACTGTGAAAATCCCATACACAACTGGCAGGATCCTGACACACTGTGAAAACCCCATACACACCTGGCAGGATCCTGATACACTGTGAAAACCCCATACACACCTGGCAGGATCCTGATACACTTTGAAAACCCCATACACACCTGGCAGGACACTGATACACAGTGAAAACCCTATACAAACCTGGCAGGATCCTGAAACACTGTGAAAACCCCACACACACCTGGCAGGACCCTAATACACTTTGAAAACCCAACACGCACCGGGCAGGATCCTGATACACTGTGAAAATCCCATACACACATGGCAGGATCCTGAGACACTGCAAAAACCCCATACACACTTGGCAGGACCCCGATACACTGTGAAAACCCTGGACACACCTGGCAGATCCTGCTGCACTGTGAAACCCCATACACACCCGGCAGGATCCTGATACACTGTGAAAACCCCTTACACTCCTGGCAGGACCCTGATACACTGTGAAACCCCATACACACCTGGCAGGACACTGATACACAGTGAAAACGCTATACAAACCTGGCAGGATCCTGAAACACTGTGAAAACCCCACACACACCTGGCAGGACCCTGATACACTTTGAAAACCCAACACGCACCGGGCAGGATCCTGATACACTGTGAAAACCCCATACACACCTGGCAGGACTCTGATACACTGTGAAAACCCCATACACACCTGGCAGGAACCTGATACACTGTGAAAATCCCATACACACCTGGTAGGATCCTGATACACTGTGAAAACCCCATACACACCTGGCAGGATCCTGAGACACTGCAAAAAACCCATACACACTTGGCAGGGTCCTGATACACTGTGAAAACCCCATACACACCTGGCAGGATCCTGATACACTGTGAAAATCCCATACACACCTGGTAGGATCCTGATACACTGTGAAAACCCCATACACACCTGGCAGGATCCTGAGACACTGCAGAAACCCCATACACACTTGGCAGGGTCCTGATACACTGTGAAAACCCCATACACACCTGGCAGGATCCTGATACACTGTGAAAACCCCAGACACACCTGGCAGGATCCTGATACACTATGAAACCCCCATACACACCTGGCAGAATCATGATCCACTGTGAAAACCCCATAAACACCTGGCAGGATCCTGATCCACTGTGAAAACCCTATACATACCTGGCAGGATCCTGATCCGCAGTGAAACCCCATGCACATCTGGCAGGATCCTGACACACTTTGAAAACCCCATACACACTTGGATGTATCCTGATACACTGTGAAATCCCCATACACACCTGGCAGGATCCTGATCCACTGTGAAACCCCATTCACATCTGGCAGGATCCTGATACACTGTGAAACCCCATTCACATCTGGCAGGATCCTGATACACTGTGAAACCACAGACACACCTGGCAGGATCCTGATACACTGTGAAACACCCATACACACCTGGCAGAATCCTAATACATTGTTAAACCCCATACACACCTGGCAGAATCCTGATACACTGTGAATGCCCCATAAACAGCTGGCAAATCCTGATGCAGTATGAAAATCCCAGAGACACCTGGCAGGATCCTGATCCACTGTGAAAACCCTATACACACCTGGCAGCATCCTGATACACTGTGAAAACCCCATAAACACCTGGCAGGACCCCGATACACTGTGAAACCCCATACACACCTGGCAGGACACTGATACAATGCGAAAACCCCAAACACACCTGGCAGGATCATGATACACTGTGAAAACCCCATACACACCTGGCAGGACTCAGGTACACAGTGAAAACCCCATCCACACCTGGCAGGATCCTGATACACTGTGAAAACCCCATACACACCGAGCAAGATCCTGACACACTGTGAGAACCCCAAACACACCTGGCAAATCCTTGCACTGTGAAAACCCCATACACACCTGGCAGGATCCTGTTACACTGTGGAAACCCCATACACATCTGGCAGGAACCTGATCCACTTTGTAAACAACATACACACCTGGCAGGATCCCGATACACTGTGAAAACCCCAGACACACCTGGCAGGATCCTGATACACTGTGAAAACCCCATACACACCTGGCAGGATCCTGATACACTGTGAAAACCCCATACACACCTGGCAGGATTCTGATCCACTGTGAAAACCCATACACTCCTGGCAAGATCATGATACGCTGTGAAAACCCCAGACACACCTGGCAGGATCCTGATCCACTGTGAAAACCCCATACACACGTGGCAGGATCCTGATACACTGTGAAAACCCCATACACAACTGGCAGGATCCTGATTTACAGTGAAAACCTCATGCACATCTGGAAGGATCCTGATCCACTGTGAAAACCCCATACACACCTGGGAGAATCCTGATCCACTGTGAAACCCCATACACATCTGGCAGGATCCGGATACACTGTGAATCCCCATTCACGTCTGGCAGGATCCTGATCCACTGTGAAAACCCCATACACTCCTGGCTGGACCCTGATACACTCTGAAAACCCTGTCCACACCTGGCAGATCCTGATGCACTGTGAAACCCCATACACACCTGGCAGGATCCTGATACACTGTGAAAACACCTTACACACCTGGCAGGACCATGATACACTGTGAAACCCCATACACACCTGGCAGGACACTGATACACTGTGAAAACCCCATACGCACCTGGCAGGATCCTGATGCACTGTGAAAACCCCATACACACCTGGCAGGATCCTGATAAACTGTGAAAACCCCATACACACCTGGCAGGACTCTGATACACTGTTAAAACCCCATACACACCTGGCAGGATCCTGATACACTGTGAAAACCCCATACACATCTGGCAAGATCCTGATCCACTGTGAAACCCCATTCCCATCTAGCAGGATCTTGATACACTGTGAAAACCCCATTCACACCTGGCAGGATCCTGATCCACTGTGAAACCCCATTCACATCTGGCAGGATCCTGTTACACTGTGAAACAACATTCACATCTGGCAGGATCCTGATCCACTGTGAAACCCCAGACACACCTGGCAGGATCCTGATACACTGTGAAACCCCCATACACACCTGGCAGGTTCCTGATACATTGTTAAACCCCCGACACACCTGGCAGGACCCTGATACACTGTGAAACCCCATACACACCTGGCAGGACACTGATACACTGTGAAAACCCCATGCACACCTGGCAGGATCATGATACACTGTGAAAAACCCATACACACCTGGCAGTACTCAGAAACACAGTGAAAACCCCATCCACACCTGGCAAGATCCTGACACACTGTGAAAACCCCAAACACACCTGGCAGGATCCTGATAATCAGTGAAAACCCCATGCACACCTGGCAAATCCTGATGCACTGTGAAAACCCCATACACACCTGGCAGGATCCTGGTACACTGTGAAAACCCCATAAACACCTGGCAGATCCTGATACACTGTGAAAACCGCATACACACCTGGCAGGATCCTGATACACTGTGAAAACCCCATAAACACCTGGAAGGATCCTGATCCACTGTGAAAACCCCATACACACCTGGCAGGATTCTGATCCACTGTGAAAACCCCATACACACCTGGCAGGATCCTGATACACTGTGAAAACTCCATGCACATCTGGCAGGTTCCTGATCCACTGTGAAAACCCCATACACATCTGGAAGGATCCTGATACACTGTGAAACCCCATACACACCTGGCAGGATCCTGATCCACTGTGAAACCCCATGCACATCTGGCAGGATCCTGAAACACTGTGAACACCCCAAACACACCTGGAAAAATTGTGATACACTGTGAAAACCCCATACACACCTGGCAGGATCCTGATCCACTGTGAAACCCCATTCACATCTGGCAGGATCCTGATCCACTGTGAAACCCCATTCACATCTGGCAGGATCCTGATCCACTGTGAAAACCCCATACACACCTGGCAGGACCCTGATAAACTGTGAAAACCCTGTCCACACCTGGCAGATCCTGATGCACTGTGAAACCCCATACACACCTGGCAGGATCCTGATACAGTGTGAAAACCCCATACACACCTGGCAGGATCCGGATCCACTGTGAATCCCCATTCACGTCTGGCAGGGTCCTGATAAACTGTGAAAACCCTGTCCACACCTGGCAGATCCTGATGCACTGTGAAACCCCATACACACCTGGCAGGATCCTGATACAGTGTGAAAACCCCTTACACACCTGGCAGGAACCTGATAGACTGTGAAATCCCAAACACACCTGGCAGGACATTGATACACTGTGAAAACCGCATACACACCTGGCAGGATCCTGATACACTGTGAAAACCCCATACACACCTGGCAGGATCCTGATACACTGTGAAAACTCCATACACACCTGGCAGGAGCCTGATACACTGTGAAAACCCCATCCACACCTGGCAGGATCCTGATACACTGTGAAAACCCCATACACACCTGGCAGGTCAATGATGCACTTTGAAAACCCCATGTACACCAGTCAGGATCCTGATACACAGTGAAACCCCATACACACCTGGCAGGATCCTGATACACTGTGAAACCCCAAACACACCTGGCAGGATCCTGATCCACTGTGAAAACCCCATACACACCTGGCAGGAACCTGTTACACAGTGGAAACCCCATACACATCTGGCAGGAACCTGATCCACTTTGTAAACAACATACACACCTGGCAGGATCCTGATACACTGTGAAAACCCCATACACACCTGGCAGGATTCTGCTACACTGTGAAACCCCATACACACCTGGCAGGATCCTGATCCACTGTGAAACCCCATGCACATCTGGCAGGATCCTGAAACACTGTGAAAATCCCATACACACCTGGAAAAATTGTGAGACACTGTGATAACCCCATACACACCTGGCAGGATCCTGATCCACTGTGAAACCCCATTCACATCTGGCAGGGTCCTGACACACTGTGAAATCCCCATGCACACCTGGCAGGACCCTGATAAACTGTGAAAATCCCATACACACCTGGAAAAATTGTGATACACTGTGATAACCCCATACACACCTGGCAGGATCCTGATCCACTGTGAAACCCCTTTCACATCTGGCAGGATCCTGATCCACTGTGAAAACCCCATGCACACCTGGCAGGACCCTGATAAACTGTGAAAACCCTGTACACACCTGGCAGATCCTGATGCACTGTGAAACCCCATACACACCTGGCAGGATCCTGATACAGTGTGAAAACCCCTTACACACCTGGCAGGAACCTGATACACTGTGAAATCCCAAACACACCTGGCAGGACATTGATACACTGTGAAAACCGCATACACACCTGGCAGGATCCTGATACACTGTGAAAACCCCATACACACCTGGCAGGATCCTGATACACTGTGCAAACCCCATACACACCTGGCAGGACCCTGATACACTGTGAAAACCCCAGACACACCTGGCAGGATCCTGATACACTGTGAAAACCCCATACACATCTGGCAGGTCAATGATGCACTTTGAAAACCCCATGTACACCAGTCAGGATCCTGATACACATTGAAACCCCATACACACCAGGCAGGTTCCTGATACACTGTGAAACCCCATACACGCCTGGCAGGATCCTGATCCACTGTGAAAACCCCATACACACCTGGCAGGATCCTGTTACACAGTGGAAACCCCATACACATCTGGCAGGAACCTGATCCACATTGTAAACAACATACACACCTGGCAGGATCCTGATACACAGTGAAAACCCCATACACACCTGGCAGGATCCTGATACACTGTGAAAACCCCATACACACCTGGCAGGATCCTGATACACTGTGAAAACCCCATACACACCTGGCAGGATTCTGATCCACTGTGAAAACCCATACACACCTGGCAAGATCATGATACGCTGTGAAATCCCCAGACACACCTGGCAGGATCCTGATCCACTGTGAAAACCCCATACACACGTGGCAGGATCCTGATGCACTGTGAAAACCCCATACACACCTGGCAGGATCCTGATACACAGTGAAAACCCCATACACATCTGGAAGGATCCTGATCCACTGTGAAAACCCCATACACACATGGGAGAATCCTGATCCACTGTGAAACCCCATACACATCTGGCAGGATCCTGACACACTGTGAAAACCCCATACACACCTGGAAACATCCTGATACACTGTGAAATTCCCATACACACCTGGCAGGATCCGGATCCACTGTGAAACCCCATTCACGTCTGGCAGGGTCCTGATACTCTGTGAAAACCCCATACACACCTGGCAGGATCCTGATCCACTGTGAAACCCCATTCACATCTGGCAGGATACTGATCCACTGTGAAAACCCCATACACACCTGGCAGGACGCTGATACACTCTGAAAACCCTGTAAACACCTGGCAGATCCTGATGCACTGTAAAACCCCATACACACCTGGCAGGACACTGATACACTGTGAAAACCCCATACACACCTGGCAGGATCATGATACACTGTGAAAACCCCATACACACCTGGCAGGACACTGATACACAGTGAAAACCCCATCGACACATGGCAGGATCCTGATACACTGTGAAAACCCCATACACACCTGGCAGGACCCTGATACCCTGTGAAAACCCCATACACACCTGGCAGGATACTGATACACCATGAAAACCCCATGCACACCTCGCAGGATCCTGATCCACTGTGAAAACCCCATACACACCTGGCAGGATCCTGATACACTGTGAAAAACCCATACACACCTGGCAGAATCCTGATTCACTGTGAAAACCCCATACACACCTGGCAGGATCCTGATGCACTGTGAAAAACCCATACACACCTGGCAGGATCCTGATCCACTTTGAAAACCCCATACACACCTTGCAAGATCCTGACACACTGTGAAAACCCCATACACTCCTGGCAGGATCCTGATCCGCCGTGAAACCCCAAACACATCTGGCAGTTTCATGACACACTGTTAAACCCCATACACACCTGGATGGATCCTGATACACGGTGAAAACCACATACACACCTGGCAGGATCCTGATCCACTGTGAAACCCCATTCACATCTGGCAGGATCCTGATACACTGTGAAACACCTTTCACACCTGGCAGGATCCTTCTACATAGTGAAAACCCCATACACACCTGGCAGGATCCTGATACACTGTGAAAACCCCATACACACCTGGCAGGATCCTGATACACTGTGAAAACCACATACTCACCTGGCAGGATCCTGAAACACTGTGAAAACCCCAAACACACACGGCAGGACCCTGATACACATTGAAAACAGCACATGCACCTGGCAGGATCCTGATACACTGTGAAAACCCCACACACAACTGGCAGGACCATGATACACTTTGAAAACCCCATACTCACCTGGCAGGATCCTGATACACTGTGAAAACCCCATACACACCTGGCAGGACATTGATACGCTGTGAAAACCCCATACACACCTGGCAGGATCCTGATACACTGTGAAAATCCCGTACACACCTGGCAGGATCCTGATACACTGTGAAAACCCGATACACACCTGGCAGGATCCTGATACACTATGAAACCCCCATACACACCTGGCAGGATACTGATACACTGTGGAAACCCCGTACACATCTGGCAGGATCCTGATACACTGTGGAAACCCCGTACACATCTGGCAGGATCCTGATCCACTGTGAAAACCGCATACACACCTGGCAGGATCATGATCCACTGTGAAAACCCTAAACACACCTGGCAGATCCTGATACACAGTGAAAACCCCGTACACACCGGGCAGGCCCTGATACACTGTGAAAACTCCATACACACCTGGCAGATCCTGTTACACTGTGAAAACCCCATACACACCTGGCAGGATCCTGATCCACTATGAAAATGCAGACACACCTGACAGATCCTGATACACTGTGAAAACCCCAAACACACCTGGCAGGACCCTGATACACTGTGAAAACCCCAAACACACCTGGCAGGACCCTGATACACTGTGAAAACCCCATACACACCTGTCAGAATCCCGATACACTGTGAAAACCACATACACACCTGGCAGGATCCTGATCCACTGTGAAAACCCCATACACATCTGGCAGGATCCTGATCCGCTGTGAAACCCCATACACACCTGGCAGGAACCTGATCCACTGTGAAAACCCCATACACACCTGGCAGGATCCTGATCCGCTGTGAAACCCCATGAACATCTGGCAGGATCCTGACACACAGTGAAAACCCCATACACACCTGGATGGATCCTGATCCACTGTGAAACCCCATTCACATCTAGCAGGATCCTGATACAACGTGAAAATCCCGTACACACCTGGCAGGATCCTGATACACTGTGAAAACCCCATACACACCTGGCAGGATCCTGATACACTATGAAACCCCCATACACACCTGGCAGGATCCTGATACACTGTGGAAACCCCGTGCACATCTGGCAGGATCCTGATCCACTGTGGAAACCCCGTACACATCTGGCAGGATCCTGATCCACTGTGAAAACCCCATACACACCTGGCAGGATCATGATCCACTGTGAAAACCCTAAACACACCTGGCAGATCCTGTTACACAGTTAAAACCCCATCCACACATGGCAGGATCCTGATACACTGTGAAAACCCCATACACACCTGGCAGGACCCTGATACCCTGTGAGAAACCCCATACACACCTGGCAGGATAGTGATACACCATGAAAACCCCATGCACATCTGGCAGGATCCTGATCCACTGTGAAAACGCCATACACACCTGGCAGGATCCTGATACACTGTGAAAAACCCATACACACCTGGCAGGATCCTGATTCACTGTGAAAACCCCATACACTCCTGGCAGGATCCTGATCCGCTGTGAAACCCCATGCACATCTGGAAGTTTCATGACACACTGTTAAACCCCATACACACCTGGATGGATCCTGATACACGGTGAAAACCACATACACACCTGGCAGGATCCTGATCCACTGTGAAACCCCATTCACATCTGGCAGGATCCTGATACACTGTGAAACACCTTTCACACCTGGCAGGATCCTTCTACATAGTGAAAACCCCATACACACCTGGCAGGATCCTGATACACTGTGAAAACCCCAAACAAACCTGGCAGGATACTGATACACTGTGAAAACCCCATACACACCTGGCAGGATCCTGATACACTGTGAAAACCCCATACACACGTGGCAGGATCCTGATACACTGTGAAACACCTTTCACACCTGGCAGGATCCTTCTACATAGTGAAAACCCCATACACACCTGGCAGGATCCTGATACACTGTGAAAACCCCAAAAAAACCTGGCAGGATACGGATACACTGTGAAAACCCCATACACACCTGGCAGGATCCTGATACACTGTGAAAACCCCATACACACGTGGCAGGATCCTGATACATCGTGAAAACCCCATACACACCTGGCACGATCATGTCACACTGTCACAACCCCAAACACACCTGGCAGGATCCTGATACACTGTGAAAACCCTATACACACTTGGCAGGATCCTGATCCACTGTGAAACCTCATTCACATCTGGCAGGATCCTGATCCACTGTGAAACCCCATTCACATCTGGCTGGACCCTGATACATAGTGAAACCCCATACACACCTGGCAGTATCCTGATACACTGTGAAACCCCATACACACCTGGATGGATCCTGATACACTGTGAAAACCCCATACACACCTGGCAGGACCCCGATACACAGTGAGAACCCTGTACACACCTGGCAGATCCTGATGCACTGTGAAACCCCATATACACCTGGCAGGACCCTGATACACTGTGAAAACCCCTTACACTCCTGGCAGGACCCTGATACACTGTGAAACCCCATACACACCTGGCAGGACACGGATACACTGTGAAAACCGCATACTCACCTGGCAGGATCCTGAAACACTGTGAAAACCCCAAACACACACGGCAGGACCCTGATACACATTGAAAACACCACATGCACCTGGCAGGATCCTGATACACTGTGAAAACCCCATACACAACTGGCAGGACCATGATACACTTTGAAAACCCCATACTCACCTGGCAGGATCCTGATACACTGTGAAAACCCCATACACACCTGGCAGGACACTGATACACTGTGAAAACCCCATACACACCTGGCAGGATCCTGATACACTGTGAAAATCCCGTACACACCTGGCAGGATCCTGATACACTGAAAACCCCATACACACCTGGCAGGATCCTCATACACTATGAAACCCCCATACACACCTGGCAGGATCCTGATACACTGTGGAAACCCCATACACATCTGGCAGGATCCTGATCCACTGTGAAAACCCCATACACACCTGGCAGGATCATGATCCACTGTGAAAACCCTAAAAACACCTGGCAGATACTGATACACAGTGAAAACCCCGTACACACCGGGCAGGCCCTGATACACTGTGAAAACCCCAAACACACCTGGCAGGACCCTGATACACTGTGAAAACCCCATACACTCCTGGCAGAATCCTGATACACTGTGAAAACCACATACACACCTGGCAGGATCCTGATCCACTGTGAAAACCCCATACACACCTGTCAGGATCCTGATCCACTGTGAAAATCCCATACACACCTGTCAGGATCCTGATCCGCTGTGAAACCCCATACACTCCTGGCAGGAACCTGATCCACTGTGAAAAACCCATACACATTTGGCAGGATCCTGACACACAGTGAAAAAACCCAACACACCTGGATGGATCCTGATCCACTGTGAAACCCCATTCACATCTGGCAGGATCCTGATGCACTGTGAAGAACCCATTCACACCTGGCAGGATCCTGATCCACTGTGAAACCCCATTCACATCTGGCAGGATCCTGATACACTGTGAAACCCCATTCACATCTGGCAGGATCCTGATAGACTGTGAAAACCCCATTCACACCTGGCAGGATCCTGATACACTGTGAAACCCCAGACACACCTGGCAGGATCCTGATACATTGTTAAACCCCAGACACACCGGGCAGGATCCTGATACACTGTGAATGCCCCATAAACACCTGGCAAATCCTGATGCAGTATGAAAACCCCATACACACCTGGCAGGATCCTGATCCACTGTGAAAACCCTATACACACCTGGCAGGATCCTGATACACTGTGAAAACCCCATAAACACCTGGCAGGACCCTGATACACTGTGAAACCCCATACACACCTGGCAGGACACTGATACACTGTGAAAACCCCATACACACCTGGCAGGATAAAGATACACTGTGAAAACCCCATTAGCACCTGGCAGGACCCTGATACACTGTGAAACCCCATACACACCTGGCAGGACACTGATATACTGTGAAAACCACATACACACCTGGCAGGATAAAGATACACTGTGAAAACCCCTTACACACCTGGCAGGACTCTGATACACAGTGAAGACCCCATCCACTCCTGGCAGGATCCTGATACACTGTGAAAACCCCATACACACCTGGCAGGACCTGATACACTGTGAAAACCCCATACACACCTGGCAAGATACTGATACACTTTGAAAACCCCATACACACCTGGCAGGATCCTGATACACTGTGAAAACCCCTTACACTCCTGGCAGGATCCTGAAACACTGTGAAAACCCATACACACCTGGCAGGATCCTGATACACTGTAAAAATCCCGTACACACCTGGCAGGATCCTGATACACTGTGAAAACCCCATACACACCTGGCAGGATCCTGATACACTATGAAACCCCCATACACACCTGGCAGCATCTTGATACACTGTGGAAACCCCATACACATCTGGCAGGATCCTGATCCACTGTGAAAACCCCATACACACCTGGCAGGATCATGATCCACTGTGAAAACCCTAAACACATCTGGCAGATCCTGATACACAGTGAAAACCCCGTGCACACCGGGCAGGCCCTGATACACTGTGAAAACTCCATACACACCTGGCAGATCCTGTTACACTGCGAAAACCCCATACACACCTGGCAGGATCCTGATCCACTGTGAAAACCCCAGACACATCTGGCAGATCCTGATACACTGTGAAAACCCCAAACACACCTGGCAGGACCCTGATACACTGTGAAAACCCCAGACGCACCTGGCAGGACCATGATGCACTGTGAAAACCCCATACTCACCTGGCAGGATCCTGATGCACTGTGAAAACCCCATACACACCTGGCAGGACCCTGATACATTGTGATAACCCCATGCACACCTGGCAGGATCCTGATACACTGTGAAAATCCCGTAAACACCTGGCAGGATCCTGATCCACTGTGAAAACCCCATACACACCTGGCAGGATCCTGATCCGCTGTCAAACCCCATACACATCTGTCAGGATCCTGACACACAGTGAAAACCCCATACACACCTGGATGGATCCTGATCCACTGTGAAGCCCCATTCACATCTAGCAGGATCCTGATGCACTGTGAAGAACCCATTCACACCTGGCAGGATCCTGATCCACTGTGAAACCCCATTCACATCTGGCAGGATCCTGATACACTGTGAAACCCCATTCACATCTGGCAGGATCCTGATTGACTGTGAAAACCCCATTCACACCTGGCAGGATCCTGATACACTGTGAAACCCCAGACACACCTGGCAGGATGCTGATACGCTGTGAAACCAAATACACACCTGGCAGGTTCCTGATACATTGTTAAACCCCAGACACACCTGGCAGGATCCTGATACACTGTGAATGCCCCATAAACACCTGGCAAATCCTGATGCAGTATGAAAAGCCCATACACACCTGGCAGGATCCTGATACACTGTGAAAACCCCATAAACACCTGGCAGGACCCTGATACACTGTGAAACCCCATACACACCTGGCAGGACACTGATACACTGTGAAAACCCCATACACACCTGGCAGGATAAAGATACACTGTGAAAACCCCATTAGCACCTGGCAGGACCCTGATACACTGTGAAACCCCATACACACCTGGCAGGACACTGATACACTGTGAAAACCCCATACACACCTGGCAGGATAAAGATACACTGTGAAAACCCCATTAGCACCTGGCAGGACCCTGATACACTGTGAAACCCCATACACACCTGGCAGGACACTGATACACTGTGAAAACCCCATACACACCTGGCAGGATAAAGATTCACTGTGAAAACCCCATTAGCACCTGGCAGGATCCTGATACACTGTGAAACCCCATACACACCTGGCAGGACACTGATACACTGTGAAAATCACATACACATCTGGCAGGATAAAGATACACTGTGAAAATCCCTTACACACCTGGCAGGAATCTGATACACAGTGAATACCCCATCCACTCCTGGCAGGATCCTGATGCACAGTGAAAACCCCATACACACCTGGCAGGACCCCGATACACTGTGCAAACCCCATACACACCTGGCAGGTCCCTGATACACTGTGAAAACCCCAGACACACCTGGCAGGATCCTGATACACTGTGAAAACCCCATACACATCTGGCAGGTCAATGATGCACTTTGAAAACTCCATGTACACCAGTCAGGATCCTGATACACAGTGAAACCCCATACACACCAGGCAGGATCCTGATACACTGTGAAACCCCATACACACCCGGCAGGATCCTGATCCACTGTGAAAACCCCATACACACCTTGCAGGATCCTGTTACACAGTGGAAACCCCATACACATCTGGCAGGAACCTGATCCACTTTGTAAACAACATACACACCTGGCAGGATCCTGATACACTGTGAAAACCCCATACACACCTGGCAGGATCCTGATACACTGTGAAAACCCCATACACACCTGGCAGGATCCTGATACACTGTGAAAACCCCATACACACCTGGCAGGATTCTGATCCACTGTGAAAACCCATACACACCTGGCAAGATCATGATACGCTCTGAAAACCCCAGACACACCTGGCAGGACCCTGATCCACCGTGAAAACCCCATACACACGTGGCAGGATCCTGATGCACTGTGAAAACCCCATGCACACGTGGCAGGATCCTGATCCACAGTGAAAACCCCATACACATCTGGAAGGATCCTGATCCACTGTGAAAACCCCATACACACCTGGGAGAATCCTGATCCACTGTGAAACCCCATACACATCTGGCAGGGTCCTGACACTCTGTGAAAACCCCATACACACCTGGAAACATCCTGATACACTGTGAAAACCCCGTACACACCGGGCAGGCCCTGATACACTGTGAAAACCCCAAACACACCTGGCAGGACCCTGATACACTGTGAAAACCCCATACACTCCTGGCAGAATCCTGATACACTGTGAAAACCACATACACACCTGGCAGGATCCTGATCCACTGTGAAAACCCCATACACACCTGGCAGGATCCTGATCCACTGTGAAAACCCCATACACAACTGGCAGATCCTGATACACAGTGAAAACCCCGTACACACCGGGCAGGCCCTGATACACTGTAAAAATCCCGTACACACCTGGCAGGATCCTGATACACTGTGAAAACCCCTTACACACCTGGCAGGATCCTGATACACTATGAAACCCCCATACACACCTGGCAGGATCCTGATACACTGTGGAAACCCCATACACATCTGGCAGGATCCTGATCCACTGTGAAAACCCCATACACACCTGGCAGGATCATGATCCACTGTGAAAACCCTAAACACATCTGGCAGATCCTGATACACAGTGAAAACCCCGTGCACACCGGGCAGGCCCTGATACACTGTGAAAACTCCATACACACCTTGCAGATCCTGTTACACTGTGAAAACCCCATACACACCTGGCAGGATCCTGATCCACTGTGAAAACGCCAGACACATCTGGCAGATCCTGATACACTGTGAAAACCCCAAACACACCTGGCATGACCCTGATACACTGTGAAAACCCCAGACGCACCTGGCAGGACCATGATGCACTGTGAAAACCCCATACTCACCTGGCAGGATCCTGATGCACTGTGAAAACCCCATACACACCTGGCAGGACCCTGATACATTGTGATAACCCCATGCACACCTGGCAGGATCCTGATACACTGTGAAAATCCCGTAAACACCTGGCAGGATCCTGATCCACTGTGAAAACCCCATACACACCTGGCAGGATCCTGATCCGCTGTCAAACCCCATACACATCTGGCAGGATCCTGACACACAGTGAAAACCCCATACACACCTGGATGGATCCTGATCCACTGAGAAGCCCCATTCACATCTAGCAGGATCCTGATGCACTGTGAAGAACCCATTCACACCTGGCAGGTTCCTGATCCACTGTGAAACCCCATTCACATCTGGCAGGATCCTGATACACTGTGAAACCCCATTTACATCTGGCAGGATCCTGATAGACTGTGAAAACCCCATTCACACCTGGCAGGATCCTGATACACTGTGAAAACCCCATACACACCGAGCAAGATCCTGACACACTGTGAGAACCCCAAACACACCTGGCAAATCCTTGCACTGTGAAAACCCCATACACACCTGGCAGGATCCTGTTACACTGTGGAAACCCCATACACATCTGGCAGGAACCTGATCCACTTTGTAAACAACATACACACCTGGCAGGATCCCTATGCACTGTGAAAACCCCAGACACACCTGGCAGGATCCTGATACACTGTGAAAACCCCATACACACCTGGCAGGATCCTGATACACTGTGAAAACCCCATACACACCTGGCAGGATTCTGATCCACTGTGAAAACCCATACACTCCTGGCAAGATCATGATACGCTGTGAAAACCCCAGACACACCTGGCAGGATCCTGATCCACTGTGAAAACCCCATACACACGTGGCTGGATCCTGATACACTGTGAAAACCCCATACACAACTGGCAGGATCCTGATTTACAGTGAAAACCTCATGCACATCTGGAAGGATCCTGATCCACTGTGAAAACCCCATACACACCTGGGAGAATCCTGATCCACTGTGAAACCCCATACACATCTGGCAGGATCCGGATACACTGTGAATCCCCATTCACGTCTGGCAGGATCCTGATCCACTGTGAAAACCCCATACACTCCTGGCTGGACCCTGATACACCCTGAAAACCCTGTCCACACCTGGCAGATCCTGATGCACTGTGAAACCCCATACACACCTGGCAGGATCCTGATACACTGTGAAAACACCTTACACACCTGGCAGGACCATGATACACTGTGAAACCCCATACACACCTGGCAGGACACTGATACACTGTGAAAACCCCATACGCACCTGGCAGGATCCTGATGCACTGTGAAAACCCCATACACACCTGGCAGGATCCTGATAAACTGTGAAAACCCCATACACAACTGGCAGGACTCTGATACACTGTTAAAACCCCATACACACCTGGCAGGATCCTGATACACTGTGAAAACCCCATACACATCTGGCAAGATCCTGATCCACTGTGAAACCCCATTCACATCTAGCAGGATCTTGATACACTGTGAAAACCCCATTCACACCTGGCAGGATCCTGATCCACTGTGAAACCCCATTCACATCTGGCAGGATCCTGTTACACTGTGAAACAACATTCACATCTGGCAGGATCCTGATTCACTGTGAAAACCCCATTCACACCTGTCAGGATCCTGATCCACTGTGAAACCCCAGACACACCTGGCAGGATCCTGATACACTGTGAAACCCCCATACACACCTGGCAGGTTCCTGATACATTGTTAAACCCCCGACACACCTGGCAGGACCCTGATACACTGTGAAACCCCATACACACCTGGCAGGACACTGATACACTGTGAAAACCCCATGCACACCTGGCAGGATCATGATACACTGTGAAAAACCCATACACACCTGGCAGTACTCAGAAACACAGTGAAAACCCCATCCACACCTGGCAAGATCCTGACACACTGTGAAAACCCCAAACACACCTGGCAGGATCCTGATAATCAGTGAAAACCCCATGCACACCTGGCAAATCCTGATGCACTGTGAAAACCCCATACACACCTGGCAGGATCCTGGTACACTGTGAAAACCCCATAAACACCTGGCAGATCCTGATACACTGTGAAAACCGCATACACACCTGGCAGGATCCTGATACACTGTGAAAACCCCATAAACACCTGGAAGGATCCTGATCCACTGTGAAAACCCCATACACACCTGGCAGGATTCTGATCCACTGTGAAAACCCCATACACACCTGGCAGGATCCTGATACACTGTGAAAACTCCATACACATCTGGCAGGTTCCTGATCCACTGTGAAAACCCCATACACATCTGGAAGGATCCTGATACACTGTGAAACCCCATACACACCTGGCAGGATCCTGATCCACTGTGAAACCCCATGCACATCTGGCAGGATCCTGAAACACTGTGAACACCCCAAACACACCTGGAAAAATTGTGATACACTGTGAAAACCCCATACACACCTGGCAGGATCCTGATCCACTGTGAAACCCCATTCACATCTGGCAGGATCCTGATCCACTGTGAAACCCCATTCACATCTGGCAGGATCCTGATCCACTGTGAAAACCCCATACACACCTGGCAGGACCCTGATAAACTGTGAAAACCCTGTCCACACCTGGCAGATCCTGATGCACTGTGAAACCCCATACACACCTGGCAGGATCCTGATACAGTGTGAAAACCCCATACACACCTGGCAGGATCCGGATCCACTGTGAATCCCCATTCACGTCTGGCAGGGTCCTGATAAACTGTGAAAACCCTGTCCACACCTGGCAGATCCTGATGCACTGTGAAACCCCATACACACCTGGCAGGATCCTGATACAGTGTGAAAACCCCTTACACACCTGGCAGGAACCTGATAGACTGTGAAATCCCAAACACACCTGGCAGGACATTGATACACTGTGAAAACCCCATACACACCTGGCAGGAACCTGTTACACAGTGGAAACCCCATACACATCTGGCAGGAACCTGATCCACTTTGTAAACAACATACACACCTGGCAGGATCCTGATACACTGTGAAAACCCCATGCACACCTGGCATGATCCTGATTCACTGTGAAAACCCCATACACACCTGGCAGGATTCTGCTACACTGTGAAACCCCATACACACCTGGCAGGATCCTGATCCACTGTGAAACCCCATGCACATCTGACAGGATCCTGAAACACTGTGAAAATCCCATACACACCTGGAAAAATTGTGAGACACTGTGATAACCCCATACACACCTGGCAGGATCCTGATCCACTGTGAAACCCCATTCACATCTGGCAGGGTCCTGACACACTGTGAAATCCCCATGCACACCTGGCAGGACCCTGATAAACTGTGAAAATCCCATACACACCTGGAAAAATTGTGATACACTGTGATAACCCCATACACACCTGGCAGGATCCTGATCCACTGTGAAACCCCTTTCACATCTGGCAGGATCCTGATCCACTGTGAAAACCCCATGCACACCTGGCAGGACCCTGATAAACTGTGAAAACCCTGTACACACCTGGCAGATCCTGATGCACTGTGAAACCCCATACACACCTGGCAGGATCCTGATACAGTGTGAAAACCCCTTACACACCTGGCAGGAACCTGATACACTGTGAAATCCCAAACACACCTGGCAGGACATTGATACACTGTGAAAACCGCATACACACCTGGCAGGATCCTGATACACTGTGAAAACCCCATACACACCTGGCAGGATCCTGATACACTGTGCAAACCCCATACACACCTGGCAGGACCCTGATACACTGTGAAAACCCCAGACACACCTGCAGCATCCTGATACACTGTGAAAACCCCATACACATCTGGCAGGTCAATGATGCACTTTGAAAACCCCATGTACACCAGTCAGGATCCTGATACACAGTGAAACCCCATACACACCAGGCAGGTTCCTGATACACTGTGAAACCCCATACACGCCTGGCAGGATCCTGATCCACTGTGAAAACCCCATACACACCTGGCAGGATCCTGTTACACAGTGGAAACCCCATACACATCTGGCAGGAACCTGATCCACATTGTAAACAACATACACACCTGGCAGGATCCTGATACACAGTGAAAACCCCATACACACCTGGCAGGATCCTGATACACTGTGAAAACCCCATACACACCTGGCAGGATCCTGATACACTGTGAAAACCCCATACACACCTGGCAGGATTCTGATCCACTGTGAAAACCCATACACACCTGGCAAGATCATGATACGCTGTGAAATCCCCAGACACACCTGGCAGGATCCTGATCCACTGTGAAAACCCCATACACACGTGGCAGGATCCTGATGCACTGTGAAAACCCCATACACACCTGGCAGGATCCTGATACACAGTGAAAACCCCATACACATCTGGAAGGATCCTGATCCACTGTGAAAACCCCATACACACATGGGAGAATCCTGATCCACTTTGAAACCCCATACACATCTGGCAGGATCCTGACACACTGTGAAAACCCCATACACACCTGGAAACATCCTGATACACTGTGAAATTCCCATACACACCTGGCAGGATCCGGATCCACTGTGAAACCCCATTCACGTCTGGCAGGGTCCTGATACTCTGAGAAAACCCCATACACACCTGGCAGGATCCTGATCCACTGTGAAACCCCATTCACATCTGGCAGGATACTGATCCACTGTGAAAACCCCATACACACCTGGCAGGACGCTGATACACTCTGAAAACCCTGTAAACACCTGGCAGATCCTGATGCACTGTAAAACCCCATACACACCTGGCAGGACACTGATACACTGTGAAAACCACATACACACCTGGCAGGATCATGATACACTGTGAAATCCCAAACACACCTGGCAGGACATTGATACACTGTGAAAACCCCATACACACCTGGCAGGAACCTGTTACACAGTGGAAACCCCATACACATCTGGCAGGAACCTGATCCACTTTGTAAACAACATACACACCTGGCAGGATCCTGATACACTGTGAAAACCCCATGCACACCTGGCATGATCCTGATTCACTGTGAAAACCCCATACACACCTGGCAGGATTCTGCTACACTGTGAAACCCCATACACACCTGGCAGGATCCTGATCCACTGTGAAACCCCATGCACATCTGGCAGGATCCTGAAACACTGTGAAAATCCCATACACACCTGGAAAAATTGTGAGACACTGTGATAACCCCATACACACCTGGCAGGATCCTGATCCACTGTGAAACCCCATACACATCTGGCAGGATCCTGACACACTGTGAAAACCCCATACACACCTGGAAACATCCTGATACACTGTGAAATTCCCATACACACCTGGCAGGATCCGGATCCACTGTGAAACCCCAATCACGTCTGGCAGGGTCCTGATACTCTGTGAAAACCCCATACACACCTGGCAGGATCCTGATCCACTGTGAAACCCCATTCACATCTGGCAGGATACTGATCCACTGTGAAAACCCCATACACACCTGGCAGGACGCTGATACACTCTGAAAACCCTGTAAACACCTGGCAGATCCTGATGCACTGTAAAACCCCATACACACCTGGCAGGACACTGATACACTGTGAAAACCACATACACACCTGGCAGGATCATGATACACTGTGAAATCCCAAACACACCTGGCAGGACATTGATACACTGTGAAAACCCCATACACACCTGGCAGGAACCTGTTACACAGTGGAAACCCCATACACATCTGGCAGGAACCTGATCCACTTTGTAAACAACATACACACCTGGCAGGATCCTGATACACTGTGAAAACCCCATGCACACCTGGCATGATCCTGATTCACTGTGAAAACCCCATACACACCTGGCAGGATTCTGCTACACTGTGAAACCCCATACACACCTGGCAGGATCCTGATCCACTGTGAAACCCCATGCACATCTGGCAGGATCCTGAAACACTGTGAAAATCCCATACACACCTGGAAAAATTGTGAGACACTGTGATAACCCCATACACACCTGGCAGGATCCTGATCCACTGTGAAACCCCATTCACATCTGGCAGGGTCCTGACACACTGTGAAATCCCCATGCACACCTGGCAGGACCCTGATAAACTGTGAAAATCCCATACACACCTGGAAAAATTGTGATACACTGTGATAACCCCATACACACCTGGCAGGATCCTGATCCACTGTGAAACCCCTTTCACATCTGGCAGGATCCTGATCCACTGTGAAAACCCCATGCACACCTGGCAGGACCCTGATAAACTGTGAAAACCCTGTACACACCTGGCAGATCCTGATGCACTGTGAAAACCCATACACACCTGGCAGGATCCTGATACAGTGTGAAAACCCCTTACACACCTGGCAGGAACCTGATACACTGTGAAATCCCAAACACACCTGGCAGGACATTGATACACTGTGAAAACCGCATACACACCTGGCAGGATCCTGATACACTGTGAAAACCCCATACACACCTGGCAGGATCCTGATACACTGTGCAAACCCCATACACACCTGGCAGGACCCTGATACACTGTGAAAACCCCAGACACACCTGCAGCATCCTGATACACTGTGAAAACCCCATACACATCTGGCAGGTCAATGATGCACTTTGAAAACCCCATGTACACCAGTCAGGATCCTGATACACAGTGAAACCCCATACACACCAGGCAGGTTCCTGATACACTGTGAAACCCCATACACGCCTGGCAGGATCCTGATCCACTGTGAAAACCCCATACACACCTGGCAGGATCCTGTTACACAGTGGAAACCCCATACACATCTGGCAGGAACCTGATCCACATTGTAAACAACATACACACCTGGCAGGATCCTGATACACAGTGAAAACCCCATACACACCTGGCAGGATCCTGATACACTGTGAAAACCCCATACACACCTGGCAGGATCCTGATACACTGTGAAAACCCCATACACACCTGGCAGGATTCTGATCCACTGTGAAAACCCATACACACCTGGCAAGATCATGATACGCTGTGAAATCCCCAGACACACCTGGCAGGATCCTGATCCACTGTGAAAACCCCATACACACGTGGCAGGATCCTGATGCACTGTGAAAACCCCATACACACCTGGCAGGATCCTGATACACAGTGAAAACCCCATACACATCTGGAAGGATCCTGATCCACTGTGAAAACCCCATACACACATGGGAGAATCCTGATCCACTGTGAAACCCCATACACATCTGGCAGGATCCTGACACACTGTGAAAACCCCATACACACCTGGAAACATCCTGATACACTGTGAAATTCCCATACACACCTGGCAGGATCCGGATCCACTGTGAAACCCCATTCACGTCTGGCAGGGTCCTGATACTCTGTGAAAACCCCATACACACCTGGCAGGATCCTGATCCACTGTGAAACCCCATTCACATCTGGCAGGATACTGATCCACTGTGAAAACCCCATACACACCTGGCAGGACGCTGATACACTCTGAAAACCCTGTAAACACCTGGCAGATCCTGATGCACTGTAAAACCCCATACACACCTGGCAGGACACTGATACACTGTGAAAACCACATACACACCTGGCAGGATCATGATACACTGTGAAAACCCCATACACACCTGGCAGGACACTGATACACAGTGAAAACCCCATCGACACATGGCAGGATCCTGATCCACTGTGAAAACCCCATACACACCTGGCAGGACCATGATACCCTGTGAAAACCCCATACACACCTGGCAGGATACTGATACACCATGAAAACCCCATGCACACCTCGCAGGATCCTGATCCACTGTGAAAACCCCATACACACCTGGCAGGATCCTGATACACTGTGAAAAACCCATACACACCTGGCAGAATCCTGATTCACTGTGAAAACCCCATACACACCTGGCAGGATCCTGATGCACTGTGAAAAACCCATACACACCTGGCAGGATCCTGATCCACTTTGAAAACCCCATACACACCTTGCAAGATCCTGACACACTGTGAAAACCCCATACACTCCTGGCAGGATCCTGATCCGCCGTGAAACCCCAAACACATCTGGCAGTTTCATGACACACTGTTAAACCCCATACACACCTGGATGGATCCTGATACACGGTGAAAACCACATACACACCTGGCAGGATCCTGATCCACTGTGAAACCCCATTCACATCTGGCAGGATCCTGATACACTGTGAAACACCTTTCACACCTGGCAGGATCCTTCTACATAGTGAAAACCCCATACACACCTGGCAGGATCCTGATACACTGTGAAAACCCCATACACACCTGGCAGGATCCTGATACACTGTGAAAACCACATACTCACCTGGCAGGATCCTGAAACACTGTGAAAACCCCAAACACACACGGCAGGACCCTGATACACATTGAAAACAGCACATGCACCTGGCAGGATCCTGATACACTGTGAAAACCCCACACACAACTGGCAGGACCATGATACACTTTGAAAACCCCATACTCACCTGGCAGGATCCTGATACACTGTGAAAACCCCATACACACCTGGCAGGACATTGATACACTGTGAAAACCCCATACACACCTGGCAGGATCCTGATACACTGTGAAAATCCCGTACACACCTGGCAGGATCCTGATACACTGTGAAAACCCGATACACACCTGGCAGGATCCTGATACACTATGAAACCCCCATACACACCTGGCAGGATCCTGATACACTGTGGAAACCCCGTACACATCTGGCAGGATCCTGATACACTGTGGAAACCCCGTACACATCTGGCAGGATCCTGATCCACTGTGAAAACCGCATACACACCTGGCAGGATCATGATCCACTGTGAAAACCCTAAACACACCTGGCAGATCCTGATACACAGTGAAAACCCCGTACACACCGGGCAGGCCCTGATACACTGTGAAAACTCCATACACACCTGGCAGATCCTGTTACACTGTGAAAACCCCATACACACCTGGCAGGATCCTGATCCACTATGAAAATGCAGACACACCTGACAGATCCTGATACACTGTGAAAACCCCAAACACACCTGGCAGGACCCTGATACACTGTGAAAACCCCAAACACACCTGGCAGGACCCTGATACACTGTGAAAACCCCATACACACCTGGCAGAATCCCGATACACTGTGAAAACCACATACACACCTGGCAGGATCCTGATCCACTGTGAAAACCCCATACACATCTGGCAGGATCCTGATCCGCTGTGAAACCCCATACACACCTGGCAGGAACCTGATCCACTGTGAAAACCCCATACACACCTGGCAGGATCCTGATCCGCTGTGAAACCCCATGAACATCTGGCAGGATCCTGACACACAGTGAAAACCCCATACACACCTGGATGGATCCTGATCCACTGTGAAACCCCATTCACATCTAGCAGGATCCTGATACAACGTGAAAATCCCGTACACACCTGGCAGGATCCTGATACACTGTGAAAACCCCATACACACCTGGCAGGATCCTGATACACTATGAAACCCCCATACACACCTGGCAGGATCCTGATACACTGTGGAAACCCCGTGCACATCTGGCAGGATCCTGATCCACTGTGGAAACCCCGTACACATCTGGCAGGATCCTGATCCACTGTGAAAACCCCATACACACCTGGCAGGATCATGATCCACTGTGAAAACCCTAAACACACCTGGCAGATCCTGATACACAGTGAAAACCCCATCCACACATGGCAGGATCCTGATACACTGTGAAAACCCCATACACACCTGGCAGGACCCTGATACCCTGTGAAAACCCCATACACACCTGGCAGGATAGTGATACACCATGAAAACCCCATGCACATCTGGCAGGATCCTGATCCACTGTGAAAACGCCATACACACCTGGCAGGATCCTGATACACTGTGAAAAACCCATACACACCTGGCAGGATCCTGATTCACTGTGAAAACCCCATACACTCCTGGCAGGATCCTGATCCGCTGTGAAACCCCATGCACATCTGGAAGTTTCATGACACACTGTTAAACCCCATACACACCTGGATGGATCCTGATACACGGTGAAAACCACATACACACCTGGCAGGATCCTGATCCACTGTGAAACCCCATTCACATCTGGCAGGATCCTGATACACTGTGAAACACCTTTCACACCTGGCAGGATCCTTCTACATAGTGAAAACCCCATACACACCTGGCAGGATCCTGATACACTGTGAAAACCCCAAACAAACCTGGCAGGATACTGATACACTGTGAAAACCCCATACACACCTGGCAGGATCCTGATACACTGTGAAAACCCCATACACACGTGGCAGGATCCTGATACACTGTGAAACACCTTTCACACCTGGCAGGATCCTTCTACATAGTGAAAACCCCATACACACCTGGCAGGATCCTGATACACTGTGAAAACCCCAAAAAAACCTGGCAGGATACGGATACACTGTGAAAACCCCATACACACCTGGCAGGATCCTGATACACTGTGAAAACCCCATACACACGTGGCAGGATCCTGATACATCGTGAAAACCCCATACACACCTGGCACGATCATGTCACACTGTCACAACCCCAAACACACCTGGCAGGATCCTGATACACTGTGAAAACCCTATACACACTTGGCAGGATCCTGATCCACTGTGAAACCTCATTCACATCTGGCAGGATCCTGATCCACTGTGAAACCCCATTCACATCTGGCTGGACCCTGATACATAGTGAAACCCCATACACACCTGGCAGTATCCTGATACACTGTGAAACCCCATACACACCAGGCAGGATCCTGATACACTGTGAAAACCCCATACACACCTGGCAGGACCCCGATACACAGTGAGAACCCTGTACACACCTGGCAGATCCTGATGCACTGTGAAACCCCATATACACCTGGCAGGACCCTGATACACTGTGAAAACCCCTTACACTCCTGGCAGGACCCTGATACACTGTGAAACCCCATACACACCTGGCAGGACACTGATACACTGTGAAAACCGCATACTCACCTGGCAGGATCCTGAAACACTGTGAAAACCCCAAACACACACGGCAGGACCCTGATACACATTGAAAACACCACATGCACCTGGCAGGATCCTGATACACTGTGAAAACCCCATACACAACTGGCAGGACCATGATACACTTTGAAAACCCCATACTCACCTGGCAGGATCCTGATACACTGTGAAAACCCCATACACACCTGGCAGGACACTGATACACTGTGAAAACCCCATACACACCTGGCAGGATCCTGATACACTGTGAAAATCCCGTACACACCTGGCAGGATCCTGATACACTGTGAAAACCCCATACACACCTGGCAGGATCCTCATACACTATGAAACCCCCATACACACCTGGCAGGATCCTGATACACTGTGGAAACCCCATACACATCTGGCAGGATCCTGATCCACTGTGAAAACCCCATACACACCTGGCAGGATCATGATCCACTGTGAAAACCCTAAAAACACCTGGCAGATCCTGATACACAGTGAAAACCCCGTACACACCGGGCAGGCCCTGATACACTGTGAAAACCCCAAACACACCTGGCAGGACCCTGATACACTGTGAAAACCCCATACACTCCTGGCAGAATCCTGATACACTGTGAAAACCACATACACACCTGGCAGGATCCTGATCCACTGTGAAAACCCCATACACACCTGTCAGGATCCTGATCCACTGTGAAAATCCCATACACACCTGTCAGGATCCTGATCCGCTGTGAAACCCCATACACTCCTGGCAGGAACCTGATCCACTGTGAAAAACCCATACACATTTGGCAGGATCCTGACACACAGTGAAAAAACCCAACACACCTGGATGGATCCTGATCCACTGTGAAACCCCATTCACATCTGGCAGGATCCTGATGCACTGTGAAGAACCCATTCACACCTGGCAGGATCCTGATCCACTGTGAAACCCCATTCACATCTGGCAGGATCCTGATACACTGTGAAACCCCATTCACATCTGGCAGGATCCTGATAGACTGTGAAAACCCCATTCACACCTGGCAGGATCCTGATACACTGTGAAACCCCAGACACACCTGGCAGGATCCTGATACATTGTTAAACCCCAGACACACCGGGCAGGATCCTGATACACTGTGAATGCCCCATAAACACCTGGCAAATCCTGATGCAGTATGAAAACCCCATACACACCTGGCAGGATCCTGATCCACTGTGAAAACCCTATACACACCTGGCAGGATCCTGATACACTGTGAAAACCCCATAAACACCTGGCAGGACCCTGATACACTGTGAAACCCCATACACACCTGGCAGGACACTGATACACTGTGAAAACCCCATACACACCTGGCAGGATAAAGATACACTGTGAAAACCCCATTAGCACCTGGCAGGACTCTGATACACTGTGAAACCCCATACACACCTGGCAGGACACTGATATACTGTGAAAACCACATACACACCTGGCAGGATAAAGATACACTGTGAAAACCCCTTACACACCTGGCAGGACTCTGATACACAGTGAAGACCCCATCCACTCCTGGCAGGATCCTGATACACTGTGAAAACCCCATACACACCTGGCAGGACCTGATACACTGTGAAAACCCCATACACACCTGGCAAGATACTGATACACTTTGAAAACCCCATACACACCTGGCAGGATCCTGATACACTGTGAAACCCCCTTACACTCCTGGCAGGATCCTGAAACACTGAGAAAACCCATACACACCTGGCAGGATCCTGATACACTGTAAAAATCCCGTACACACCTGGCAGGATCCTGATACACTGTGAAAACCCCATACACACCTGGCAGGATCCTGATACACTATGAAACCCCCATACACACCTGGCAGCATCTTGATACACTGTGGAAACCCCATACACATCTGGCAGGATCCTGATCCACTGTGAAAACCCCATACACACCTGGCAGGATCATGATCCACTGTGAAAACCCTAAACACATCTGGCAGATCCTGATACACAGTGAAAACCCCGTGCACACCGGGCAGGCCCTGATACACTGTGAAAACTCCATACACACCTGGCAGATCCTGTTACACTGCGAAAACCCCATACACACCTGGCAGGATCCTGATCCACTGTGAAAACCCCAGACACATCTGGCAGATCCTGATACACTGTGAAAACCCCAAACACACCTGACAGGACCCTGATACACTGTGAAAACCCCAGACGCACCTGGCAGGACCATGATGCACTGTGAAAACCCCATACTCACCTGGCAGGATCCTGATGCACTGTGAAAACCCCATACACACCTGGCAGGACCCTGATACATTGTGATAACCCCATGCACACCTGGCAGGATCCTGATACACTGTGAAAATCCCGTAAACACCTGGCAGGATCCTGATCCACTGTGAAAACCCCATACACACCTGGCAGGATCCTGATCCGCTGTCAAACCCCATACACATCTGTCAGGATCCTGACACACAGTGAAAACCCCATACACACCTGGATGGATCCTGATCCACTGTGAAGCCCCATTCACATCTAGCAGGATCCTGATGCACTGTGAAGAACCCATTCACACCTGGCAGGATGCTGATCCACTGTGAAACCCCATTCACATCTGGCAGGATCCTGATACACTGTGAAACCCCATTCACATCTGGCAGGATCCTGATTGACTGTGAAAACCCCATTCACACCTGGCAGGATCCTGATACACTGTGAAACCCCAGACACACCTGGCAGGATGCTGATACGCTGTGAAACCAAATACACACCTGGCAGGTTCCTGATACATTGTTAAACCCCAGACACACCTGGCAGGATCCTGATACACTGTGAATGCCCCATAAACACCTGGCAAATCCTGATGCAGTATGAAAAGCCCATACACACCTGGCAGGATCCTGATACACTGTGAAAACCCCATAAACACCTGGCAGGACCCTGATACACTGTGAAACCCCATACACACCTGGCAGGACACTGATACACTGTGAAAACCCCATACACACCTGGCAGGATAAAGATACACTGTGAAAACCCCATTAGCACCTGGCAGGACCCTGATACACTGTGAAACCCCATACACACCTGGCAGGACACTGATACACTGTGAAAACCCCATACACACCTGGCAGGATAAAGATACACTGTGAAAACCCCATTAGCACCTGGCAGGACCCTGATACACTGTGAAACCCCATACACACCTGGCAGGACACTGATACACTGTGAAAACCCCATACACACCTGGCAGGATAAAGATACACTGTGAAAACCCCATTAGCACCTGGCAGGATCCTGATACACTGTGAAACCCCATACACACCTGGCAGGACACTGATACACTGTGAAAATCACATACACATCTGGCAGGATAAAGATACACTGTGAAAATCCCTTACACACCTGGCAGGACTCTGATACACAGTGAATACCCCATCCACTCCTGGCAGGATCCTGATGCACAGTGAAAACCCCATACACACCTGGCAGGACCCCGATACACTGTGCAAACCCCATACACACCTGGCAGGTCCCTGATACACTGTGAAAACCCCAGACACACCTGGCAGGATCCTGATACACTGTGAAAACCCCATACACATCTGGCAGGTCAATGATGCACTTTGAAAACTCCATGTACACCAGTCAGGATCCTGATACACAGTGAAACCCCATACACACCAGGCAGGATCCTGATACACTGTGAAACCCCATACACACCCGGCAGGATCCTGATCCACTGTGAAAACCCCATACACACCTTGCAGGATCCTGTTACACAGTGGAAACCCCATACACATCTGGCAGGAACCTGATCCACTTTGTAAACAACATACACACCTGGCAGGATCCTGATACACTGTGAAAACCCCACACACACCTGGCAGGATCCTGATACACTGTGAAAACCCCATACACACCTGGCAGGATCCTGATACACTGTGAAAACCCCATACACACCTGGCAGGATTCTGATCCACTGTGAAAACCCATACACACCTGGCAAGATCATGATACGCTCTGAAACCCCCAGACACACCTGGCAGGACCCTGATCCACCGTGTAAACCCCATACACACGTGGCAGGATCCTGATGCACTGTGAAAACCCCATGCACACGTGGCAGGATCCTGATCCACAGTGAAAACCCCATACACATCTGGAAGGATCCTGATCCACTGTGAAAACCCCATACACACCTGGGAGAATCCTGATCCACTGTGAAACCCCATACACATCTGGCAGGGTCCTGACACTCTGTGAAAACCCCATACACACCTGGAAACATCCTGATACACTGTGAAAACCCCGTACACACCGGGCAGGCCCTGATACACTGTGAAAACCCCAAACACACCTGGCAGGACCCTGATACACTGTGAAAACCCCATACACTCCTGGCAGAATCCTGATACACTGTGAAAACCACATACACACCTGGCAGGATCCTGATCCACTGTGAAAACCCCATACACACCTGGCAGGATCCTGATCCACTGTGAAAACCCCATACACAACTGGCAGATCCTGATACACAGTGAAAACCCCGTACACACCGGGCAGGCCCTGATACACTGTAAAAATCCCGTACACACCTGGCAGGATCCTGATACACTGTGAAAACCCCATACAGACCTGGCAGGATCCTGATACACTATGAAACCCCCATACACACCTGGCAGGATCCTGATACACTGTGGAAACCCCATACACATCTGGCAGGATCCTGATCCACTGTGAAAACCCCATACACACCTGGCAGGATCATGATCCACTGTGAAAACCCTAAACACATCTGGCAGATCCTGATACACAGTGAAAACCCCGTGCACACCGGGCAGGCCCTGATACACTGTGAAAACTCCATACACACCTTGCAGATCCTGTTACACTGTGAAAACCCCATACACACCTGGCAGGATCCTGATCCACTGTGAAAACGCCAGACACATCTGGCAGATCCTGATACACTGTGAAAACCCCAAACACACCTGGCATGACCCTGATACACTGTGAAAACCCCAGACGCACCTGGCAGGACCATGATGCACTGTGAAAACCCCATACTCACCTGGCAGGATCCTGATGCACTGTGAAAACCCCATACACACCTGGCAGGACCCTGATACATTGTGATAACCCCATGCACACCTGGCAGGATCCTGATACACTGTGAAAATCCCGTAAACACCTGGCAGGATCCTGATCCACTGTGAAAACCCCATACACACCTGGCAGGATCCTGATCCGCTGTCAAACCCCATACACATCTGGCAGGATCCTGACACACAGTGAAAACCGCATACACACCTGGATGGATCCTGATCCACTGTGAAGCCCCATTCACAGCTAGCAGGATCCTGATGCACTGTGAAGAACCCATTCACACCTGGCAGGTTCCTGATCCACTGTGAAACCCCATTCACATCTGGCAGGATCCTGATACACTGTGAAACCCCATTTACATCTGGCAGGATCCTGATAGACTGTGAAAACCCCATTCACACCTGGCAGGATCCTGATACACTGTGAAAACCCCATACACACCTGGCAGGATCCTGATCCGCTGTCAAACCCCATACACATCTGGCAGGATCCTGACACACAGTGAAAACCCCATACACACCTGGATGGATCCTGATCCACTGTGAAGCCCCATTCACATCTAGCAGGATCCTGATGCACTGTGAAGAACCCACTCACACCTGGCAGGATCCTGATCCACTGTGAAACCCCATTCACATCTGGCAGGATCCTGATACACTGTGAAACCCCATTTACATCTGGCAGGATCCTGATAGACTGTGAAAACCCCATTCACACCTGGCAGGATCCTGATACACTGTGAAACCCCAGACACACCTGGCAGGATGCTGATACACTGTGAAACCCCATACACACCTGGCAGGTTCCTGATACATTGTTAAACCCCAGACACACCTGGCAGGATCCTGATACACTGTGAATGCCCCATAAACACCTGGCAAATCCTGATGCAGTATGAAAACCCCATACACACCTGGCAGGATCCTGATCCACTGTGAAAACCCTATACACACCTGGCAGGATCCTGATACACTGTGAAAACCCCATAAACACCTGGCAGGACCCTGATACACTGTGAAAACCCATACACACCTGGCAGGACACTGATACACTGTGAAAACCCCATACACACCTGGCAGGATAAAGATACACTGTGAAAACCCCATTAGCACCTGGCAGGACCCTGATACACTGTGAAAACCCATACACACCTGGCAGGACACTGATACACTGTGAAAACCCCATACACACCTGGCAGGATAAAGATACACTGTGAAAACCCCATTAGCACCTGGCAGGATCCTGATACACTGTGAAACCCCATACACACCTGGCAGGACACTGATACACTGTGAAAATCACATACACATCTGGCAGGATAAAGATACACTGTGAAAACCCCTTACACACCTGGCAGGACTCTGATACACAGTGAATACCCCATCCACTCCTGGCAGGATCCTGATGCACAGTGAAAACCCCATACACACCTGGCAGGACCCCGATACACTGTGCAAACCCCATACACACCTGGCAGGTCCCTGATACACTGTGAAAACCCCAGACACACCTGGCAGGATCCTGATACACTGTGAAAACCCCATACACATCTGGCAGGTCAATGATGCACTTTGAAAACCCCATGTACACCAGTCAGGATCCTGATACACAGTGAAACCCCATACACACCAGGCAGGATCCTGATACACTGTGAAACCCCATACACACCCGGCAGGATCCTGATCCACTGTGAAACCCCATACACACCTGGCAGGATCCTGTTACACAGTGGAAACCCCATACACAGCTGGCAGGAACCTGATCCACTTTGTAAACAACATACACACCTGGCAGGATCCTGATACACTGTGAAAACCCCATACACACCTGGCAGGATCCTGATACACTGTGAAAACCCCATACACACCTGGCAGGATCCTGATACACTGTGAAAACCCCATACACACCTGGCAGTATTCTGATCCACTGTGAAAACCCATACACACCTGGCAAGATCATGATACGCTCTGAAACCCCCAGACACACCTGGCAGGACCCTGATCCACCGTGAAAACCCCATACACACGTGGCAGGATCCTGATGCACTGTGAAAACCCCATGCACACGTGGCAGGATCCTGATCCACAGTGAAAACCCCATACACATCTGGAAGGATCCTGATCCACTGTGAAAACCCCATACACACCTGGGAGAATCCTGATCCACTGTGAAACCCCATACACATCTGGCAGGATCCTGACACTCTGTGAAAACCCCATACACACCTGGAAACATCCTGATACACTGTGAAAACCCCGTACACACCGGGCAGGCCCTGATACACTGTGAATACCCCGAACACACCTGGCAGGACCCTGATACACTGTGAAAACCCCATACACTCCTGGCAGAATCCTGATACACTGTGAAAACCACATACACACCTGGCAGGATCCTGATCCACTGTGAAAACCCCATACACACCTGGCAGGATCCTGATCCACTGTGAAAACCCCATACACATTTGGCAGTTCCTGATACACAGTGAAAACCCCGTACACACCGGGCAGGCCCTGATACACTGTGCAAACCCCAAACACACCTGGCAGGACCCTGATACACTGTGAAAACCCCATACACTCCTGGCAGAATCCTGATACACTGTGAAAACCACATACACACCTGGCAGGATCCTGATCCACTTTGAAAACCCCATACACACCTGGCAGGATACTGATCCACTGTGAAAACCCCATACACACCTGGCAGGATCCTGATCCGCTGTGAAACCCCATACACTCCTGGCAGGAACCTGATCCACTGTGAAAAACCCATACACATCTGGCAGGATCCTGACACACAGTGAAAAACCCACACACACCTGGATGGATCCTGATCCACTGTGAAACCCCATTCACATCTAGCAGGATCCTGATGCACTGTGAAGAACCCATTCACACCTGGCAGGATCCTGATACAATGTGAAAACCCCATTCACACCTGGCAGGAACCTGATCCACTGTGAAACCCCAGACACACCTGGCAGGATCCTGATACATTGTTAAACCCCAGACACACCGGGCAGGATCCTGATACACTGTGAATGCCCCATAAACACCTGGCAAATCCTGATGCAGTATGAAAACCCCATACACACCTGGCAGGATCCTGATCCACTGTGAAAACCCTATACACACCTGGCAGGATCCTGATACACTGTGAAAACCCCATAAACACCTGGCAGGACCCTGATACACTGTGAAACCCCATACACACCTGGCAGGACACTGATACACTGTGAAAACCCCATACACACCTGGCAGGATAAAGATACACTGTGAAAACCCCATTAGCACCTGGCAGGACCCTGATACACTGTGAAACCCCATACACACCTGGCAGGACACTGATATACTGTGAAAACCACATACACACCTGGCAGGATAAAGATACACTGTGAAAACCCTTTACACACCTGGCAGGACTCTGATACACAGTGAATACCCCATCCACTCCTGGCAGGATCCTGATACACTGTGAAAACCCCATACACACCTGGCAGGACCTGATACACTGTGAAAGCCCCATACACACCTGGCAGGATACTGATACAATTTGAAAACCCCATACACACCTGGCAGGATCCTGATACACTGTGAAACCCCCTTACACTCCTGGCAGGACCCTGATACACTGTGAAACCCCATACACACCTGTCAGGACACTGATACACTGTGAAAACCACATACTCACCTGGCAGGATCCTGAAACACTGTGAAAACCCCAAACACACACGGCAGGAACCTGATACACATTGAAAACACCACACGCACCTGGCAGGATCCTGATACACTGTGAAAACCCCATACACAACTGGCAGGACCATGATACACTGTGAAAACCCCATACTCACCTGGCAGGATCCTGATACACTGTGAAAACCCCATACACACCTGGCAGGATCCTGATACACTGTAAAAATCCCGTACACACCTGGCAGGATCCTGATACACTGTGAAAACCCCATACACACCTGGCAGGATCCTGATACACTGTGGAAACCCCATACACATCTGGCAGGATCCTGATCCACTGTGAAAACCCCATACACACCTGGCAGGATCATGATCCACTGTGAAAACCCTAAACATATCTGGCAGATCCTGATACACAGTGAAAACCCCGTGCACACCGGGCAGGCCCTGATACACTGTGAAAACTCCATACACACCTGGCAGATCCTGTTACACTGTGAAAACCCCATACACACCTGGCAGGATCCTGATCCACTGTGAAAACCCCAGACACATCTGGCAGATCCTGATACACTGTGAAAACCCCGTACACACCGGGCAGGCCCTGATACACTGTGAATACCCCGAACACACCTGGCAGGACCCTGATACACTGTGAAAACCCCATACACTCCTGGCAGAATCCTGATACACTGTGAAAACCACATACACACCTGGCAGGATCCTGATCCACTGTGAAAACCCCATACACACCTGGCAGGATCCTGATCCACTGTGAAAACCCCATACACATTTGGCAGTTCCTGATACACAGTGAAAACCCCGTACACAGCGGGCAGGCCCTGATACACTGTGCAAACCCCAAACACACCTGGCAGGACCCTGATACACTGTGAAAACCCCATACACTCCTGGCAGAATCCTGATACACTGGGAAAACCACATACACACCTGGCAGGATCCTGATCCACTTTGAAAACCCCATACACACCTGGCAGGATACTGATCCACTGTGAAAACCCCATACACACCTGGCAGGATCCTGATCCGCTGTGAAACCCCATACACTCCTGGCAGGAACCTGATCCACTGTGAAAAACCCATACACATCTGGCAGGATCCTGACACACAGTGAAAAACCCACACACACCTGGATGGATCCTGATCCACTGTGAAACCCCATTCACATCTAGCAGGATCCTGATGCACTGTGAAGAACCCATTCACACCTGGCAGGATCCTGATACAATGTGAAAACCCCATTCACACCTGGCAGGAACCTGATCCACTGTGAAACCCCAGACACACCTGGCAGGATCCTGATACATTGTTAAACCCCAGACACACCGGGCAGGATCCTGATACACTGTGAATGCCCCATAAACACCTGGCAAATCCTGATGCAGTATGAAAACCCCATACACACCAGGCAGGATCCTGATCCACTGTGAAAACCCTATACACACCTGGCAGGATCCTGATACACTGTGAAAACCCCATAAACACCTGGCAGGACCCTGATACACTGTGAAACCCCATACACACCTGGCAGGACACTGAAACACTGTGAAAACCCCATACACACCTGGCAGGATAAAGATACACTGTGAAAACCCCATTAGCACCTGGCAGGACCCTGATACACTGTGAAACCCCATACACACCTGGCAGGACACTGATATACTGTGAAAACCACATACACACCTGGCAGGATAAAGATACGCTGTGAAAACCCTTTACACACCTGGCAGGACTCTGATACACAGTGAATACCCCATCCACTCCTGGCAGGATCCTGATACACTGTGAAAACCCCATACACACCTGGCAGGACCTGATACACTGTGAAAACCCCATACACACCTGGCAGGATACTGATACACTTTGAAAACCCCATACACACCTGGCAGGATCCTGATACACTGTGAAACCCCCTTACACTCCTGGCAGGACCCTGATACACTGTGAAACCCCATACACACCTGTCAGGACACTGATACACTGTGAAAACCACATACTCACCTGGCAGGATCCTGAAACACTGTGAAAACCCCAAACACACACGGCAGGAACCTGATACACATTGAAAACACCACACGCACCTGGCAGGATCCTGATACACTGTGAAAACCCCATACACAACTGGCAGGACCATGATACACTGTGAAAACCCCATACTCACCTGGCAGGATCCTGATACACTGTGAAAACCCCATACACACCTGGCAGGATCCTGATACACTGTAAAAATCCCGTACACACCTGGCAGGATCCTGATACACTGTGAAAACCCCATACACACCTGGCAGGATCCTGATACACTGTGGAAACCCCATACACATCTGGCAGGATCCTGATCCACTGTGAAAACCCCATACACACCTGGCAGGATCATGATCCACTGTGAAAACCCTAAACATATCTGGCAGATCCTGATACACAGTGAAAACCCCGTGCACACCGGGCAGGCCCTGATACACTGTGAAAACTCCATACACACCTGGCAGATCCTGTTACACTGTGAAAACCCCATACACACCTGGCAGGATCCTGATCCACTGTGAAAACCCCAGACACATCTGGCAGATCCTGATACACTGTGAAAACCCCAAACACACCTGGCAGGACCCTGATACACTGTGAAAACCCCAGACGCACCTGGCAGGACCATGATGCACTGTAAAAACCCCGTACTCACCTGGCAGGATCCTGATGCACTGTGAAAACCCCATACACACCTGGCAGGACCCTGATACATTGTGATAACCCCATGCACACCTGGCAGGATCCTGATACACTGTGAAAATCCCGTAAACACCTGGCTGGATCCTGATCCACTGTGAAAACCCCATACACACCTGGCAGGATCCTGATCCGCTGTCAAACCCCATACACATCTGGCAGGATCCTGACACACAGTGAAAACCCCATACACACCTGGATGGATCCTGATCCACTGTGAAGCCCAATTCACATCTAGCAGGATCCTGAAGCACGGTGAAGAACCCATTCACACCTGGCAGGATCCTGATCCACTGTGAAACACCATTCACATCTGGCAGGATCCTGATACACTGTGAAACCCCATTCACATCTGGCAGGATCCTGATACACTGTGAAAACCCCATTCACACCTGGCAGGATCCTGATACACTGTGAAACCCCAGACACACCTGGCAGGATGCTGATACACTGTGAAACCCCCATACACAACTGGCAGGTTCCTGATACATTGTTAAACCCCAGACACACCTGGCAGGATCCTGATACACTGTGAATGCCCCATAAACACCTGGCAAATCCTGATGCAGTATGAAAACCCCATACACACCTGGCAGGATCCCGATCCACTGTGAAAACCCTATACACACCTGGCAGGATCCTGATACACTGTGAAAACCCCATAAACACCTGGCAGGACCCTGATACACTGTGAAACCCCATACACACCTGGCAGGACACTGATACACTGTGAAAACCCCATACACACCTGGCAGGATAAAGATACACTGTGAAAACCCCATTAGCACCTGGCAGGACACTGATACACTGTGAAAACCCCATACACACCTGGCAGGATAAAGATACACTGTGAAAACCCCATTAGCACCTGGCAGGACCCTGATACACTGTGAAACCCCATACACACCTGGCAGGACACTGATACACTGTGAAAATCACGTACACATCTGGCAGGATAAAGATACACTGTGAAAACCCCTTACACACCTGGCAGGACTCTGATACACAGTGAATACCCCATCCACTCCTGGCAGGATCCTGATGCACAGTGAAAACCCCATACACACCTGGCAGGACCCCGATACACTGTGCAAACCCCATACACTCCTGGCAGGTCCCTGATACACTGTGAAAACCCCAGACACACCTGGCAGGATCCTGATACACTGTGAAAACCCCATACACATCTGGCAGGTCAATGATGCACTTTGAAAACCCCATGTACACCAGTCAGGATCCTGATACACAGTGAAACCCCATACACACCAGGCAGGATCCTGATACACTGTGAAACCCCATACACACCTGGCAGGATCCTGATCCACTGTGAAAACCCCATACACACCTGGCAGGATCCTGTAACACTGTGAAAACCCCATACACACCTGGCAGGATCCTGATACACTGTGAAAACCCCATACACACCTGGCAGGATCCTGATACACTGTGAAAACCCCATACACACCTGGCAGGATTCTGATCCACTGTGAAAACCCATACACACCTGGCAAGATCATGATACGCTCTGAAACCCCCAGACACACCTGGCAGGACCCTGATCCACCGTGAAATCCCCATACACACGTGGCAGGATCCTGATGCACTGTGAAAACCCCATGCACACGTGGCAGGATCCTGATGCACAGTGAAAACCCCATACACATCTGGAAGGATCCTGATCCACTGTGAAAACACCATACACACCTGGGAGAATCCTGATCCACTGTGAAACCCCATACACATCAGGCAGGATCCTGACACTCTGTGAAAACCCCATACACACGTGGAAACATCCTGATACACTGTGAAATCCCCATACACACCTGGCAGGATCCGGATCCACTGTGAAAACCCCATTCACGTCTGGCAAGGTCCTGATACACTGTGAAAACCCCATACACACCTGGCAGGATCCTGATCCACTGTGAAACCCCATACACACCTGGCAGGACCCTGATACACTCTGAAAACCCTGTACACACCTGGCAGATCCTGATGCACTGTAAAACCCCATACACACCTGGCAGGACACTGATACACTGTGAAAACCCCATACACACCTATCAGGATCATGATACACTGTGAAAACCCCATACACACCTGGCAGGACACTGATACACAGTGAAAACCCCATCCACACATGGCAGGATCCTGATACACTGTGAAAACCCCATACACACCTGGCAGGACCCTGATACCCTGTGAAAACCCCATACACACCTGGCAGGACCATGATGCACTGTGAAAACCCCGTACTCACCTGGCAGGATCCTGATGCACTGTGAAAACCCCATACACACCTGGCAGGATCCTGATCCACTGTGAAAATCCCGTAAACACCTGGCAGGATCCTGATCTACTGTGAAAACCCCATACACACCTGGCAGGATCCTGATCCGCTGTCAAACCCCATACACATCTGGCAGGATCCTGACACACAGTGAAAACCCCATACACACCTGGATGGATCCTGATCCACTGTGAAGCCCCATTCACATCTAGCAGGATCCTGATGCACTGTGAAGAACCCATTCACACCTGGCAGGATCCTGATCCACTGTGAAACCCCATTCAGATCTGGCAGGATCCTGATACACTGTGAAACCCCATTCACATCTGGCAGGATCCTGATACACTGTGAAAACCCCATTCACACCTGGCAGGATCCTGATACACTGTGAAACCCCAGACACACCTGGCAGGATGCTGATACACTGTGAAACCCCCATACACAACTGGCAGGTTCCTGATACATTGTTAAACCCCAGACACACCTGGCAGGATCCTGATACACTGTGAATGCCCCATAAACACCTGGCAAATCCTGATGCAGTATGAAAACCCCATACACACCTGGCAGGATCCTGATCCACTGTGAAAACCCTATACACACCTGGCAGGATCCTGATACACTGTGAAAACCCCATAAACACCTGGCAGGACCCTGATACACTGTGAAACCCCATACACACCTGGCAGGACACTGATACACTGTGAAAACCCCATACACGCCTGGCAGGATAAAGATACACTGTGAAAACCCCATTAGCACCTGGCAGGACCCTGATACACTGTGAAACCCCATACACACCTGGCAGGACACTGATACACTGTGAAAACCCCATACACACCAGGCAGGATAAAGATACACTGTGAAAACCCCATTAGCACCTGGCAGGACCCTGATACACTGTGAAACCCCATACACACCTGGCAGGACACTGATACACTGTGAAAATCACGTACACATCTGGCAGGATAAAGATACACTGTGAAAACCCCTTACACACCTGGCAGGACTCTGATACACAGTGAATACCCCATCCACTCCTGGCAGGATCCTGATGCACAGTGAAAACCCCATACACACCTGGCAGGACCCCGATACACTGTGCAAACCCCATACACACCTGGCAGGTCCCTGATACACTGTGAAAACCCCAGACACATCTGGCAGGATCCTGATACACTGTGAAAACCCCATACACATCTGGCAGGTCAATGATGCACTTTGAAAACCCCATGTACACCAGTCAGGATCCTGATACACAGTGAAACCCCATACACACCAGGCAGGATCCTGATACACTGTGAAACCCCATACACACCTGGCAGGATCCTGATCCACTGTGAAAACCCCATACACACCTGGCAGGATCCTGTAACACAGTGGAAACCCCATACACATCTGGCAGGAACCTGATCCACTTTGTAAACAACATACACACCTGGCAGGATCCTGATACACTGTGAAAACCCCATACACACCTGGCAGGATCCTGATACACTGTGAAAACCCCATACACACCTGGCAGGATCCTGATACACTGTGAAAACCCCATACACACGTGGCAGGATTCTGATCCACTGTGAAAACCCATACACACCTGGCAAGATCATGATACGCTCTGAAACCCCCAGACACACCTGGCAGGACCCTGATCCACCGTGAAAACCCCATACACACGTGGCAGGATCCTGATGCACTGTGAAAACCCCATGCACACGTGGCAGGATCCTGATCCACAGTGAAAACCCCATACACATCTGGAAGGATCCTGATCCACTGTGAAAACCCCATACACACCTGGGAGAATCCTGATCCACTGTGAAACCCCATACACATCTGGCAGGATCCTGACACTCTGTGAAAACCCCATACACACGTGGAAACATCCTGATACACTGTGAAATCCCCATACACACCTGGCAGGATCCGGATCCACTGTGAAAACCCCATTCACGTCTGGCAAGGTCCTGATACACTGTGAAAACCCCATACACACCTGGCAGGATCCTGATCCACTGTGAAACCCCATACACACCTGGCAGGACACTGATACACTCTGAAAACCCTGTACACACCTGGCAGATCCTGATGCACTGTAAAACCCCATACACACCTGGCAGGACACTGATACACTGTGAAAACCCCATACACACCTATCAGGATCATGATACACTGTAAAAACCCCATACACACCTGGCAGGACACTGATACACAGTGAAAACCCCATCCACACATGGCAGGATCCTGATACACTGTGAAAACCCCATACACACCTGGCAGGACCCTGATACCCTGTGAAAACCCCATACACACCTGGCAGGATAGTGATACACCATGAAAACCCCATGCACACCTACCAGGATCCTGATCCACTGTGAAACCCCCATACACACCTGACAGGATCCTGATACACTGTGAAAAACCCATACACACCTGGCAGGATCCTGATTCACTGTGAAAACCCCATACACTCCTGGCAGGATCCTGATCCGCTGTGAAACCCCATACACATCTGGAAGTTTCATGACACACTGTTAAACCCCATACACACCTGGATGGATCCTGATACACGGTGAAAACCACATACACACCTGGCAGGATCCTGATCCACTGTGAAACCCCATTCACATCTGGCAGGATCCTGATACACTGTGAAACACCTTTCACACCTGGCAGGATCCTTCTACATAGTGGAAACCCCATACACACCTGGCAGGATCCTGATACACTGTGAAAACCCCAAACAAACCTGGCAGGATACTGATACACTGTGAAAACCCCATACACACCTGGCAGGATCCTGATACACTGTGAAAACCCCATACACACGTGGCAGGATCCTGATACACTGTGAAACACCTTTCACACCTGGCAGGATCCTTCGACATAGTGATAACCCCATACACACCTGGCAGGATCCTGATACACTGTGAAAACCCCAAACAAACCTGGCAGGATACTGATACACTGTGAAAACCCCATACACACCAGGCAGGATCCTGATACACTGTGAAAACCCCATACACACGTGGCAGGATCCTGATACATCGTGAAAACCCCATACACACCTGGCACGATCATGACACACTGTCACAACCCCAAACACACCTGGCAGGATCCTGATACACTGTGAAAACCCTATACACACTTGGCAGGATCCTGATCCACTGTGAAACCTCATTCACATCTGGCAGTATCCTGATCCACTGTGAAACCCCATTCACATCTGGCTGGACCCTGAAACATAGTGAAACCCCATACACACCTGGCAGGATCCTGATACACTGTGAAACCCCTTACACACCAGGCAGGATCCTGATACACTGTGAAAACCCCATACACACCTGGCAGGACCCCGATACACAGTGAAAACCCTGAACACACCTGGCAGACCCAGATGCACTGTGAAACCCCATACACACCTGGCAGGACCCTGATACACTGTGAAAACCCCTTACACTCCTGGCAGGACCCTGATACACTGTGAAACCCCATACACACCTGGCAGGACACTGATACACTGTGAAAACCGCATACTCACCTGGCAGGATCCTGAAACACTGTGAAAACCTCAAAGACATACGGCAGGACCCTGATACACATTGAAAACACCACATGCACCTGGCAGGATCCTGATACACTGTGAAAACCCCATACACAACTGGCAGGACCATGATACACTTTGAAAACCCCATACTGACCTGGCAGGATCCTGATACACTGTGAAAACCCCATACACACCTGGCAGGACACTGATACACTGTGAAAACCCCATACACACCTGGCAGGATCCTGATACACTGTGAAAATCCCGTACACACCTGGCAGGATCCTGATACACTGTGAAAACCCCATACAAACCTGGCAGGATCCTCATACACTATGAAACCCCCATACACACCTGGCAGGATCCTGATACACTGTGGAAAACCATACACATCTGGCAGGATCCTGATCCACTGTGAAAACCCCATACACACCTGGCAGGATCATGATCCACTGTGAAAACCCTAAAAACACCTGGCAGATCCTGATACACAGTGAAAACCCCGTACACACTGGGCAGGCCCTGATACACTGTGAAAACCCCAAACACACCTGGCAGGACCCTGATACACTGTGAAAACCCCATACACTCCTGGCAGAATCCTGATACACTGTGAAAACCACATACACACCTGGCAGGATCCTGATCCACTGTGAAAAACCCATACACACCTGGATGGATCCTGATCCACTGTGAAACCCCATTCACATCTAGCAGGATCCTGATGCACTGTGAAGAACCCATTCACACCTGGCAGGATCCTGATCCACTGTGAAACCCCATTCACATCTGGCAGGATCCTGATACACTGTGAAACCCCATTCACATCTGGCAGGATCCTGATACAATGTGTAAACCCCATTCACACCTGGCAGGATCCTGATACACTGTGAAACCCCAGACACACCTGGCAGGATCCTGATACATTGTTAAACCCCAGACACACCGGGCAGGATCCTGATACACTGTGAATGCCCCATAAACACCTGGCAAATCCTGATGCAGTATGAAAACCCCATACACACCTGGCAGGATCCTGATCCACTGTGAAAACCCTATACACACCTGGCAGGATAAAGATACACTGTGAAAACCCCATAAACACCTGGCAGGACCCTGATACACTGTGAAACCCCATACACACCTGGCAGGACACTGATACACTGTGAAAACCCCATACACACCTGGCAGGATAAAGATACACTGTGAAAACCCCATTAGCACCTGGCAGGACCCTGATACACTGTGAAACCCCATACACACCTGGCAGGACACTGATATACTGTGAAAACCACATACACACCTGGCAGGATAAAGATACACTGTGAAAACCCCTTACACACCTGGCAGGACTCTGATACACAGTGAATACCCCATCCACTCCTGGCAGGATCCTGATACACTGTGAAAACCCCATACACACCTGGCAGGACCAGATACACTGTGAAAACCCCATACACACCTGGCAGGATACTGATACACTTTGAAAACCCCATACACACCTGGCAGGATCCTGATACACTGTGAAACCCCCTTACACTCCTGGCAGGACCCTGATACACTGTGAAACCCCATACACACCTGTCAGGACACTGATACACTGTGAAAACCACATACTCACCTGGCAGGATCCTGAAACACTGTGAAAACCCCAAACACACACGGCAGGAACCTGATACACATTGAAAACACCACACGCACCTGGCAGGATCCTGATACACTGTGAAAACCCCATACACAACTGGCAGGACCATGATACACTGTGAAAACCCCATACTCACCTGGCAGGATCCTGATACACTGTGAAAACCCCATACACACCTGGCAGGATCCTGATACACTGTAAAAATCCCGTACACACCTGGCAGGATCCTGATACACTGTGAAAACCCCATACACACCTGGCAGGATCCTGATACACTATGAAACCCCCATACACACCTGGCAGGATCCTGATACACTGTGGAAACCCCATACACATCTGGCAGGATCCTGATACATCGTGAAAACCCCATACACACCTGGCACGATCATGACACACTGTCACAACCCCAAACACACCTGGCAGGATACTGATACACTGTGAAAACCCCATACACACCAGGCAGGATCCTGATACACTGTGAAAACCCCATACACACGTGGCAGGATCCTGATACATCGTGAAAACCCCATACACACCTGGCACGATCATGACACACTGTCACAACCCCAAACACACCTGGCAGGATCCTGATACACTGTGAAAACCCTATACACACTTGGCAGGATCCTGATTCACTGTGAAACCTCATTCACATCTGGCAGTATCCTGATCCACTGTGAAACCCCATTCACATCTGGCTGGACCCTGAAACATAGTGAAACCCCATACACACCTGGCAGGATCCTGATACACTGTGAAACCCCTTACACACCAGGCAGGATCCTGATACACTGTGAAAACCCCATACACACCTGGCAGGACCCCGATACACAGTGAAAACCCTGTACACACCTGGCAGACCCAGATGCACTGTGAAACCCCATACACACCTGGCAGGACCCTGATACACTGTGAAAACCCCTTACACTCCTGGCAGGACCCTGATACACTGTGAAACCCCATACACACCTGGCAGGACACTGATACACTGTGAAAACCGCATACTCACCTGGCAGGATCCTGAAACACTGTGAAAACCCCAAAGACACACGGCAGGACCCTGATACACATTGAAAACACCACATGCACATGGCAGGATCCTGATACACTGTGAAAACCCCATACACAACTGGCAGGACCATGATACACTTTGAAAACCCCATACTCACCTGGCGGGATCCTGATACACTGTGAAAACCCCATACACACCTGGCAGGACACTGATACACTGTGAAAACCCCATACACACCTGGCAGGATCCTGATACACTGTGAAAATCCCGTACACACCTGGCAGGATCCTGATACACTGTGAAAACCCCATACACACCTGGCAGGATCCTCATACACTATGAAACCCCCATACACACCTGGCAGGATCCTGATACACTGTGGAAAACCCATACACATCTGGCAGGATCCTGATCCACTGTGAAAACCCCATACACACCTGGCAGGATCATGATCCACTGTGAAAACCCTAAAAACACCTGGCAGATCCTGATACACAGTGAAAACCCCGTACACACCGGGCAGGCCCTGATACACTGTGAAAACCCCAAACACACCTGGCAGGACCCTGATACACTGTGAAAACCCCATACACTCCTGGCAGAATCCTGATACACTGTGAAAACCACATACACACCTGGCAGGATCCTGATCCACTGTGAAAAACCCATACACACCTGGATGGATCCTGATCCACTGTGAAACCCCATTCACATCTAGCAGGATCCTGATGCACTGTGAAGAACCCATTCACACCTGGCAGGATCCTGATCCACTGTGAAACCCCATTCACATCTGGCAGGATCCTGATACACTGTGAAACCCCATTCACATCTGGCAGGATCCTGATACAATGTGTAAACCCCATTCACACCTGGCAGGATCCTGATACACTGTGAAACCCCAGACACACCTGGCAGGATCCTGATACATTGTTAAACCCCAGACACACCGGGCAGGATCCTGATACACTGTGAATGCCCCATAAACACCTGGCAAATCCTGATGCAGTATGAAAACCCCATACACACCTGGCAGGATCCTGATCCACTGTGAAAACCCTATACACACCTGGCAGGATAAAGATACACTGTGAAAACCCCATAAACACCTGGCAGGACCCTGATACACTGTGAAACCCCATACACACCTGGCAGGACACTGATACACTGTGAAAACCCCATACACACCTGGCAGGATAAAGATACACTGTGAAAACCCCATTAGCACCTGGCAGGACCCTGATACACTGTGAAACCCCATACACACCTGGCAGGACACTGATATACTGTGAAAACCACATACACACCTGGCAGGATAAAGATACACTGTGAAAACCCCTTACACACCTGGCAGGACTCTGATACACAGTGAATACACCATCCACTCCTGGCAGGATCCTGATACACTGTGAAAACCCCATACACACCTGGCAGGACCTGATACACTGTGAAAACCCCATACACACCTGGCAGGATACTGATACACTTTGAAAACCCCATACACACCTGGCAGGATCCTGATACACTGTGAAACCCCCTTACACTCCTGGCAGGACCCTGATACACTGTGAAAACCCATACACACCTGTCAGGACACTGATACACTGTGAAAACCACATACTCACCTGGCAGGATCCTGAAACACTGTGAAAACCCCAAACACACACGGCAGGACACTGATACACATTGAAAACACCACACGCACCTGGCAGGATCCTGATACACTGTGAAAACCCCATACACAACTGGCAGGACCATGATACACTGTGAAAACCCCATACTCACCTGGCAGGATCCTGATACACTGTGAAAACCCCATACACACCTGGCAGGATCCTGATACACGGTAAAAATCCCGTACACACCTGGCAGGATCCTGATACACTGTGAAAACCCCATACACACCTGGCAGGATCCTGATACACTATGAAACCCCCATACACACCTGGCAGGATCCTGATACACTGTGGAAACCCCATACACATCTGGCAGGATCCTGATCCACTGTGAAAACCCCATACACACCTGGCAGGATCATGATCCACTGTGAAAACCCTAAACACATCTGGCAGATCCTGATACACAGTGAAAACCCCGTGCACACCGGGCAGGCCCTGATACACTGTGAAAACTCCATACACACCTGGCAGATCCTGTTACACTGTGAAAACCCCATACACACCTGGCAGGATCCTGATCCAATGTGAAAACCCCAGACACATCTGGCAGATCCTGATACACTGTGAAAACCCCAAACACACCTGGCAGGACCCTGATACACTGTGAAAACCCCAGACGCACCTGGCAGGACCATGATGCACTGTGAAAACCCCATACTCACCTGGCAGGATCCTGATGCACTGTGAAAACCCCATACACACCTGGCAGGACCCTGATACATTGTGATAACCCCATGCACACCTGGCAGGATCCTGATACACTGTGAAAATCCCGTAAACACCTGGCAGGATCCTGATCCACAGTGAAAACCCCATACACACTTGGCAGGATCCTGATCCGCTGTCAAACCCCATACACATCTGGCAGGATCCTGACACACAGTGAAAACCCCATACACACCTGGATGGATCCTGATCCACTGTGAAGCCCCATTCACATCTAGCAGGATCCTGATGCACTGTGAAGGAACCATTCACACCTGGCAGGATCCTGATCCACTGTGAAACCCCGTTCACATCTGGCTGGATCCTGATACACTGTGAAACCCCATTCACATCTGGCAGGATCCTGATACACTGTGAAAACCCCATTCACACCTGGCAGGATCCTGATACACTGTGAAACCCCAGACACACCTGGCAGGATGCTGATACACTGTGAAACCCCCATACACACCTGGCAGGTTCCTGATACATTGTTAAACCCCAGACACACCTGGCAGGATCCTGATACACTGTGAATGCCCCATAAACACCTGGCAAATCCTGATGCAGTATGAAAACCCCATACACACCTGGCAGGATCCTGATCCACTGTGAAAACCCTATACACACCTGGCAGGATCCTGATACACTGTGAAAAACCCATAAACACCTGGCAGGATCCTGATACACTGTGAAACCCCATACACACCTGGCAGGACACTGAAACACTGTGAAAACCCCATACACACCTGGCAGGATAAAGATACACTGTGAAAACCCCATTAGCACCTGGCAGGACCCTGATACACTGTGAAACCCCATACACACCTGGCAGGACACTGATACACTGTGAAAACCCCATACACACCTGGCAGGATAAAGATACACAGTGAATACCCCATCCACTCCTGGCAGGATCCTGATACACTGTGAAAACCCCATACACACCTGGCAGGACCCTGATACACTGTAAAAACCCCATACACACCTGGCAGGATACTGATACACTTTGAAAACCCCATACACATCTGGCAAGATCCTGACACACTGTGAAAACCCCAAACAGACCTGGCAGGATCCTGATAATCAGTGAAAAACCCATAGACACCTGGCAAATCCTGATGCACTGTGAAAACCCCATACACACCTGGCAGGATCCTGATAACCTGTGAAAACCCCATAAACACCTGGCAGATCCTGATACACTGTGAAAACCCCATACACACCTGGCAGGATACTGATACACTGGGAAAACCCCATACACACCTGGAAGGATCCTGATCCACTGTGAAAACCCCATACACCTGGCTGGATTCTGATCCACTGTGAAAACCCCATACACACCTGGCAGGATCCTGATACACTGTGAAAACCACATACTCATCTGGCAGGATCCTGATCCACTGTGAAAACCCCATACACACCTGGCAGGACACTGATACACTGTTAAAACCCCATACAAACCTGGCAGGATCCTGATACACTGTGAAAACCCCATACACATCTGGCAAGATCCTGATCCACTGTGAAAACCCATTCACATCTAGCAGGATTCTGATACACTGTGAAAACCCCATACACATCTGGCAAGATCCTGACACACTGTGAAAACCCCAAACAGACCTGGCCGGATCCTGATAATCAGTGAAAAACCCATAGACACCTGGCAAATCCTGATGCACTGTGAAAACCCCATACACACCTGGCAGGATCCTGATAAGCTGTGAAAACCCCATAAACACCTGGCAGATCCTGATACACTGTGAAAACCATATACACACCTGGCAGGATACTGATACACTGTGAAAACCCCATACACACCTGGAAGGATCCTGATCCACTGTGAAAACCCCATACACACCTGGCTGGATTCTGATCCACTGTGAAAACCCCATACACACCTGGCAGGATCCTGATACACTGTGAAAACCACATACTCATCTGGCAGGATCCTGATCCACTGTGAAAACCCCATACACACCTGGCAGGACACTGATACACTGTTAAAACCCCATACAAACCTGGCAGGATCCTGATACACTGTGAAAACCCCATACACATCTGGCAAGATCCTGATCCACTGTGAAACCCCATTCACATCTAGCAGGATTCTGATACACTGTGAAAACCCCATTCACACCTGGCAGGATCCTGATCCACTGTGAAAAACCATTCACATCTGGCAGGATCCTCATACACTGTGAAAGCCCATTCACATCTTGCAGGATCCTGATACACTGTGAAAACCCCATTCACACTTGGCAGATTCCTGATACACTGTGAAACCCCAGACACACCTCGCAGGATCCTGATACACTGTGAAACCCCCATACACACCTGGCAGGTTCCTGATACATTGTTAAACCCCGGACACACCTGGCAGGATCCTGATACACTGTGAATGCCCCATAAACACCTGGCAAATCCTGATGCAGTATGAAAATCCCATACACACCTGGCAGGACACTGATACACTGTGAAAACCCCATACACACCTGGCAGGATCCTGATACACTGTGAAAATCCCATAAACAACTGGCAGGACCATGATGCACTGTGAAAACCCCATACTCACCTGGCAGGATCCTGATGCACTGTGAAAACCCCATACACACCTGGCAGGGCCCTGATACACTGTGATAACCCCATGCACACCTGGCAGGATCCTGATACACTGTGAAAATCCCGTAAACACCTGGCAGGATCCTGATACACTGTGAAAACCCCATACACACCTGGCAGGATCCTGATACACTATGAAAACCCCATACACACCTGGCAGGATCCTGATACACTGTGGAAACCCCATACATATCTGGCAGGATCCTGATCCACTCTGAAAACCCCATACACACCTGGCAGGATCCTGATACACTGTGAAAACCCTAAACACACCTGGCAGATCCTGATACACAGTGAAAACCCCGTACACACCGGACAGGCCCTGATACACTGTGAAAACTCCATACACACCTGGCAGATCCTGTTACACTGTGAAAACCCCATACACACCTGGCAGGATCCTGATCCACTGTGAAAACCCCAGACACACCTGGCAGATCCTGATACACTGTGAAAACTCCAGACACACCTGGCAGGACCCTGATACACTGTGAAAACCCCAAACACACCTGGCAGGACCCTGATCCGCTGTCAAACCCCATACACACCTGGCAGGATCCTGATCCACTGTGAAAACCCCATACACACCTGGCAGGATCCTGATCCGCTGTGAAACCCCATTCACATCTGGCAGGATCCTGACACACAGTGAAAACCCCATCCACACCTGGATGGATCCTGATCCACTGTGAATCCCCATTCACATCTGGCAGGATCCTGATGCACTGTGAAGAACCCATTCACACCTGGCAGGATCCTGATCCACTGTGAAACCCCGTTCACATCTGGCAGGATCCTGATGCACTGTGAAACCCCATTCACATCTGGCAGGATCCTGATAAACTGTGAAAACCCCATTCACACCTGGCAGGATCCTGATACACTGTGAAACCTCAGACACACCTGGCAGGATCCTGATACACTGTGAAACCCCCATACACACCTGGTAGGTTCCTGATACGTTGTTAAACCCCAGACACACCTGGCAGGACCCTGATACACTGTGAAACCCCATACACACCTGGCAGGACACTGATACACTGTGAAAACCCCCATACACACCTGGCAGGATAAAGATACACTGTGAAGACCCCATTAGCACCTGGCAGGACCATGATACACTGTGAAACCCCATACACACCTGGCAGGACACTGATACCCTGTGAAAACCCCATACACACCTGGCAGGATAAAGATACACTGTGAAAACCCCTGACACACCTGGCAGGACTCTGATACACAGTGAATACCCCATCCACTCCTACAGGATCCTGATACACTGTGAAAACCCCATACACACCTGACAGGAGCCTGATACACTGTGAATCCCCATTCTCATCTAGCAGGATCCTGATGCACTGTGAAGAACCCATTCACACCTGGCAGGATCCTGATCCACTGTGAAACCCCATTCACATCTGGCAGGATCCTGACACACAGTGAAAACCCCATACACACCTGGATGGATCCTGATCCACTGTGAAAACCCCATACACACCTGGCAGGATCCTGATCCGCTGTGAACCCCCATACACATCTGGCAGGATCCTGACACACAGTGAAAACCCCATACACACCTGGCAGGATCCTGATCCACTGTGAAAACCCTATACACACCTGGCAGGATCCTGATACACTGTGAAAACCCCATAAACACCTGGCAGGTCCCTGATACACTGTGAAACCCCATACACACCTGGCAGGACACTGATACACTGTGAAAACCCCATACACACCTGGCAGGATAAAGATACACTGTGAAAACCCCATTAGCACCTGGCAGGACCCTGATACACTGTGAAACCCCATACACACCTGGCAGGACACTGATACACTGTGAAAACCCCATACACACCTGGCAGGATAAAGATACACTGTGAAAACCCCTTACACACCTGGCAGGACTCTGATACACAGTGAATACCCCATCCACTCCTGGCAGGATCCTGATACACTGTGAAAACCCCATACACACCTGGCAGGACCCTGATACACTGTGAAAACCCCATACACACCTGGCAGGATACTGATACACTTTGAAAACCCCATACACATCTGGCAAGATCCTGACACACTGTGAAAACCCCAAACAGACCTGGCAGGATCCTGATAATCAGTGAAAACCCCATAGACACCTGGCAAATCCTGATGCACTGTGAAAACCCCATACACACCTGGCAGGATCCTGATAACCTGTGAAAACCCCATAAACACCTGGCAGATCCTGATACACTGTGAAAACCCCATACACACCTGGCAGGATACTGATACACTGTGAAAACCCCATACACACCTGGAAGGATCCTGATCCACTGTGAAAACCCCATACACACCTGGCAGGATTCTGATCCACTGTGAAAACCCCATACACACCTGGCAGGATCCTGATACACTGTGAAAACCCCATACTCATCTGGCAGGATCCTGATCCACTGTGAAAACCCAATACACACCTGGCAGGACACTGATACACTGCTAAAACCCCATACAAACCTGGCAGGATCCTGATACAATGTGAAAACCCCATACACATCTGGCAAGATACTGATCCACTGTGAAACCCCATTCACATCTAGCAGCATCCTGATACACTGTGAAAACCCCATTCACACCTGGCAGGATCCTGATCCACTGTGAAAAACCATTCACATCTGGCAGGATCCTCATACACTGTGAAAGCCCATTCACATCTTGCAGGATCCTGATACACTGTGAAAACCCCATTCACACCTGGCAGGTTCCTGATACACTGTGAAACCCCAGACACACCTCGCAGGATCCTGATACACTGTGAAACCCCCATACACACCTGGCAGGTTCCTGATACATTGTTAAACCCCGGACACACCTGGCAGGATCCTGATACACTGTGAATGCCCCATAAACATCTGGCATATCCTGATGCAGTATGAAAATCCCATACACACCTGGCAGGACACTGATACACTGTGAAAACCCCATACACACCTGGCAGGATCCGGATACACTGTGAAAATCCCATACACAACTGGCAGGACCATGATGCACTGTGAAAACCCCATACTCACCTGGCTGGTTCCTGATGCACTGTGAAAACCCCATACACACCTGGCAGGACCCTGATACACTGTGATGACCCCATGCACATCAGGCAGGATCCTGATACACTGTGAAAATCCCGTAAACACCTGGCAGGATCCTGATACACTGTGAAAACCCCATACAGACCTGACAGGATCCTGATACACTATGAAACCCCCATACACACCTGGCAGGATCCTGATACACTGTGGAAACCCCATACATATCTGGCAGGATCCTGATCCACTCTGAAAACCCCATACACACCTGGCAGGATCATGATACACAGTGAAAACCCTAAACACACCTGGCAGATCCTGATACACAGTGAAAACCCCGTACACACCGGACAGGCCCTGATACACTGTGAAAACTCCATACACACCTGGCAGATCCTGTTACACTGTGAAAACCCCATACACACCTGGCAGGATCCTGATCCACTGTGAAAACCCCAGACACACCTGGCAGATCCTGATACACTGTGAAAACCCCAGACACACCTGGCAGGACCCTGATACACTGTGAAAACCCCAAACACACCTGGCAGGATCCTGATCCGCTGTCAAACCCCACACACACCTGGCATGATCCTGATCCACTGTGAAAACCCCATACACACCTGGCAGGATCCTGATCCGCTGTGAAACCCCATAAACATCTGGCAGGATCCTGACACACAGTGAAAACCCCATACACACCTGGATGGATCCTGATCCACTGTGAATCCCCATTCACATCTAGCAGGATCCTGATGCACTGTGAAGAACCCATTCACACCTGGCAGGATCCTGATCCACTGTGAAACCCCGTTCACATCTGGCAGGATCCTGATGCACTGTGAAACCCCATTCACATCTGGCAGGATCCTGATAAACTGTGAAAACCCCATTCACACCTGGCAGGATCCTGATACACTGTGAAACCTCAGACACACCTGGCAGGATCCTGATACACTGTGAAACCCCCATACACACCTGGCAGGTTCCTGATACGTTGTTAAACCCCATACACACCTGGCAGGATAAAGATACACTGTGAAGACCCCATTAGCACCTGGCAGGACCCTGATACACTGTGAAACCCCATACACACCTGGCAGGACACTGATACACTGTGAAAACCCCATACACACCTGGCAGGATAAAGATACACTGTGAAGACCCCATTAGCACCTGGCAGGACCCTGATACACTGTGAAACCCCATACACACCTGGCAGGACACTGATACCCTGTGAAAACCCCATACACACCTGGCAGGATAAAGATACACTGTGAAAACTCCTGACACACCTGGCAGGACTCTGATACACAGTGAATACCCCATCCACATCTGGCAGGATCCAGATACACTGTGAAAACCCCATTCACACCTGGCAGGATCCTGATCCACTGTGAAACCCCATACACATCTGGCAGAATCCTGACACACAGTGAAAACCCCATACACACCTGGATGGATCCTGATCCACTGTGAATCCCCATTCACATCTAGCAGGATCCTGCTGCACTGTGAAGAACCCATTCACACCTGGCAGGATCCTGATGCACTGTGAAACCCCATTATCTCTGGCAGGATCCTGATGCACTGTGAAACCCCATTCACATCTGGCAGGATCCTGATGCACTGTGAAACCCCATTCACATCTGGCAGGACCCTGATACACTGTGAAAACCCCATACACACCTGGCAGGATACTGATACACTTTGAAAACCCCATACACACCTGGCAAGATCCTGACACACTGTGAAAACCCCAAACAGACCTGGCAGGATCCTGATCATCGGTGAAACCCCCATACACACCTGGCAAATGCTGATGCACTGTGAAAACCCCATACACACCTGGCAGGATCCTGATGCACTGTGAAAACCCCATAAACACCTGGCAGATCCTGATACACTGTGAAAACCCCATACACACCTGGCAGGATCCTGATACACTGTGAAAACCCCATACACACCTGGAAGGATCCTGATCCACTGTGAAAACCCCATACACACCTGGCAGGATTCTGATCCACTGTGAAAACCCCATACACACCTGGCAGGATCCTGATACACTGTGAAAACCCCATACTCATCTGGCAGGATCCTGATACACTGTGAAAACCTCATACACATCTGGCAAGATCCTGATCCTCTGTGAAACCCCATTCACATCTTGCAGGATCTTGATCCACTGTGAAAAACCATTTACATCTGGCAGGATCCTCACACACTGTGAAACCCCATTCACATCTGGCAGGATCCAGATACACTGTGAAAACCCCATTCACACCTGGCAGGATCCTGATACACTGTGAAACCCCATACACACCTGGCAGGATCCTGATACACTGTGAAACCCCCATACACACCTGGCAGGTTCCTGATACATTGTTAAACCCCGGACACACCTGGCAGGATCCTAATGCACTGTGAATGCCCCATAAACACCTGGCAAATCCTGATGCAGTATGAAAATCCCATACCCACCTGGCAGGACACTGATACACTGTGAAAACCCCATACACACCTGACAGGATCCTGATACACTGTGCAAACCCCATACACACCTGGCAGGACCCTGATACACAGTGAAAAACCCATCCACACCTGGCTGGATCCTGATACACTGTGAAAACCCAATACACACCTGGCAGGACACTGAAACACTGTGAAAACCCCATACACACCTGGCAGGATACTGATACACTGTGAAAACCCCATACACACCTGGCAGGATTCTGATCCACTGTGAAAACCCCATACACACCTGGCAGGATCCTGATACACTGTGAAAACCCCATACACACCTGGCAGGATCCTGATACACTGTGAAAACCCCATACACACCTGGTAGGATCCTGATCCACTTTGAAAACCCCATACACACCTGGCAAGATCCTGACACACTGTGAAAACCCCATACACACCTGGCAGGTTCCTGATCCGCTGTGAAACCCCATACACATCTGGCAGTTTCCTGACACCCTGTTAAACCCTATACACTCCTGGATGGATCCTGATATACTGTGAAAACCCCTTACACACCTGGCAGGACTCTGATGCACAGTGAATACCCCATCCACTCCTGGCAGGATCCTGATACACTGTGAAAACCCCATACACACCTGGCAGGACCCTGATACACTGTGAAAACCCCATACACACCTGGCAGGATACTGATACACTTTGAAAACCGTATACACACCTGGCAAGATCCTGACACACTGTGAAAACCCCAAACAGACCTGGCAGGATCCTGATAATCAGTGAAAACCCCATACACACCTGGCAAATCCTGATGCACTGTGAAAACCCCATACACACCTGGCAGGATCCTGATAACCTGCGAAAACCCCATAAACACCTGGCAGGATCCTGATACACTGTGAAAACCCCATACACAACTGGGAGGATCCTGATCCACTGTGAAAACCCCATACACATCTGGCAGGATACTGATCCACTGTGAAAACCCCATACACACCTGGCAGGTTCCTGATACACTGTGAAAACCCCATACTCATCTGGCAGGATCCTGATCCACTGTGAAAACCCCATACACACCTGGCAGGACACTGATACACTGTTAAAACCCCATACAAACCTGGCAGGATCCTGATACACTGTGAAAACCCCATACACATCTGGCAAGATCCTGATCCACTGTGAAACCCCATTCACATCTAGCAGGATCCTGATACACTGTGAAAAACCATTCACATCTGGCAGGATCCTCATACACTGTGAAACCCCATTCACATCTGGCAGGATCCTGATACACTGTGAAAACCCCATTCACACCTGGCAGGATCCTGACACACTGTGAAACCCCAGACACACCTCGCAGGATCCTGATACACTGTGAAACCCCCATACACACCTGGCAGGTTCCTGATACATTGTTAAACCCCGGACACACCTGGCAGGTTCCTGATACACTGTGAATGCCCCATAAACACCTGGCAAATACTGATGCAGTTTGAAAATCCCATACACACCTGGCATGACACTGATACACTGTGAAAACCCCATACACACCTGGCAGGATCCTGATACACTGTGAAAATCCCATACACAACTGGCAGGAACATGATGCACTGTGGAAACCCCATACTCACCTGGCAGGATCCTGATACACTGTGAAAACCCCATACACACCTGGCAGGACACTGATACACTGTGAAAACAGCATACACACCTGGCAGGATCCTGATACACTGTGAAAATCCCATACAAACCTGGCAGGATCCTGATCCACTGTGAAAACCCCATACACACCTGGCAGGATCCTGATCCGCTGTCAATCCCCATACACACCTGGCAGGATCCTGATCCACTGTGAAAACCCCATACACACCTGGCAGGATCCTGATCCGCTGTGAAACCCCATACACATCTGGCAGGATCCTGACACACAGTGAAAACCCCATACACACCTGGATGGATCCTGATCCACTGTGAATCCCCATTCACATCTAGCAGGATCCTGATGCACTGTGAAGAACCCATTCACACCTGGCAGGATCCTGATCCACTGTGAAACCCCATTCACATCTGGCAGGATCCTGATGCAATGTGAATCCCCATTCACATCTGGCAGGATCCTGATAAACTGTGAAAACCCCATTCACACCTGGCAGGATCCTGATACACTGTGAAACCTCAGACACACCTGTCAGGATCCTGATACACTGTGAAACCCCCATACACACCTGGCAGGTTCCTGATACGTTGTTAAACCACAGACTCACCTGGCAGGATCCTGATCCACTGTGAAAACCCTATACACACCTGGCAGGATCCTGATACACTGTGAAAACCCCATAAACACCTGGCAGGACCCTGATACACTGTGAAAACCCATACACACCTGGCAGGACACTGATACACTGTGAAAACCCCATACACACCTGGCAGGATAAAGATACACTGTGAAAACCCCATTAGCACCTGGAAGGACCCTGATACACTGTGAAACCCCATACACACCTGGCAGGACACTGATACACTGTGAAAACCCCATACACACCTGGCAGGATAAAGATACACTGTGAAAACCCCTGACACACCTGGCAGGACTCTGATACACAGTGAATACCCCATCCACTCCTGGCAGGATCCTGATACACTGTGAAAACCCCATGCACACCTGGCAGGACCCTGATACACTGTGAAAACCCCATACACACCTGGAAGGATCCTGATCCACTGTGAAAACCCCATACACACCTGGCAGGATTCTGATCCACTGTGAAAACCCCATACACACCTGGCAGGATCCTGATCCACTGCTAAAACCCCATACAAACCTGGCAGGATCCTGATACACTGTGAAAACCCCATACACATCTGGCAAGATCCTGATCCTCTGTGAAACCCCATTCACATCTTGCAGGATCCTGATACTCTGTGAAAACCCCATTCACACCTGGCAGGATCCTGATCCACTGTGAAAAACCATTTACATCTGGCAGGATCCTCACACACTGTGAAACCCCATTCACATCTGGCAGGATCCTGATACACTGTGAAAACCCCATTCAAACCTGGCAGGATCCTGATACACTGTGAAACCCCATACACACCTGGCAGGATCCTGATACACTGTGAAACCCCCAGAAACACCTGACAGGTTCCTGATACATTGTTAAACCCCGGACACACCTGGCAGGATCCTGATGCACTGTGAATGCCCCATAAACACCTGGCAAATCCTGATGCAGTATGAAAATCCCATACCCACCTGGCAGGACACTGATACACTGTGAAAACCCCATACACACCTGGCAGGATCCTGATACACTGTGAAAACCCCATACACACCTGGCAGGAACCTGATACACTGTGAAAACCCCATCCACACCTGGCAGGATCCTGATACACTGTGAAAACCCAATACACACCTGGCAGGACCCTGATAGACTGTGAAAACCCCATACACACCTGGCAGGATACTGATACACTGTGAAAACCCCATACACACCTGGCAGGATCCTGATCCACTGTGAAAACCCATACACACCTGGCAGCATCCTGATACACTGTGAAAACCCCATACACACCTGGCAGGATCCTGATACACTGTGAAAACCTCATACACACCTGGCAGGATCCTGATACACTGTGAAAACCCCATACACACCTGGAAGGATCCTGATCCACTGTGAAAACCCCATACACACCTGGCAGGATTCTGATCCACTGTGAAAACCCCATACACACCTGGCAGGATCCTGATACACTGTGAAAACCCCAGACTCATCTGGCAGGATCCTGATCCACTGTGAATACCCCATACACACCTGGCAGGACCCTGATACACTGCTAAAACCCCATACAAACCTGGCAGGATCCTGATACACTGTGAAAACCCCATACACATCTGGCAAGATCCTGATCCTCTGTGAAACCCCATTCACATCTTGCAGGATCCTGATACACTGTGAAATCCCCATTCACACCTGGCAGGATCCTGATCCACTGTGAAAAACCATTTACATCTGGCAGGATCCTCACACACTGTGAAACCCCATTCACATCTGGCAGGATCCTGATACACTGTGAAAGCCCATACACACCTGGCATGATCCTGATAAACTGTGAAACCCCCATATACACCTGGCAGGTTCCTGATACATTGTTAAACCCCGGACACACCTGGCAGGATCCTGATGCACTGTGAATGCCCCATAAACACCTGGCAAATCCTGATGCAGTATGAAAATCCCATACCCACCTGGCAGGACACTGATACACTGTGAAAAACCCATACACACCTGGCAGGATCCTGATACACTGTGAAAACCCCACACACCTGGCAGGAACCTGATACACAGTGAAAACCCCATCCACACCTGGCAGGATCCTGATACACAGTGAGAAACCAATAAACACCTGGCAGGACCCTGATACACTGTGAAAACCCCATACACACCTGGCAGGATACTGATGCACTGTGAAAACCCCATACACACCTGGCAGGATCCTGATCCACTGTGAAAACCCCATACACACCTGGCAGCATCCTGATACACTGTGAAAACCCCATACACACCTGGCAGGATCCTGATACACTGTGAAAACCCCATACACACCTGGCAGGATCCTGATACACTGTGAATACCCCATACACACTTGGCAGGATCCTGATCCACTATGAAAACCCGAAACACACCTGGCAAGATCCTGACACACTGTGAAAACCCCATACACACCTTGCAGGTTCCTGATACACTGTGAAACCCCATACTCATCTGGCAGTTTCCTGACACACAGTTAAACCCCATACACACCTGGATGGATCCTGATCCACTGTGAAACCACATACACACCTGGCAGGATCCTGATCTACTGTGAAGCCCCATTCACATCTGGCAGGATCCTGATACACTGTGAAAAACCTTCAACACCTGGCAGGATCCTTATACATAGTGAAAACCCCATGCACACCTGGCAGGAACCTGATACACTGTGAAAATCCCAAACAAAACTGGCAGGATCCTGATACACTGTGGAAACCCCATACACACCTGGCAGGATCCTGATCCACTGTGAAAAACCCATACACACGTGGCAGCATCCTGATACATAGTGAAAACCCCATACACACCTGGCAAGGTCATGACACAATGTCAAAACCCCAAACACACCTGGAAGGATCCTGATACACAGTGAAAACCCCATACACACCTGGCAGGATCCTGATACACTGTGAAACCCCATACACACCAGGCAGGATCCTGATACACTGTGAAAACGCCATACACACCTGGCAGCACCCTGATGCACTGTGAAAACCCTGTACACACCTGGCACATCCTGATGCACTGTGAAACCCCATACACACCTGGCAGCATCCTGATACACTGTGAAAACCCCTTACACTCCTGGCAGGACCCTGATACACTGTGAAACCAAATACACACCTGGCAGGACACTGATACAGTGTGAAAACCCCATGCACACCTGGCAGGATCCTGAAACACAGCGAAAACCCCACACACACCTGGCAGGACCCTGATACACATTGAAAACCCCACACGCACCTGGCAGGATCCTGATACACTGTGAAAACCCCATACACACCTGGCAGGACCATGATTCACTGTGAAAACCCCATACTCACCTGGCAGGATCCTGATACACTGTGAAAACCCCATACACACCTGGCAGGACACTGATCCACTGTGAAAACCCCATACACACCTGGCAGGATCCTGATACACTGTGGAAATCCCATACACACCAGGCAGGATCCTGATCCACTGTGAAAACCCCATACACACCTGGCAGGATCCTAATCCACTGTGAAAACCCCATACACACCTGGCAGGGTCCTGAAACACTGTGAAAACCCCATACACACCTGGCAGGATCCTGATACACTGTGAAAAACCCATACACACCTGGCAGGATCCTGATACACTATGAAACCCCCATACACACCTGGCAGGATCCTGATCCACTGTGGAAACCCCATACACATCTGGCAGGATCCTGATACACAGTGAAAACCCCATACACACCGGGCAGGACCTGATACACTGTGAAAACTCCATACACACCTGGCAGATCCTGATACACTGTGAAAACCCCACACACACCTGGCAGGATCCTGATCCACAGTGAAAACCCCAGACACGCCTGGCAGATCCTGATACACTGTGAAAACCGCAAACACACCTAGCAGGACCCTGATACACTGTGAAAACACCAAACACACCTGGCAGGACCCTGATACACTGTGAAAACCCCATACAAACCTGGCAGAATCCTGATACACTGTGAAAACCACATACACACCTGGCAGGATCCTGATCCACTGTGAAAACCCCATACACACCTGGCAGGATCCTGACACACTGTGAAACCCCCATACACACCTGGCAGGATCCTGATCCGCTGTGAAACCCCATACACATCTGGCAGGATCCTGACACACAGTGAAAACCCCATACAATCCTGGATGGATCCTGATACACTGTGAAATCCCCATACACACCTGGCAGGATCCTGATCCACTGTGAATCTCCATTCACATCTGGCAGGATCCTGATCCACTGTGAAACCCCATTCACATCTAGCAGGATCCTGAAATACTGTGAAGACCCCATTCACACCTGGCAGGTTCCTGATCCACTGTGAAACCCCATTCACATCTGGCAGGATCCTGATACACTGTGAAACCCCATTCATATCTGGCAGGATCCTGATACACTGTGAAAACCCCATACACACCTGGCAGGATCCTGATACACTGTGAAACCCCCATACACACATGGCAGGTTCCTGATACATTGTTAAGCCCCAGACACACCTGGCAGGATCCTGATACACTGTGAATGCTCCATAAACAGCTGGCAGGACGCTGATACACTGTGAAACCCCATACACACCTGGCAGGACACTGATACACTGTGAAAACCCCATACACACCTGGCAGGTTCATGATACACTGTGAAAACCCCTTACACACCTGGCAAAACTCTGATACACAGTGGAAACCCCATCCACACCTGGCAGGATCCTGATACACTGTGAAAACCCCATACACACCTGGCAGGACCCTGATACACTGTGAAAACCCCATACACACCTGGCAGGATACTGATACGCTTTGAAAACCCCATACACACCAGGCAAGATCCTGACACACTGTGAAAACCCCAAACACACCTGGCAGGATCCTGATAATCAGTGAAAACCCCATATACTCCTGGCAAATCCTGATGCACTGTGAAAACCCCATACACACCTGGCAGGATCCTGATACACTGTGAAAACCCCATAAACACCTGGCAGATGCTGATACACTGTGAAAACCCCACACACACGGCAGGATCCTGATCCACTGTGAAAACCCCATACACACCAGGCAGGATTCTGATCCACTGTGAAAACCCCATACACACCTGGCAGGATCCTGATACACTGTGAAAACCCCATACACATCTGGCAGAATCCTGATCCACTGTGAAAACCCCATACACATCTGGAAGGATCCTGATACACTGTGAAACCCCATACACACCTGGCAGGATCCTAATCCACTGTGAAACCCCATGCACATCTGGCAGGATCCTGACACACCTGGAAAAATTGTGAGACACTGTGAAAACCCCATACACACCTGGCAGGATCCTAATCCACTGTGAAACCCCATTCACATCTGGCAGGGTCCTGACACATTGTGAAAACCCCATACACACCTGGCAGGATCCTGATCCACTGTGAAACCCCATTCACATCTGGCAGGATCCTGATCCACTGTGAAACCCCTGTACACACCTGGCAGTTCCTGACGCACTGTGAAAACCCCATACACACCTGGCAGGATCCTGATACACTGTGAAAACCCCTTACGCACCTGGCAGGATCCTGATACACTGTGAAATCCCATACACACCTGGCAGGACACTGATACACTGTGAAAACCGCATACACGCCTGGCAGGATCCTGATACACTGTGAAAACCCCATACACACCTGGCAGGACCCTGATACACTGTGAAAACCCCAGACACACCTGGCAGGATGCTGATACACTGTGAAAACCCCATACACACCTGGCAGGATCCTGATGCACAGTGAAACCCCATACACACCTGGCAGGATCCTGAAGCACTGTGAAACCCCATACACACCTGGCAGGATCCTGATACACAGTGAAAACCCCATACACACCTGGCAGGATCCTGATACACTGTGAAACCCCATACACACCAGGCAGGATCCTGATACACTGTGAAAACGCCATACACACCTGGCAGCACCCTGATGCACTGTGAAAACCCTGTACACACCTGGCACATCCTGATGCACTGTGAAACCCCATACACACCTGGCAGCATCCTGATACACTGTGAAAACCCCTTACACTCCTGGCAGGACCCTGAAACACTGTGAAACCAAATACACACCTGGCAGGACACTGATACAGTGTGAAAACCCCATGCACACCTGGCAGGATCCTGAAACACAGCGAAAACCCCACACACACCTGGCAGGACCTGATACACATTGAAAACCCCACACGCACCTGGCAGGATCCTGATACACTGTGAAAACCCCATACACACCTGGCAGGACCATGATTCACTGTGAAAACCCCATACTCACCTGGCAGGATCCTGATACACTGTGAAAACCCCATACACACCTGGCAGGACACTGATCCACTGTGAAAACCCCATACACACCTGGCAGGATCCTGATACACTGTGGAAATCCCATACACACCAGGCAGGATCCTGATCCACTGTGAAAACCCCATACACACCTGGCAGGATCCTAATCCACTGTGAAAACCCCATACACACCTGGCAGGGTCCTGAAACACTGTGAAAACCCCATACACACCTGGCAGGATCCTGATACACTGTGAAAAACCCATACACACCTGGCAGGATCCTGATACACTATGAAACCCCCATACACACCTGGCAGGATCCTGATCCACTGTGGAAACCCCATACACATCTGGCAGGATCCTGATACACAGTGAAAACCCCATACACACCGGGCAGGACCTGATACACTGTGAAAACTCCATACACACCTGGCAGATCCTGATACACTGTGAAAACCCCACACACACCTGGCAGGATCCTGATCCACAGTGAAAACCCCAGACACGCCTGGCAGATCCTGATACACTGTGAAAACCGCAAACACACCTAGCAGGACCCTGATACACTGTGAAAACACCAAACACACCTGGCAGGACCCTGATACACTGTGAAAACCCCATACAAACCTGGCAGAATCCTGATACACTGTGAAAACCACATACACACCTGGCAGGATCCTGATCCACTGTGAAAACCCCATACACACCTGGCAGGATCCTGACACACTGTGAAACCCCCATACACACCTGGCAGGATCCTGATCCGCTGTGAAACCCCATACACATCTGGCAGGATCCTGACACACAGTGAAAACCCCATACAATCCTGGATGGATCCTGATACACTGTGAAATCCCCATACACACCTGGCAGGATCCTGATCCACTGTGAATCTCCATTCACATCTGGCAGGATCCTGATCCACTGTGAAACCCCATTCACATCTAGCAGGATCCTGAAATACTGTGAAGACCCCATTCACACCTGGCAGGTTCCTGATCCACTGTGAAACCCCATTCACATCTGGCAGGATCCTGATACACTGTGAAACCCCATTCATATCTGGCAGGATCCTGATACACTGTGAAAACCCCATACACACCTGGCAGGATCCTGATACACTGTGAAACCCCCATACACACATGGCAGGTTCCTGATACATTGTTAAGCCCCAGACACACCTGGCAGGATCCTGATACACTGTGAATGCTCCATAAACAGCTGGCAGGACGCTGATACACTGTGAAACCCCATACACACCTGGCAGGACACTGATACACTGTGAAAACCCCATACACACCTGGCAGGTTCATGATACACTGTGAAAACCCCTTACACACCTGGCAAAACTCTGATACACAGTGGAAACCCCATCCACACCTGGCAGGATCCTGATACACTGTGAAAACCCCATACACACCTGGCAGGACCCTGATACACTGTGAAAACCCCATACACACCTGGCAGGATACTGATACGCTTTGAAAACCCCATACACACCAGGCAAGATCCTGACACACTGTGAAAACCCCAAACACACCTGGCAGGATCCTGATAATCAGTGAAAACCCCATATACTCCTGGCAAATCCTGATGCACTGTGAAAACCCCATACACACCTGGCAGGATCCTGATACACTGTGAAAACCCCATAAACACCTGGCAGATGCTGATACACTGTGAAAACCCCACACACACGGCAGGATCCTGATCCACTGTGAAAACCCCATACACACCAGGCAGGATTCTGATCCACTGTGAAAACCCCATACACACCTGGCAGGATCCTGATACACTGTGAAAACCCCATACACATCTGGCAGAATCCTGATCCACTGTGAAAACCCCATACACATCTGGAAGGATCCTGATACACTGTGAAACCCCATACACACCTGGCAGGATCCTAATCCACTGTGAAACCCCATGCACATCTGGCAGGATCCTGACACACCTGGAAAAATTGTGAGACACTGTGAAAACCCCATACACACCTGGCAGGATCCTAATCCACTGTGAAACCCCATTCACATCTGGCAGGGTCCTGACACATTGTGAAAACCCCATACACACCTGGCAGGATCCTGATCCACTGTGAAACCCCATTCACATCTGGCAGGATCCTGATCCACTGTGAAACCCCTGTACACACCTGGCAGTTCCTGACGCACTGTGAAAACCCCATACACACCTGGCAGGATCCTGATACACTGTGAAAACCCCTTACGCACCTGGCAGGATCCTGATACACTGTGAAATCCCATACACACCTGGCAGGACACTGATACACTGTGAAAACCGCATACACGCCTGGCAGGATCCTGATACACTGTGAAAACCCCATACACACCTGGCAGGACCCTGATACACTGTGAAAACCCCAGACACACCTGGCAGGATGCTGATACACTGTGAAAACCCCATACACACCTGGCAGGATCCTGATGCACAGTGAAACCCCATACACACCTGGCAGGATCCTGAAGCACTGTGAAACCCCATACACACCTGGCAGGATCATGATACACTGTGAAACCCATACACACCTGGCAGGATGCTGATCCACTGTGAAAACCCCATACACACCTGGCAGGATCCTGTTACACTGTGGAAACCCCATACACATCTGGCAGGAACCTGATCCACTTTGTAAACAACATACACACCTGGCAGGATCCTGATACACTGTGAAAACCCGATACACACCTGGCAGGATACTGATACGCTGTGAAAACCCCATACACAACTAACAGAATCCTGATACACTGTGAAAACCCCATACACACCTGGCAAGATCATGATGCCCTGTGAAAACCCATACACACTTCGCAGGATCCTGATGCACTGTGAAAACCCCATACGCACCTGGCAGGATTCTGATCCACTGTGAAAACACATACACATCTGGCAAGATCTTGATACACTGTGAAAAGCCCAGACACACCTGGCAGGATCCTGATCCACTGTGAAAACCCCATACACACGTGGCTGGATCCTGATGCTCTGTGAAAACCCCATACACACCTGGCAGGATCCTGATCCACAGTGAAAAACCCATACACATCTGGAAGGATCCTGATCCACTGTGAAAACCCCATACACACCTGGGAGGATCCTGATCTACTGTGAAACCTCATACCCATCTGACAGGATCCTGACACACTGTGAAAACCCCAGACACACCTGGAAAAATCCTGATAGAGTGTGAAATCCCCATACACACCTGGTAGGATCCTGATCCACTGTGAAACCCCATTCACGTCTGGCAGGGTCCTGAGACACTCTGAAAACCCCATACACACCTGGCAGGATCCTGATCCACTGTGAAACCCAATTCACATCTGGCAGAATCCTGATCCACTGTGAAAACCCCATACACACCTGGCAGGACCCTGATACACTCTGAAAACCCTGCACACACCTGGCAGATCCTGATGCACTGTGAAACCCCACACACACCTGGCAGGATCCTGATACACAGTGAAAACGCCTTACACACATGGCAGGACCCTGATACACTGTGAAACACCATACACACCTGGCAGGACACTGACACACTGTGAAAACCCTGTACACACCTGGCAGGACCATGATACACTGTGAAAACACCATACACATCTGGCAGGATCCTGATACACTGTGAAAACCCCATACACACCTGGCAGGACCATGATACACTGTGAAAACACCATACACACCTGGCAGGAACCTGATACACTGTGAAAATCCCATACACACCTGGCAGGATCCTGATACACAGTGAAAACCCCATACACACCTGGCAGGGTCCTGAAAAACTGTGAAAACCCCATACACACCTGGCAGGATCCTGACACACTGTGAAACCCCCATACACACCTGGCAGGATCCTGATCCGCTGTGAAACCCCATACACATCTGGCAGGATCCTGACACACAGTGAAAACCCCATACAATCCTGGATGGATCCTGATACACTGTGAAATCCCCATACACACCTGGCAGGATCCTGATCCACTGTGAATCTCCATTCACATCTGGCAGGATCCTGATCCACTGTGAAACCCCATTCACATCTAGCAGGATCCTGAAATACTGTGAAGACCCCATTCACACCTGGCAGGTTCCTGATCCACTGTGAAACCCCATTCACATCTGGCAGGATCCTGATACACTGTGAAACCCCATTCATATCTGGCAGGATCCTGATACACTGTGAAAACCCCATACACACCTGGCAGGATCCTGATACACTGTGAAACCCCCATACACACATGGCAGGTTCCTGATACATTGTTAAGCCCCAGACACACCTGGCAGGATCCTGATACACTGTGAATGCTCCATAAACAGCTGGCAGGACGCTGATACACTGTGAAACCCCATACACACCTGGCAGGACACTGATACACTGTGAAAACCCCATACACACCTGGCAGGTTCATGATACACTGTGAAAACCCCTTACACACCTGGCAAAACTCTGATACACAGTGGAAACCCCATCCACACCTGGCAGGATCCTGATACACTGTGAAAACCCCATACACACCTGGCAGGACCCTGATACACTGTGAAAACCCCATACACACCTGGCAGGATACTGATACGCTTTGAAAACCCCATACACACCAGGCAAGATCCTGACACACTGTGAAAACCCCAAACACACCTGGCAGGATCCTGATAATCAGTGAAAACCCCATATACTCCTGGCAAATCCTGATGCACTGTGAAAACCCCATACACACCTGGCAGGATCCTGATACACTGTGAAAACCCCACAAACACCTGGCAGATGCTGATACACTGTGAAAACCCCACACACACGGCAGGATCCTGATCCACTGTGAAAACCCCATACACACCAGGCAGGATTCTGATCCACTGTGAAAACCCCATACACACGTGGCTGGATCCTGATGCTCTGTGAAAACCCCATACACACCTGGCAGGATCCTGATCCACAGTGAAAAACCCATACACATCTGGAAGGATCCTGATCCACTGTGAAAACCCCATACACACCTGGGAGGATCCTGATCTACTGTGAAACCTCATACCCATCTGACAGGATCCTGACACACTGTGAAAACCCCAGACACACCTGGAAAAATCCTGATAGAGTGTGAAATCCCCATACACACCTGGTAGGATCCTGATCCACTGTGAAACCCCATTCACGTCTGGCAGGGTCCTGAGACACTCTGAAAACCCCATACACACCTGGCAGGATCCTGATCCACTGTGAAACCCAATTCACATCTGGCAGAATCCTGATCCACTGTGAAAACCCCATACACACCTGGCAGGACCCTGATACACTCTGAAAACCCTGCACACACCTGGCAGATCCTGATGCACTGTGAAACCCCACACACACCTGGCAGGATCCTGATACACAGTGAAAACGCCTTACACACATGGCAGGACCCTGATACACTGTGAAACACCATACACACCTGGCAGGACACTGATACACTGTGAAAACCCTGTACACACCTGGCAGGACCATGATACACTGTGAAAACACCATACACATCTGGCAGGATCCTGATACACTGTGAAAACCCCATACACACCTGGCAGGACCATGATACACTGTGAAAACACCATACACACCTGGCAGGAACCTGATACACTGTGAAAATCCCATACACACCTGGCAGGATCCTGATACACAGTGAAAACCCCATACACACCTGGCAGGGTCCTGAAAAACTGTGAAAACCCCATACACACCTGGCAGGATCCTGACACACTGTGAAACCCCCATACACACCTGGCAGGATCCTGATCCGCTGTGAAACCCCATACACATCTGGCAGGATCCTGACACACAGTGAAAACCCCATACAATCCTGGATGGATCCTGATACACTGTGAAATCCCCATACACACCTGGCAGGATCCTGATCCACTGTGAATCTCCATTCACATCTGGCAGGATCCTGATCCACTGTGAAACCCCATTCACATCTAGCAGGATCCTGAAATACTGTGAAGACCCCATTCACACCTGGCAGGTTCCTGATCCACTGTGAAACCCCATTCACATCTGGCAGGATCCTGATACACTGTGAAACCCCATTCATATCTGGCAGGATCCTGATACACTGTGAAAACCCCATACACACCTGGCAGGATCCTGATACACTGTGAAACCCCCATACACACATGGCAGGTTCCTGATACATTGTTAAGCCCCAGACACACCTGGCAGGATCCTGATACACTGTGAATGCTCCATAAACAGCTGGCAGGACGCTGATACACTGTGAAACCCCATACACACCTGGCAGGACACTGATACACTGTGAAAACCCCATACACACCTGGCAGGTTCATGATACACTGTGAAAACCCCTTACACACCTGGCAAAACTCTGATACACAGTGGAAACCCCATCCACACCTGGCAGGATCCTGATACACTGTGAAAACCCCATACACACCTGGCAGGACCCTGATACACTGTGAAAACCCCATACACACCTGGCAGGATACCGATACGCTTTGAAAACCCCATACACACCAGGCAAGATCCTGACACACTGTGAAAACCCCAAACACACCTGGCAGGATCCTGATAATCAGTGAAAACCCCATATACTCCTGGCAAATCCTGATGCACTGTGAAAACCCCATACACACCTGGCAGGATCCTGATACACTGTGAAAACCCCACAAACACCTGGCAGATGCTGATACACTGTGAAAACCCCACACACACGGCAGGATCCTGATCCACTGTGAAAACCCCATACACACCAGGCAGGATTCTGATCCACTGTGAAAACCCCATACACACCTGGCAGGATCCTGATACACTGTGAAAACCCCATACACATCTGGCAGAATCCTGATCCACTGTGAAAACCCCATACACATCTGGAAGGATCCTGATACACTGTGAAACCCCATACACACCTGGCAGGATCCTAATCCACTGTGAAACCCCATGCACATCTGGCAGGATCCTGACACACCTGGAAAAATTGTGAGACACTGTGAAAACCCCATACACACCTGGCAGGATCCTAATCCACTGTGAAACCCCATTCACATCTGGCAGGGTCCTGACACATTGTGAAAACCCCATACACATCTGGCAGGATCCTGATCCACTGTGAAACCCCATTCACATCTGGCAGGATCCTGATCCACTGTGAAACCCCTGTACACACCTGGCAGTTCCTGACGCACTGTGAAAACCCCATACACACCTGGCAGGATCCTGATACACTGTGAAAACCCCTTACGCACCTGGCAGGATCCTGATACACTGTGAAATCCCATACACACCTGGCAGGACACTGATACACTGTGAAAACCGCATACACGCCTGGCAGGATCCTGATACACTGTGAAAACCCCATACACACCTGGCAGGACCCTGATACACTGTGAAAACCCCAGACACACCTGGCAGGATGCTGATACACTGTGAAAACCCCATACACACCTGGCAGGATCCTGATGCACAGTGAAACCCCATACACACCTGGCAGGATCCTGAAGCACTGTGAAACCCCATACACACCTGGCAGGATCATGATACACTGTGAAACCCATACACACCTGGCAGGATGCTGATCCACTGTGAAAACCCCATACACACCTGGCAGGATCCTGTTACACTGTGGAAACCCCATACACATCTGGCAGGAACCTGATCCACTTTGTAAACAACATACACACCTGGCAGGATCCTGATACACTGTGAAAACCCGATACACACCTGGCAGGATACTGATACGCTGTGAAAACCCCATACACAACTAACAGAATCCTGATACACTGTGAAAACCCCATACACACCTGGCTAGATCATGATGCCCTGTGAAAACCCATACACACTTCGCAGGATCCTGATGCACTGTGAAAACCCCATACGCACCTGGCAGGATTCTGATCCACTGTGAAAACACATACACATCTGGCAAGATCTTGATACACTGTGAAAAGCCCAGACACACCTGGCAGGATCCTGATCCACTGTGAAAACCCCATACACACGTGGCTGGATCCTGATGCTCTGTGAAAACCCCATACACACCTGGCAGGATCCTGATCCACAGTGAAAAACCCATACACATCTGGAAGGATCCTGATCCACTGTGAAAACCCCATACACACCTGGGAGGATCCTGATCTACTGTGAAACCTCATACCCATCTGACAGGATCCTGACACACTGTGAAAACCCCAGACACACCTGGAAAAATCCTGATAGAGTGTGAAATCCCCATACACACCTGGCAGGATCCTGATCCACTGTGAAACCCCATTCACGTCTGGCAGGGTCCTGAGACACTCTGAAAACCCCATACACACCTGGCAGGATCCTGATCCACTGTGAAACCCAATTCACATCTGGCAGAATCCTGATCCACTGTGAAAACCCCATACACACCTGGCAGGACCCTGATACACTCTGAAAACCCTGTACACACCTGGCAGATCCTGATGCACTGTGAAACCCCACACACACCTGGCAGGATCCTGATACACAGTGAAAACGCCTTACACACATGGCAGGACCCTGATACACTGTGAAACACCATACACACCTGGCAGGACACTGATACACTGTGAAAACCCTGTACACACCTGGCAGGACCATGATACACTGTGAAAACACCATACACATCTGGCAGGATCCTGATACACTGTGAAAACCACATACACACCTGGCAGGACAATGATACACTGTGAAAACACCATACACACCTGGCAGGAACCTGATACACTGTGAAAATCCCATACACACCTGGCAGGATCCTGATACACAGTGAAAACCCCATACACACCTGGCAGGGTCCTGAAAAACTGTGAAAACCCCATACACACCTGGAAGGATCCTGATACACTATGAAACCCCCATACACACCTGGCAGGATACTGATTCCCTGTGGAAACACCATACACATCTGGCAGGATCCTGATCCTCTGTGAAAACCCCATACACACCTGGCAGGATCCTGGTCCTCTGCGAAAACCCTATACACACCTGGCAGATCCTGATACACAGTGAAACCCCATACACACCGGGCAGGCCCTGATACACTGTGAAAACTCCACACACACGGCAGATCCTGTTACACTGTGAAAACTCCATTCACACCTGGCAGTATCCTGATCCACTGTGAATACCCCAGACACAGCTGGCAGATCCTGATACACTGTGAAAACCCCAAACACACCGGGCAGGAACCTGATGCACTGTGAAAACCCCAAACACACCTGGCAGGACCCTGATACACTGTGAAAACCCCATACACAACTGGCAGAATCCTGATACACTGTGAAAAACACATACACACCTGGCAGGATACTGATCCACTGTGAAAACCCCATACACACCTGGCAGGATCCTGATCCGCTGTGAAACCCCATACACATCTGGCAGGATGCTGACACACAGTGAAAACCCCATACAAACCTGGATGGATCCTGATACACTGTGAAATCCCCACGCACACCTGGCAGGATCCTGATCCACTGTGAATCTCCATTCACATCTGGCAGGATCCTGATCCACTGTGAAACCCCATTCACATCTAGCAGGATCCTGATGCACTGTGAAGACCCCATTCCCACCTGGCAGGATCCTGATCCACTGTGAAAACCCCATTCACATCTGGCAGGATCCTGATACACTGTGAAACCCCATTCACATCTGGCAGGATCCTGATACACTGTGAAAACCCCATTCACACCTGGCAGGATCCTGATACTCTGTGAAACCCCAGACACACCTGGCAGGATCCTGATACACTGTGAAACCATCATACACACCTGGCAGGTTCCTGATACATTGTTAAACCCCAGACACACCTGGCAGGATCCGGATACACTGTGAATGCCCTATAAACACCTGGCAAATCCTGATGCAGACGGAAAACCCCATACACACCTGGCAGGATACTGATTCACTGTGAAAACCCTATACACACCTGGCAGGATCCTGATACACGGTGAAAACCCCATAAACACCTGGCAGGACCCTGATACACTGTGAAACCCCATACACACCTGGCAGGACACTGATACGGTGTGAAAACCCCATACACACCTGGCAGGATCATGATACACTGTCAAAACCCCTTCCGCACCTGGCAGGACTCTGATACACAGTGAAAACCCCATCCACACCTGGCAGGATCCTGATACACTGTGAAAACCTCATACACACCTGGCAGGACCCTGATACACTGTGAAAACCCCATACACACCTGGCAGGATACTGATAATCAGTGAAATCCCCATACACACCTGGCAAATCCTGATGCACTGTGAACACCCCATACACACCTGGCAGGATCCTGATACACTGTGAAAACCCCATAAACACCTGGCAGATCCTGATACACTGTGAAAACACCATACACACCTGGCAGGATCCTGATACACTGTGAAAACCCCATACACACCTGGAAGGATCCGGATCCACTGTGAAAACCCCATACACACCTGGCAGGATTCTGATGCACTGTGAAAACCCCATACACACCTGGCAGGATCCTGATACCCTGTGAAAGCCCCATACAAATCTGGCAGGATCCTGATCCACTTTGAAAACCCGATACACATCTGGAAGGATCCTGATACACTGTGAAACCCCATACACACCTGGCAGGATCCTGATCCACTGTGAAACCCCGTGCACATCTGGCAGGATGCTGACACACTGTGAAAACCCCATAAACACCTGGAAAAATTGTAATACACTGTGAAAACCCCATAGACACCTGGCAGGATCCTGATCCACTGTGAAACCCCATTCACATCTGGCAGGGTCCTGACACACTGTGAAAACCCCATACACACCTGGCAGGATCCTGATCCACTGTGAAACCCCATTCACATCTGGCAGGATCCTGATCCACTGTGAAAACCCCATGCACACCTGGCAGGACCCTGATACACTGTGAAACCCCATGCACACCTGGCAGATCCTGATGCACTGTGAAACCCCATACACACCTGGCAGGAACCTGATACACTGTGAAAAACCCTTACACACCTGGCAGGATCCTGATACACTGTGAAATCCCATGCACACCTGGCAGGACACTGATACACTGTGAAAACCGCATACACACGTGGCAGGATACTGATACACTGTGAAAACCCCATACACACCTGGCAGGATCCTGATACACTGTGAAAACCCCATACACACCTGGCAGGACCCTGATACACTGTGAAAAACCCAGACACGCCTGGCAGGATCCTGATACACTGTGAAAACCCCATCCACACCTGGCAGGATCCTGATACACAGTGAAACCCCATACACACCTGGCAGGATCCTGATACACTGTGAAACCCCAGACACACCTGGCAGGATCATGATACACTGTGAAAACCCCATACACACCTGGCAGGATCCTGATCCACTGTGAAACCCCATACACACCTGGCAGGATCCTGTTACACTGTGGAAACCCCATACACATCTTGCAGGAACCTGATCCACTTTGTAAACAACATACACACCTGGCAGGATCCTGATACACTGTGAAAACCCCATACACACCTGGCAGGATCCTGATACACTGTGAAACCCCATACACTCCTGGCAGGATCCTGATACACTGTGAAAACCCCATACACACCTGGCAAGATCATGATGCCCTGTGAAAACCCATACACACGTCGCAGGATCCTGATGCACTGTGAAAACCCCATACGCACCTGGCAGGATTCTGATCCACTGTGGAAACCCCATACACACGTGGCAGGATCCTGATGATCTGTGAAATACCCATACAAACCTGGCAGGATCCTGATCCACAGTGAAAAACCCATACACATCTGGAAGAATCCTGATCCACTCTGAAAACCCCATACACAACTGGGAGCATCCTGATCCACTGTGAAACCTCATACACATCTGGCAGGAACCTGACACACTGTGAAAACCCCATACACACCTGGAAAAATCCTGATACACTGTGCAATCCCCATACACACCTGGCAGGATCCTGATCCACTGTGAAACCCCATTCACATCTGGCAGTGTCCTGATACACTGTGAAAACGCCATACACACCTGGCAGGATCCTGATCCACTGTGAAACCCCATTCACATCTGGCAGGATCCTGATCCACTGTGAAAACCCCATACACACCTGGCAGGACCCTGATACACTCTGAAAACCCTGTACACACCTGGCAGATCCTGATGCACTTTGAAACCCCATACATACCTGGCAGGATCCTGATACACTGTGAAAACCCCTTACACACCTGGCAGGACCCTGATACACTGTGAAACCCCATACACACCTGGCAGGACACTGATACACTGTGAAAGCCCCATACACACCTGGCAGGATCCTGATGCACTGTGAAAACCCCATACACACCTGGCAGAAACCTGATACACTCTGAAAACCCCATACACACCTGGCAGGACACTGATACACTGTGAAAACCCCATCCACACCTGACAGGATCCTGATACACTGTGAAAACCCCATACACACCTGGCAGGACCATGATGCACTGGGAAACCCCATGTACACCAGGCAGGATCCTGATACATAGTGAAACCCCAAAAACACCTGGCAGGTTCCTGATACACTGTGAAAACCCCATACACACCTGGCAGGATCCTGATGCACTGTGAAAACCCCAAACACACCTGGCAGGACCCTGATACACTGTGAAACCCCATACACACCTGGCAGGGCACTGATACAATGTGAAAACCATATACACACCTGGCAGGATCCTGATGCACATTGAAGCCCCATTCACATCTGGCAGGATCCTGATACACTGTGAAAACCCCATACACAACTGGCAGGATCCTGACACAGTGTGAAACCCCATTCACATCTGGCAGGATCCTGATACACTGTGAAACCCCATACACACCTGGCAGGTTCCTGATGCACAGTGAAACCCCAATCACATCTGGCAGGATCCTGATAAACTGTGAAACCCCCATACACACCTGGCAGGATCCTGATACGCTGTGAAACCCCCATACACACCTGGCAGGAACCTGATCCACAGTGAAAACCCATACACACCTGGCAAGATCATGATACACTGTGAAAACCCCAAACACATCTGGCAGAGCCCTGATACACTGTGAAACGCCATTCACTTCTGGCAGAATCCTGATACACTGTGAAACCTCATACACACCTGGCAGGTGCCTGATGCACAGTGAAACCCCATTCACATCTGGCAGAATCCTGATAAACTGTGAAACCCCCATACACACCTGGCAGGATCCTGATACGCTGTGAAACCCCCAAACACACCTGGCAGGATCATGATCCACTGTGAAAACCCCATACACACCTGGCAAATCCTGATGCACTGTGAAAACCCCAAACACACCTGGCAGGATCCTGATCCGCTGTGAAACCCCATACACATCTGGCAGGATCCTGACACACAGCGAAAACCCCATACACACCTGGATGGATCCTGATACACTGTGAAATGGCCATACACACGTGGCTGGATCTTAATCCACTGTGAAAACCCATACACACCTGGCAAGATCATGATACACTGTGAAAACCCCATGCACACCTGACAGGAACCTGATGCACTCTGAAAACCCCATACACGCCTGGCTGGATCCTGATCCACTGTGAAAACCTCATACACATCTGGAATGATCCTGATCCACTGTGAAACCCCATACACATCTGGCAGGACACTGATACACTGTGAAAACCCCAAACACAACTGGCAGGACCCTGATAAACTGTGAAAACCCCATACACACCTGACAGAATCCTGATACACTGTGAAAACCACATACACACCTGGCAGGATCCTGATCCACTGTGAAAACCCCATACACTCCTGGCAAGATGCTGACACACTGTGAAAACCCCAAACACACCTGGATGGATCCTGATCCGCTGTGAAACCCCATACACATCTGGCAGGATCCTGACACACAGTGAAAACCCCATACACACCTGGATGGATCCTGATACACTGTGGAATGGCCATACACACCTGGCAGGATCCTGATCAACTGTGAATCTCCATTCGCATCTGGCAGGATCCTGATCCAATGTGAAACCCCATTCTCATCTAGCAGGATCCTGATGCACTGTGAAGACCCCATTCACACCTGGCAGGATCCTGATCCACTGTGAAACCCCATTCACATCTGGCATTATCCTGATACACTGTGAAACCCCATTCACATCTGGCAGGTTCCTGATACACTGTGAAAACCCCATTCACACCTGGCAGGATCCTGATACATTGTTAAACACCAGACAAACCTGGCAGGATCCTGATACACTGTGAAACCCCATACACACCTGGCAGGTGCCTGATGCACAGTGAAACCCCATTCACATCTGGCAGAATCCTGATAAACTGTGAAACCCCCATACACACCTGGCAGGATCCTGATACGCTGTGAAACCCCCAAACACACCTGGCAGGATCATGATCCACAGTGAAAACCCCATACACACCTGGCAAATCCTGATGCACTGTGAAAACCCCAAACACACCTGGCAGGATCCTGATCAACTGTGAAAACCCTATACACACCTGGCAGGATCCTGATACACTCTGAAAACCCCATAAACACCTGGCAGGAACCTGATACACTGTGAAACCCCATACACACCTGGCAGGGCACTGATACACAGTGAAAACGGCATACACACATGGCAGGATCATGATACGCTGTGAAAACCCCTTACACACCTGGCAGGACTCTGATACACAGTGAAAACCCCATACACACCTGGCAGGATCCTGATGCACTGTGAAAACCCCATACACACCTGGCAGGACCCTGATACACTGTGAAAACCCCATACACACCTGGCAGGATACTGATACACTTTGAAAACCCCATAGACACCTGGCAAGATCCTGACACACTGTGAAACCCCCAAACACACCTGGCAGGATCCTGATAATCAGTGAAAACCCCATGCACACCTGGCAAATCCTGATGCACTGTGAAAACCCCATACACACCTGGCAGGATCCTGATACACTGTGAAAACCCCGTACACACCTGGAAGGATCCTGATCCACTGTGAAAACCCCATACACACCTGGCAGGATTCTGATCCACTGTGAAAACCCCATACACACCTGGCAGGATCCTGATACACTGTGAAAAACCCATACACATCTGGCACGATGCTGATCCACTGTGAAAACCCCACACACACCTGGCAGGATCCTGACCCACTGTGAAAACCCCATACACTCCTGGCAGGATCCTGATCCACTGTGAAACCCTATTCACATCTGGCAGGATCCTGATCCACTGTGAAAACCCCATGCACAACTGGCAGGACGCTGATACACTGTGAAAACCCTGTACACACCTGGCAGATCCTGATGCACTGTGAAACCCCATACACACCTGGCAGGGTCCTGATACACTGTGAAAACCCCATACACACCTGGCAGGATCCTGATACACAGTGAAACCCCATACACACCTGGCTGGATCCTGATACAATGTGAAACCCCATACACACCTGGCAGGATCATGATACACTGTGAAACCCCATACACACCTGGCAGGAACCTGATCCACTTTGTAAACAACATAAACACCTGGAAGGATCCTGATACACTGTGAAAACCCCATACACACCTGCCAGTATCCTGATACACTGTGAAACCCCATACACTCCTGGCAGGATCCTGATACACTGTGAAAACCCCATACACACCTGGCAAGATCATGATGCCCTGTGAAAACCCATACACACGTCGCAGGATCCTGATGCACTGTGAAAACCCCATACGCACCTGGCAGGATTCTGATCCACTGTGAAAACCCCAGACACACTTGGCAGGATCCTGATGATCTGTGAAAACCCCATACAAACCTGGCAGGATCCTGATCCACAGTGAAAAACCCATACACATCTGGAAGAAGCCTGATCCACTGTGAAAACCCCATACACAACTGGGAGAATCCTGATCCACTGTGAAACCTCATACAAATCTGGCAGGATCCTGACACACTGTGAAAACCCCATACACAACTGGAAAAATCCTGATACACTGTGAAATCCCCATAGACACCTGGCAGGATCCTGATCCACTGTGAAACCCCATTCACATCTGGCAGTGTCCTGATACACTGTGAAAACGCCATACACACCTGGCAGGATCCTGATACACTGTGAAACCCCATCCACATCTGGCAAATCCTGATCCACTGTGAAATCCCCATACACACCTGGCAGGACCCTGACACACTCTGAAAACCCTGTACACACCTGGCAGATCCTGATGCACTGTGAAACCCCATACACACCTGGCAGGATCCTGATACACTGTGAAAACCCCATACACACCTGGCAAGATCATGATGCCCTGTGAAAACCCATACACACGTCGCAGGATCCTGATGCACTGTGAAAACCCCATACGCACCTGGCAGGATTCTGAGCCACTGTGAAAACCCCAGACACACTTGGCAGGATCCTGATGATCTGTTAAAACCCCATACAAACCTGGCAGGATCCTGATCCACAGTGAAAAACCCATACACATCTGGAAGAAGCCTGATCCACTGTGAAAACCCCATACACAACTGGGAGAATCCTGATCCACTGTGAAACCTCATACACATCTGGCAGGATCCTGACACACTGTGAAAACCCCATACACAACTGGAAAAATCCTGATACACTGTGAAATCCCCATAGACACCTGGCAGGATCCTGATCCACTGTGAAACCCCATTCACATCTGGCAGTGTCCTGATACACTGTGAAAACGCCATACACACCTGGCAGGATCCTGATCCACTGTGAAACCCCATCCACATCTGGCAAATCCTGATCCACTGTGAAATCCCCATACACACCTGGCAGGACCCTGACACACTCTGAAAACCCTGTACACACCTGGCAGATCCTGATGCACTGTGAAACCCCATACACACCTGGCAGGATCCTGATACACTGTGAAAACCCCTTACACATCTGGCAGGACCCTGATACACTGTGAAACCCCATACACACCAGGCAGGACACTGATACACTGTGAAAACCCCATACACACCTGGCAGGATCCTGATGCACTGTGAAAACACCATACACACCTGGCAGAAACCTGATATACTATGAAAACCCCATACACACCTGGCAGGACACTGATACACTGTGAAAACCCCATACACACCTGGCAGGATCCTGATACACTGTGAAAACCCCATACACACCTGGCAGGACCATGATGCACTGGGAAACCCCATGTACACCAGGCAGGATCCTGATACATAGTGAAACCCCAAACACACCTGGCAGGTTCCTGATACACTGTGAAAACCCCATACTCACCTGGCAGGATCCTGATGCACTGTGAAAACCCCATACACACCTGGCAGGACCCTGATGCACTGTGAAAGCCCATACACACCTGGCAGGGCACTGATACACTGTGAAAACCATATACACACCTGGCAGGATCCTGATGCTCAGTGAAGCCCCATTCACATCTGGCAGGATCCTGATACACTGTGAAAACCCCATACACAACTGGGAGGATCCTGATGCACAGTGAAACCCCAATCACATCTGGCAGGTTCCTGATAAACTGTGAAACCCCATACACACCTGGCAGGTTCCTGATGCACAGTGAAACCCCAATCACATCTGGCAGGATCCTGATAAACTGTGAAACCCCCATACACACCTGGCAGGATCCTGATACGCTATGAAACCCCCATACACACCTGGCAGGAACCTGATCCACAGTGAAAACCCATACACACCTGGAAAGATCATGATACACTGTGAACACCCCATACACACCTGGCAGGATCCTGATGCACTGTGAAAACCCCATACACACGTGGCTGGATCCTGATCCACTGTGAAATCCCCATACACATCTGGAAGGATCCTGATCCACTGTGAAAACCCCATACACGCCTGGTAGGATCCTGATCCACTGTGAAAACCCCAAACACACCTGGCAGGACCCTGATACACTGTGAAAAACCCAAACACATCTGGCAGAGCCCTGATACACTGTGAAACGCCATTCACTTCTGGCAGGATCCTGCTACACTGTGAAACCCCATACACACCTGGCAGGTGCCTGATGCACAGTGAAACCCCATTCACATCTGGCAGAATCCTGTTAAACTGTGAAACCCCCATACACACCTGGCAGGATCCTGATACGCTGTGAAACCCCCAAAAACACCTGGCAGGATCATGATCCACTGTGAAAACCCCATACACACCTGGCAAGATGCTGTCACACTGTGAAAACCCCAAACACACCTGGCAGGATCCTGATCCGCTGTGAAACCCCATACACATCTGGCAGGATCCTGACACACAGTGAAAACCCCATACACACCTGGATGGATCCTGATACACTGTGAAAAGGCCATACACACGTGGCTGGATCCTGATCCACTGTGAAAACCCATACACACCTGGCAACATCATGATACACTGTGAAAACCCCATGCACACCTGGCAGGTTCCTGATGCACTCTGAAAACCCCATACACACCTGGCTGGATCCTGATCCACTGTGAAAACCCCATACACATCTGGAATGATCCTGATCCACTGTGAAAACCCCAAACACACGTCGCAGGACACTGATACACTGTGAAAACTCCAAACACAGCTGGCAGGACCCTGATACACTGTGAAAACCCCATACACACCTGACAGAATCCTGATACACTGTGAAAACCACATACACACCTGGCAGGATCCTGGTCCACTGTGAAAACCCCATACACACCTGGCAAGATGCTGACACACTGTGAAAACCCCAAGCACACCTGGCAGGATCCTGATCCGCTGTGAAACCACATACACATCTGGCAGGATCCTGACACACAGTGAAAACCCCATACACACCTGGATGGATCCTGATACACTGTGAAATGGCCATACACACCTGGCAGGATCCTGATCCACTGTGAATCTCCATTCACATCTGGCAGGATCCTGATCCAATGTGAAACCCCATTCTCATCTAGCAGGATCCTGATGCACTGTGAAGACCCCATTCACACCTGGCAGGATCCTGATCCACTGTGAAACCCCATTCACATCTGGCATTATCCTGATACACTGTGAAACCCCATTCACATCTGGCAGGTTCCTGATACACTGTGAAAACCCCATTCACACCTGGCAGGATCCTGATACAATGTGAAACCCCAGATGCACATGGCAGGATCCTGATACACTGTGAAACCCCCATACACACCTGGTAGGTTCCTGATACATTGTTAAACACCAGACACACATGGCAGGATCCTGATACACTGTGAATGCCCCATAAACACCTGGCAAATCCTGATGCAGCATGAAAACCCCATACACTCCTGGCAGGATCCTGATCAACTGTGAAAACCCTATACACACCTGGCAGGATCCTGATACACTCTGAAAACCCCATAAACACCTGGCAGGAACCTGATACACTGTGAAACCCCATACACACCTGGCAGGGCACTGATACACTGTGAAAACCGCATACACACATGGCAGGATCATGATACGCTGTGAAAACCCTTTACACACCTGGCAGGACTCTGATACACTGTGAAAACCCCATCCACACCTGGCAGGATCCTGATGCACTGTGAAAACCCCATACACACCTGGCAGGACCCTGATACACTGTGAAAACCCCATACACACCTGGCAGGATACTGATACACTTTGAAAACCCCATAGACACCTGGCAAGATCCTGACACACTGTGAAACCCCCAAACACACCTGGCAGGATCCTGATAATCAGTGAATACCCCATGCACACCTGGCAAATCCTGATGCACTGTGAAAACCCCATACACACCTGGCAGGATCCTGATACACTGTGAAAACCCCTTGCACACCTGGCAGGATTCTGATCCACTGTGAAAACCCCATACACACCTGGCAGGATCCTGATACAATGTGAAAAACCCATACACATCTGGCAGGATGCTGATCCACTGTGAAAATCCCACACACACCTGGCAGGATCCTGATCCACTGTGAAAACCCCATACACACCTGGCAGGATCCTGTTACACTGTGGAAAACCCATACACATCTGGCAGGAACTTGATCCACTTTGTCAACAACATACACACCTGGCAGGATCCTGATACACTGTGAAAACCCCATACACACCTGGCAGGATCCTGATACACTGTGAAAACACCATACACACCTGGCAGGACCATGATGCACTGGGAAAACCCCATGTACACCAGGCAGGATCCTGATACACAGTGAAAACCCAAACACACCTGGCAGGTTCCTGATACACTGTGAAAACCCCATACACACCTGGCAGGATCCTGATACACTGTGAAAACCCCATACAGACCTGGCAGGACCCTGATACACTGTGAAACCCCATACGCACCTGGCAGGGCACTGATACAATGTGAAAAACATATACACACCTGGCAGGATCCTGATGCACAGTGAAGCCCCATTCACATCTGGCAGGATCCTGATACACTGTGAAAACCCCATACACAACTGGCAGGATCCTGATACACTGTGAAACCCCATTCACATCTGGCAGGATCCTGATACACTGTGAAACCCCATGCACACCTGGCAGGTTCCTGATGCACAGTGAAAACGCCATACAAACCTGGCAAGATCATGATATACTGTGGAAACCCATGAACTCGTCGCAGGATACTGATGCACTGTGAAAACCCCATACACACATGGCAGGATCCTGATCCACTGTGAAAACCCACACACACCTGGCAGGATCATGATACACTGTGAAAACCCCATACACACCTGGCAGCATCCTTATCCACTGTGAAAACCCCATACACTCCTGGCAGGATCCTGATCCGCTGTGAAAACCACATACACACCTGGCAGGATCCTGATCCACTGTGAAAACCCCATACACACCTGGCAAGATGCTGACACACTGTGAAAACCCCAAACACACCTGGCAGGATCGTGATCCGCTGTGAAACCCCATACACATCTGGCAGGATCCTGACACACAGTGAAAACCCCATACACACCTGGATGGATCCTGATACACTGTGAAATGGCCATACACACCTGGCAGGATCCTGATCCACTGTGAAATGGCCATACACACGTGGCTGGATCCTGATCCACTGTGAAAACCCATACACACCTGGCAAGATCATGATACACTGTGAAAACCCCATGCACACCTGGCAGGAACCTGATGCACTCTGCAAACCCCATACACGCCTGGCTGGGTCCTGATCCACTGTGGAATGGCCATACACACCTGGCAGGATCCTGATCCACTGTGAATCTCCATTCGCATCTGGCAGGATCCTGATCCAATGTGAAACCCCATTCTCATCTAGCAGGATCCTGATGCACTGTGAAGACCCCATTCACACCTGGCAGGATCCTGATCCACTGTGAAACCCCATTCACATCTGGCATTATCCTGATACACTGTGAAACCCCATTCACATCTGGCAGGTTCCTGATACACTGTGAAAACCCCATTCACACCTGGCAGGATCCTGATACACTGTGAAACCCCAGATACACCTGGCAGGATCCTGATACACTGTGAAACCCCCATACACACCTGGTAGGTTCCTGATACATTGTTAAACACCAGACAAACCTGGCAGGATCCTGATACACTGTGAAACCCCATACACACCTGGCAGGTGCCTGATGCACAGTGAAACCCCATTCACATCTGGCAGAATCCTGATAAACTGTGAAACCCCCATACACACCTGGCAGGATCCTGATACGCTGTGAAACCCCCAAACACACCTGGCAGGATCATGATCCACAGTGAAAACCCCATACACACCTGGCAAATCCTGATGCACTGTGAAACCCCATACACACCTGGCAGGATCCTGATACACTGTGAAAACCCCATACACACCTGGCAGGATCCTGATACACAGTGAAACCCCATACACACCTGGCTGGATCCTGATACACTGTGAAACCCCATACACACCTGGCAGGATCCTGATCCACTGTGAAACCCCATACACACCTGGCAGGAACCTGATCCACTTTGTAAACAACATAAACACCTGGAATGATCCTGATACACTGTGAAAACCCCATACACACCTGCCAGGATCCTGATCAACTGTGAAAACCCTATACACACATGGCAGGATCCTGATACTCTCTGAAAGCCCCATAAACACCTGGCAGGAACATGATACACTGTGAAACCCCATACACACCTGGCAGGGCACTGATACACTGTGAAAACGGCATACACACCTGGCAGGATCCTGACCCACTGTGAAAACCCCATACACACCTGGCAGGATCCTGATCCACTGTGAAACACTATTCACATCTGGCAGGATCCTGATCCACTGTGAAAACCCCATGCACAACTGGCAGGACGCTGATACACTGTGAAAACCCTGTACACACCTGGCAGATCCTGATGCACTGTGAAACCCCATACACACCTGGCAGGATCCTGATACACTGTGAAAACCCCATACACACCTGGCAGGATCCTGATACACAGTGAAACCCCATACACACCTGGCTGGATCCTGATACACTGTGAAACCCCATACACACCTGGCAGGATCCTGATCCACTGTGAAACCCCATACACACCTGGCAGGAACCTGATCCACTTTGTAAACAACATAAACACCTGGAAGGATCCTGATACACTGTGAAAACCCCATACACACCTGCCAGGATCCTGATACACTGTGAAACCCCATACACTCCTGGCAGGATCCTGATACACTGTGAAAACCCCATACACACCTGGCAAGATCATGACGCCCTGTGAAAACCCATACACACGTCGCAGGATCCTGATGCACTGTGAAAACCCCATACGCACCTGGCAGGATTCTGATCCACGGTGAAAACCCCATACACACGTGGCAGGATCCTGATGATCTGTGAAAACCCCATACAAACCTGGCAGGATCCTGATCCACAGTGAAAAACCCATACACATCTGGAAGAAGCCTGATCCACTGTGAAAACCCCATACACAACTGGGAGAATCCTGACCCACTGTGAAACCTCATACACATCTGGCAGGATCCTGACATACTGTGAAAACCCCATACGCACCTGGAAAAATCCTGATACACTGTGAAATCCCCATAGACACCTGGCAGGATCCTGATCCACTGTGAAACCCCATTCACATCTGGCAGTGTCCTGATACACTGTGAAAACGCCATACACACCTGGCAGGATCCTGATCCACTGTGAAACCCCATCCACATCTGGCAGGATCCTGATCCACTGTGAAATCCCCATACACACCTGGCAGGACCCTGATACAGTCTGAAAACCCTGTACACACCTGGCAGATCCTGATGCACTGTGGAACCCCATACACACCTGGCAGGACCCTGATACACTGTGAAAACCCCTTACACACCAGGCAGGACCCTGATACACTGTGAAAACCCATACACACCTGGCAGGACACTGATACACTGTGAAAACCCCAAACACACCTGGCAGGATCCTGATGCACTGTGAAAACACCATACACACCTGGCAGGATCCTGATACACTGTGAAAACCCCATACACACCTGGCAGGACCATGATGCACTGGGAAACCCCATGTACACCAGGCAGGATCCTGATACATAGTGAAACCCCAAACACACCTGGCAGGTTCCTGATACACTGTGAAAACCCCATACACTCCTGGCAGGACCCTGATGCACTGTGAAACCCCATATACACCTGGCAGGGCACTGATACACTGTGAAAACCATATACACACCTGGCAGGATCCTGATGCACAGTGAAGCCCCATTCACATCTGGCAGGATCCTGATACACTGTGAAAACCCCATACACAACTGGCAGGATCCTGATACACTGTGAAACCCCATTCACATCTGGCAGGATCCTGATACACTGTGAAACCCCATACACACCTGGCTGGTTCCTGATGCACAGTGAAAACGCCATACAAACCTGGCAAGATCATGATATACTGTGGAAACCCATGAACTCGTCGCAGGATACTGATGCACTGTGAAAACCCCATACACACATGGCAGCATCCTGATCCACTGTGAAAACCCACACACACCTGGCAGGATCATGATACACTGTGAAAACCCCATACACACCTGGCAGCATCCTGATCCACTGTGAAAACCCCATACACTCCTGGCAGGATCCTGATCCACTGTGAAAACCACATACACACCTGGCAGGATCCTGATCCACTGTGAAAACCCCATACACACCTGGCAAGATGCTGACACACTGTGAAAACCTCAAACACACCTGGCAGGATCGTGATCCGCTGTGAAACCCCATACACATCTGGCAGGATCCTGACACACAGTGAAAACCCCATACACACCTGGATGGATCCTGATACACTGTAAAATGGCCATACACACCTGGCAGGATCCTGATACACTGTGAATCTCCATTCACATCTGGCAGGATCCTGATCCAATGTGAAACCCCATTCTCATCTAGCAGGATCCTGATGCACTGTGAAGACCCCATTCACACCTGGCAGGATCCTGATCCACTGTGAAACCCCATTCACATCTGGCATTATCCTGATACACTGTGAAACCCCATTCACATCTGGCAGGTTCCTGATACACTGTGAAAACCCCATTCACACCTGGCAGGATCCTGATACACTGTGAAACCCCAGATACACGTGGCAGGATCCTGATACACTGTGAAACCCCCATACACACCTGGCAGGACCCTGATACACTGTGAAAACCCCATAGACACCTGGCAAGATCCTGACACACTGTGAAACCCCCAAACACACCTGGCAGGATCCTGATAATCAGTGAAAACCCCATGCACACCTGGCAAATCGTGATGCACTGTGAAAGCCCCATACACACCTGGCAGGATCCTGATACATTGTGAAAACCCCTTGCACACCTGGCAGGATTCTGATCCACTGTGAAAACCCCATACACACCTGGCAGGATCCTGATACACTGTGAAAACCCCACACACACCTGGCAGGATCCTGATCCACTGTGAAAACCCCATACACACCTGGCAGGATCCTGTTGCACTGTGGAAAACCCATGCACATCTGGCAGGAACCTATTCCACTTTGTAAACAACATACACACCTGGCAGGATCCTGATACACTGTGAAAACCCCATACACACCTGGCCGGATCCTGATACACTGTGAAAACCCCATTCACATCTGGCATTATCCTGATACACTGTGAAACCCCATTCACATCTGGCAGGTTCCTGATACACTGTGAAAACCCCATTCACACCTGGCAGGATCCTGATACACTGTGAAACCCCAGATACACCTGGCAGGATCCTGATACACTGTGAAACCCCCATACACACCTGGTAGGTTCCTGATACATTGTTAAACACCAGACACACCTGGCAGGATCCTGATACACTGTGAATGCCCCATAAACACCTGGCAAATCCTGATGCAGCATGAAAACACCATACACACCTGGCAGGATCCTGATACACTGTGAAACCCCAGATACACCTGGCAGGATCCTGACACACTGTGAAACCCCCATACCCACCTGGTAGGTTCCTGATACATTGTTAAACACCAGATACACCTGGCAGGATCCTGATACACTGTGAAAACCCCATACACACCTGGCAGGATACTGATACACTTTGAAAACCCCATAGACACCTGGCAAGATCCTGACACACTGTGAAACCCCAAACACACCTGGCAGGATCCTGATAATCAGTGAAAACCCCATGCACACCTGGCAAATCCTGATGCACTGTGAAAACCCCATACACACCTGGCAGGATCCTGATACACTGTGAAAAACCCTTGCACACCTGGCAGGATTCTGATCCACTGTGAAAACCCCATACACACCTGGCAGGATCCTGATACACTGTGAAAACCCCACACACACCTGGCAGGATCCTGATCCAATGTGAAAACCCCATACACACCTGGCAGGATCCTGTTGCACTGTGGAAAACCCATACAAATCTGGCAGGAACCTGATCCACTTTGTAAACAACATACACACCTGGCAGGATCCTGATACACTGTGAAAACCCCATACACACCTGGCAGGATCCTGATACACTGTGAAAACCCCATTCACATCTGGCATTATCCTGATACACGGTGAAACCCCATTCACATCTGGCAGGTTCCTGATACACTGTGAAAACCCCATTCACACCTGGCAGGATCCTGATACACTGTGAAACCCCAGATACACCTGGCAGGATCCTGATACACTGTGAAACCCCCATACACACCTGGTAGGTTCCTGATACATTGTTAAACACCAGACACACCTGGCAGGATCCTGATACACTATGAATGCCCCATAAACACCTGGCAAATCCTGATGCAGCATGAAAACACCATACACAACTGGCAGGATCCTGATCAACTGTGAAAACCCTATACACACCTGGCAGGATCCCGATACACTCTGAAAACCTCATAAACACCTGGCAGGAACCTGATACACTGTGAAACCCCATACACACCTGGCAGGGCACTGATACACTGTGAAAACCGCATACACACATGGCAGGATCATGATACGCTGTGAAAACCCCTTACACACCTGGCAGGACTCGGATACACAGTGAAAACCCCATCCACACCTGGCAGGATCCTGATGCACTGTGAAAACCCCATACACACCTGGCAGGACCCTGATACACTGTGAAAACCCCATACACACCTGGCAGGATACTGATACACTTTGAAAACCCCACAGACACCTGGCAAGATCCTGACTCACTGTGAAACCCCCAAACACACCTGGCAGGATCCTGATAATCAGTGAATACCCCATGCACACCTGGCAAATCCTGATGCACTGTGAAAACCCCATACACACCTGGCAGGATCCTGATACATTGTGAAAACCCCTTGCACACCTGGCAGGATTCTGATCCACTGTGAAAACCCCATACACACCTGGCAGGATCCTGATACACTGTGAAAACCCCACACACACCTGGCAGGATCCTGATCCACTGTGAAAACCCCATACACACCTGGCAGGATCCTGTTGCACTGTGGAAAACCCATACACATCTGGCAGGAACCTATTCCACTTTGTAAACAACATACACACCTGGCAGGATTCTGATACACTGTGAAAACCCCATACACACCTGGCAGGATCCTGATACACTGTGAAAACCCCATTCACATCTGGCATTATCCTGATACACTGTGAAACCCCATTCACATCTGGCAGGTTCCTGATACACTGTGAAAACCCCATTCACACCTGGCAGGATCCTGATACACTGTGAAACCCCAGATACACCTGGCAGGATCCTGATACACTGTGAAACCCCCATACACACCTGGTAGGTTCCTGATACATTGTTAAACACCAGACACACCTGGCAGGATCCTGATACACTGTGAATGCCCCATAAACACCTGGCAAATCCTGATGCAGCATGAAAACACCATACACACCTGGCAGGATCCTGATACACTGTGAAACCCCAGATACACCTGGCAGGATCCTCATACACTGTGAAACCCCCATACACACCTGGTAGGTTCCTGATACATTGTTAAACACCAGACACACCTGGCAGGATCCTGATACACTGTGAATGCCCCATAAACACCTGGCAAATCCTGATGCAGCATGAAAACACCATACACACCTGGCAGGATCCTGATACATTGTTAAACACCAGATACACCTGGCAGGACCCTGATACACTGTGAAAACCCCATACACACCTGGCAGGATACTGATACACTTTGAAAACCCCATAGACACCTGGCAAGATCCTGACACACTGTGAAACCCCAAACACACCTGGCAGGATCCTGATAATCAGTGAAAACCCCATGCACACCTGGCAAATCCTGATGCAATGTGAAAACCCCATACACACCTGGCAGGATCCTGATACACTGTGAAAACCCCTTGCACACCTGGCAGGATTCTGATCCACTGTGAAAACCCCATACACACCTGGCAGGATCCTGATACACTGTGAAAACCCCACACACACCTGGCAGGATCCTGATCCAATGTGAAAACCCCATACACACCTGGCAGGATCCTGTTGCACTGTGGAAAACCCATACAAATCTGGCAGGAACCTGATCCACTTTGTAAACAACATACACACCTGGCAGGATCCTGATACACTGTGAAAACCCCATACACACCTGGCAGGATCCTGATACACTGTGAAAACCCCATTCACATCTGGCATTATCCTGATACACTGTGAAACCCATTCACATCTGGCAGGTTCCTGATACACTGTGAAAACCCCATTCACACCTGGCAGGATCCTGATACACTGTGAAACCCCAGATACACCTGGCAGGATCCTGATACACTGTGAAACCCCCATACACACCTGGTAGGTTCCTGATACATTGTTAAACACCAGACACACCTGGCAGGATCCTGATACACTGTGAATGCCCCATAAACACCTGGCAAATCCTGATGCAGCATGAAAACACCGTATACACCTGGCAGGATCCTGATCAACTGTGAAAACCCTATACAAACCTGGCAGGATCCTGATACACTCTGAAAACCCCATAAACACCTGGCAGGAACCTGATACACTGTGAAACCCCATACACACCTGGCAGGGCACTGATACACTGTGAAAACCGCAGACACACATGGCAGGATCATGATACGCTGTGAAAACCCCTTACACACCTGGCAGGACCCCGATACACAGTGAAAACCCCATCCACACCTGGCAGGATCCTGATGCACTGTGAAAACCCCATACACACCTGGCAGGACCCTGATACACTGTGAAAACCCCATACACACCTGGCAGGATACTGATACACTTTGAAAACCCCATAGACACCTGCAAGATCCTGACACACTGTGAAACCCCCAAACACACCTGGCAGGATCCTGATAATCAGTGAAAACCCCATGCACACCTGGCAAATCCTGATGCACTGTGAAAACCCCATACACACCTGGCAGGATCCTGATACACTGTGAAAACCCCTTGCACACCTAGCAGGATTCTGATCCACTGTGAAAACCCCATACACACCTGGCAGGATCCTGATACACTGTGAAAACCCCACACACACCTGGCAGGATCCTGATCCACTGTGAAAACCCCATACACACCTGGCAGGATCCTGTTGCACTGTGGAAAACCCATACACATCTGGCAGGAACCTGATCCACTTTGTAAACAACATACACACCTGGCAGGATCCTGATACACTGTGAAAACCCCATACACACCTGGCAGGATCCTGATACACTGTGAAAACCCCATACACACCTGGCAGGACCATGATGCACTGGGAAAACCCCATGTACACCAAACAGGATCATGATACACAGTGAAAACCCAGACACACCTGGCAGTTTCCTGATGCACTGCGTAAACCCCACAAACACCTGGCAGGATCCTGATACACTGTGAAAACCCCATACAGACCTGGCAGGACCCTGATACACTGTGAAACCACATACGCACCTGGCAGGGCACTGATACAATGTGAAAAACATATACACACCTGGCAGAATCCTGATGCACAGTGAAGCCCCATTCACATCTGGTAGGATCCTGATACACTGTGAAAACCCCATACACAACTGGCAGGATCCTGATACACTGTGAAACCCCATTCACATCTGGCAGGATCCTGATACACTGTGAAACCCCATACACACCTGGCAGGTTCCTGATGCACAGTGAAAACGCCATACAAACCTGGCAAGATCATGATATACTGTGGAAACCCATGAACTCGTCGCAGGATACTGATGCACTGTGAAAACCCCATACACACATGGCAGGATCCCGATCCACTGTGAAAACCCACACACACCTGGCATGATCATGATACACTGTGAAAACCCCATACACACCTGGCAGCATCCTGATCCACTGTGAAAACCCCATACACTCCTGGCAGGATCCTGATCCACTGTGAAAAGCCCACACACATCAGGAAGGATCCTGATCCACTGTGAAAACTCCATACACACCTGGAAGGATCCTGATCCACTGTGAAAACCCGATACACACCTGGCAGGATCCTGATACACTGTGAAAACCCCATACACACCTGGCAGGATCCTGATACACTGTGAAAACCCCATACACATCTGACAGGATCCTGATCCACTGTGAAAGACCCATACACACCTGGAAGGATCCTGATACACTGTGAAAACCCCATACACACCAGGCAGGATCCTGATCCACTGTGAAAACCCATACACATCTTCCAGGATCCTGACACACTGTGAAAACCCCATACATCCCTGGAAAAATCCTGATACACTGTGACAACCCCATACACACCTGGCAGGATCCTGATCCACTAGGAAACCACATTCACATCTGGCAGGGTCCTGACACCTGGCAGGATCATAATCCACTGTGGATCCCCATTCACATCTGGCAGGATCCTGATCCACTGTAATAACCCCACACACACCTGGCAGGAACCTGATATTCTGTGAAAACCCAACACACACCTGGCAGATCCTGATGCACTGTGAAACCCCATACACACCTGGCAGGATACTCATCCGCTTTGAAAAACCCATACACACCTGGCAGGATCCTGATACACTGTGAAAACCCCATACACACCTGGCAGGATCCTGATACACGGTGAAAACCCCATACACACCTGGCAGGATCCTGAGACACTGTGAAAACCCCTTACACACCTGGCAGAACCATGATGCACTGTGCAAACCCCATGGACACGAGGCAGGATCCTGATACACAGTGAAACCCCATACACACCTGGCAGGATCCTGATACACTGTTAAAAACCCATACACACCTGGCAGGATCCTGACACACTGTGAAAACCCCATACACACCTGGCAGGACCCTGATACACTGTGAAAACCCCACACACCTGGCAGGATCCTGATACACTGTGAAAACCCCAAACACACCTGGCAGGATCCTGATACACTGTGAAAACCCATACAAACCTGGCAGGATCCTGTTACATTGTGGAAATCCCATACACATCTGGCAGGATCCTGTTACACTGTGGAACCACTTACACATCTGGCAGGATCATGATCCACTGTGAAAACCCCATACACACCTGGCAGGATCCTGATCCACTGTGAAAACCCCATACACTCCTGGCAGATCCTGATCCACTGTGAAAACCCCATACACACCTGGCAGGATCCTGATACACTGTGAATACCCCATGCACACCTGGCAGGTTCCTGATACACTATGAAACCCCCATACACACCTGGCAGGATACTGATACACTATGAAAACCCCATTCACACCTGGCAGGATCCTGATACACTGTGAAAACCCCATTCACACCTGGCATTAACTGATCCACTGTGAAACCCCATTCACTCCTGGAAGGATCCTGACAAGCTGTGAAAACCCCATTCACATCTGGCAGAATCCTGATAAACTGTGAAAACCCCATTCACACCTGGCAGGATCCTGATACATTGTGAAACCCCAGACACACCTGGCAGGATCCTGATACACCGTGAAACCCCCATACACACCTGGCAGGATCCTGAACCACTGTGAAAACCCCCAAACACACCTAGCAGGATCCTGATCCACTATGAAAAACCCATACACACCTGGCAGGATCCTGATACACTGTGGAAAACCCATACACATCTGTCAGGATCCTGATCCACTGTGAAAGCCCCAAACACATCTTGAAGGATCCTGATACACTGTGAAACCCCATACACAACTGGCAGGATCTTGATCCACTGTGAAACCCCATTCACATCTGGCAGAGTCCTGACACACTGTGAATACCCCATACACACCTGGCAGGATCCTGATCCATTGTGAAACACCATTCACATCTGGCAGGATCCTGATCCACTGTGAAAACCCAACACACACCTGGCAGGACCCTGACACACTGTGAAAACCCTGTACAGACCTGTCAGATCCTGATGCACTGTGAAACCCCATACACACCTGGCAGGATCCTGATACACTGTGAAAACCCCTTACACACCTGGCAGGATCCTGATACACTGTGAAATCCCATACACACCTGGCAGGACACTGATACACTGTGAAAACCGCATACACACCTGGCAGGATCCTGATACACTGTGAAAACCCCAGACACACCTGGCAGGATCCTGATACACTGTGAAAACCCCATACACACCTGGCAGGATCCTGATACACAGTGAAACCCCATACACACCTGGCAGGATCCTGATACACTGTGAAACCCCATTCACATCTGGCAGGGTCCTGACACACTGTGAATACCCCATACACACCTGGCAGGATCCTGATCCATTGTGAAACACCATTCACATCTGGCAGGATCCTGATCCACTGTGAAAACCCAACACACACCTGGCAGGACCCTGACACACTGTGAAAACCCTGTACACACCTGTCAGATCCTGATGCACTGTGAAACCCCATACACACCTGGCAGGATCCTGATACACTGTGAAAACCCCTTACACACCTGGCAGGACACTGATACACTGTGAAAACCGCATATACACCTGGCAGGATCCTGATCCACTGTGAAACCCGATGCACATCTGGCAGAACCATGACACCATGTGAAAACCCCATACACACCTGGAAAAATTGTGATAAACTGTGAAAACCCCATGCACACCTGGCAGGATCATGATCCACTGTGAAACCCCATTCACTTCTGGCAGGGTCCTGATACACTGTGAATACCCCATACACACCTGGCAGGATCCTGATCCATTGTGAAACACCATTCACATCTGGCAGGATCCTGATCCACTGTGAAAACCCAACACACACCTGGCAGGACCCTGACACACTGTGAAAACCCTGTACACACCTGTCAGATCCTGATGCACTGTGAAACCCCATACACACCTGGCAGGATCCTGATACACTGTGAAAACCCCATACACACCTGGCAGGACTCTGATACACTGTGAAAACCCCAGACACACCTGGCAGGATCCTGATACTCTGTGAAAACCCCAGACACAACTGGCAGGATCCTGATACACAGTGAAACCCCATACACACCTGGCAGGATCCTGATACACTGTGAAACCCCATACATCACCTGGCAGGATCATGATACACTGTGAAACCCCATACACACCTGGCAGGATCCTGATCCACTGTGAAAACCCCATACACACCTGGCAGGATCCTGATACACTGCGCAAAACCCATACACATCTGGCAGGATCCTGATCCACTTTGTAAACAACATACACACCTGGCAGGATCCTGATACACTGTGAAAACCGCATACACACCTGGCAGGATCCTGATCCACTGTGAAACCCCATGCGCATCTGGCAGAACCATGACACACTGTGAAAACCCCATACACACCTGGAAAAATTGTGATAAACTATGAAAACCCCATGCACACCTGGCAGGATCATGATCCACTGTGAAACCCCATTCACATCTGGCAGGGTCCTGACACACTGTGAATACCCCATACACACCTGGCAGGATCCTGATCCATTGTGAAACACCATTCACATCTGGCAGGATCCTGATCCACTGTGAAAACCCAACACACACCTGGCAGGACCCTGACACACTGTGAAAACCCTGTACACACCTGGCAGATCCTGATGCACTGTGAAACCCCATACACACCTGGCAGGATCCTGATACACTGTGAAATCCCATACACACCTGGCAGGACACTGATACACTGTGAAAACCCCATACACACCTGGCAGGACTCTGATACACTGTGAAAACCCCAGACACACCTGGCAGGATCCTGATACACTGTGAAAACCCCATACACAACTGGCAGGATCCTGATACACAGTGAAACCCCATACACACCTGGCAGGACCCTGATACACTGTGAAACCCCATACATCACCTGGCAGGATCATGATACATTGTGAAACCCCATACACACCTGGCAGGATCCTGATCCACTGTGAAAACCCCATACACACCTGGCAGGATCCTGATACACTGCGCAAAACCCATACACATCTGGCAGAAACCTGATCTACTTTGTAAACAACATACACACCTGGCAGGATCCTGATACACTGTGAAAAACCCATACACATCTGGCAGGATCCCGATCCACTCTGAAAACCCCACACACATCTGGAAGCATCCTGATACACTGTGAAACCCCATGCACATCTGGCAGAATCCTGACAGACTGTGAAAACCCCATACACACCTGGAAAAATTGTGATACACTGTGAAAACCCCATACACTCCTGGCATGATCCTGATCCACTGTGAAACCCCATTCACATCTGGCAGGGTCCTGACACACTGTGAATACCCCATACACACCTGGCAGGATCCTGATCCATTGTGAAACCCCATTCACATCTGGCAGGATCCTGATCCACTGTGAAAACCCCATACACACCTGGCAGGACCCTGATACACTGTGAAAACCCTGTGCACACCTGGCAGATCCTGATGCACTGTGAAACCCCATACACACCTGGCAGGATCCTGATACACTGTGAAAACCCCTTACACACCTGGCAGGATCCTGATACACTGTGAAATCCCATACACACCTGGCAGGACACTGATACACTGTGAAAACCGCATACACACCTGGAAAAATTGTGATAAACTGTGAAAACCCCATGCACACCTGGCAGGATCATGATCCACTGTGAAACCCCATTCACATCTGGCAGGGTCCTGACACACTGTGAATACCCCATACACCCCTGGCAGGATCCTGATCCACTGTGAAACACCATTCACATCTGGCAGGATCCTGATCCACTGTGAAAACCCAACACACACCTGGCAGGACCCTGACACACTGTGAAAACCCTGTACACACCTGTCAGATCCTGATGCACTGTGAAACCCCATACACACCTGGCAGGATCCTGATACACTGTGAAAACCCCTTACACACCTGGCAGGATCCTGATACACTGTGAAATCCCATACACACCTGGCAGGACACTGATACACTGTGAAAACCCCATACACACCTGGCAGGACTCTGATACACTGTGAAAACCCCAGACACACCTGGCAGGATCCTGATACACTGTGAAAACCCCATACACAACTGGCAGGATCCTGATACACAGTGAAACCCCATACACACCTGGCAGGATCCTGATACACTGTGAAACCCCATACATCACCTGGCAGGATCATGATACACTGTGAAACCCCATACACACCTGGCAGGATCCTGATCCACTGTGAAAACCCCATACACACCTGGCAGGATCCTGATACACTGCGCAAAACCCATACACATCTGGCAGGAACCTGATCTACTTTGTAAACAGCATACACACCTGGCAGGATCCTGATACACTGTGAAAAACCCAAACACATCTGGCAGGATCCCGATCCACTGTGAAAACCCCACACACATCTGGAAGGATCCTGATACACTGTGAAACCCCATGCACATCTGGCAGAATCCTGACAGACTGTGAAAACCCCATACACACCTGGAAAAATTGTGATACACTGTGAAAACCCCATACACTCCTGGCATGATCCTGATCCACTGTGAAACCCCATTCACATCTGGCAGGGTCCTGACACACTGTGAATACCCCATACACACCTGGCAGGATCCTGATACATTGTGAAACCCCATTCACATCTGGCAGGATCCTGATCCACTGTGAAAACCCCATACACACCTGGCAGGACCCTGATACACTGTGAAAGCCCTGTGCACACCTGGCAGATCCTGATGCACTGTGAAACCCCATACACACCTGGCAGGATCCTGATACACTGTGAAAACCCCTTACACACCTGGCAGGATCCTGATACACTGTGAAATCCCATACACACCTGGCAGGACACTGATACACTGTGAAAACCCCATACACACCTGGCAGGACTCTGATACACTGTGAAAACCCCAGACACACCTGGCAGGATCCTGATACACTGTGAAAACCCCATACACAACTGGCAGGATCCTGATACACAGTGAAACCCCATACACACCTGGCAGGATCCTGATACACTGTGAAACCCCATACATCACCTGGCAGGATCATGATACACTGTGAAACCCCATACACACCTGGCAGGATCCTGATCCACTGTGAAAACCCCATACACACCTGGCAGGATCCTGATACACTGCGCAAAACCCATACACATCTGGCAGGAAACTGATCTACTTTGTAAACAACATACACACCTGGCAGGATCCTGATACACTGTGAAAAACCCAAACACATCTGGCAGGATCCCGATCCACTGTGAAAACCCCACACACATCTGGAAGGATCCTGATACACTGTGAAACCCCATGCACATCTGGCAGAATCCTGACAGACTGTGAAAACCCCATACACACCTGGAAAAATTGTGATACACTGTGAAAACCCCATACACTCCTGGCATGATCCTGATCCACTGTGAAACCCCATTCACATCTGGCAGGGTCCTGACACACTGTGAATACCCCATACACACCTGGCAGGATCCTGATCCATTGTGAAACCCCATTCACATCTTGCAGGATCCTGATCCACTGTGAAAACCCCATACACACCTGGCAGGACCCTGATACACTGTGAAAACCCTGTGCACACCTGGCAGATCCTGATGCACTGTGAAACCCCATACACACCTGGCAGGATCCTGATACACTGTGAAAACCCCTTACACACCTGGCAGGATCCTGATACACTGTGAAATCCCATACACACCTGGCAGGACACTGATACACTGTGAAAACCGCATACACACCTGGCAGGATCCTGACACACTGTGAATTCCCCATACACACCTGGCAGGATCCTGATACACTGTGAAAACCCCTTACACACCTGGCAGGATCCTGATACACTGTGAAATCCCATACACACCTGGCAGGACACTGATACACTGTGAAAACCCCATACACACCTGGCAGGACTCTGATACACTGTGAAAACCCCAGACACACCTGGCAGGATCCTGATACACTGTGAAAACCCCATACACAACTGGCAGGATCCTGATACACAGTGAAACCCCATACACACCTGGCAGGATCCTGATACACTGTGAAACCCCATACATCACCTGGCAGGATCATGATACACTGTGAAACCCCATACACACCTGGCAGGATCCTGATCCACTGTGAAAACCCCATACACACCTGGCAGGATCCTGATACACTGCGCAAAACCCATACACATCTGGCAGGAAACTGATCTACTTTGTAAACAACATACACACCTGGCAGGATCCTGATACACTGTGAAAAACCCAAACACATCTGGCAGGATCCCGATCCACTGTGAAAACCCCACACACATCTGGAAGGATCCTGATACACTGTGAAACCCCATGCACATCTGGCAGAATCCTGACAGACTGTGAAAACCCCATACACACCTGGAAAAATTGTGATACACTGTGAAAACCCCATACACTCCTGGCATGATCCTGATCCACTGTGAAACCCCATTCACATCTGGCAGGGTCCTGACACACTGTGAATACCCCATACACACCTGGCAGGATCCTGATCCATTGTGAAACCCCATTCACATCTTGCAGGATCCTGATCCACTGTGAAAACCCCATACACACCTGGCAGGACCCTGATACACTGTGAAAACCCTGTGCACACCTGGCAGATCCTGATGCACTGTGAAACCCCATACACACCTGGCAGGATCCTGATACACTGTGAAAACCCCTTACACACCTGGCAGGATCCTGATACACTGTGAAATCCCATACACACCTGGCAGGACACTGATACACTGTGAAAACCGCATACACACCTGGCAGGATCCTGACACACTGTGAATTCCCCATACACACCTGGCAGGATCCTGATCCATTGTGAAACCCCATTCACATCTGGCAGGATGCTGATCCACTGTGAAAACCCCATACACACCTGGCAGGACCCTGACACACTGTGAAAACCCTGTACACACCTGTCAGATCCTGATGCACTGTGAAACCCCATACACACCTGGCATGATCCTGATACACTGTGAAAACCCCTGACAGACCTGGCAGGATACTGATACACTGTGAAATCCCATACACACCTGGCAGGATCCTGATACACTGTGAAAACCCCATACAAACCTGGCAGGATCCTGATACACTGTGAAAACCCCATACACACCTGGCAGGACTCTGATACACTGTGAAAACCCCAGAAACACCTGGCAGTATCCTGATACACTGTGAAAACCCCATACACAACTGGCAGGATCCTGATACACAGTGAAACCCCATACACACCTGGCAGGATCCTGATACACTGTGAAACCCCATACATCACCTGGCAGGATCATGATACAGTGTGAAACCCCATACACACCTGGCAGGATCCTGATCCACTGTGAAAACCCCATACACACCTGGCAGGATCCTGATACACTGTGCAAAACCCATACACATCTGGCAGGAACCTGATTCACTTTGTAAACATACACACCTGGCAGGATCCTGATACACTGTGAAAAACCCATACACATCTGGCAGGATCGCGATCCACTGTGAAAACCCCACACACATCTGGAAGGATCCTGATACACTGTGAAACCCCATGCACATCTGGCAGGATCCTGACACACTGTGAAAACCCCATACACACCTGGAAAAATTGTGATACACTGTGAAAACCCCATACACACCTGGCAGGTTCCTGATCCACTGTGAAACCCCATTCACATCTGGCAGGGTCCTGACACACTGTGAATACCCCATACACAACTGGCAGGATCCTGATCCATTGTGAAACCCCATTCACATCTGGCAGAATCCTGATCCACTGTGAAAACCCCATACACACCTGGCAGGACCCTGATACACTGTGAAAACCCTGTACACACCTGGCAGATCCTGATGCACTGTGAAACCCCATATGCACCTGGCAGGATCCTGATACACTGTGAAAACCCCTTACACACCTGGCAGGATCCTGATACACTGTGAAATCCCATACACACCTGGCAGGACACTGATACACTGTGAAAACCGCATACACACCTGGCAGGATCCTGATACACTGTGAAAACCCCATACAAACCTGGCAGGATCCTGATACACTGTGAAAACCCCATACACACCTGGCAGGACCCTGATACACAGTGAAAACCCCAGACACACCTGGCAGGATCCTGATACACTGTGAAAACCCCATACACAACTGGCAGGATCCTGATACACAGTGAAACCCCATACACACCTGGCAGGATCCTGATACACTGTGAAACCCAATACATCACCTGGCAGGATCATGAAACACTGTGAAACCCCATACACACCTGGCAGGATCCTGATACACTGTGAAAACCCCATACACACCTGGCAGGATCCTGATACACTGTGAAAACCCCATACACACCTGGCAGGACCATGATGCACTGGGAAAACCCCATGTACACCAGGCAGGATCCTGATACACAGTGAAAACCCAAACACACCTGGCAGTTTCCTGATACACTGTGAAAACCCCATACACACCTGGCAGCATCCTGATACACTGTGAAAACCCCATACACACCTGGCAGGACCCTGATACACTGTGAAACCCCATACACACCTGGCAGGGCACTGATACAATGTGAAAAACATGTACACACCTGGCAGGATCCTGATGCACAGTGAACCCCCACTCACATCTGGCAGGATCCTGATACACTGTGAAAACCCCATACACAACTGGCAGGATCCTGATACACTGTGAAACCCCATTCACATCTGGCAGTATCCTGATACACTGTGAAACCCTATACACACCTGGCAGGTTCCTGATGCACAGTGAAAACCCCATACAAACCTGGCAAGATCATGATATACTGTGGAAACCCATGAACTCGTCGCAGGATCCTGATCCACTGTGAAATCCCACACACACCTGGCAGGATCATGATACACTGTGAAAACCCCATACACACCTGGCAGCATCCTGATCCACTGTGAAAACCCCATACACACCTGGCAGGATCCTGATCCACTGTGAAAAACCCACACACATCAGGAAGGATCCTGATCCACTGTGAAAACTCCATGCACACCTGGAAGGATCCTGATCCACTGTGAAAACCCGATACACACCTGGCAGGATCCTGATACACTGTGAAAACCCCATACACACCTGGCAGGATCCTGATACACTGTGAAAACCCCATACACATCTGGCAGGATCCTGATCCACTTTGAAAACCCCATACACACCTGGAAGGATCCTGATCCACTGTGAAAACCCCATACACACCTGGCAGGATCCTGATCCACTGTGAAAAACCCAAACACATCAGGAAGGATCCTGATCCACTGTGAAAACTCCATACACACCTGGAAGAATCCTGATCCACTGTGAAAACCCAACACACATATGGCAGGATCCTGATCCACTGTGAAAACCCCATACACACCTGGAAGGATCCTGATACACTGTGAAAACCCCATACACACCTGGCAGGATCCTGATACACTGTGAAAACCCCATACACATCTGGCTGGATCCTGATCCACTGTGAAAACCCCATACACACCTGGAAGGATCCTGATACACTGTGAAAACCCCATACACACCTGGCAGGATCCTGATCCACTGTGAAAACCCATACACATCTGGCAGGATCCTGACACACTGTGAAAACCCCACACAAACCTGGAAAAATCCTGATACACTGTGAAAACCCCACACACACCTGGCAGGATCCTGATCCACTGTGAAACCACATTCACATCTGGCAGGGTCCTGATCCACTGTGATAACCCCACACACACCTGGCAGGAACCTGATATTCTGTGAAAACCCTGTACACACCTGGCAGATCCTGATGCACTGTGAAACCCCATACACACCTGGCAGGATCATGTTACACTGTGAAAACCCCTTACACACCTGGCAGGACCCTGATACACTGTGAAACCCCATACGCACCTGGCAGGACACTGATACACTGTGAAAACCCCATACACACCTGGCAGGATACTGATCCGCTTTGAAAACCCCATACACACCTGGCAGGATCCTGATACACTGTGAAAACCCCATACACAACTGGCAGGATCCTGATACACTGTGAACACCCCATACACACCTGGCAGGATCCTGATACACTGTGAAAACCCCTTACACACCTGGCAGGACCCTGATACACTGTGAAAACCCATACACACGTGGCAGGATCCTGATCCACTGTGAAACCCCATACACACCTGGCAAGGTCATGATAAACTGTGCAAACCCATACACACGTCGCAAGTTCCTGATGCACTGTGAAAACCCCATAGACACCTGGCAGGATCCTGATCCACTGTGAAAACCCCATACACACCTTGAAGGATCCTGATCAACTGTGAAAACCCCATACACACCTGGCAGGATCCTGATCCACTGTGAAATCCCCATACACACGTGGCAGGATTCTGATGCACTGTGAAAACCCCATACACTGCTGGGAGGATCCTGATCCACTGTGAAATCCCCATACACACCTTGAAGGATCCTGATCCACTGTGAAAATCCCATACACACCTGGCAGGATCCTGATCCACTGTGAAACCCCGTGCACATCTGGCAGGATCATGACAGACTGTGAAAACCCCATTCACACCTGGAAAAATCCTGACACACTGTGAAAACCCCATACACACCTGGCAGGATACTGATCCACTGTGAAACCCTATTCACATCTGGCAGGCTCCTGATACACTGTGAAAACCCCTACACACCTGGCAGGATCCTGATCCACTGTGAAACCCCATTCACATCTGGCAGAATCCTGATCCACTGTGGAAACCCCACACACACCTGGCAGGACCCTGATAGTCTGTGAAAACCCTGTACACACCTGGCCGATCCTGATGCACTGTGACACCCCATGCAAACCTGGAAGGATCCTGATACACTGTGAAAACCTATTACACACCTGGCAGGACCCTGATACACTGTGAAACCCTATACGCACCTGGCAGGACTCTGATACACAGTGAAAACCCCATACACACCTGGCAGGATCCTGATGCACTGTGAAAACCCCATACACACCTGGCAGGATCCTGATACACTCTGAAAACCCCATACACACCTGGCAGAACCACGATGCACTGTGAAAACCCCATGGACAACAGGCAGGATTCTGATACACAGTGAAACCCCATACACACCTGGCAGGATTCTGATACACTGTTAAAAACCCATACACACCTGGCAGGATCCTGATACACTGTGAAAACCCCATACAAACCTGGCAGGATCCTGATACACTGTGAAAACCCCATACACACCTGGCAGGATCCTGATCCACTCTGAAAACCCCATACACACCTGGCAGAACCACGATGCACTGTGAAAACCCCATGGACAACAGGCAGGATCCTGATACACAGTGAAACCCCATACACACCTGGCAGGATTCTGATACACTGTTAAAAACCCATACACACCTGGCAGGATCCTGATACACTGTGAAAACCCCATACAAACCTGGCAGGATCCTGATACACTGTGAAAACCCCATACACACCTGGCAGGATCCTGATCCACTCTGAAAACCCCATACACACCTGGCAGAACCACGATGCACAGTGAAAACCCCATGGACAACAGGCAGGATCCTGATACACAGTGAAACCCCATACGCACCTGGCAGGATCCTGTTACAGTGTGGAAACCCCATACACATCTGGCAGGATCCTGATACACTGTGAAAACCCCTTACACACCTGGCAGGATCCTGATACACTGTGAAATCCCATACACACCTGGCAGGACACTGATACACTGTGAAAACCGCATACACACCTGGCAGGATCCTGACACACTGTGAATACCCCATACACACCTGGCAGGATCCTGATCCATTGTGAAACCCCATTCACATCTGGCAGGATCCTGATCCACTGTGAAAACCCCATACACACCTGGCAGGACCCTGACACACTGTGAAAACCCTGTACACACCTGTCAGATCCTGATGCACTGTGAAACCCCATACACACCTGGCAGGATCCTGATACACTGTGAAAACCCCTTACACACCTGGCAGGATCCTGATACACTGTGAAATCCCATACACACCTGGCAGGATCCTGATACACTGTGAAAACCCCATACAAACCTGGCAGGATCCTGATACACTGTGAAAACCCCATACACACCTGGCAGGACTCTGATACACTGTGAAAACCCCAGAAACACCTGGCAGGATCCTGATACACTGTGAATACCCCATACACAACTGGCAGGATCCTGATACAAAGTGAAACCCCATACAAACCTGGCAGGATCCTGATACACTGTGAAACCCCATACATCACCTGGCAGGATCATGATACAGTGTGAAACCCCATACACACCTGGCAGGATCCTGATCCACTGTGAAAACCCCATACACACCTGGCAGGATCCTGATACACTGTGCAAAACCCATACACATCTGGCAGGAACCTGATTCACTTTGTAAACATACACACCTGGCAGGATCCTGATACACTGTGAAAAACCCATACACATCTGGCAGGATCCCGATCCACTGTGAAAACCCCACACACATCTGGAAGGATCCGGATACACTGTGAAACCCCATGCACATCTGGCAGGATCCTGACACACTGTGAAAACCCCATACACACCTGGAAAAATTGTGATACACTGTGAAAACCCCATACACACCTGGCAGGTACCTGATCCACTGTGAAACCCCATTCACATCTGGCAGGGTCCTGACACACTGTGAATACCCCATACACACCTGGCAGGATCCTGATCCATTGTGAAACCCCATTCACATCTGGCAGGATCCTGATCCAATGTGAAAACCCCATAAACACCTGGCAGGACCCTGATACACTGTGAAAACCCTGTACACACCTGGCAGATCCTGATGCACTGTGAAACCCCATATGCACCTGGCAGGATCCTGATACACTGTGAAAACCCCTTACACACCTGGCAGGATCCTGATACACTGTGAAATCCCATACACACCTGGCAGGACACTGATACACTGTGAAAACCGCATACACACCTGGCAGGATCCTGATACAATGTGAAAACCCCATACAAACCTGGCAGGATCCTGATACACTGTGAAAACCCCATACACACCTGGCAGGACCCTGATACACAGTGAAAACCCCAGACACACCTGGCAGGATCCTGATACACTGTGAAACCCCATTCACATCTGGCAGGATCCTGATACACTATGAACCCCCATACACACCTGGCAGGTGGCTGATGCACAGTGAAACCCCGTACACACCTGGAAGGACCCTGATACACTGTGAAAACCCCACACACACCTGGCAGGTTCCTGATACACTGTGAAAACCGATACACACCTGGCAGGACCCTGATACACTGTGAAATCCCCATACACACCTGGCAGGATCCTGATACACTGTGAAACCCCATACACACCTGGCAGGACACTGATACACTGTGAAAACCCCATACACACCTGGCATGATCCTGATGCACAGTGAAGCCCCATTCACATCTGGCAGGATCCTGATACACTGTGAAAGCCCCATACACAACTGGCAGGATCCTGATACACTGTGAAACCCCATTCACATCTGGCAGGATCCTGATACACTGTGAACCCCCATACACACCTGGCAGGATCCTGATCCATTGTGAAACCCCATTCACATCTGGCAGGATCCTGATCCACTGTGAAAACCCCATACACACCTGGCAGGACCCTGATACACTGTGAAAACCCTGTGCACACCTGGCAGATCCTGATGCACTGTGAAACCCCAGACACACCTGGCAGGATCCTGATACACTGTGAAAACCCCTTACACACCTGGCAGGATCCTGATACATTGTGAAACCCCATTCACATCTGGCAGGATCCTGATCCACTGTGAAAACCCCATACACACCTGGCAGGACCCTGACACACTGTGAAAACCCTGTACACACCTGTCAGATCCTGATGCACTGTGAAACCCCATACACACCTGGCAGGATCCTGATACACTGTGAAAACCCCTTACACACCTGGCAGGATCCTGATACACTGTGAAATCCCATACACACCTGGCAGGATCCTGATACACTGTGAAAACCCCATACAAACCTGGCAGGATCCTGATACACTGTGAAAACCCCATACACACCTGGCAGGACTCTGATACACTGTGAAAACCCCAGAAACACCTGGCAGGATCCTGATACACTGTGAATACCCCATACACAACTGGCAGGATCCTGATACACAGTGAAACCCCATACAAACCTGGCAGGATCCTGATACACTGTGAAACCCCATACATCACCTGGCAGGATCATGATACAGTGTGAAACCCCATACACACCTGGCAGGATCCTGATCCACTGTGAAAACCCCATACACACCTGGCAGGATCCTGATACACTGTGCAAAACCCATACACATCTGGCAGGAACCTGATTCACTTTGTAAACATACACACCTGGCAGGATCCTGATACACTGTGAAAAACCCATACACATCTGGCAGGATCCCGATCCACTGTGAAAACCCCACACACATCTGGAAGGATCCGGATACACTGTGAAACCCCATGCACATCTGGCAGGATCCTGACACACTGTGAAAACCCCATACATACCTGGAAAAATTGTGATACACTGTGAAAACCCCATACACACCTGGCAGGTACCTGATCCACTGTGAAACCCCATTCACATCTGGCAGGGTCCTGACACACTGTGAATACCCCATACACACCTGGCAGGATCCTGATCCATTGTGAAACCCCATTCACATCTGGCAGGATCCTGATCCACTGTGAAAACCCCATACACACCTGGCAGGACCCAGATACACTGTGAAAACCCTGTACACACCTGGCAGATCCTGATGCACTGTGAAACCCCATATGCACCTGGCAGGATCCTGATAGACTGTGAAAACCCCTTACACACCTGGCAGGATCCTGATACACTGTGAAATCCCATACACACCTGGCAGGACACTGATACACTATGAAAACCGCATACACACCTGGCAGGATCCTGATACACTGTGAAAACCCCATACAAACCTGGCAGGATCCTGATACACTGTGAAAACCCCATACACACCTGGCAAGACCCTGATACACAGTGAAAACCCCAGACACACCTGGCAGGATCCTGATACACTGTGAAACCCCATTCACATCTGGCAGGATCCTGATACACTATGAACCCCCATACACACCTGGCAGGTGGCTGATGCACAGTGAAACCCCGTACACACCTGGAAGGACCCTGATACACTGTGAAAACCCCACACACACCTGGCAGGTTCCTGATACACTGTGAAAACCGATACACACCTGGCAGGACCATGATACACTGTGAAATCCCCATACACACCTGGCAGGATCCTGATACACTGTGAAACCCCATACACACCTGGCAGGACACTGATACACTGTGAAAACCCCATACACACCTGGCATGATCCTGATGCACAGTGAAGCCCCATTCACATCTGGCAGGATCCTGATACACTGTGAAAGCCCCATCCAAAACTGGCAGGATCCTGATACACTGTGAAACCCCATTCACATCTGGCAGGATCCTGATACACTGTGAACCCCCATACACACCTGGCAGGATCCTGATCCATTGTGAAACCCCATTCACATCTGGCAGGATCCTGATACACTGTGAAAACCGCATACACACCTGGCAGGATCCTGACACACTGTGAATACCCCATACACACCTGGCAGGATCCTGATCCATTGTGAAACCCCATTCACATCTGGCAGGATCCTGATCCACTGTGAAAACCCCATACACACCTGGCAGGACCCTGACACACTGTGAAAACCCTGTACACACCTGTCAGATCCTGATGCACTGTGAAACCCCATACACACCTGGCAGGATCCTGATACACTGTGAAAACCCCTGACACACCTGGCAGGATCCTGATACACTGTGAAATCCCATACACACCTGGCAGGATCCTGATACACTGTGAAAACCCCAGACAAACCTGGCAGGATCCTGATACACTGTGAAAACCCCATACAAACCTGGCAGGACTCTGATACACTGTGAAAACCCCAGAAACACCTGGCAGGACCCTGATACACTGTGAAAACCCCATACACAACTGGCAGGATCCTGATACACAGTGAAACCCCATACACACCTGGCAGGATCCTGATACACTGTGAAACCCCATACATCACCTGGCAGGATCATGATACAGTGTGAAACCCCATACACACCTGGCAGGATCCTGATACACTGTGCAAAACCCATACACATCTGGCAGGAACCTGATTCACTTTGTAAACATACACACCTGGCAGGATCCTGATACACTGTGAAAAACCCATACACATCTGGCAGGATCCCGATCCACTGTGAAAACGCCACACACATCTGGAAGGATCCTGATACACTATGAAACCCCATGCACATCTGGAAGGATCCTGACACACTGTGAAAACCCCATACACACCTGGAAAAATTGTGATACACTGTGAAAACCCCATACACACCTGGCAGGTTCCTGATCCACTGTGAAACCCCATTCACATCTGGCAGGGTCCTGACCCACTGTGAATACCCCATACACACCTGGCAGGATCCTGATCCATTGTGAAACCCCATTCACATCTGGCAGGATCCTGATCCACTGTGAAAATCCCATACACACCTGGCAGGACCCTGATACACTGTGAAAACCCTGTACACACCTGGCAGATCCTGATGCACTGTGAAACCCCATATGCACCTGGCAGGATCCTGATACACTGTGAAAACCCCTTACACACCTGGCAGGATCCTGATACACTGTGAAATCCCATACACACCTGGCAGGACACTGATACACTGTGAAAACCGCATACACACCTGGCAGGATCCTGATACACTATGAAAACCCCATACAAACCTGGCAGGATCCTGAAACACTGTGAAAACCCCATACACACCTGGCAGGACCCTGATACACAGTGAAAACCCCAGACACTCCTGGCAGGATCCTGATACACTGTGAAAACCCCATACACAACTGGCAGGATCCTGATACACAGTGAAACCCCATACACACCTGGCAGGATCCTGATACACTGTGAAACCCAATACATCACCTGGCAGGATCATGAAACACTGTGAAACCCCATACACACCTGGCAGGATCCTGATACACTGTGAAAACCCCATACACACCTGGCAGGATCCTGATACACTGTGAAAACCCCATACACACCTGGCAGGACCATGATGCACTGGGGAAACCCCATGTACACCTGGCAGGATCCTGATACACAGTGAAAACCCAAACACACCTGGCAGTTTCCTGATACACTGTGAAAACCCCATACACACCTGGCAGCATCCTGATACACTGTGAAAACCCCATACACACCTGGCAGGACCCTGATACACTGTGAAACCCCATACACACCTGGCAGGGCACTGATACAATGTGAAAAACATGTACACACCTGGCAGGATCCTGATGCACAGTGAACCCCCACTCACATCTGGCAGGATCCTGATACACTGTGAAAACCCCATACACAACTGGCAGGATCCTGATACACTGTGAAACCCCATTCACATCTGGCAGTATCCTGATACACTGTGAATCCCTATACACACCTGGCAGGTTCCTGATGCACAGTGAAAACCCCATACAAACCTGGCAAGATCATGATATACTGTGGAAACCCATGAACTCGTCGCAGGATCCTGATGCACTGTGAAAACCCCATACACACATGGCAGGATCCTGATCCACTGTGAAAACCCACACACACCTGGCAGGATCATGATACACTGTGAAAACCCCATACACACCTGGCAGCATCCTGATCCACTGTGAAAACCCCATACACACCTGGCAGGATCCTGATCCACTGTGAAAAACCCACACACATCAGGAAGGATCCTGATCCTCTGTGAAAACTCCATTCACACCTGGAAGGATCCTGATCCACTGTGAAAACCCGATACACACCTGGCAGGATACTGATACACTGTGAAAACCCCATACACACCTGGCAGGATCCTGATACACTGTGAAAACCCCATACACATCTGGCAGGATCCTGATCCACTGTGAAAACCCCATACACACCTGGAAGGATCCTGATCCACTGTGAAAACCCCATACACACCTGGCAGGATCCTGATCCACTGTGAAAAACCCAAACACATCAGGAAGGATCCTGATCCACTGTGAAAACTCCATACACACCTGGAAGGATCCTGATCCACTGTGAAAACCCCACACACATATGGCAGGATCCTGATCCACTGTGAAAACCCCATACACACCTGGAAGGATCCTGATACACTGTGAAAACCCCATACACACCTGGCAGGATCCTGATACACTGTGAAAACCCCATACACATCTGGCAGGATCCTGATTCACTGTGAAAACCCCATACACACCTGGAAGGATCCTGATACACTGTGAAAACCCCATACACACCTGGCAGGATCCTGATCCACTGTGAAAACCCATACACATCTGGCAGGATCCTGACACACTGTGAAAACCCCACACAAACCTGGAAAAATCCTGATACACTGTGAAAACCCCACACACATCTGGCAGGGTCCTGACACCTGGCAGGATCATGATCCACTGAGAAACCCCATTCACATCTGGCAGGATCCTGATCCACTGTGATAACCCCACACACACCTGGCAGGAACCTGATATTCTGTGAAAACCCTGTACACACCTGGCAGATCCTGATGCACTGTGAAACCCCATACACACCTGGCAGGATCATGATACACTGGGAAAACCCCTTACACACCTGGCAGGACCCTGATACACTGTGAAACCCCATACGCACCTGGCAGGACACTGATACACTGTGAAGACCCCATACACACCTGGCAGGATACTGATCCGCTTTGAAGATCCCATACACACCTGGCAGGATCCTGATACACTGTGAAAACCCCATACACAACTGGCAGGATCCTGATACACTGTGAAAACCCCATACACACCTGGCAGGATCCTGATACACTGTGAAAACCCCTTACACACCTGGCAGGACCCTGATACACTGTGAAAACCCATACACACGTGGCAGGATCCTGATCCACTGTGAAACCCCATACACACCTGGCAAGGTCATGATAAACTGTGCAAACCCATACACACGTCGCAAGTTCCTGATGCACTGTGAAAACCCCATAGACACCTGGCAGGATCCTGATCCACTGTGAAAACCCCATACACACCTTGAAGGATCCTGATCAACTGTGAAAACCCCATACACACCTGGCAGGATCCTGATCCACTGTGAAATCCCCATACACACGTGGCAGGATTCTGATGCACTGTGAAAACCCCATACACTGCTGGCAGGATCCTGATCCACTGTGAAAACCCCCCACACACCTTGAAGGATCCTGATCCACTGTGAAAATCCCATACACACCTGGCAGGATCCTGATCCACTGTGAAACCCCGTGCACATCTGGCAGGATCATGACAGACTGTGAAAACCCCATTCACACCTGGAAAAATCCTGACACACTGTGAAAACCCCATACACACCTGGCAGGATCCTGATCCACTGTGAAACCCTATTCACATCTGGCAGGCTCCTGATACACTGTGAAAACCCCTACACACCTGGCAGGATCCTGATCCACTGTGAAACCCCATTCACATCTGGCAGGATCCTGATCAACTGTGGAAACCCCACACACACCTGGCAGGACCCTGATAGTCTGTGAAAACCCTGTACACACCTGGCCGATCCTGATGCACTGTGACACCCCATGCAAACCTGGAAGGATCCTGATACACTGTGAAAACCTATTACACACCTGGCAGGACCCTGATACACTGTGAAACCCTATACGCAACTGGCAGGACTCTGATACACTGTGAAAACCCCATACACACCTGGCAGGAACCTGATGCACTGTGAAAACCCCATACACACCTGGCAGGATCCTGATACACTCTGAAAACCCCATACACACCTGGCAGAACCACGATGCACTGTTAAAACCCCATGGACAACAGGCAGGATCCTGATACACAGTGAAACCCCATACACACCTGGCAGGATTCTGATACACTGTTAAAAACCCATACACACCTGGCAGGATCCTGACACACTGTGAAAACCCCATACAAACGTGGCAGGATCCTGATACACTGTGAAAACCCCATACACACCTGGCAGGTTCCTGATCCACTGTGAAACCCCATTCACATCTGGCAGGGTCCTGACACACTGTGAATACCCCATACACACCTGGCAGGATCCTGATCCATTGTGAAACCACATTCACATCTGGCAGGATCCTGATACACTGTGAAAACCCCATACACACCTGGCAGGACCCTGATACACAGTGAAAACCCCAGACACACCTGGCAGGATCCTGATACACTGTGAAAACCCCATACACAACTGGCAGGACCATGATGCACTGGGAAAACCCCATGTACACCTGGCAGGATCCTGATACACAGTGAAAACCCAAACACACCTGGCAGTTTCCTGATACACTGTGAAAACCCCATACACACCTGGCAGCATCCTGATACCCTGTGAAAACCCCATACACACCTGGCAGGACCCTGATACACTGTGAAACCCCATACACACCTGGCAGGGCACTGATACAATGTGAAAAACATGTAACACCTGGCAGGATCCTGATGCACAGTGAACCCCCACTCACATCTGGCAGGATCCTGATCCACTGTGAAAACCTATTCACATCTGGCAGGCTCCTGATACACTGTGGAAACCCCACACACACCTGGCAGGACCCTGATAGTCTGTGAAAACCCTGTACACACCTGGCCGATCCTGATGCACTGTGACACCCCATGCAAACCTGGAAGGATGCTGATACACTGTGAAAACCTATTACACACCTGGCAGGACCCTGATACACTGTGAAACCCTATACGCACCTGGCAGGACTCTGATACACTGTGAAAACCCCATACACAACTGGCAGGATCCTGATGCACTGTGAAAACCCCATACACACCTGGCAGGATCCTGATACACTCTGAAAAGCCCATACACACCTGGCAGAACCACGATGCACTGTGAAAACCCCATGGACAACAGGCAGGATCCTGATACACAGTGAAACCCCATACACACCTGGCAGGATTCTGATACACTGTTAAAAACCCATACACACCTGGCAGGATCCTGATACACTGTGAAAACCCCATACAAACCTGGCAGGATCCTGATACACTGTGAAAACCCCATACACACCTGGCAGGATCCTGATCCACTCTGAAAACCCCATGCACACCTGGCAGAACTACGATGCACTGTGAAAACCCCATGGACAACAGGCAGGATCCTGATACACAGTGAAACCCCATACACACCTGACAGGATCCTGATCCACAGTGAAAACCCCATGCGCACCTGGCAGGATCCTGTTACACTGTGGAAATCCCATACACATCTGGCAGGATCCTGATCCACTGTGAAAACCCCATACACACCTGGCAGGATCCTGATATACTGTGAAAACCCCATACACACCTGGCAGGATCCTGATGCACTGTGAAAACCCCATGCGCACCTGGCAAGATCATTATACATTGTGAAAACCCATACACACGCCGCAGGATCGTGATGCTCTGTCAAAACCCATACACACCTGGCAAGATCATGATACACGGTGAAAACCCCATACACACCTGGCAGGATCCTGATCCACTGTGAAAACCCCATACACACGTGGCAGGATCCTGATGCACTGTGGAAACCCCATACACACCTGGCAGGATCCTGATCCACCGGGAAAACCCCATACACATCTGGAAGGATCCTGATCCACTGTGAAAACCCCATACACACCTGGCAGGATCGTGATCCACTGTTAAAACGCCATACATTCCTGGCAGGATCCTGATACACTGTGAAAACCCCATACACATCTGGCAGGATCCTGATCCACTGTGAAAACCCCATACACATCTGGAAGGATCCTGATCCACTGTGAAACCCCATACAATTCTATCAGGATCCTGACACACTGTGAAAACCCCATACACACCTGGAAAAATCCTGATACACTGTGAAAACCCCATACACACCTGGCAGGATCCTGATCCACTGTGAAACCCCATTCAAATCTGGCAGGGTCCTGATACACTGTGAAAACCCCATACACACCTGGCAGGATCCTGATCCACTTTGAAACCCCATTCACATCTGGCAGGATCCTGATCCACTGTGAAAACCCCATAAACACCTGGCAGGACCCTGATACACTGTGAAAACCCATACACACCTGGCAGATCCTGATGCACTGTGAAAACCCCATACAAACCTGGCAGGATCCTGATACACTGTGAAAACCCCATACACACCTGGCAGGATCCTGATCCACTCTGAAAACCCCATGCACACCTGGCAGAACTACGATGCACTGTGAAAACCCCATGGACAACAGGCAGGATCCTGATACACAGTGAAACCCCATACACACCTGACAGGATCCTGATCCACAGTGAAAACCCCATGCGCACCTGGCAGGATCCTGTTACACTGTGGAAATCCCATACACATCTGGCAGGATCCTGATCCACTGTGAAAACCCCATACACAACTGGCAGGATCCTGATACACTGCGAAAACACCATACACACCTGGCAGGATCCTGATATACTGTGAAAACCCCATACACACCTGGCAGGATCCTGATGCACTGTGAAAACCCCATGCGCACCTGGCAAGATCATTATACATTGTGAAAACCCATACACACGCCGCAGGATCGTGATGCTCAGTCAAAACCCATACACACCTGGCAAGATCATGATACACGGTGAAAACCCCATACACACCTGGCAGGATCCTGATCCACTGTGAAAACCCCATACACACGTGGCAGGATCCTGATGCACTGTGGAAACCCCATACACACCTGGCAGGATCCTGATCCACCGGAAAAACCCCATACACATCTGGAAGGATCCTGATCCACTGTGAAAACCCCATACACACCTGGCAGGATCGTGATCCACTGTTAAAACGCCATACATTCCTGGCAGGATCCTGATACACTGTGAAAACCCCATACACATCTGGCAGGATCCTGATCCACTGTGAAAACCCCATACACATCTGGAAGGATCCTGATCCACTGTGAAACCCCATACAATTCTATCAGGATCCTGACACACTGTGAAAACCCCATACACACCTGGAAAAATCCTGATACACTGTGAAAACCCCATACACACCTGGCAGGATCCTGATCCACTGTGAAACCCCATTCAAATCTGGCAGGGTCCTGATACACTGTGAAAACCCCATACACACCTGGCAGGATCCTGATCCACTTTGAAACCCCATTCACATCTGGCAGGATCCTGATCCACTGTGAAAACCCCATAAACACCTGGCAGGACCCTGATACACTGTGAAAACCCATACACACCTGGCAGATCCTGATGCACTGTGAAAACCCCATACACACCTGGCAGGATCCTGATCCACTTTGAAACCCCATTCACATCTGGCAGGATCCTGATCCACTGTGAAAACCCTATACACACCTGGCAGGACCCTGATACACTGTGAAAACCCATACACACCTGGCAGATCCTGATGCACTGTGAAACCCCATACACACCTGGCAGGATCCTGATACACTGTGAAAACCCCTTACACACCTGGCAGGACCCTGATACACTGTGAAACCCCATACACACCAGGCAGGACACTGATACACTGTGAAAACCCCATACACACCTGGCAGGATCCTGATCCACTGTCAAAAACCCATACGCACCTGGCAGGATCCTGATACACTGTGAAAACCCCATACACACCTGGCAGGATCCTGATAAACTGTGAAAATCCCATACACACCGTGCAGGATTCTGATACACTGTGAAAACCCCTTTCACACCTGGCAGGACCCTGATACACTGTGAAAACCCCATACACACCTGGCAGGATCCTGATACACTGTGAAAACCCCATAAAAACCTGGCAGGATCCTGATACACTGTGAAAACCCCATACACACCTGGCAGGATCCTGATCCACTGTGAAAACCCCATATACCTGGCAGGATCCTCATACACTATGAAACCCCCATACACACCTGGCAGGATCCTGATCCGCAGTGAAAACCCCATACACACCTGGCAGGATCCTGATCCACAGTGAAAACCCCATACGCACCTGGCAGGATCCTGTTACACTGTGGAAACCCCATACACATCTGGCAGGATCCTGATCCACTGTGAAAACCCCATACACAACTGGCAGGATCCTGATACACTGCGACAACACCATACACACCTGGCAGGGTCCTGATATACTGTGAAAACCCCATACACACCTGGCAGGATCCTGATACACTGTGAAAACCCCATACGCACCTGGCAAGATCATTCTACATTGTGAAAACCCATACACACGTCGCAGGATCCTGATGGTCTCTGAAAACCCCATACAAACCTGGCAGGATCCTGATCCACTGTGAAAACCCATACACACCTGGCCTGATCATGACACACTGTGAAAACCCCATACACACCTGGCAGGATCCTGATCCACTGTGAAAACCCCATACACACGTGGCAGGATCCTGATGCACTGTGGAAACCCCATATACACCTGGCAGGATCCTGATCCACCGTGAAAACCCCATACACATCTGGAAGGATCCTGATCCACTGTGAAAACCCCATACACACCTGGAAGGATCCTGATCCACTGTGAAAACCCCATACACACCTGGCAGGATCGTGATCCACTGTGAAAACGCCATACATACCTGGCAGGATCCTGATACACTGTGAAAACCCCATACACATCTGGCAGGATCCTGATCCACTGTGAAAACCCCATACACATCTGGAAGGATCCTGATCCACTGTGAAACCCCATACAATTCTGGCAGGATCCTGACACACTGTGAAAACCCCATACACACCTGGAAAAATCCTGATACACTGTGAAAACCCCATACACACCTGGCAGGATCCTGATCCACTGTGAAACCCCATTCAAATCTGGCAGGGTCCTGATACACTGTGAAAACCCCATACACACCTGGCAGGATCCTGATCCACTTTGAAACCCCATTCACATCTGGCAGGATCCTGATCCACTTTGAAAACCCCATACACACCTGGCAGGACCCTGATACACTGTGAAAACCCATACACAACTGGCAGATCCTGATGCACTGTGAAACCCCATACACACCTGGCAGGGTCCTGATACACTGTGAAAACCCCTTACACACCTGGCAGGACCCTGATACACTGTGAAACCCCATACACACAGGCAGGACACTGATACACTGCAGAAAACCCCATCCACACCTGGCAGGATCCTGATACACTGTCAAAACCCCATACACACCTGGCAGGATCCTGATACACTGTGAAAACCCCATACACACCTGGCAGGACACTGATACACTGCGAAAACCCCATTCACACCTGGCAGGATCCTGATACACAGTGAAAACCCCATACACACCTGGCAGGACCATGATGCATTGTGAAACCCCATGTACACCATGCAGGATCCTGATACACAGTGAAACCCCATACACACCTGGCAGGATCCTGATACACTGTGAAAACCCCATACACACCTGGCAGGAACCTGATTCACTGTGAAAACTCCATACACATGGCAGGATCCTGATCCACTGTGAAAACCCCATACACACCTGGCAGGATCCGGATACACTGTGAAATCCCCATACACACCTGGAAGGATCCTGATACACTGTGGAAACCCCATACACATCTGGCAGGATCCTGATCCACTGTGAAAACCCCATACACACCTAGCAGGATCCTGATCCACTTTGAAAACCCCATACACACCTGGCAGGATCCTGATACACTGTGAAAACCCCATACACACCGTGCAGGATACTGATACACTGTGAAAACCCCATACACAGCTTGAAGGATCCTGATACACTGAGAAAATACCATCCACGCCTGGCAGGATCCTGATACACTGTGAAAACCCCATGCACACCTGGCAGGATCCTGTTACACTGTGAAAACCCCATACACACCTGGCAGGATACTGTTACAATGTGAAAACCCCATACACACCTGGCAGGATCCGGTTCGACTGTGAAAACCGCAAACTCACCTGGCAGGTTCCTGATCCTCTGCGAAAACCCCATACACAGCTGGAAAGATCCTGATACACTGTGAAAACCCCATACACACCTGGCAGGATCCAGATCCACTGTGAAAACCCCATACACACCTGGCAGGATCCTGATCCACTGTGAAACCCCATTCAAATCTGGCAGGGTCCTGATACACTGTGAAAACCCCATACACACCTGGCAGGATCCTGATCCACTTTGAAACCCCATTCACATCTGGCAGGATCCTGATCCACTGTGAAAACCCCATACACACCTGGCAGGACCCTGATACACTGAAAACCCATACACACCTGGCAGATCCTGATGCACTGTGAAACCCCATACACACCTGGCAGGATCCTGATACACTGTGAAAACCCCTTACACACCTGGCAGGACCCTGATACCCTGTGAAACCCCATACACACCAGGCAGGACACTGATACACTGTGAAAACCCCATACACACCTGGCAGGATCCTGATCCACAGTCAAAAACCCATACACACCTGGCAGGATCCTGATACACTGTGAAAACCCCATACACACCTGGCAGGATCCTGATAAACTGTGAAAATACCATACACACCGTGCAGGATTCTGATACAATGTGAAAACCCCTTTCACACCTGGCAGGACCCTGATACACTGTGAAAACCCCATACACACCTGGCAGGATCCTGATACACTGTGAAAACCCCATACACAGCTTGAAGGATCCTGATACACTGAGAAAACACCATACACGCCTGGCAGGATCCTGATACACTGTGAAAACCCCATGCACACCTGGCAGGATCCTGTTACACTGTGAAAACCCCATACACACCTGGCAGGATACTGTTACAATGTGAAAACCCCATACACACCTGGCAGGATCCGGTTCGACTGTGAAAACCGCAAACTCACCTGGCAGGATCCTGATCCTCTGCGAAAACCCCATACACAGCTGGAAAGATCCTGATACACTGTGAAAACACTGCACACACCTGGCAGATCCTGATGCAATGTGAAACCCCATGCACACCTGGCAGGATCCTGATACACTGTGAAAATCCCATACACATCTGGCAGGACCCTGATACACTGTGAAAACCCCATACACACCTGGCAGGATCCTGATACACTGTGAAAACCCCATACACACCTGGCAGGAACCTGATACACTGTGAAAACCCATACAAACCTGGCAGGATCCTGATACACTGTGAAAACCCCATACACATCTGGCAGGATCCTGATACACTGTGAAAACCCCATACACACCTGGCAGGACCCTGGTACAATGTGAAAACCCCATACACACCTGGCAGGATCCTGATACACTGTTGAAAACCCCATACACATCTGGCAGGATCCAGATCCACTGTGAAAACCCCATACACACCTGGAAGGATCCTGATCCACTGTGAAACCCCATACAATTCTGGCTGGATCCTGACACACTGTGAAAACCCCATACACACCTGGAAAAATCCTGATACACTGTGCAACCCCCATACACACCTGGCAGGATCCTGATCCACTGTGAAACACCATTCAAATCTGGCAGGGTCCTGATACACTGTGAAAACCCCATACACACCTGGCAGGATCCTGATCCACTTTGAAACCCCATTCACATCTGGCAGGATCCTGATCCACTGTGAAAACCCCATACACACCTGGCAGGACCCTGATACACTGTGAAAACCCCATACACCCCTGGCAGGATCCTGATACACTGTGAAAACCCCATACACACCTGGCAGGATCCTGATACACTGTGAAAACCCATACAAACCTGGCAGGATCCTGATACACTGTGAAAACCCCATACACACCTGGCAGGATCCTGATACACTGTGAAAACCCCATACACACCTGGCAGGACCCTGATACACTGTGAAAACCCCATACACACCTGGCAGGATCCTGATACACTGTGAAAACCCCATACACATCTGGCAGGATCCAGATTCACTGTGAAAACCCCATACACAACTGGCAGGATCCTGATCCACTGTGAAACCCCATTCAAATCTGGCAGGGTCCTGATACACGGTGAAAACCCCATACACACCTGGCAGGATCCTGATCCACTTTGAAACCCCATTCACATCTGGCAGGATCCTGATCCACTGTGAAAACCCCATACACACCTGGCAGGACCCTGATACACTGTGAAAACCCATACACACCTGGCAGGATCCTGATACACTGTGAAAACCCCTAACACAACTGGCAGGACCCTGATACACTGTGAAAACCCCATACACACCTGGCAGGATCCTGATCCACTGTCAAAAACCCATACACACCTGGCAGGATCCTGATACACTGTGAAAACCCCATACACACCTGGCAGGATCCTGATAAACTGTGAAAATACCATACACACCGTGCAGGATTCTGATACACTATGAAAACCCCTTTCACACCTGGCAGGACCCTGATACACTGTGAAAACCCCATACACACCTGGCAGGATCCTGATACACTGTGAAAACCCCATACACAGCTTGAAGGATCCTGATACACTGAGAAAACACCATACACGCCTGGCAGGATCCTGATACACTGTGAAAACCCCATGCACACCTGGCAGGATCCTGTTACACTGTGAAAACCCCATACACACCTGGCAGGATACTGTTACAATGTGAAAACCCCATACACACCTGGCAGGATCCGGTTCGACTGTGAAAACCGCAAACTCACCTGGCAGGATCCTGATCCTCTGCGAAAACCCCATACACAGCTTGAAAGATCCTGATACACTGTGAAAACACTGCACACACCTGGCAGATCCTGATGCAATGTGAAACCCCATGCACACCTGGCAGGATCCTGATACACTGCGAAAACCCCATACACACCTGGCAGGACCCTGATACACTGTGAAAACCCCATACACATCTGGCAGGATCCTGATCCACTGTGAAAACCCCATACACACCTGGCAGGACCCTGATACACTGTGAAAACCCATACACACCTGACAGATCCTGATGCACTGTGAAACCCCATACACACCTGGCAGGATCCTGATACACTGTGCAAACACCTTACACACCTGGCAGGACCCTGATACACTGTGAAACCCCATACACACCAGGCAGGACACTGATGCACTGTGAAAACCCCATACACACCTGGCAGGGTCCTGATCCACTGTCAAAACCCCATACACACCTGGCAGGATCCTGATACACTGTGAAAACCCCATACACACCTGGCAGGACACTGATACACTGTGAAAACCCCATTCACACCTGGCAGGATCCTGATACACAGTGAAAACCCAACACACACCTGGCAGGACCATGATACATTGTGAAACCCCATGTACACCATGCAGGATCCTGATACACAGTGAAACCCCATACACACCTGGCAGGATCCTGATGCACTGTGAAAACCCCATACACACCTGGCAGGAACCTGATTCACTGTGAAAACCCCATTCACACCTGGCAGGATCCTGATCCACTGTGAAAACCCCATACACACCTGGCAGGATCCTGATACACTATGATAACCCCAAACACACCTGGCAGGATCCTGATCCACTGTGAAACCCCAAACACACCTGGCAGGATCCTGATCCACTGTGAAAACCCCATACACACCTGGCAGGATCCTGATACACTGTGAAAACCCCATACACAGCTTGAAGGATCCTGATACACTGAGAAAACACCATACACGCCTGGCAGGATCCTGATACACTGTGAAAACCCCATGCACACCTGGCAGGATCCTGTTACACTGTGAAAACCCCATACACACCTGGCAGGATACTGTTACAATGTGAAAACCCCATACACACCTGGCAGGATCCGGTTCGACTGTGAAAACCGCAAACTCACCTGGCAGGATCCTGATCCTCTGCGAAAACCCCATACACAGCTTGAAAGATCCTGATACACTGTGAAAACACTGCACACACCTGGCAGATCCTGATGCAATGTGAAACCCCATGCACACCTGGCAGGATCCTGATACACTGCGAAAACCCCATACACACCTGGCAGGACCCTGATACACTGTGAAAACCCCATACACATCTGGCAGGATCCTGATCCACTGTGAAAACCCCATACACACCTGGCAGGACCCTGATACACTGTGAAAACCCATACACACCTGACAGATCCTGATGCACTGTGAAACCCCATACACACCTGGCAGGATCCTGATACACTGTGCAAACACCTTACACACCTGGCAGGACCCTGATATACTGTGAAACCCCATACACACCAGGCAGGACACTGATGCACTGTGAAAACCCCATACACACCTGGCAGGGACCTGATCCACTGTCAAAACCCCATACACACCTGGCAGGATCCTGATACACTGTGAAAACCCCATACACACCTGGCAGGACACTGTTACACTGTGAAAACCCCATTCGCACCTGGCAGGATCCTGATACACAGTGAAAACCCAACACACACCTGGCAGGACCATGATACATTGTGAAACCCCATGTACACCATGCAGGATCCTGATACACAGTGAAACCCCATACACACCTGGCAGGATCCTGATGCACTGTGAAAACCCCATACACACCTGGCAGGAACCTGATTCACTGTGAAAACCCCATTCACACCTGGCAGGATCCTGATCCACTGTGAAAACCCCATACACACCTGGCAGGATCCTGATACACTATGATAACCCCAAACACACCTGGCAGGATCCTGATCCACTGTGAAACCCCAAACACACCTGGCAGGATCCTGATCCACTGTGAAATCCCCATACACACCTGGAAGGATCCTGTTACACTGCGGAAACCCCATACACATCTGGCAGGATCCTGAACCACTGTGAAAACCCCATACACACCTAGCAGGATCCTGATCCACTGTGAAAACCCCATACACACCTGGCAGGATCCTGATACACTGTGAAAATCCCATCCACACCGTTCAGGATTCTGATACTCTGTGAAAATCCCTTACACACCTGGCAGGACCCTGATACACGGTGAAAACCCCATACACTCCTGGCAGGATCCTGATACACTGTGAAAACCCCATACACAGCTTGAAGGATCCTGATACACAGAGAAAACACCATACACGCCTGGCAGGATCCTGATACACTGTGAAAACCCCATGCACACCTGGCAGGATCCTGTTACACTGTGAAAAACCCATACACACCTGGCAGGATACTGTTACAATGTGAAAACCCCATACACACCTGGCAGGATCCGGTTAGACTGAGAAAACCGCAAACTCAGCTGGCAGGATCCTGATCCTCTGCGAAAACCCCATACACAGCTGGAAGGATCCTGATGCACTGTCAAAACACTGCACACACCTGGCAGATCCTGATGCAATGTGAAACCCCATGCACACCTGGCAGGATCCTGATACACTGTGAAAACCCATACACACCTGGCAGGACCCTGATACACTGTGAAAACCCCATACACACCTGGCAGGATCCTGATACACTGTGAAAACCCCATACACACCTGGCAGGATCCTGATCCACTGTGAAAACCCATACAAACCTGGCAGGATCCTGTTACATTGAGGAAACCCCATACACATCTGGCAGGATCCTGATACACCGTGAAAACCCCATTCACACCTGGCAGGATCCTGATCCACTGTGAAACCCCATACACACCTGGCAGGATCCTGTTACACTGTGGAACCTCTTACACATCTGGCAGGATCATGATCCACTGTGAAAACCCCACACACACCTGGCAGGATCCTGATCCACTGTGAAAACCCCATACAAACCTGGCAGATCCTGATACACTGTGAAAACCCCATAGACACCTGGCAGGATCCTGATACACATTGAAAACCCCATACACACCTGGCAGGTTCCTGATACACACTGAAACCCCCATACACACCTGGCAGGATCCTGATACACTGTGAAAACCCCATTCACACCTGGCAGGATCCTGATCCACTGTGAATACCCCATTCACACCTGGCAGGATCTGATCCACTGTGAAACCCCATTCACACCTGGCAGGATCCTGATAAACTGTGAAAACCCCATTCACATCTGGCAGAATCCTGATAAACTGTGAAAACCCCATTCACACCTGGCAGGATCCTGATACATTGTGAAACCACAGACACACCTGGCAGTATCCTGATACACTGTGAAACCACAGACACACTTGGCGGGATCCTGATACACTGTGAAACCCCCATACACACCTGGCAGGATCCTGAACCACTGTGAAAACACCCAAATACACCTAGCATGATCCTGATCCACTTTGAAACCCCATTCACCTCTGGCAGGGACCTGATACACTGTGAAAACCCCATACACACCTGGCAGGATCCTGATCCACTTTGAAAAGCCATTCGCATCTGGCAGGATCCTGATCCACTGTGAAAACCCCACACACACCTGGCAGGACACTGATACACTGTGAAAACCCCATACACACCTGGCAGGATCCTGATACACTGTCAAAACCCCATACACACCTGGCAGGATCCTGATACACTGTGAAAACCTCTTACACACCTGGCAGGATCCAGATACACTGTGAAACCCGATACACACCTGGCAGGACACTGATAAACTGTGAAAACCCCATACACACCTGGCAGGATCCTGATACACTGTCAAAACCCCATACACACCTGGCAGGATCCTGATACACTGTGAAAAACTCTTACACATCTGGCAGGATCATGATCCACTGTGAAAACCCCATACACACCTGGCAGGATCCTGATCCACTGTGAAAACCCCATACACACCTGGCAGATCCTGATCCACTGAGAAATCCCCATAGACACCTGGCAGGATCCTGATACACTGTGAAAACCCCATACACACCTGGCAGGTTCCTAATACACTATGAAACCCCCATACACACCGGGCAGGATCCTGATACACTGTGAAAACCCCATTCACACCTGGCAGGATCCTGATACACTGTGAAAACCCCATACACATCTGGCAGGATCCAGATCCACTGTGAAAACCCCATACACACCTGGCAGGATCCTGATCCACTGTGAAACCCCATTCAAATCTGGCAGGGTCCTGATACACTGTGAAAACCCCATACACTCATGGCAGGATCCTGATCCACTTTGAAACACCATTCACTTCTGGCAGGATCCTGATCCACTGTGAAAACCCCATACACACCTGGCAGGACCCTGATACACTGTGACAACCCATACACACCTGGCAGATCCTGATGCTCTGTGAAACCCCATACACACCTGGCAGGATCCTGATACACTGTGAAAACCCCTTACAGACCTGGCAGGACCCTGATACACTGTGAAACCCCATACACACCAGGCAGGACACTGATACACTGTGAAAACCCCATACACACCTGGCAGGATCCTGATCCACTGTCAAAAACCCATACACACCTGGCAGGATCCTGATACACTGTGAAAACCCCATACACACCTGGCAGGATCCTGATAAACTGTGAACATACCATACACACCGTGCAGGATTCTGATACACTGTGAAAACCCCTTTCACACCTGGCAGGACCCTGATACACTGTGAAAACCCCATACACACCTGGCAGGATCCTGATACACTGTGAAAACCCCATACACAGCTTGAAGGATCCTGATACACTGAGAAAACACCATACACACCTGGCAGGAACCTGATACACTGTGAAACCCCATACACACCAGGCAGGACACTGATGCACTGTGAAAACCCCATACACACCTGGCAGGATCCTGATCCACTGTCAAAACCCCATACACACCTGGCAGGATACTGATACACTGTGAAAACCCATACAAACCTGGCAGGATCCTGTTACAATGAGGAATCCCCATACACATCTGGCAGGATCCTGATACACTGTGAAAACCCCATTCACACCTGGCAGGATCCTGATCCACTGTGAAACCCCATACACACCTGGCAGGATCCTGTTACACTGTGGAACCTCTTACACATCTGGCAGGATCATGATCCACTGTGAAAACCCCACACACACCTGGCAGGATCCTGATCCACTGTGAAAACCCCATACAAACCTGGCAGATCCTGATCCACTGTGAAAACCCCATAGACACCTGGCAGGATCCTGATACACTTTGAAAACCCCATACACACCTGGCAGGTTCCTGATACACACTGAAACCCCCATACACACCTGGCAGGATCCTGATACACTGTGAATACCCCATTCACACCTGGCAGGATCTGATCCACTGTGAAACCCCATTCACACCTGGCAGGATCCTGATAAACAGTGAAAACCCCATACACAGCTGGAAGGATCCTCATGCACTGTCAAAACACTGCACACACCTTGCAGATCCTGATGCAATGTGAAACCCCATGCACACCTGGCAGGATCCTGATACACTGTGAAAACCCATACACACCTGGCAGGACCCTGATACACTGTGAAAACCCCATACACACCTGGCAGGATCCTGATACACTGTGAAAACCCCATACACACGTGGCAGGATCCTGATACACTGTGAAAACCCATACAAACCTGGCAGGATCCTGTTACATTGAGGAATCCCCATACACATCTGGCAGGATCCTGATACACTGTGAAAACCCCATTCACACCTGGCAGGATTCTGATCCACTGTGAAAACCCCATACACACCTGGCAGGATCCTGTTACACTGTGGAACATCTTACACATCTGGCAGGATCATGATCCACTGTGAAATCCCCACACACACCTGGCAGGATCCTGATCCACTGTGAAAACCCCATACAAACCTGGCAGATCCTGATCCACTGTGAAAACCCCATAGACACCTGGCAGGATCCTGATACACTTTGAAAACCCCATACACACCTGGCAGGTTCCTGATACACACTGAAACCCCCACACACACCTGGCAGGATCCTGATCCACTGTGAATACCCCATTCACACCTGGCAGGATCTGATCCACTGTGAAACCCCATTCACACCTGGCAGGATCCTGATAAACTGTGAAAACCCCATTCACATCTGGCAGAATCCTGATAAACTGTGAAAACCCCATTCACACCTGGCAGGATCCTGATACATTGTGAAACCCCAGACACACCTGGCAGTATCCTGATACACTGTGAAACCACAGACACACTTGGCGGGATCCTGATACACTGTGAAACCCCCATACACACCTGGCAGGATCCTGAACCACTGTGAAAACACCCAAACACACCTAGCAGGATCCTGATCCACTTTGAAAAACCATTCACATCTGGCAGGGTCCTGATACACTGTGAAAACCCCATACACACCTGGCAGGATCCTGATCCACTTTGAAAACCCCATACACACCTGGCAGGATCCTGATCCACTGTGAAAACCCCAGACACACCTGGGAGATCCTGATCCACTGTGAAATCCCCATAGACACCTGGCAGGATCCTGATACACTGTGAAAACCCCATACACACCTGGCAGGTTCCTAATACACTATGAAACCCCCATACACACCGGGCAGGATCCTGATACACTGTGAAAACCCCATTCACACCTGGCAGGATCCTGATACACTGTGAAAACCCCATACACATCTGGCAGGATCCAGATCCACTGTGAAAACCCCATACACACCTGGCAGGATCCTGATCCACTGTGAAACCCCATTCAAATCTGGCAGGGTCCTGATACACTGTGAAAACCCCATACACACCTGGCAGGATCCTGATCCACTTTGAAACCCCATTCACATCTGGCAGGATCCTGATCCACTGTGAAAACCCCATACACACCTGGCAGGACCCTGATACACTGTGAAAACCCATACACACCTGGCAGATCCTGATGCTCTGTGAAACCCCATACACACCTGGCACGATCCTGATACACTGTGAAAACCCCTTACACACCTGGCAGGATCCTGATACATTGTGAAACCCCAGACACACCTGGCAGTATCCTGATACACTGTGAAACCACAGACACACTTGGCGGGATCCTGATACACTGTGAAACCCCCATACACACCTGGCAGGATCCTGAACCACTGTGAAAACACCCAAACACACCTAGCAGGATCCTGATCCACTTTGAAACCCCATTCACATCTGGCAGGGTCCTGATACACTGTGAAAACCCCATACACACCTGGCAGGATCCTGATCCACTTTGAAAAGCCATTCGCATCTGGCAGGATCCTGATCCACTGTGAAAACCCCACACACACCTGGCAGGACACTGATACACTGTGAAAACCCCATACACACCTGGCAGGATCCTGATACACTGTCAAAACCCCATACACACCTGGCAGGATCCTGATACACTGTGAAAACCTCTTACACACCTGGCAGGATCCAGATACACTGTGAAACCCCATACACACCTGGCAGGACACTGATACACAGTGAAAAACCCCATACACACCTGGCAGGATCCTGATACACTGTGAAAACCCCATACACACCTGGCAGGTTCCTAATACACTATGAAACCCCCATACACACCGGGCAGGATCCTGATACACTGTGAAAACCCCATTCACACCTGGCAGGATCCTGATACACTGTGAAAACCCCATACACATCTGGCAGGATCCAGATCCACTGTGAAAACCCCATACACACCTGGCAGGATCCTGATCCACTGTGAAACCCCATTCAAATCTGGCAGGGTCCTGATACACTGTGAAAACCCCATACACACCTGGCAGGATCCTGATCCACTTTGAAACCCCATTCACATCTGGCAGGATCCTGATCCACTGTGAAAACCCCATACACACCTGGCAGGACCCTGATACACTGTGAAAACCCATACACACCTGGCAGATCCTGATGCTCTGTGAAACCCATTACACACCTGGCACGATCCTGATACACTGTGAAAACCCCTTACACACCTGGCAGGACCCTGATACACTGTGAAACCCCATACACACCAGGCAGGACACTGATACACTGTGAAAACCCCATACACACCTGGCAGGATCCTGATCCACTGTCAAAAACCCATACACACCTGGCAGGATCCTGATACACTGTGAAAACCCCATACACACCTGGCAGGATCCTGATAAACTGTGAAAATACCATACACACCGTGCAGGATTCTGATACACTGTGAAAACCCCTTTCACACCTGGCAGGACCCTGATACACTGTGAAAACCCCATACACACCTGGCAGGATCCTGATACACTGTGAAAACCCCATACACAGCTTGAAGGATCCTGATACACTGAGAAAACACCATACACACCTGGCAGGATCCTGATCCACTTTGAAAAGCCATTCGCATCTGGCAGGATCCTGATCCACTGTGAAAACCCCACACACACCTGGCAGGACACTGATACACTGTGAAAACCCCATACACACCTGGCAGGATCCTGATACACTGTCAAAACCCCATACACAGCTGGCAGGATCCTGATACACTGGGAAAACCTCTTACACACCTGGCAGGATCCAGATACACTGTGAAACCCCATACACACCTGGCAGGACACTGATACACTGTGAAAACCCCATACACACCTGACAGGATCCTGATACACTGTCAAAACCCCATACACACCTGGCAGGATCCTGATACACTGTGTAAACCTCTTACACATCTGGCAGGATCATGATCCACTGTGAAAACCCCATACAAACCTGGCAGGATCCTGATCCACTGTGAAAACCCCATACACACCTGGCAAATCCTGATCCACTGTGAAATCCCCATAGACACCTGGCAGGATCCTGATACACTGTGAAAACCCCATACACACCTGGCAGGTTCCTAATACACTATGAAACCCCCATACACACCGGGCAGGATCCTGATACACTGTGAAAACCCCATTCACACCTGGCAGGATCCTGATACACTGTGAAAACCCCATACACATCTGGCAGGATCCAGATCCACTGGGAAAACCCCATACACACCTGGCAGGATCCTGATCCACTGTGAAACCCCATTCAAATCTGGCAGGGTCCTGATACACTGTGAAAACCCCATACACACCTGGCAGGATCCTGATCCACTTTGAAACCCCATTCACATCTGGCAGGATCCTGATCCACTGTGAAAACCCCATACACACCTGGCAGGACCCTGATACACTGTGAAAACCCATACACACCTGGCAGATCCTGATGCTCTGTGAAACCCCATACACACCTGGCACGATCCTGATACACTGTGAAAACCCCTTACACACCTGGCAGGATCCTGATACATTGTGAAACCCCAGACACACCTGGCAGTATCCTGATACACTGTGAAACCACAGACACACTTGGCGGGATCCTGATACTCTTAGAAACCCCCATACACACCTGGCAGGATCCTGAACCACTGTGAAAACACCCAAACACACCTGGCAGGATCCTGATCCACTTTGAAACCCCATTCACATCTGGCAGGGTCCTGATACACTGTGAAAACCCCATACACACCTGGCAGGATCCTGATCCACTTTGAAAAGCCATTCGAATCTGGCAGGATCCTGATCCACTGTGAAAACCCCACACACACCTGGCAGGACACTGATACACTGTGAAATCCCCATACACACCTGGCAGGATCCTGATACACTGTCAAAACCCCATACACACCTGGCAGGATCCTGATACGCTGTGAAAACCTCTTACACACCTGGCAGGATCCAGATACACTGTGAAACCCCATACACACCTGGCAGGACACTGATACACTGTGAAAACCCCATACACACCTGGCAGGATCCTGATACACTGTGAAAACCCCATACACACCTGGCAGGTTCCTAATACACTATGAAACCCCCATACACACCGGGCAGGATCCTGATACACTGTGAAAACCCCATTCACACCTGGCAGGATCCTGATACACTGTGAAAACCCCATACACATCTGGCAGGATCCAGATCCACTGTGAAAACCCCATACACACCTGGCAGGATCCTGATCCACTGTGAAACCCCATTCAAATCTGGCAGGGTCCTGATACACTGTGAAAACCCCATACACACCTGGCAGGATCCTGATCCACTTTGAAACCCCATTCACATCTGGCAGGATCCTGATCCACTGTGAAAACCCCATACACACCTGGCAGGACCCTGATACACTGTGAAAACCCATACACACCTGGCAGATCCTGATGCTCTGTGAAACCCCATACACACCTGGCACGATCCTGATACACTGTGAAAACCCCTTACACACCTGGCAGGACCCTGATACACTGTGAAACCCCATACACACCAGGCAGGACACTGATACACTGTGAAAACCCCATACACACCTGGCAGGATCCTGATCCACTGTCAAAAACCCATACACACCTGGCAGGATCCTGATACACTGTGAAAACCCCATACACACCTGGCAGGATCCTGATAAACTGTGAAAATACCATACACACCGTGCAGGATTCTGATACACTGTGAAAACCCCTTTCACACCTGGCAGGACCCTGAAACACTGTGAAAACCCCATACACACCTGGCAGGATCCTGATACACTGTGAAAACCCCATACACAGCTTGAAGGATCCTGATACACTGAGAAAACACCATACACACCTGGCAGGACCCTGATACACTGTGAAACCCCATACACACCAGGCAGGACACTGATGCACTGTGAAAACCCCATACACACCTGGCAGGATCCTGATCCACTGTCAAAACCCCATACACACCTGGCAGCATACTGATACACTGTGAAAACCCCATACACACCTGGCAGGACACTGATACACTGTGAAAACCCCATTCACACCTGGCAGGATCCTGATACACAGTGAAAACCCCACACACACCTGGCAGGACCATGATGCATTGTGAAACCCCATGTACACCATGCAGGATCCTGATACACAGTGAAACCCCATACACACCTGGCAGGATCCTGATGCACTGTGAAAACCCCATACACACCTGGCAGGAAACTGATTCACTGTGAAAACCCCATTCACACCTGGCAGGATCCTGATCCACTGTGAAAACCCCATACACACCTGGCAGGATCCTGATACACTATGATAACCCCAAACACACCTGGCAGGATCCTGATCCACTGTGAAACCCCAAACACACCTGGCAGGATCCTGATCCACTGTGAAATCCCCATACACACCTGGAAGGATCCTGTTACACTGCGGAAACCCCATACACATCTGGCAGGATCCTGAACCACTGTGAAAACCCCATACACACCTAGCAGGATCCTGATCCACTGTGAAAACCCCATACACACCTGGCAGGATCCTGATACACTGTGAAAACCCCATACACACCTGGCAGGATCCTGATACACTGTGAAAATCCCATCCACACCGTGCAGGATTCTGATACACTGTGAAAATCCCTTACACACCTGGCAGGACCCTGATACACTGTGAAAACCCCATACACTCCAGGCAGGATCCTGATACACTGTGAAAACCCCATACACAGCTTGAAGGATCCTGATACACTGAGAAAACACCATACACGCCTGGCAGGATCCTGATACACTGTGAAAACCCCATGCACACCTGGCAGGATCCTGTTACACTGTGCAAAACCCATACACACCTGGCTGGATACTGTTACAATGTGAAAACCCCATACACACCTGGCAGGATCCGGTTAGACTGAGAAAACCGCAAACTCACCTGGCAGGATCCTGATCCTCTGCGAAAACCCCATACAAAGCTGGAAGGATCCTGATGCACTGTCAAAACACTGCACACACCTGGCAGATCCTGATGCAATGTGAAACCCCATGCACACCTGGCAGGATCCTGATACACTGTGAAAACCCATACACACCTGGCAGGACCCTGATACACTGTGAAAACCCCATACACACCTGGCAGGATCCTGATACACTGTGAAAACCCCATACACACCTGGCAGGATCCTGATACACTGTTAAAACCCATACAAACCGGGCAGGATCCAGTTACATTGAGGAAACCCCATACACATCTGGCAGGATCCTGATACACTGTGAAAACCCCATTCACACCTGGCAGGATCCTGATCCACTGTGAAACCCCATACACACCTGGCAGGATCCTGTTACACTGTGGAACCTCTTACACATCTGGCAGGATCATGATCCACTGTGAAAACCCCATACACAGCTGGCAGGATCCAGATCCACTGTGAAAACCCCATACAAACCTGTCAGATCCTGATCCACTGTGAAAACCCCATAGACACCTGGCAGGATCCTGATACACTTTGAAAACCCCATACACACCTGGCAGGTTCCTGATACACACTGAAACCCCCATACACACCTGGCAGGATCCTGATACACTGTGAAAACCCCATTCACACCTGGCAGGATCCTGATCCACTGTGAATACCCCATTCACACCTGGCAGGATCTGATCCACTGTGAAACCCCATTCACACCTGGCAGGATCCTGATAAACTGTGAAAACCCCATTCACATCTGGCAGAATCCTGATAAACTGTGAAAACCCCATTCACACCTGGCAGGATCCTGATACATTGTGAAACCCCAGACACACCTGGCAGTATCCTGATACACTGTGAAACCACAGACACACTTGGCGGGATCCTGATACACTGTGAAACCCCCATACACACCTGGCAGGATCCTGAACCACTGTGAAAACACCCAAACACACCTAGCAGGATCCTGATCCACTTTGAAACCCCATTCACATCTGGCAGGGTCCTGATACACTGTGAAAACCCCATACACACCTGGCAGGATCCTGATCCACTTTGAAAAGCCATTCGCATCTGGCAGGATCCTGATCCACTGTGAAAACCCCACACACACCTGGCAGGACACTGATACACTGTGAAAACCCCATACACACCTGGCAGGATCCTGATACACTGTGAAAACCCCATACACACCTGGCAGGATCCTGATACACTGTGAAAACCTCTTACACACCTGGCAGGATCCAGATACACTGTGAAACCCCATACACACCTGGCAGGACACTGATACACTGTGAAAACCCCATACACACCTGGCAGGATCCTGATACACTGTCAAAACCCCATACACACCTGGCAGGATCCTGATACACTGTGAAAAACTCTTACACATCTGGCAGGATCATGACCCACTGTGAAAACCCCATACACACCTGGCAGGATCCTGATCCACTGTGAAAACCCCATACACACCTGGCAAATCCTGATCCTCTGTGAAAACCCCATAGACACCTGGCAGGATCCTGATACACTGTGAAAAGTCCATACACACCTGGCAGGTTCCTGATACACTATGAAACCCCCATACACACCGGGCAGGATCCTGATACACTGTGAAAATCCCATTCACACCTGGCAGGATCCTGATACACTGTGGAAACCCCATACACATCTGGCAGGATCCAGATCCACTGTGAAAACCCCATACACTCCGGGCAGGATCCTGATCCACTGTGAAACCCCATTCAAATCTGGCAGGGTCCTGATACACTGTGAAAACCCCATACACACCTGGCAGGATCCTGATCCACTTTGAAACCCCATTCATATCTGGCAGGATCCTGATCCACTGTGAAAACCCCATACACACCTGGCAGGACCCTGATACACTGTGAAAACCCATACACACCTGGCAGATCCTGATGCTCTGTGAAACCCCATACACACCTGGCACGATCCTGATACACTGTGAAAACCCCTTACACACCTGGCAGGACCCTGATACACTGTGAAACCCCATACACACCAGGCAGGACACTGATACACTGTGAAAACCCATACACACCTGGCAGGATCCTGATACACTGTGAAAACCCCATACACACCTGGCAGGATCCTGATAAACTGTGAAAATACCATACACACCGTGCAGGATTCTGATACACTGTGAAAACCCCTTTCACACCTGGCAGGACCCTGATACACTGTGAAAACCCCATACACACCTGGCAGGATCCTGATACACTGTGAAAACCCCATACACAGCTTGAAGGATCCTGATACACTGAGAAAACACCATACACGCCTGGCAGGATCCTGATACACTGTGAAAACCCCATGCACACCTGGCAGGATCCTGTTACACTGTGAAAACCCCATACACACCTGGCAGGATACTGTTACAATGTGAAAACCCCATACACATCTGGCAGGATCCGTTTCGACTGTGAAAACCGCAAACTCACCTGGCAGGATCCTGATCCTCTGCGAAAACCCCATACACAGCTGGAAAGATCCTGATAAACTGTGAAAACACTGCACACACCTGGCTGATCCTGATGCAATGTGAAACCCCATGCACACCTGGCAGGATCCTGATACACTGTGAAAACCCCATACACACCTGGCAGGACCCTGATACACTGTGAAAACCCCATACACACCTGGCAGGATCCTGATACACTGTGAAAACCCCATACACACCTGGCAGGATCCTGATACACTGTGAAAATCATACAAACCTGGCAGGATCCTGATACACTGTGAAAACCCCATACACACCTGGCAGGATCCTGATACACTGTGAAAACCCCATACACACCTGGCAGGACCCTGATACACTGTGAAAACCCCATACACACCTGGCAGGATCCTGATACACTGTGAAAACCCCATACACATCTGGCAGGATCCAGATCCTCTGTGAAAACCCCATACACACCTGGAAGGATCCTGATCCACTGTGAAACCCCATACAATTCTGGCAGGATCCTGACACACTGTGAAAACCCCATACACATCTGGAAAAATCCTGATACACTGTGCAACCCCCATACACACCTGGCAGGATCCTGATCCACTGTGAAACCCCATTCAAATCTGGCAGAGTCCTGATACACTGTGAAAACCCCATACACACCTGGCAGGATCCTGATCCACTTTGAAACCCCATTCACATCTGGCAGGATCCTGATCCACTGTGAAAACGCCATACACACCTGGCAGGACCCTGATACACTGTGAAAACCCATACACACCTGGCAGATCCTGATGCACTGTGAAACCCCATACACACCTGGCAGGATCATGATACACTGTGCAAACCCCTTACACACCTGGCAGGACCCTGATACACTGTGAAACCCCATACACACCAGGCAGGACACTGATACACTGTGAAAACCCCATACACACCTGGCAGGATCCTGATCCACTGTCAAAACCCCATACACACCTGGCAGGATCATGATACACTGTGCAAACCCCATACACACCTGGCAGGACACTGATACACTGTGAAAACCCCATTCCCACCTGGCAGGATCCTGATACACAGTGAAAACCCCACACACACCTGGCAGGACCATGATGCATTGTGAAACCCCATGTACACCATGCAGGATCCTGATACACAGTGAAACCCCATACACACCTGGCAGGATCCTGATGCACTGTGAAAACCCCATACACACCTGGCAGGAACCTGATTCACTGTGAAAACCCCATACACACCTGGCAGGATCCTGATCCACTGTGAAAACCCCATACACACCTGGCAGGATCCTGATACAATATGATAACCCCAAACACACCTGGCAGGATCCTGATCCACTGTGAAACCCCAAACACACCTGGCAGGATCCTGATCCACTGTGAAATCCCCCTACACACCTGGAAGGATCCTGTTACACTGCGGAAACCCCATACACATCTGGCAGGATCCTGATCCACTGTGAAAACCCCATACACACCTAGAAGGATCCTGATCCACAGTGAAAACCCCATACACACCTGGCAGGATCCTGATACACTGTGAAAACCCCATACACACCTGGCAGGATCCTGATACACTGTGAAAATCCCATCCACACCGTGCAGGATTCTGATACACTGTGAAAACCCCTTACACACCTGGCAGGACCCTGATACACTGTGAAAACCCCATACACTCCTGGCAGGATCCTGATACACTGTGAAAACCCCATACACAGCTTGAAGGATCCTGATACACTGAGAAAACACCATACACACCTGGCAGGATCCTGTTACACAGTGAAAAACCCATACACACCTGGCAGGATACTGTTACAATGTGAAAACCCCATACACACCTGGCAGGATCCGGTTAGACTGAAAAAACCGAAAACTCACCGGGCAGGATCCTGATCCTCTGCGAAAACCCCATACACAGCTGGAAGGATCCTGATACACTGTCAAAACACTGCACACACCTGGCAGATCCTGATGCAATGTGAAACCCCATGCACACCTGGCAGGATCCTGATACACTGTGAAAACCCATACACACCTGGCAGGATACTGTTACATTGAGGAAACCCCATACACATCTGGCAGGATCCTGATACACTGTGAAAACCCTATTCACACCTGGCAGGATCCTGATCCACTGTGAAACCCCATACACACCTTGCAGGATCCTGTTACACTGTGGAACCTCTTACACATCTGGCAGGATCATGAACCACTGTGAAAACCCCATACACACCTGGCAGGATCCTGATCCACTGTGAAAACCCCAGACACACCTGGCAGTTCCTGATCCACTGTGAAAACCCCATAGACACCTGGCAGGATACTGATACACTGCGAAAACCCCATACACACCTGGCAGGTTCCTGATACACAATGAAACCCCCATACACACCTGGCAGGATCCTGATACACTGTGAAAACCCCATTCACACCTGGCAGGATCCTGATACACTGTGAAAATCCCATCCACACCGTGCAGGATTCTGATACACTGTGAAAACCCCTTACACACCTGGCAGGACCCTGATACACTGTGAAAACCCCATACACTCCTGGCAGGATCCAGATACACTGTGAAAACCCCATACACAGCTTGAAGGATCCTGATACACTGAGAAAACACCATACACGCCTGGCAGGATCCGGATACACTGTGAAAACCCCATGCACACCTGGCAGGATCCTGTTACACTGTGAAAAACCCATACACACCTGGCAGGATCCAGATACACTGTGAAAACCCCATACACAGCTTGAAGGATCCTGATACACTGAGAAAACACCATACACGCCTGGCAGTATCCGGATACACTGTGAAAACCCCATGCACACCTGGCAGGATCCTGTTACACTGTGAAAAACCCATACACACCTGGCAGGATACTGTTACAATGTGAAAACCCCTTACACACCTGGCAGGATCCGGTTAGACTGAAAAAACCGTAAACTCACCTGACAGGATCCTGATCCTCTGCGAAAACCCCATACACAGCTGGAAGGATCCTGATACACTGTCAAAACACTGCACACACCTGGCAGATCCTGATGCAATGTGAAACCCCATGCACACCTGGCAGGATCCTGATACACTGTGAAAACCCATACACAGCTGGCAGGATCCTGTTACATTGAGGAAACCCCATACACATCTGGCAAGATCCTGATACACTGTGAAAACCCTATTCACACCTGGCAGGATCCTGATCCACTGTGAAACCCCATACACACCTGGCAGGATCCTGTTACACTGTGGAACCTCTTACACATCTGGCAGGATCATGAACCACTGTGAAAACCCCATACACACCTGGCAGGATCCTGATCCACTGTGAAAACCCAAGACACACCTGGCAGATCCTGATCCACTGTGAAATCCCCATAGACACCTGGCAGGATCCTGATACACTGCGAAAACCCCATACACACCTGGCAGTTTCCTGATACATAATGAAACCCCCATACACACCTGGCAGGATCCTGATACACTGTGAAAACCCCATTCACACCTGGCAGGATCCTGATCCACTGTGAATACCCCATTCACACCTGGCAGGATCTGATCCACTGTGAAACCCCATTCACACCTGGCAGGATCCTGATAAACTGTGAAAACCCCATTCACATCTGGCAGAATCCTGATAAACTGTGAAAACCCCATTCACACCTGGCAGGATCCTGATACATTGTGAAACCCCAGGCACACCTGGCAGTATCCTGATACACTGTGAAACCACAGACACACTTGGCGGGATACTGATACACTGTGAAACCCCCAAACACACCTGGCAGGATCCTGAACCACTGTGAAAACACCCAAACACACCTAGCAGGATCCTGATCCACTTTGAAACCCCATTCACATCTGGCAGGGTCCTGATACACTGCGAAAACCCCATACACACCTGGCAGGATCCTGATCCACTGTGAAACCCCATACACACCTGGCAGGATCCTGATACACTGTGAAAACCCCATACACACCTGGCAGGATACTGATACACTGTGAAAACCCCATACACACCTGGCAGGACCCTGATACACTGTGAAAACCCCATACACACCTGGCAGGATCCTGATACACTGTGAAAACCCCATACACACCTGGCAGGATCCTGATACACTGTGAAAATCATACAAACCTGGCAGGATCCTGATACACTGTGAAAACCCCATACATACCTGGCAGGATCCTGATACACTGTGAAAACCCTATACACACCTGGCAGGACACTGATACACTGTGAAAACCCCATACACACCTGGCAGGATCCTGATACACTGTGAAAACCCCATACACATCTGGCAGGATCCAGATCCTCTGTGAAAACCCCATACACACCTGGAAGGTTCCTGATCCACTGTGAAACCCCATACAATTCTGGCAGGATCCTGACACACTGTGAAAACCGCATACACATCTGGAAAAATCCTGATACACTGTGCAACCCCCATACACACCTGGCAGGATCCTGATCCACTGTGAAACCCCATTCAAATCTGGCAGAGTCCTGATACACTGTGAAAACCCCATACACACCTGGCAGGATCCTGATCCACTTTGAAACCCCATTCACATCTGGCAGGATCCTGATCCACTGTGAAAACGCCATACACACCTGGCAGGACCCTGATACACTGTGAAAACCCATACACACCTGGCAGATCCTGATGCAATGTGAAACCCCATACACACCTGGCAGGATCATGATACACTGTGCAAACCCCTTACACACCTGGCAGGACCCTGATACACTGTGAAACCCCATACACACCAGGCAGGACACTGATACACTGTGAAAACCCCATACACACCTGGCAGGATCCTGATCCACTGTCAAATCCCCATACACACCTGGCAGGATCATGATACACTGTGCAAACCCCATACACACCTGGCAGGACACTGATACACTGTGAAAACCCCATTCCCACCTGGCAGGATCCTGATACACAGTGAAAACCCCACACACACCTGGCAGGACCATGATGCATTGTGAAACCCCATGTACACCATGCAGGATCCTGATACACAGTGAAACCCCATACACACCTGGCAGGATCCTGATGCACTGTGAAAACCCCATACACACCTGGCAGGAACCTGATTCACTGTGAAAACCCCATACACACCTGGCAGGATCCTGATCCACTGTGAAAACCCCATACACACCTGGCAGGATCCTGATACAATATGATAACCCCAAACACACCTGGCAGGATCCTGATCCACTGTGAAACCCCAAACACACCTGGCAGGATCCTGATCCACTGTGAAATCCCCATACACACCTGGAAGGATCCTGTTACACTGCGGAAACCCCATACACATCTGGCAGGATCCTGATCCACTGTGAAAACCCCATACACACCTAGAAGGATCCTGATCCACTGTGAAAACCCCATACACACCTGGCAGGATCCTGATACACTGTGAAAACCCATACACACCTGGCAGGACCCTGATACACTGTGAAAATCCCATCCACACCGTGCAGGATTCTGAGACACTGTGAAAACCCCTTACACACCTGGCAGGACCCTGATACACTGTGAAAACCCCATACACTCCTGGCAGGATCCTGATACACTGTGAAAACCCCATACACAGCTTGAAGGATCCTGATACACTGAGAAAACACCATACACGCCTGGCAGGATCCGGATACACTGTGAAAACCCCATGCACACCTGGCAGGATCCTGTTACACAGTGAAAAACCCATACACACCTGGCAGGATACTGTTACAATGTGAAAACCCCATACACACCTGGCAGGATCCGGTTAGACTGAAAAAACCGAAAACTCACCGGGCAGGATCCTGATCCTCTGCGAAAACCCCATACACAGCTGGAAGGATCCTGATACACTGTCAAAACACTGCACACACCTGGCAGATCCTGATGCAATGTGAAACCCCATGCACACCTGGCAGGATCCTGATACACTGTGAAAACCCATACACACCTGGCAGGATACTGTTACATTGAGGAAACCCCATACACATCTGGCAGGATCCTGATACACTGTGAAAACCCTATTCACACCTGGCAGGATCCTGATCCACTGTGAAACCCCATACACACCTTGCAGGATCCTGTTACACTGTGGAACCTCTTACACATCTGGCAGGATCATGAACCACTGTGAAAACCCCATACACACCTGGCAGGATCCTGATCCACTGTGAAAACCCCAGACACACCTGGCAGATCCTGATCCACTGTGAAAATCCCATAGACACCTGGCAGGATCCTGATACACTGCGAAAACCCCATACACACCTGACAGGTTCCAGATACACAATGAAACCCCCATACACACCTGGCAGGATCCTGATACACTGTGAAAACCCCATTCACACCTGGCAGGATCCTGATACACTGTGAAAATCCCATCCACACCGTGCAGGATTCTGATACACTGTGAAAACCCCTTACACACCTGGCAAGTCCCTGATACACTGTGAAAACCCCATACACTCCTGGCAGGATCCAGATACACTGTGAAAACCCCATACACAGCTTGAAGGATCCTGATACACTGAGAAAACACCATACACGCCTGGCAGGATCCGGATACACTGTGAAAACCCCATGCACACCTGGCAGGATCCTGTTACACTGTGAAAAACCCATACACACCTGGCAGGATACTGTTACAATGTGAAAACCCCATACACACCTGGCAGGATCCGGTTAGACTGAAAAAACCGCAAACTCATCTGACAGGATCCTGATCCTCTGCGAAAACCCCATACACAGCTGGAAGGATCCTGATACACTGTCAAAACACTGCACACACCTGGCAGATCCTGATGCAATGTGAAACCCCATGCACACCTGGCAGGATCCTGATACACTGTGAAAACCCATACACACCTGGCAGGATCCTGTTACATTGAGGAAACCCCATACACATCTGGCAGGATCCTGATACACTGTGAAAACCCTATTCACACCTGGCAGGATCCTGATCCACTGTGAAACCCCATACACACCTGGCAGGATCCTGTTACACTGTGGAACCTCTTACACATCTGGCAGGATCATGAACCACTGTGAAAACCCCATACACACCTGGCAGGATCCTGATCCACTGTGAAAACCCAAGACACACCTGGCAGATCCTGATCCACTGTGAAATCCCCATAGACACCTGGCAGGATCCTGATACACTGCGAAAACCCCATACACACCTGGCAGTTTCCTGATACATAATGAAACCCCCATACACACCTGGCAGGATCCTGATACACTGTGAAAACCCCATTCACACCTGGCAGGGTCCTGATCCACTGTGAATACCCCATTCACACCTGGCAGGATCTGATCCACTGTGAAACCCCATTCACACCTGGCAGGATCCTGATAAACTGTGAAAACCCCATTCACATCTGGCAGAATCCTGATAAACTGTGAAAACCCCATTCACATCTGGCAGGGTCCTGATACACTGCGAAAACCCCATACACACCTGGCAGGATCCTGATCCACTTTGAAAAGCCATTCGCATCTGGCAGGATCCTGATCCACTGTGAAAACACCATACACACCTTGCAGGACCCTGATAGACTGTGAAAACCCTGTACACACCTGGCAGATCCAGATGCACTGTGAAACTCCATACACACCTGGCAGGATCCTGTTACACTGTGAAAACCACTTACACACCTGGCAGGATCCAGATACACTGTGAAACCCCATACACACCTGGCAGGACACTGATACACTGTGAAAACCCCATACACACCTGGCAGGATCCTGATACACTGTCAAAACCCCATACACACCTGGCAGGATCCTGATACACTGTGAAAACCTCTTACACACCTGGCAGGATCCAGATGCACTGTGAAACCCCATACACACCTGGCAGGACAATGATACACTGTGAAAACCTCTTACACATCTGGCAGGATCATGATCCACTGTGAAAACCCCATACACACCTGGCAGGATCCTGATCCACTGTGAAAACCCCATACACACCTGGCAGATCCTGATCCACTGTGAAAACCCCATAGACACCTGGCAGGATCCTGATACACTGTGAAAACCCCATACACACCTGGCAGGTTCCTGATACACTATGAAACCCCCATACACACCTGGCAGGATCCTGATACACTGTAAAAACCCCATTCACACCTGGCAGGATCTGATCCACTGTGAAACCCCATTCACACCTGGCAGGATCCTGATAAACTGTGAAAACCCCATTCACATCTGGCAGAATCCTGATAAACTGTGAAAACCCCATTCACACCTGGCAGGATCCTGATACATTGTGAAACCCCAGACAAACCTGGCAGTATCCTGATACACTGTGAAACCACAGACACACCGAGCAGGATCCTGATCCACTTTGAAACCCCATTCACATCTGGCAGGGTCCTGATACACAGTGAATACCCCATACACACCTGGCAGGATCCTGATCAACTTTGAAAAGCCATTCGCATCTGGCAGGATCCTGATCCACTGTGAAAATCCCAAACACACCTTGCAGGACCCTGATACACTGTGAAAACCCTGTACACACCTGGCAGATACTGATGCACTGTGAAACTCCATACACACCTGGCAGGATCCTGTTACACTGTGAAAACCACTTACACACCTGTCAGGACCCTGATACACTGTGAAACCCCATACACACCTGGCAGGACACTGATACACTGTCAAAACCCCATACACACCTGGCAGGATCCTGATACACTGTGAAACCCCATACACACCTGGCAGGATCCTGATACACTGTCAAAACCCCATACACACCTGGCAGGATCCTGATACACTGTGAAAACCCCATACACACCTGGCAGGAACTTGATACACTGTGAAAACCCCATACACACCTGGCAGGATCCCGATACACTGTGAAAACCCCATACACACCTGGCGGGACCATGATGCACTGTGAAACCCCATGTACCCCAGGCAGGATACTGATACGCAGTGAAACCCCATACACACCTGGCAGGATCCTGATACTCTGTGAAAACCCCATACACACCTCGCAGGAACCTGATTCACTGCGAAAACCCCATACACACCTGGCAGGATCCTGATCCACTGTGAAAACCCCATACACACCTGGCAGGATCCTGATGCACTGTGATAACCCCATACACACCTGGCAGGATACTGATCTACTGTGAAACCCCATACACACCTGGCAGGATCCTGATCCACTGTGAAAACCCAATACACAACTGGAAGGATCCTGTTACACTGTGGAAACCCCATACACATCTGGCAGGATCCTGATCCACTGTGAAAACCCTGTACACACCTGGTAGATCCTGATGCACTGTGAAACCCCATATACACCTGGCAGGATCCTGGTGCACTGTGAAAACCCCATACACACCTGGCAGGATCCTGATACACTGTGAAAACCCCATACACACCTGGCAGGAACTTGATACACTGTGAAAACCCCATACACACCTGGCAGGATCCCGATACACTGTGAAACCCCATACACACCTGGCGGGACACTGATACACTGTGAAAACCCCATACACACCTGGCAGGAACTTGATACACTGTGAAAACCCCATACAAACCTGGCAGGATCCTGATACACTGTGAAAACCCTGTACACACCTGGCGGGACCATGATGCACTGTGAAACCCCATGTACCCCATGCAGGATCCTGATACGCAGTGAAACCCCATACACACCTGGCAGGATCCTGATACACTGTGAAAACCCCATACACACCTGGCAAGAACCTGATTCACTGCGAAAACCCCATACACACCTGGCAGGATCCTGATCCACTGTGAAAACCCCATACACACCTGGCAGGATACTGATCTACTTTGAAACCCCATACACACCTGGAAGGATCCTGAGCCACTGTGAAAACCCCATACACACCTGGTAGGATCCTGTTACACTGTGGGAACCCCATACACTTCTGGCAGGATCCTGATCCACTGTGAAAACCCCATACACACCTGGTAGGATCCTGATCCACTGTGAAAACCCCATACACACCTGGCAGGATCCTGATACACTGTGAAAACCCCATACACACCTGGCAGGATCCTGATACACTGTGAAAACCCCATACACACCGGGCAGGATACTGACACACTGTGAAAACCCCTTACACACCTGGCAGGACCCTGATACACTGTGAAAACCACATACACCCCTGGCAGGATCCTGATACACTGTGAAAACTCCATATACAGATTGAAGGATCCTGATACACTGTGAAAACACCATATACGCCTGGCAGAATCCTGAAACACTGTGAAAACCCCATACACACCTGGCAGCATCCTGTTACACTATTAAAACCCCATACACACCTGGCAGGATACTGATACACTGTGAAAACCCCATACTCACCTGGCAGGATCCTGTTAGACTGTGAAAACCGCAAACTCACCTGGCAGGGTCCTGATCCACTGTGAAAACCCCATACACACCTGGCAGGACACTGATACAATGTGAATACCCTGCACACACCTGGCAGATCCTGATGCAATGTCAAACCCCATGCACACCTGGCAGGATCCTGATACACTGTGAAAACCCCATACACACCTGGCAGGATCCTGATACACTGTGAAAACACCATACACACCTGGCAGGATCCTGATACACTGTGAAAACCCCATACACACCTGGCAGGATCCTGAACCACTGTGAAAACACCCAAACACACCTAGCAGGATCCTGATCCACTTTGAAACCCCATTCACATCTGGCAGGGTCCTGATACACTGTGAAAACCCCATACACACCTGGCAGGATCCTGATCCACTTTGAAAAGCCATTCGCATCTGGCAGGATCCTGATCCACTGTGAAAACCCCATACACACCTTGCAGGACCCTGATACACTGTGAAAACCCTGTACACACCTGGCAGATCCTGATGCACTGTGAATCCCCATATACACCTGGCAGGATCCTGGTGCACTGTGAAAAGCCCATACACACCTGGCAGGATCCTGATACACTGTGAAAACCCCATACACACCTGGCAGGAACTTGATACACTGTGAAAACCCCATACACACCTGGCAGGATCCCGATACACTGTGAAAACCCCATACACACCTGTCGGGACCATGATGCACTGTGAAACCCCATGTACCCCAGGCAGGATACTGATACGCAGTGAAACCCCATACACACCTGGCAGGATCCTGATACTCTGTGAAAACCCCATACACACCTGGCAGGAACCTGATTCACTGCGAAAACCCCATACACACCTGGCAGGATCCTGATACACTGTGAAAACCCAATACACACCTGGCAGGATCCTGATACACTGTGAAAACCCCATACACACCGGGCAGGATACTGACACACTGTGAAAACCCCTTACACACCTGGCAGTACACTGATACACTGTGAAAACCACATACATCCCTGGCAGGATCCTGATACACTGTGAAAACTCCATATACAGCTTGAAGGATCCTGATACACTGTGAAAACACCATATACGCCTGGCAGAATCCTGATACACTGTGAAAACCCCATGCACACCTGGCAGCATTCTGTTACACTATTAAAACCCCATACACACCTGGCAGGATACTGTTACACTGTGAAAACCCCATACTCACCTGGCAGGATCCTGTTAGACTGTGAAAACCGCAAACTCATCTGGCAGGGTCCTGATCCACTGTGAAAACCCCATACACACCTGGCAGGACACTGATACAATGTGAATACCCTGCACACACCTGGCAGATCCTGATGCAAAGTCAAACCCCATGCACACCTGGCAGGATCCTGATACACTGTGAAAACCCCATACACAGCTGGCAGGATCCTGATACACTGTGAAAACCCCATACACACCTGGCAGGATCCTGATCCACTTTGAAACCCCATTCACATCTGGCAGGGTCCTGATACACTGTGAAAACCCCATACACACCTGGCAGGATCCTGATACACTGTGATAACCCCATACACACCTGGCAGGATACTGATCTACTGTGAAACCCCATACACACCTGGCAGGATCCTGATCCACTGTGAAAACCCCATACACACCTGGAAGGATCCTGTTACACTGTGAATACCCTGCACACACCTGGCAGATCCTGATGCAATGTGAAACCCCATGCACACCTGGCAGGATCCTGATACACTGTGAAAACCCCATACACACCTGGCAGGATCCTGATACACTGTGAAAATCCCATACACACCTGGCAGGATCCTGATACACTGTGAAAACCCCATACACACCTGGCAGGATCCTGATACACTGTGAAAACCCATACAAACCTGGCAGGATCCTGTTGCATTGTGGAAACCCCATACACATCTGGCAGGATCCTGATACACTGTGAAAACCCCATTCACACCTGGCAGGATCCTGATACACTGTGAAAACCCCATTCACACCTGGCAGGATCCTGATCCACTTTGAAACCCCATTCACATCTGGCAGGGTCCTGATACACTGTGAACATCCCATACACACCTGGCAGGATCCTGATCCACTTTGAAAACACATTCACATCTGGCAGGATCTGATCCACTTTGAAAACCCCATACACACCTGGCAGGACCCTGATACACTGTGAAAACCCTGTACACACCTGGCAGATCCTGATGCACTGTGAAACCCCATACACACCTGGCAGGATCCTGATTCACTGTGAAAACCCCATAAACACCTGGCAGGAATTTGATACACTGTGAAAACCCCATACACACCTGGCAGGATCCAGATCCACTGTGAAAACCCCATACACACCTGGCAGGATCCTGATCCACTGTGAAACCCCATTCAAATCTGTCAGGGTCCTGATACACTGTGAAAACCCCATACACACCTGGCAGGATCCTGATCCACTTTGAAACCCCATTCACATCTGGCAGGATCCTGATCCACTGTGAAAACCCCATACACACCTGGCAGGACCCTGATACACTGTGAAAACCCATACACACCTGGCAGATCCTGATGCACTGTGAAACCCCATACACACCTGGCAGGATCCTGATAAACTGTGAAAACCCCTTACACACCTGGCAGGACCCTGATACATTGTGAAACCCCATACACAACAGGCAGGACACTGATACACTGTGAAAACCCCATACACACCTGGCAGGATCCTGATCCACTGTCAAAAACCCATACACACCTGGCAGGATCCTGATACACTGTGAAAACCCAATACACACCTGGCAGGATCCTGATAAACTGTGAAAATCCGATACACACCGTGCAGGATTCTGATACACTGTGAAAACCCCTTTCACACCTGGCAGGACCCTGATACACTGTGAAAACCCCATACACTCCTGGCAGGATCCTGATACACTGTGAAAACCCCATTCACAGCTTGAAGGATCCTGATACACTGAGAAAACACCATACACGCCTGGCAGGATCCTGATACACTGTGAAAACCCCATGCACACCTGGCAGGATCCTGTTACACTGTGAAAACCCCATACACACCTGGCAGGATACTGTTACAATGTGAAAACCCCATACACACCTGGCAGGATCCGGTTCGACTGTGAAAACCGCAAACTCACCTGGCAGGATCCTGATCCTCTGCGAAAACCCCATACACAGCTGGAAAGATCCTGATACACTGTGAAAACACTGCACACACCTGGCAGATCCTGATGCAATGTGAAACCCCATGCACACCTGGCAGGATCCTGATACACTGTGAAAACCCCATACACACCTGGCAGGACCCTGATACACTGTGAAAACCCCATACACACCTGGCAGGATCCTGCCACACTGTGAAAACCCCATACACACCTGGCAGTATCCTGATACACTGTGAAAACCCATACAAACCTGGCAGGATCCTGATACACTGTGAAAACCCCATACACACCTGGCAGGATCCTGATACACTGTGAAAACCCCATACACACCTGGCAGGACCCTGATACACTGTGAAAACCCCATACACACCTGGCAGGATCCTGATACACTGTGAAAACCCCATACACATCTGGCGGGATCCAGATCCACTGTCAAAACCCCATACACACCTAGAAGGATCCTGATCCACTGTGAAACCCCATACAAAGCTGGCAGGATACTGACACACTGTGAAAACCCCATACACACCTGGAAAAATCCTGACACACTGTGCAACCCCCATACACACCTGGCAGGATCCTGATCCACTGTGAAACCCCATTCAAATCTGGCAGGGTCCTGATACACTGTGAAAACCCCATACACACCTGGCAGGATCCTGATCCACTTTGAAACCCCATTCACATCTGGCAGGATCCTGATCCACTGTGAAAACCCCATACACACCTGGCAGATCCTGATGCACTGTGAAACCCCATACACACCTGGCAGGATCCTGATCCACTTTGAAACCCCATTCACACCTGGCAGGATCCTGATACACTATGATAACCCCAAACACACCTGGCAGGATCCTGATCCACTGTGAAACCCCAAACACACCTGGCAGGATCCTGATCCACTGTGAAATCCCCATACACACCTGGAAGGATCCTGTTACACTGCGGAAACCCCATACACATCTGGCAGGATCCTGATCCACTGTGAAAACCCCATACACACCTAGCAGGATCCTGATCCACTGTGAAAACCCCATACACACCTGGCAGGATCCTGATACACTGTGAAAATCCCATCCACACCGTGCAGGATTCTGATACACTGTGAAAACCCCTTACACACCTGGCAGGCCCCTGATATACTGTGAAAACCCCATACACTCCTGGCAGGATCCTGATACACTGTGAAAACCCCATACACAGCTTGAAGAAATCTGATACACTGAGAAAACACCATACATGCCTGGCAGGATCCTGATACACTGTGAAAACCCCATGCACACCTGGCAGGATCCAGTTACACTGTGAAAACCCCATACACACCTGGCAGGATCCTGATCCTCTGCGAAAACCCCATACACAGCTGAAAGGATCCTGATACACTGTCAAAACACTGCACACACCTGGCAGATCCTGATGCAATGTGAAACCCCATGCACACCTGGCAGGATCCTGATACACTGTGAAAACCCCATACACACCTGGCAGGATCCTGATACACTGTGATAACCCCATACACACCTGGCAGGATACTGATCTACTGTGAAACCCCATACACACCTGGCAGGATCCTGATCCACTGTGAAAACCCCATACACACCTGGAAGGATCCTGTTACACTGTGAATACCCTGCACACACCTGGCAGATCCTGATGCAATGTGAAACCCCATGCACACCTGGCAGGATCCTGATACACTGTGAAAACCCCATACACACCTGGCAGGATCCTGATACACTGTGAAAATCCCATACACACCTGGCAGGATCCTGATACACTGTGAAAACCCCATACACACCTGGCAGGATCCTGATACACTGTGAAAACCCATACAAACCTGGCAGGATCCTGTTGCATTGTGGAAACCCCATACACATCTGGCAGGATCCTGATACACTGTGAAAACCCCATTCACACCTGGCAGGATCCTGATACACTGTGAAAACCCCATTCACACCTGGCAGGATCCTGATCCACTTTGAAACCCCATTCACATCTGGCAGGGTCCTGATACACTGTGAACATCCCATACACACCTGGCAGGATCCTGATCCACTTTGAAAACACATTCACATCTGGCAGGATCTGATCCACTTTGAAAACCCCATACACACCTGGCAGGACCCTGATACACTGTGAAAACCCTGTACACACCTGGCAGATCCTGATGCACTGTGAAACCCCATACACACCTGGCAGGATCCTGATTCACTGTGAAAACCCCATAAACACCTGGCAGGAATTTGATACACTGTGAAAACCCCATACACACCTGGCAGGATCCAGATCCACTGTGAAAACCCCATACACACCTGGCAGGATCCTGATCCACTGTGAAACCCCATTCAAATCTGTCAGGGTCCTGATACACTGTGAAAACCCCATACACACCTGGCAGGATCCTGATCCACTTTGAAACCCCATTCACATCTGGCAGGATCCTGATCAACTGTGAAAACCCCATACACACCTGGCAGGACCCTGATACACTGTGAAAACCCATACACACCTGGCAGATCCTGATGCACTGTGAAACCCCATACACACCTGGCAGGATCCTGATAAACTGTGAAAACCCCTTACACACCTGGCAGGACCCTGATACATTGTGAAACCCCATACACACCAGGCAGGACACTGATACACTGTGAAAACCCCATACACACCTGGCAGGATCCTGATCCACTGTCAAAAACCCATACACACCTGGCAGGATCCTGATACACTGTGAAAACCCAATACACACCTGGCAGGATCCTGATAAACTGTGAAAATCCGATACACACCGTGCAGGATTCTGATACACTGTGAAAACCCCTTTCACACCTGGCAGGACCCTGATACACTGTGAAAACCCCATACACTCCTGGCAGGATCCTGATACACTGTGAAAACCCCATTCACAGCTTGAAGGATCCTGATACACTGAGAAAACACCATACACGCCTGGCAGGATCCTGATACACTGTGAAAACCCCATGCACACCTGGCAGGATCCTGTTACACTGTGAAAACCCCATACACACCTGGCAGGATACTGTTACAATGTGAAAACCCCATACACACCTGGCAGGATCCGGTTCGACTGTGAAAACCGCAAACTCACCTGGCAGGATCCTGATCCTCTGCGAAAACCCCATACACAGCTGGAAAGATCCTGATACACTGTGAAAACACTGCACACACCTGGCAGATCCTGATGCAATGTGAAACCCCATGCACACCTGGCAGGATCCTGATACACTGTGAAAACCCCATACACACCTGGCAGGACCCTGATACACTGTGAAAACCCCATACACACCTGGCAGGATCCTGCCACACTGTGAAAACCCCATACACACCTGGCAGTATCCTGATACACTGTGAAAACCCATACAAACCTGGCAGGATCCTGATACACTGTGAAAACCCCATACACACCTGGCAGGATCCTGATACACTGTGAAAACCCCATACACACCTGGCAGGACCCTGATACACTGTGAAAACCCCATACACACCTGGCAGGATCCTGATACACTGTGAAAACCCCATACACATCTGGCGGGATCCAGATCCACTGTCAAAACCCCATACACACCTAGAAGGATCCTGATCCACTGTGAAACCCCATACAAAGCTGGCAGGATACTGACACACTGTGAAAACCCCATACACACCTGGAAAAATCCTGATACACTGTGCAACCCCCATACACACCTGGCAGGATCCTGATCCACTGTGAAACCCCATTCAAATCTGTCAGGGTCCTGATACACTGTGAAAACCCCATACACACCTGGCAGGATCCTGATCCACTTTGAAACCCCATTCACATCTGGCAGGATCCTGATCCACTGTGAAAACCCCATACACACCTGGCAGATCCTGATGCACTGTGAAACCCCATACACACCTGGCAGGATCCTGATCCACTTTGAAACCCCATTCACACCTGGCAGGATCCTGATACACTATGATAACCCCAAACACACCTGGCAGGATCCTGATCCACTGTGAAACCCCAAACACACCTGGCAGGATCCTGATCCACTGTGAAATCCCCATACACACCTGGAAGGATCCTGTTACACTGCGGAAACCCCATACACATCTGGCAGGATCCTGATCCACTGTGAAAACCCCATACACACCTAGCAGGATCCTGATCCACTGTGAAAACCCCATACACACCTGGCAGGATCCTGATAAACTGTGAAAATCCCATCCACACCGTGCAGGATTCTGATACACTGTGAAAACCCCTTACACACCTGGCAGGCCCCTGATATACTGTGAAAACCCCATACACTCCTGGCAGGATCCTGATACACTGTGAAAACCCCATACACAGCTTGAAGAATCCTGATACACTGAGAAAACACCATACATGCCTGGCAGGATCCTGATACACTGTGAAAACCCCATGCACACCTGGCAGGATCCAGTTACACTGTGAAAACCCCATACACACCTGGCAGGATCCTGATCCTCTGCGAAAACCCCATACACAGCTGGAAGGATCCTGATACACTGTCAAAACACTGCACACACCTGGCAGATCCTGATGCAATGTGAAACCCCATGCACACCTGGCAGGATCCTGATACACTGTGAAAACCCCATACACACCTGGCAGGATCCTGATACACTGTGATAACCCCATACACACCTGGCAGGATACTGATCTACTGTGAAACCCCATACACACCTGGCAGGATCCTGATCCACTGTGAAAACCCCATACACACCTGGAAGGATCCTGTTACACTGTGAATACCCTGCACACAACTGGCAGATCCTGATGCAATGTGAAACCCCATGCACACCTGGCAGGATCCTGATACACTGTGAAAACCCCATACACACCTGGCAGGATCCTGATACACTGTGAAAATCCCATACACACCTGGCAGGATCCTTATACACTGTGAAAACCCCATACACACCTGGCAGGATCCTGATACACTGTGAAAACCCATACAAACCTGGCAGGATCCTGTTGCATTGTGGAAACCCCATACACATCTGGCAGGATCCTGATACACTGTGAAAACCCCATTCACACCTGGCAGGATCCTGATACACTGTGAAAACCCCATTCACACCTGGCAGGATCCTGATCCACTTTGAAACCCCATTCACATCTGGCAGGGTCCTGATACACTGTGAACATCCCATACACACCTGGCAGGATCCTGATCCACTTTGAAAACACATTCACATCTGGCAGGATCTGATCCACTTTGAAAACCCCATACACACCTGGCAGGACCCTGATACACTGTGAAAACCCTGTACACACCTGGCAGATCCTGATGCACTGTGAAACCCCATACACACCTGGCAGGATCCTGATTCACTGTGAAAACCCCATAAACACCTGGCAGGAATTTGATACACTGTGAAAACCCCATACACACCTGGCAGGATCCAGATCCACTGTGAAAACCCCATACACACCTGGCAGGATCCTGATCCACTGTGAAACCCCATTCAAATCTGTCAGGGTCCTGATACACTGTGAAAACCCCATACACACCTGGCAGGATCCTGATCCACTTTGAAACCCCATTCACATCTGGCAGGATCCTGATCCACTGTGAAAACCCCATACACACCTGGCAGGACCCTGATACACTGTGAAAACCCATACACACCTGGCAGATCCTGATGCACTGTGAAACCCCATACACACCTGGCAGGATCCTGATAAACTGTGAAAACCCCTTACACACCTGGCAGGACCCTGATACATTGTGAAACCCCATACACACCAGGCAGGACACTGATACACTGTGAAAACCCCATACACACCTGGCAGGATCCTGATCCACTGTCAAAAACCCATACACACCTGGCAGGATCCTGATACACTGTGAAAACCCAATACACACCTGGCAGGATCCTGATAAACTGTGAAAATCCGATACACACCGTGCAGGATTCTGATACACTGTGAAAACCCCTTTCACACCTGGCAGGACCCTGATACACTGTGAAAACCCCATACACTCCTGGCAGGATCCTGATACACTGTGAAAACCCCATTCACAGCTTGAAGGATCCTGATACACTGAGAAAACACCATACACGCCTGGCAGGATCCTGATACACTGTGAAAACCCCATGCACACCTGGCAGGATCCTGTTACACTGTGAAAACCCCATACACACCTGGCAGGATACTGTTACAATGTGAAAACCCCATACACACCTGGCAGGATCCGGTTCGACTGTGAAAACCGCAAACTCACCTGGCAGGATCCTGATCCTCTGCGAAAACCCCATACACAGCTGGAAAGATCCTGATACACTGTGAAAACACTGCACACACCTGGCAGATCCTGATGCAATGTGAAACCCCATGCACACCTGGCAGGATCCTGATACACTGTGAAAACCCCATACACACCTGGCAGGACTCTGATACACTGTGAAAACCCCATACACACCTGGCAGGATCCTGCCACACTGTGAAAACCCCATACACACCTGGCAGTATCCTGATACACTGTGAAAACCCATACAAACCTGGCAGGATCCTGATACACTGTGAAAACCCCATACACACCTGGCAGGATCCTGATACACTGTGAAAACCCCATACACACCTGGCAGGACCCTGATACACTGTGAAAACCCCATACACACCTGGCAGGATCCTGACACACTGTGAAAACCCCATACACATCTGGCGGGATCCAGATCCACTGTCAAAACCCCATACACACCTAGAAGGATCCTGATCCACTGTGAAACCCCATACAAAGCTGGCAGGATACTGACACACTGTGAAAACCCCATACACACCTGGAAAAATCCTGACACACTGTGCAACCCCCATACACACCTGGCAGGATCCTGATCCACTGTGAAACCCCATTCAAATCTGGCAGGGTCCTGATACACTGTGAAAACCCCATACACACCTGGCAGGATCCTGATCCACTTTGAAACCCCATTCACATCTGGCAGGATCCTGATCCACTGTGAAAACCCCATACACACCTGGCAGATCCTGATGCACTGTGAAACCCCATACACACCTGGCAGGATCCTGATCCACTTTGAAACCCCATTCACACCTGGCAGGATCCTGATACACTATGATAACCCCAAACACACCTGGCAGGATCCTGATCCACTGTGAAACCCTAAACACACCTGGCAGGATCCTGATCCACTGTGAAATCCCCATACACACCTGGAAGGATCCTGTTACACTGCGGAAACCCCATACACATCTGGCAGGATCCTGATCCACTGTGAAAACCCCATACACACCTAGCAGGATCCTGATCCACTGTGAAAACCCCATACACACCTGGCAGGATCCTGATACACTGTGAAAATCCCATCCACACCGTGCAGGATTCTGATACACTGTGAAAACCCCTTACACACCTGGCAGGCCCCTGATATACTGTGAAAACCCCATACACTCCTGGCAGGATCCTGATACACTGTGAAAACCCCATACACAGCTTGAAGAATCCTGATACACTGAGAAAACACCATACATGCCTGGCAGGATCCTGATACACTGTGAAAACCCCATGCACACCTGGCAGGATCCAGTTACACTGTGAAAACCCCATACACACCTGGCAGGATCCTGATCCTCTGCGAAAACCCCATACACAGCTGGAAGGATCCTGATACACTGTCAAAACACTGCACACACCTGGCAGGATCCTGATACACTGTGAAAACTCCATACACAGCTTGAAGGATCCTGATCCACTTTGAAACCCCATTCACATCTGGCAGGATCCTGATCCACTGTGAAAACCCCATACACACCTGGCAGATCCTGATGCACTGTGAAACCCCATACACACCTGGCAGGATCCTGATCCACTTTGAAACCCCGTTCACACCTGGCAGGATCCTGATACACTATGATAACCCCAAACACACCTGGCAGGATCCTGATCCACTGTGAAACCCCAAACACACCTGGAAGGATCCTGTTACACTGCGGAAACCCCATACACATCTGGCAGGATCCTGATCCACTGTGAAAACCCCATACACACCTAGCAGGATCCTGATCCACTGTGAAAACCCCATACACACCTTGCAGGATCCTGATCCACTGTGAAAACCCCATACACACCTGGCAGGATCCTGATACACTGTGAAAATCCCATCCACACCGTGCAGGATTCTGATACACTGTGAAAACCCCTTACACACCTGGCAGGACCCTGATGTACTGTGAAAACCCCATACACTCGTGGCAGGATCCTGATACACTGTGAAAACCCCATACACAGCTTGAAGAATCCTGATACACTGTGAAAACCCCATGCACACCTGGCAGGATCCAGTTCCACTGTGAAAACCCCATACACACCTGGCAGGATCCTGATCCTCTGAGAAAACCCCATACACAGCTGGAAGGATCCTGATACACTGTCAAAACACTGCACACACCTGGCAGATCCTGATGCAATGTGAAAGCCCATGCACACCTGGCAGGATCCTGATACACTGTGAAAACCCATACACACCTGGCAGGACCCTGATACACTGTGAAAACCCCATACACACCTGGCAGGATCCTGATACACTGTGAAAACCCCATACACACCTGGCAGGATCCTGATGCACTGTGAAAACCCATACAAACCTGGCAGGATCCTGTTACATTGTGGAAACCCCATACACATCTGGCAGGATCCTGATACACTGTGAAAACCACATTCACACCTGGCAGGATCCTGATCCACTGTGAAACCCCATACACACCTGGCAGGATCCTGTTACACTGTGGAACCTCTTACACATCTGGCAGGATCATGATCCACTGTGAAAACCCCATACACACCTGGCAGGATCCTGATCCACTGTGAAAACCCCATACACACCTGGCAGATTCTGATCCACTGTGAAAACCCCATAGAACCTGGCAGGATCCTGATACACTGTGAAAACCCCATAGACACCTGGCAGGTTCCTGATCCACTATGAAACCCCCATACACACCTGGCAGGATCCTGATACACTGTGAAAACCCCATTCACACCTGGCAGGATCCTGATCCACTGTGAAAACCCCATTCACACCTGGCAGGATCTGATCCACTGTGAAACCCCATTCACACCTGGCAGGATCCTGATAAACTGTGAAAACCCCATTCACATCTGGCAGAATCCTGATAAACTGTGAAAACCCCATTCACACCTGGCAGGATCCTGGTACATTGTGAAACCCCAGACACACCTGGCAGTATCCTGATACTCTGTGAAACCACAGACACACTTGGCGGGATCCTGATACACTGTGAAACCCCCATACACACCTGGCAGGATCCTGAACCACTGTGAAAACACCCAAACACACCTGGCAGGATCCTGATCCACCTTGAAATCCCATTCACATCTGGCAGGGTCCTGAAACACTGTGAAAACCCCATACACACCTGGCAGGATCCTGCTCCACTTTGAAAAGCCATTCGCATCTGGCAGGATCCTGATCCACTGTGAAAACCCCGTACACACCTTGCAGGACCCTGATACACTGTGAAAACCCTTTACACACCTGGCAGATCCTGTTGCACTGTGAAACTCCATACACACCTGGCAGGATCCTGTTACAATGTGAAAACCACTTACACACCTGGCAGGACCCTGATACACTGTGAAAACCCATACACACCTGGCAGGACACTGATACACTGTGAAAACCCCATACACACCTGGCAGGATTCTGATACACTTTCAAAACCCCATACACACCTGGCAGGATCCTGATATACTGTGAAAACCTCTTACACATCTGGCAGGATCATGATCCACTGTGAAAACCCCATACACACCTGGCAGGATCCTGATCCACTGTGAAAACCCCATACACACCTGGCAGATCCTGATCCACTGTGAAAACCCCATAGACACCTGGCAGGATCCTGATACACTGTGAAAACCCCATACACACCTGGCAGGTTCCTGATACACTATGAAACCCCCATACACACCTGGCAGGATCCTGATACACTGTGAAAACCCCATTCACACCTGGCAGGATCTGATCCACTGTGAAACCCCATTCACACCTGGCAGGATCCTGATAAACTGTGAAAACCCCATTCACATCTGGCAGAATCCTGATAAACCGTGAAAACCCCATTCACACCTGGCAGGATCCTGATACATTGTGAAACCCCAGACACACCTGGCAGTATCCTGATACACTGTGAAACCACAGACACACCTAGCAGGATCCTGATCCACTTTGAAACCCAATACACATCTGGCAGGGTCCTGATACACTGTGAAAACCCCATACACACCTGGCAGGATCCTGATCCACTTTGAAAAGCCATTCGCATCTGGCAGGATCCTGATCCACTGTGAAAACCCCATACACACCTTGCAGGACCCTGATACACTATGAAAACCCTGTACACACCTGGCAGATCCTGATGCACTGTGAAACTCCATACACACCTGGCAGGATCCTGTTACACTGTGAAAACCACTTACACACCTGGCATGATCCTGATCCTCTGTGAAAACCCCATACACACCTGGCAGGAACCTGATTCACTGCGAAAACCCCATACACACCTGGCAGGATCCTGATCCACTGTGAAAACCCCATACACACCTGGCATGATCCTGATACACTGTGATAACCCCATACACACCTGGCAGGATACTGATCTACTGTGAAACCCCATACACACCTGGCAGGATCCTGATCCACTGTGAAAACCCAATACACACCTGGAAGGATCCTCTTACACTGTGGAAAACCCATACACATCTGGCCGGATCCTGATACACTGTGAAAACCACATGCACACCTGGCAGGATCCTGATACACTGTGAAAACCCCATACACACCTGGCAGGATACTGATCTACTGTGAAACCCCATACACACCTGGCAGGATCCTGATCCACTGTGAAAACCCAATACACACCTGGAAGGATCCTGATCCACTGTGAAAACCCCATACACACCTGGCCGGATCCTGATACACTGTGAAAACCACATGCACACCTGGCAGGATCCTGATACACTGTGAAAACCCCATACACACCTGGCAGGATACTGATCTACTGTGAAACCCCATACACACCTGGCAGGATCCTGATCCACTGTGAAAACCCCATACACACCTGGAAGGATCCTGTTACACTGTGGAAACCCCATACACATCTGGCAGGATCCTGATCCACTGTGAAAACCCCTTACACACCAGGCAGGATACTGGTACACTGTGAAAACCCCTTACACACCTGGCAGGACCCTGATACACTGTGAAAACCACATACACACCTAGCAGGATCCTGATGCACTGTGAAAACTCCATACACAGCTTGAAGGATCCTGATACACTGTGAAAACACCAGATACGCCTGGCAGAATCCTGATACACTGTGAAAACCCCAGACACACCTGGCAGCATCCTGTTACACTATGAAAACCCCATACACACCTGGCAGGATAATGTTGCACTGTGAAAACCCCATACACACCTGGCAGGATCCTGTTAGACTGTGAAAACCGCAAACTAACCTGGCAGGGTCCTGAAACACTGTGAAAACCCCATACACACCTGGCAGGACACTGATACACTGTGAATACCCTGCACACACCTGGCAGATCCTGATGCAATGTGAAACCCCATGCACACCTGGCAGGATCCTGATACACTGTGAAAACCCCATACACAGCTGGCAGAATCCTGATACACTGTGAAAACCCCATTCACACCTGGCAGGATCCTGATCCACTTTGAAACCCCATTCACATCTGGCAGGGTCCTGATACACTGTGAACATCCCATACACACCTGGCAGGATCCTGATCCACTGTGAAACCCCATACAAAGCTGGCAGGATACTGACACACTGTGAAAAGCCCATACACACCTGGAAAAATCCTGACACACTGTGCAACCCCCATACACACCTGGCAGGATCCTGATCCACTGTGAAACCCCATTCACATCTGGCAGGGTCCTGATACACTGTGAAAACCCCATACACACCTGGCAGGATCCTGATCCACATTGAAACCCCATTCACATCTGGCAGGATCCTGATCCACTGTGAAAACCCCATACACACCTGGCAGATCCTGATGCACTGTGAAACCCCATACACACCTGGCAGGATCCTGATCCACTTTGAAACCCCATTCACACCTGGCAGGATCCTGATACACTATGATAACCCCAAACACAACTGGCAGGATCCTGATCCACTGTGAAACCCCAAACACACTAGGCAGGATCCTGATCCACTGTGAAATCCCCATACACACCTGGAAGGATCCTGTTACACTGCGGAAACCCCATACACATCTGGCAGGATCCTGATCCACTGTGAAAACCCCATACACACCTAGCAGGATCCTGATCCACTGTGAAAACCCCATACACACCTGGCAGGATCCTGATACACTGTTGAAACCCCATACACACCTGGCAGGATCCTGATACACTGTGAAAATCCCATCCACACCGTGCAGGATTCTGATACACTGTGAAAACCCCTTACACACCTGGCAGGACCCTGATATACTGTGAAAACCCCATACACTCCTGGCAAGATCCTGATACACTGTGAAAACCCCATACACAGCTTGAAGGATCCTGATACACTGAGAAAACACCATACACGCCTGGCAGGATCCTGATACACTGTGAAAACCCCATGCACACCTGGCAGGATCCTGTTACACTGTGAAAACCCCATACACACCTGGCAGGATCCTGATCCTCTGCGAAAACCCCATACACAGCTGGAAGGATCCTGATACACTGTCAAAACACTGCACACACCTGGCAGGATCCTGATGCACTGTGAAAACCCATACAAACCTGGCAGGATCCTGTTACATTGTGGAAACCCCATACACATCTGGCAGGATCCTGATAAACTGTGAAAACCCCATTCACACCTGGCAGGATCCTGATCCACTGTGAAACCCCATACACACCTGGCAGGATCCTGTTACACTGTGGAACCTCTTACACATCTGGCAGGATCATGATCCACTGTGAAAACCCCATACACACCTGGCAGGATCCTGATCCACTGTGAAAACCCCATACACACCTGGCAGATTCTGATCCACTGTGAAAACCCCATAGACACCTGGCAGGATCCTGATACACTGTGAAAACCCCATACACACCTGGCAGGTTCCTGATACACTATGAAACCCCCATACACACCTGGCAGGATCCTGATACACTGTGAAAACCCCATTCACACCTGGCAGGATCCTGATCCACTGTTAAAACCCCATTCACACCTGGCAGGATCTGATCCACTGTGAAACCCCATTCACACCTGGCAGGATCCTGATAAACTGTGAAAACCCCATTCACATCTGGCAGAATCCTGATAAACTGTGAAAACCCCATTCACACCTGGCAGGTTCCTGGTACATTGTGAAACCCCAGACACACCTGGCAGTATCCTGATACACTGTGAAACCACAGACACACTTGGCGGGATCCTGATACACTTTGAAACCCCATTCACATCTGGCAGGGTCCTGATGCACTGTGAAAACCCCATACACACCTGGCAGGATCCTGATCCACTTTGAAAAGCCATTCGCATCTGGCAGGATCCTGATCCACTGTGAAAACCCCATACACACCTTGCAGGACCCTGATACACTGTGAAAACCCTGTACACACCTGGCAGATCCTGTTGCACTGTGAAACTCCATACACACCTGGCAGGATCCTGTTGCACTGTGAAAACCACTTACACACCTGGCAGGACCCTGATACACTGTGAAAACCCATACACACCTGGCAGGACACTGATACACTGTGAAAACCCCATACACACCTGGCAGGATCCTGATACACTGTCAAAACCCCATACACACCTGGCAGGATCCTGGTACATTGTGAAAACCTCTTACACATCTGGCAGGATCATGATCCACTGTGAAAACCCCATACACACCTGGCAGGATCCTGATCCACTGTGAAAACCCCATACACACCTGGCAGATCCTGATCCACTGTGAAAACCCCATTCACACCTGGCAGGATCCTGATCCACTGTGAAACCCCATACACACCTGGCAGGATCCTGTTACACTGTGGAACCTCTTACACATCTGGCAGGATCATGATCCACTGTGAAAACCCCATACACACCTGGCAGGATCCTGATCCACTGTGAAAACCCCATACACACCTGGCAGATTCTGATCCACTGTGAAAACCCCATAGACACCTGGCAGGATCCTGATACACTGTGAAAACCCCATACACACCTGGCAGGTTCCTGATACACTATGAAACCCCCATACACACCTGGCAGGATCCTGATACACTGTGAAAACCCCATTCACACCTGGCAGGATCCTGATCCACTGTTAAAACCCCATTCACACCTGGCAGGATCTGATCCACTGTGAAACCCCATTCACACCTGGCTGGATCCTGATAAACTGTGAAAACCCCATTCACATCTGGCAGAATCCTGATAAACTGTGAAAACCCCATTCACACCTGGCAGGTTCCTGGTACATTGTGAAACACCAGACACACCTGGCAGTATCCTGATACACTGTGAAACCACAGACACACTTGGCGGGATCCTGATACACTTTGAAACCCCATTCACATCTGGCAGGGTCCTGATGCACTGTGAAAACTCCATACACACCTGGCAGGATCCTGATCCACTTTGAAAAGCCATTCGCATCTGGCAGGATCCTGATCCACTGTGAAAACCCCATACACACCTTGCAGGACCCTGATACACTGTGAAAACCCTGTACACACCTGGCAGATCCTGTTGCACTGTGAAACTCCATACACACCTGGCAGGATCCTGTTGCACTGTGAAAACCACTTACACACCTGGCAGGACCCTGATACACTGTGAAAACCCATACACACCTGGCAGGACACTGATACACTGTGAAAACCCCATACACACCTGGCAGGATCCTGATACACTGTCAAAACCCCATACACACCTGGCAGGATCCTGGTACATTGTGAAAACCTCTTACACATCTGGCAGGATCATGATCCACTGTGAAAACCCCATACACACCTGGCAGGATCCTGATCCACTGTGAAAACCCCATACACACCTGGCAGATCCTGATCCACTGTGAAAACCCCATAGACACCTAGCAGGATCCTGATACACTGTGAAAACCCCATACACACCTGGCAGGTTCCTGATACACTATGAAACCCCCATACACACCTGGCAGGATCCTGATACACTGTGAAAACCCCATTCACACCTGGCAGGATCTGATCCACTGTGAAACCCCATTCACACCTGGCAGGATCCTGATAAACTGTGAAAACCCCATTCACATCTGGCAGAATCCTGATAAACTGTGAAAACCCCATTCACACCTGGCAGGATCCTGATACATTGTGAAACCCCAGACACACCTGGCAGTATCCTGATACACTGTGAAACCACAGACACACCGAGCAGGATCCTGATCCACTTTGAAACCCAATTCACATCTGGCAGGGTCCTGATACACTGTGAAAACCCCATACACACCTTGCAGGACCCTGATACACTGTGAAAACCCTGTACACACCTGGCAGATCCTGATGCACTGTGAAAATCCATACACACCTGGCAGGATCCTGTTACACTGTGAAAACCACTTACACACCTGGCAGGATCCTGATACTCTGTGAAAACCCCATACACACCTGGCAGGAACCTGATTCACTGCGAAAACCCCATACACACCTGGCAGGATCCTGATCCACTGTGAAAACCGCATACACACCTGGCAGGATCCTGATACACTGTGATAACCCCATACACACCTGGCAGGATACTGATCTGCTGTGAAACCCCATACACACCTGGCAGGATCCTGATCCACTGTGAAAACCCAATACACACCTGGAAGGATCCTGTTACACTGTGGAAACCCCATACACATCTGGCAGGATCCTGATCCACTGTGAAAACCCCATACACACCTGGCAGGATCCTGATCCACTGTGAAAACCCCATACACACCTGGCAGGATCCTGATACACTGTGAAAACCACATGCACACCTGGCAGGATCCTGATACACTGTGAAAACCCCATACACACCTGGCAGGATACTGATCTACTGTGAAACCCCATACACACCTGGCAGGATCCTGATCCACTGTGAAAACCCCATACACACCTGGAAGGATCCTGTTACACTGTGGAAACCCCATACACATCTGGCAGGATCCTGATCCACTGTGAAAACCCCATACACACCGGGCAGGATACTGGTACACTGTGAAAATCCCGTACACACCTGGCAGGACCCTGATACACTGTGAAAACCACATACACATCTGGCAGGATCCTGATGCACTGTGAAAACTCCATACACAGCTTGAAGGATCCTGATACACTGTGAAAACACCAGATACGCCTGGCAGAATCCTGATACACTGTGAAAACCCCAGACACACCTGGCAGCATCCTGTTACACTATGAAAACCCCATACACACCTGGCAGGACCCTGATACACTATGAAAACCCTGTACACACCTGGCAGTTCCTGATGCACTGTGAAACTCCATACACACCTGGCAGGATCCTGTTACACTGTGGAAACCCCATACACATCTGGCAGGATCCTGATAAACTGTGAAAACCCCATTCACACCTGGCAGGATCCTGATCCACTGTGAAACCCCATACACACCTGGCAGGATCCTGTTACACTGTGGAACCTCTTACACATCTGGCAGGATCATGATCCACTGTGAAAACCCCATACACACCTGGCAGGATCCTGATCCACTGTGAAAACCCCATACACACCTGGCAGATTCTGATCCACTGTGAAAACCCCATAGACACCTGGCAGGATCCTGATACACTGTGAAAACCCCATACACACCTGGCAGGTTCCTGATACACTATGAAACCCCCATACACACCTGGCAGGATCCTGATACACTGTGAAAACCCCATTCACACCTGGCAGGATCCTGATCCACTGTTAAAACCCCATTCACACCTGGCAGGATCTGATCCACTGTGAAACCCCATTCACACCTGGCAGGATCCTGATAAACTGTGAAAACCCCATTCACATCTGGCAGAATCCTGATAAACTGTGAAAACCCCATTCACACCTGGCAGGTTCCTGGTACATTGTGAAACCCCAGACACACCTGGCAGTATCCTGATACACTGTGAAACCACAGACACACTTGGCGGGATCCTGATACACTTTGAAACCCCATTCACATCTGGCAGGGTCCTGATGCACTGTGAAAACCCCATACACACCTGGCAGGATCCTGATCCACTTTGAAAAGCCATTCGCATCTGGCAGGATCCTGATCCACTGTGAAAACCCCATACACACCTTGCAGGACCCTGATACACTGTGAAAACCCTGTACACACCTGGCAGATCCTGTTGCACTGTGAAACTCCATACACACCTGGCAGGATCCTGTTGCACTGTGAAAACCACTTACACACCTGGCAGGACCCTGATACACTGTGAAAACCCATACACACCTGGCAGGACACTGATACACTGTGAAAACCCCATACACACCTGGCAGGATCCTGATACACTGTCAAAACCCCATACACACCTGGCAGGATCCTGGTACATTGTGAAAACCTCTTACACATCTGGCAGGATCATGATCCACTGTGAAAACCCCATACACACCTGGCAGGATCCTGATCCACTGTGAAAACCCCATACACACCTGGCAGATCCTGATCCACTGTGAAAACCCCATTCACACCTGGCAGGATCCTGATCCACTGTGAAACCCCATACACACCTGGCAGGATCCTGTTACACTGTGGAACCTCTTACACATCTGGCAGGATCATGATCCACTGTGAAAACCCCATACACACCTGGCAGGATCCTGATCCACTGTGAAAACCCCATACACACCTGGCAGATTCTGATCCACTGTGAAAACCCCATAGACACCTGGCAGGATCCTGATACACTGTGAAAACCCCATACACACCTGGCAGGTTCCTGATACACTATGAAACCCCCATACACACCTGGCAGGATCCTGATACACTGTGAAAACCCCATTCACACCTGGCAGGATCCTGATCCACTGTTAAAACCCCATTCACACCTGGCAGGATCTGATCCACTGTGAAACCCCATTCACACCTGGCTGGATCCTGATAAACTGTGAAAACCCCATTCACATCTGGCAGAATCCTGATAAACTGTGAAAACCCCATTCACACCTGGCAGGTTCCTGGTACATTGTGAAACACCAGACACACCTGGCAGTATCCTGATACACTGTGAAACCACAGACACACTTGGCGGGATCCTGATACACTTTGAAACCCCATTCACATCTGGCAGGGTCCTGATGCACTGTGAAAACTCCATACACACCTGGCAGGATCCTGATCCACTTTGAAAAGCCATTCGCATCTGGCAGGATCCTGATCCACTGTGAAAACCCCATACACACCTTGCAGGACCCTGATACACTGTGAAAACCCTGTACACACCTGGCAGATCCTGTTGCACTGTGAAACTCCATACACACCTGGCAGGATCCTGTTGCACTGTGAAAACCACTTACACACCTGGCAGGACCCTGATACACTGTGAAAACCCATACACACCTGGCAGGACACTGATACACTGTGAAAACCCCATACACACCTGGCAGGATCCTGATACACTGTCAAAACCCCATACACACCTGGCAGGATCCTGGTACATTGTGAAAACCTCTTACACATCTGGCAGGATCATGATCCACTGTGAAAACCCCATACACACCTGGCAGGATCCTGATCCACTGTGAAAACCCCATACACACCTGGCAGATCCTGATCCACTGTGAAAACCCCATAGACACCTAGCAGGATCCTGATACACTGTGAAAACCCCATACACACCTGGCAGGTTCCTGATACACTATGAAACCCCCATACACACCTGGCAGGATCCTGATACACTGTGAAAACCCCATTCACACCTGGCAGGATCTGATCCACTGTGAAACCCCATTCACACCTGGCAGGATCCTGATAAACTGTGAAAACCCCATTCACATCTGGCAGAATCCTGATAAACTGTGAAAACCCCATTCACACCTGGCAGGATCCTGATACATTGTGAAACCCCAGACACACCTGGCAGTATCCTGATACACTGTGAAACCACAGACACACCGAGCAGGATCCTGATCCACTTTGAAACCCAATTCACATCTGGCAGGGTCCTGATACACTGTGAAAACCCCATACACACCTTGCAGGACCCTGATACACTGTGAAAACCCTGTACACACCTGGCAGATCCTGATGCACTGTGAAAATCCATACACACCTGGCAGGATCCTGTTACACTGTGAAAACCACTTACACACCTGGCAGGATCCTGATACTCTGTGAAAACCCCATACACACCTGGCAGGAACCTGATTCACTGCGAAAACCCCATACACACCTGGCAGGATCCTGATCCACTGTGAAAACCGCATACACACCTGGCAGGATCCTGATACACTGTGATAACCCCATACACACCTGGCAGGATACTGATCTGCTGTGAAACCCCATACACACCTGGCAGGATCCTGATCCACTGTGAAAACCCAATACACACCTGGAAGGATCCTGTTACACTGTGGAAACCCCATACACATCTGGCAGGATCCTGATCCACTGTGAAAACCCCATACACACCTGGCAGGATCCTGATCCACTGTGAAAACCCCATACACACCTGGCAGGATCCTGATACACTGTGAAAACCACATGCACACCTGGCAGGATCCTGATACACTGTGAAAACCCCATACACACCTGGCAGGATACTGATCTACTGTGAAACCCCATACACACCTGGCAGGATCCTGATCCACTGTGAAAACCCCATACACACCTGGAAGGATCCTGTTACACTGTGGAAACCCCATACACATCTGGCAGGATCCTGATCCACTGTGAAAACCCCATACACACCGGGCAGGATACTGGTACACTGTGAAAATCCCGTACACACCTGGCAGGACCCTGATACACTGTGAAAACCACATACACATCTGGCAGGATCCTGATGCACTGTGAAAACTCCATACACAGCTTGAAGGATCCTGATACACTGTGAAAACACCAGATACGCCTGGCAGAATCCTGATACACTGTGAAAACCCCAGACACACCTGGCAGCATCCTGTTACACTATGAAAACCCCATACACACCTGGCAGGACCCTGATACACTATGAAAACCCTGTACACACCTGGCAGATCCTGATGCACTGTGAAACTCCATACACACCTGGCAGGATCCTGTTACACTGTGAAAACCACTTACACACCTGGCAGGATCCTGATACTCTGTGAAAACCCCATACACACCTGGCAGGAACCTGATTCACTGCGAAAACCCCATACACACCTGGCAGGATCCTGATCCACTGTGAAAACCCCATACACACCTGGCAGGATCCTGATACACTGTGAAAACCACATGCACACCTGGCAGGATCCTGATACACTGTGAAAACCCCATACACACCTGGCAGGATACTGATCTACTGTGAAACCCCATACACACCTGGCAGGATCCTGATCCACTGTGAAAACCCCATACACACCTGGAAGGATCCTGTTACACTGTGGAAACCCCATACACATCTGGCAGGATCCTGATCCACTGTGAAAACCCCATACACACCGGGCAGGATACTGGTACACTGTGAAAATCCCTTACACACCTGGCAGGACCCTGATACACTGTGAAAACCACATACACACCTGGCAGGATCCTGATGCACTGTGAAAACTCCATACACAGCTTGAAGGATCCTGATACACTGTGAAAACACCAGATACGCCTGGCAGAATCCTGATACACTGTGAAAACCCCAGACACACCTGGCAGCATCCTGTTACACTATGAAAACCCCATACACACCTGGCAGGACCCTGATACACTATGAAAACCCTGTACACACCTGGCAGATCCTGATGCACTGTGAAACTCCATACACACCTGGCAGGATCCTGTTACACTGTGAAAACCACTTACACACCTGGCAGGATCCTGATACTCTGTGAAAACCCCATACACACCTGGCAGGAACCTGATTCACTGCGAAAACCCCATACACACCTGGCAGGATCCTGATACACTGTGAAAACCACATGCACACCTGGCAGGATCCTGATACACTGTGAAAACCCCATACACACCTGGCAGGATACTGATCTACTGTGAAACCCCATACACACCTGGCAGGATCCTGATCCACTGTGAAAACCCCATACACACCTGGAAGGATCCTGTTACACTGTGGAAGCCCCATACACATCTGGCAGGATCCTGATCCACTGTGAAAACCCCTTACACACCGGGCAGGATACTGGTACACTGTGAAAACCCCTTACACACCTGGCAGGACCCTGATACACTGTGAAAACTCCATACACAGCTTGAAGGATCCTGATACATTGTGAAAACACCAGATACGCCTGGCAGAATCCTGATACACTGTGAAAACCCCAGACACACCTGGCAGCATCCTGTTACACTATGAAAACCCCATACACACCTGGCAGGATAATGTTGCACTGTGAAAACCCCATACACACCTGGCAGGATCCTGTTAGACTGTGAAAACCGCAAACTAACCTGGCAGGGTCCTGAAACACTGTGAAAACCCCATACACACCTGGCAGGACACTGATACACTGTGAAAACCCTGCACACACCTGGCAGATCCTGATGCAATGTGAAACCCCATGCACACCTGGCAGGATCCTGATACACTGTGAAAACCCCATACACAGCTGGCAGGATCCTGATGCACTGTGAAAACCCCATTCACACCTGGCAGGATCCTGATCCACTTTGAAACCCCATTCACATCTGGCAGGGTCCTGATACACTGTGAACATCCCATACACACCTGGCAGGATCCTGATCCACTGTGAAACCCCATACAAAGCTGGCAGGATACTGACACACTGTGAAAAGCCCATACACACCTGGAAAAATCCTGACACACTGTGCAACCCCCATACACACCTGGCAGGATCCTGATCCACTGTGAAACCCCATTCACATCTGGCAGGGTCCTGATACACTGTGAAAACCCCATACACACCTGGCAGGATCCTGATCCACTTTGAAACCCCATTCACATCTGGCAGGATCCTGATCCACTGTGAAAACCCCATACACACCTGGCAGATCCTGATGCACTGTGAAACCCCATACACACCTGGCAGGATCCTGATCCACTTTGAAACCCCATTCACACCTGGCAGGATCCTGATACACTATGAAAACCCCAAACACACCTGGCAGGATCCTGATCCACTGTGAAACCCCAAACACACTTCGCAGGATCCTGATCCACTGTGAAATCCCCATACACACCTGGAAGGATCCTGTTACACTGCGGAAACCCCATACACATCTGGCAGGATCCTGATCCACTGTGAAAACCCCATACACACCTAGCAGGATCCTGATCCACTGTGAAAACCCCATACACACCTGGCAGGATTCTGATACACTGTTGAAACCCCATACACACCTGGCAGGATCCTGATACACTGTGAAAATCCCATCCACACCGTGCAGGATTCTGATACACTGTGAAAACCCCTTACACACCTGGCAGGATCCTGATATACCGTGAAAACCCCATACACTCCTGGCAAGATCCTGATACACTGTGAAAACCCCATACACAGCTTGAAGGATCCTGATACACTGAGAAAACACCATACACGCCTGGCAGGATCCTGATACACTGTGAAAACCCCATGCACACCTGGCAGGATCCTGTTGCACTGTGAAAACCCCATACGCACCTGGCAGGATCCTGATCCTCTGCGAAAACCCCATACACAGCTGGAAGGATCCTGATACACTGTCAAAACACTGCACACACCTGGCAGGATCCTGATGCACTGTGAAAACCCATACAAACCTGGCAGGATCCTGTTACATTGTGGAAACCCCATACACATCTGGCAGGATCCTGATAAACTGTGAAAACCCCATTCACACCTGGCAGGATCCTGATCCACTATGAAACCCCATACACACCTGGCAGGATCCTGTTACACTGTGGAACCTCTTACACATCTGGCAGGATCATGATCCACTGTGAAAACCCCATACACACCTGGCAGGTTCCTGATCCACTGTGAAAACCCCATACACACCTGGCAGATTCTGATCCACTGTGAAAACCCCATAGACACCTGGCAGGATCCTGATACACTGTGAAAACCCCATACACACCTGGCAGGTTACTGATACACTATGAAACCCCCATACACACCTGGCAGGATCCTGATACACTGTGAAAACCCCATTCACACCTGGCAGGATCCTGATCCACTGTGAAAACCCCATTCACACCTGGCAGGATCTGATCCACTGTGAAACCCCATTCACACCTGGCAGGATCCTGATAAACTGTGAAAACCCCATTCACATCTGGCAGAATCCTGATAAACTGTGAAAACCCCATTCACACCTGGCAGGTTCCTGGTACATTGTGAAACCCCAGACACACCTGGCAGTATCCTGATACACTGTGAAACCACAGACATACTTGGCGGGATCCTGATACACTGTGAAACCCCCATACACACCTGGCAGGATCCTGAAGCACTGTGAAAACACCCAAACACACCTTGCAGGATCCTAATCCACTTGGAAACCCCATTCCCATCTGGCAGGGTCCTGATACACTGTGAAAACCCCATACACACCTGGCAGGATCCTGATCCACTTTGAAAAGCCATTCGCATCTGGCAGGATCCTGATCCACTGTGAAAACCCCATACACACCTTGCAGGACCCTGATACACTGTGAAAACCCTGTACACACCTGGCAGATCCTGTTGCACTGTGAAACTCCATACACACCTGGCAGGATCCTGTTGCACAGTGAAAACCACTTACACACCTGGCAGGACCCTGATACACTGTGAAAACCCATACACACCTGGCAGGACACTGATACACTGTGAAAACCCCATACACACCTGGCAGGATCCTGATACACTGTCAAAACCCCATACACACCTGGCAGGATCCTGATACACTGTGAAAACCTCTTACACATCTGGCAGGATCATGATCCACTGTGAAAACCCCATACACACCTGGCAGGATCCTGATCCACTGTGAAAACCCCATACACACGTGGCAGATCCTGATCCACTGTGAAAACCCCATAGACACCTGGCAGGATCCTGATACACTGTGAAAACCCCATACACACCTGGCAGGTTCCTGATACACTATGAAACCCCCATACACACTTGGCAGGATCCTGATACACTGTGAAAACCCCATTCACACCTGGCAGCATCTGATCCACTGTGAAACCCCATTCACACCTGGCAGGATCCTGATAAACTGTGAAAACCCCATTCACATCTGGCAGAATCCTGATAAACTGTGAAAACCCCATTCACACCTGGCAGGATCCTGATACATTGTGAAACCCCAGACACACAAGGCAGTATCCTGATACACTGTGAAACCACAGACACACCGAGCAGGATCCTGATCCACTTTGAAACCCAATTCACATCTGGCAGGATCCTGATACACTGTGAAAACCCCATACACACCTTGCAGGACCCTGATACACTGTGAAAACCCTGTACACACCTGGCAGATCCTGATGCACTGTGAAAATCCATACACACCTGGCAGGATCCTGTTACACTGTGAAAACCACTTACACACCTGGCAGGATCCTGATTCACTGCGAAAACCCCATACACACCTGGCAGGATCCTGATCCACTGCGAAAACCGCATACACACCTGGCAGGATCCTGATCCACTGTGAAAACCCAATACACACCTGGAAGGATCCTGTTACACTGTGGAAACCCCATACACATCTGGCAGGATCCTGATCCACTGTGAAAACCCCATACACACCTGGCAGGATCCTGATCCACTGTGAAAACCCCATAAACACCTGGCAGGATCCTGATACACTGTGAAAACCACATGCACACCTGGCAGGATCCTGATACACTGCGAAAACCCCATACACACCTGGCAGGATCCTGATCCACTGCGAAAACCGCAAACACACCTGGCAGGATCCTGATACACTGTGAAAACCCAATACACACCTGGAAGGATCCTGTTACACTGTGGAAACCCCATACACATCTGGCAGGATCCTGATCCACTGTGAAAACCCCATACACACCTGGCAGGATCCTGATCCACTGTGAAAAACCCATACACACCTGGCAGGATCCTGATACACTGTGAAAACCACATGCACACCTGGCAGGATCCTGATACACTGTGAAAACCCCATACACACCTGGCAGGATACTGATCTACTGTGAAACCCCATACACACCTGGCAGGATCCTGATCCACTGTGAAAACCCATACAAACCTGGCAGGATCCTGTTGCATTGTGGAAACCCCATACACAGCTGGCAGGATCCTGATACACTGTGAAAACCCCATTCACACCAGGCAGGATCCTGATCCACTTTGAAACCATATACACATCTGGCAGGGTCCTGATACACTGTGAAAATCCCATACACACCTGGCAGGATCCTGATCCACTTTGAAAACACATTCACAATTGGCAGGATCTGATCCACTGTGAAAACCCCATACACACCTGGCAGGACCCTGATACACTGTGAAAACCCTGTACACACCTGGCAGATCCTGATGCACTGTGAAACCCCATACACACCTGGCAGGATCCTGATACACTGTGAAAACCCCTTACACACCTGGCAGGACCCTGATCCACTGTGAAACCCCATACACACCTGGCGGGACACTGATACACTGTGAAAACCCCATACACACCTGGCAGGATCCTGATACACTGTCAAATCCCCATACACACCTGGCGGGATCCTGATACACTGTGAAAACCCCATACACACCTGGCAGGAACTTGATACACTGTGAAAACCCTGTACACACCTGGCGGGACCATGATGCACTGTGAAACCCCATGTACCCCAGGCAGGATCCTGATACGCAGTGAAACCCCATACACACCTGGCAGGATCCTGATACACTGTGAAAAACCCATACACACCTGGCAAGCACCTGATTCACTGCGAAAACCCCATACACACCTGGAAGGATCCTGAGCCACTGTGAAAACCCCATACACACCTGGTAGGATCCTGTTACACTGTGGAAAGCCCATACACTTCTGGCAGGATCCTGATCCACTGTGAGAACCCCATACGCACCTGGTAGGATCCTGATCCACTGTGAAAACCCCATACACACCTGGCAGGATCCTGATACACTGTGAAAACCCAATACACACCTGGCAGGATCCTGATACACTGTGAAAAACCCATACACACCGGGCAGGATACTGACACACTGTGAAAACCCCTTACACACCTGGCAGGATCCTGATACACTGTGAAAACCCCACACACACCTGGCAGGATCCTGATACACTGTGAAAACCCCATACACACCTGGCAGGATCCTGATACACTGTGAAAACCCATACAAACCTGGCAGGATCCTGTTGCATTGTGGAAACCCCATACACATCTGGCAGGATCCTGATACACTGTGAAAACCCCATTCACACCTGGCAGGATCTTGATACACTGTGAAAACCCCATTCACACCTGGCAGGATCCTGATCCACTTTGAAACCATATTCACATCTGGCAGGGTCCTGATACACTGTGAAAATCCCATACACACCTGGCAGGATCCTGATCCACTTTGAAAACACATTCACATCTGGCAGGATCTGATCCACTTTGAAAACCCCATACTCACCTGGCAGGACCCTGATACACTGTGAAAACCCTGTACACACCTGGCAGATCCTGATCCACTGTGAAACCCCATACACACCTGGCAGGATCCTGATACACTGTGAAAACCCCTTACACACTTGGCAGGACACTGATACACTGTGAAAACCCCATACACACCTGGCAGGATCCTGATACACTGTCAAATCCCCATACACACCTGGCAGGATCCTGATACACTGTGAAAACCCCATACACACCTGGCAGGATCCTGATACACTGTGAAAACTCCATACACAGCTTGAAGGATCCTGATACACTGTGAAAACACCAGATACGCCTGGCAGAATCCTGATACACTGTGAAAACCCCAGACACACCTGGCAGCATCCTGTTACACGATGAAAACCCCATACACACCTGGCAGGATAATGTTGCACTGTGAAAACCCCATACACACCTGGCAGGGTCCTGTTAGACTGTGAAAACCGCAAACTAACCTGGCAGGGTCCTGATCCACTGTGAAAACCCCATACACACCTGGCAGGACACTGATACACTGTGAAAACCCTGCACACACCTGGCAGATCCTGATGCAATGTGAAACCCCATGCACACCTGGCAGGATCCTGTACACTGTGAAAACCCCATACACACCTGGCAGGATCCTGATACACTGTGAAAGCCCCATACACACCTGGCAGGATCCTGATACACTGTGAAAACCCATACAAACCTGGCAGGATCCTGTTGCATTGTGGAAACCCCATACACATCAGGCAGGATCCTGATACACTGTGAAAACCCCATTCACACCTGGCAGGATCCTGATGCACTGTGAAACCCCATACACACCTGGCAGGATCCTGATACACTGTGAAAACCCCTTACACACCTGGCAGGACCCTGATCCACTGTGAAACCCCATACACACCTGGCGGGACACTGATACACTGTGAAAACCCCATACACACCTGGCAGGATCCTGATACACTGTCAAATCCCCATACACACCTGGCGGGATACTGATACACTGTGAAAACCCCATACACACCTGGCAGGAACTTGATACACTGTGAAAACCCTGTACACACCTGGCGGGACCATGATGCACTGTGAAACCCCATGTACCCCAGGCAGGATCCTGATACGCAGTGAAACCCCATACACACCTGGCAGGATCCTGATACACTGTGAAAAACCCATACACACCTGGCAAGCACCTGATTCACTGCGAAAACCCCATACACACCTGGAAGGATCCTGAGCCACTGTGAAAACCCCATACACACCTGGTAGGATCCTGTTACACTGTGGAAAGCCCATACACTTCTGGCAGGATCCTGATCCACTGTGAGAACCCCATACGCACCTGGTAGGATCCTGATCCACTGTGAAAACCCCATACACACCTGGCAGGATCCTGATACACTGTGAAAACCCAATACACACCTGGCAGGATCCTGATACACTGTGAAAAACCCATACACACCGGGCAGGATACTGACACACTGTGAAAACCCCTTACACACCTGGCAGGATCCTGATACACTGTGAAAACCCCACACACACCTGGCAGGATCCTGATACACTGTGAAAACCCCATACACACCTGGCAGGATCCTGATACACTGTGAAAACCCATACAAACCTGGCAGGATCCTGTTGCATTGTGGAAACCCCATACACATCTGGCAGGATCCTGATACACTGTGAAAACCCCATTCACACCTGGCAGGATCCTGATACACTGTGAAAACCCCATTCACACCTGGCAGGATCCTGATCCACTTTGAAACCATATTCACATCTGGCAGGGTCCTGATACACTGTGAAAATCCCATACACACCTGGCAGGATCCTGATCCACTTTGAAAACACATTCACATCTGGCAGGATCTGATCCACTTTGAAAACCCCATACTCACCTGGCAGGACCCTGATACACTGTGAAAACCCTGTACACACCTGGCAGATCCTGATCCACTGTGAAACCCCATACACACCTGGCAGGATCCTGATACACTGTGAAAACCCCTTACACACTTGGCAGGACACTGATACACTGTGAAAACCCCATACACACCTGGCAGGATCCTGATACACTGTCAAATCCCCATACACACCTGGCAGGATCCTGATACACTGTGAAAACCCCATACACACCTGGCAGGATCCTGATACACTGTGAAAACTCCATACACAGCTTGAAGGATCCTGATACACTGTGAAAACACCAGATACGCCTGGCAGAATCCTGATACACTGTGAAAACCCCAGACACACCTGGCAGCATCCTGTTACACGATGAAAACCCCATACACACCTGGCAGGATAATGTTGCACTGTGAAAACCCCATACACACCTGGCAGGGTCCTGTTAGACTGTGAAAACCGCAAACTAACCTGGCAGGGTCCTGATCCACTGTGAAAACCCCATACACACCTGGCAGGACACTGATACACTGTGAAAACCCTGCACACACCTGGCAGATCCTGATGCAATGTGAAACCCCATGCACACCTGGCAGGATCCTGTACACTGTGAAAACCCCATACACACCTGGCAGGATCCTGATACACTGTGAAAGCCCCATACACACCTGGCAGGATCCTGATACACTGTGAAAACCCATACAAACCTGGCAGGATCCTGTTGCATTGTGGAAACCCCATGCACATCAGGCAGGATCCTGATACACTGTGAAAACCCCATTCACACCTGGCAGGATCCTGATGCACTGTGAAAACCCCATTCACACCTGGCAGGATCCTGATCCACTTTGAAACCCCATTCACATCTGGCAGGGTCCTGACACACTGTGAAAATCCCATACACACCTGGCAGGATCCTGATCCACTTTGAAAACACATTCACAATTGGCAGGATCTGATCCACTGTGAAAACCCCATACACACCTGGCAGGATCCTGATACACTGTGAAAACGCCTTACACACCTGGCAGGACCCTGATACACTGTGAAAACCCATACACACCTGGCGGGACACTGATACACTGTGAAAACCCCATACACACCTGGCAGGATCCTGATACACAGTCAAATCCCCATACACACCTGGCAGGATCCTGATACACTGTGAAAACCCCATACACACCTCGCAGGAACTTGATACACTGTGAAAACCCCATACACACCTGGCAGGATCCTGATACACTGTGAAAACCCTGTACACACCTGGCGGGACCATGATGCACTGTGAAACCCCATGTACCCCAGGCAGGATCCTGATACGCAGTGAAACCCCATACACACCTGGCAGGATCCTGATACACTGTGAAAAACCCATACACACCTGGCAAGAACCTGATTCACTGCGAAAACCCCATACACACCTGGAAGGATCCTGAGCCACTGTGAAAACCCCATACACACCTGGTAGGATCCTGTTACACTGTGGAAACCCCATACACTTCTGGCAGGATCCTGATCCACTGTGAAAACCCCATACACACCTGGTAGGATCCTGATCCACTGTGAAAACCCCATACACACCTGGCAGGATCCTGATACACTGTGAAAACCCAATACACACCTGGCAGGATCCTGATACACTGTGAAAACCCCATACACACCGGGCAGGATACTGACACACTGTGAAAACCCCTTACACACCTGGCAGGACACTGATACACTGTGAAAACCACATACACCCCTGGCAGGATCCTGATACACTGTGAAAACTCCATACACAGCTTGAAGGATCCTGATACACTGTGAAAACACCATATACGCCTGGCAGAATCCTGATACACTGTGAAAACCCCATACACACCTGGCAGCATCCTGTTACACTATTAAAACCCCATACACACCTGGCAGGATACTGTTACACTGTGAAAACCCCATACTCACCTGGCAGGATCCTGTTAGACTGTGAAAACCGCAAACTCACCTGGCAGGGTCCTGATCCACTGTGAAAACCCCATACACACCTGGCAGGACACTGATACAATGTGAATACCCTGCACACACCTGGCAGATCCTGATGCAATGTGCAACCCCATGCACACCTGGCAGGATCCTGATACACTGTGAATACCCCATACACACCTGGCAGGATCCTGATACACTGTGAAAACCCCATACACACCTGGCAGGATCCTGATACACTGTGAAAACCCCATACACACCTGGCAGGATCCTGATACACTGTGAAAACCCATACAAACCTGGCAGGATCCTGTTGCATTGTGGAAACCCCATACACATCTGGCAGGATCCTGATACACTGTGAAAACCCCATTCACACCTGGCAGGATCCTGAACCACTGTGAAAACACCCAAACACACCTAGCAGGATCCTGATCCACTTTGAAAAGCCATTCGCATCTGGCAGGATCCTGATCCACTGTGAAAACCCCATACACACCTTGCAGGACCCTGATACACTGTGAAAACCCTGTACACACCTGGCAGATCCTGATGCACTGTGAAACCCCATACACACCTGGCAGGATCCTGGTACACTGTGAAAACCCCATACACACCTGGCAGGATTTTGATACAATGTGAAAACCCCATACACACCTGGCTAGAACTTGATACACTGTGAAAACCCCATACACACCTGGCGGGACCATGATGCACTGAGAAACCCCATGCACACCTGGCAGGATCCTGATACACTGTGAAAACCTCATACGCACCTGGCAGTATCCTGATACACTGTGAAAACCCCATACACACCTGGCAGGATCCTGATACACTGTGAAAACCCCATACACACCTGGCAGGATGCTGATACACTGTGAAAACCCATACAAACCTGGCAGGATCCTGTTGCATTGTGGAAACCCCATACACATCTGGCAGGATCCTGATACACTGTGAAAACCCCATTCACACCTGGCAGGATCCTGATACACTGTGAAAACCCCATTCACACCTGGCAGGATCCTGATCCACTTTGAAACCCCATTCACATCTGCAGGGTCCTGATACACTGTGAAAATCCCATATACAACTGGCAGGATCCTGATCCACTTTGAAAACACATTCACATCTGGCAGGATCTGATCCACTTTGAAAACCCCATACACACCTGGCAGGACCCTGATACACTGTGAAAACCCTGTACACACCTGGCAGATCCTGATGCACTGTGAAACCCCATACACACCTGGCAGGATCCTGATACACTGTAAAAACCCCTTACACACTTGGCAGGACACTGATACACTGTGAAAACCCCATACACACCTGGCAGGATCCTGATACACTGTCAAATCCCCATACACACCTGGCAGGATCCTGATACACTGTGAAAACCCCATACACACCTGGCAGGAACTTGATACACTGTGAAAACCCCATACACACCTGGCAGGATCCTGATACACTGTGAAAACCCTGTACACACCTGGCGGGACCATGATGCACTGTGAAACCCCATGTAGCCCAGGCAGGATCCTGATATGCAGTGAAACCCCATACACACTTGGCAGGATCCTGATACACTGTGAAAACCCCATACACACCTGGCAGGAACCTGATTCACTGCGAAAACACCATACACACCTGGCAGGATCCTGATCCACTGTGAAAACCCCATACACACCTGGCAGGATACTGATCTACTTTGAAACCCCATACACACCTGGAAGGATCCTGAGCCACTGTGAAAACCCCATACACACCTGGAAGTATCCTGTTACACTGTGGAAACCCCATACACTTCTGGCAGGATCCTGATCCACTGTGAAAACCCCATACACACCTGGCAGGATCCTGATCCACTGTGAAAACCCCATACACACCTGGCAGGATCCTGATACACTGTGAAAACCCAATACACACCTGGCAGGATCCTGATACACTGTGAAAACCCCATACACACCGGGCAGGATACTGATAAACTGTGAAAACCCCTTACACACCTGGCAGGACACTGATACACTGTGAAAACCACATACACCCCTGGCAGGATCCTGATACACTGTGAAAACTCCATACACAGCTTGAAGGATCCTGATACACTGTGAAAACACCATATACGCCTGGCAGAATCCTGATACACTGTGAAAACCGCAAACTCACCTGGCAGGGTCCTGATCCACTGTGAAAACCCCATACACACCTGGCAGGACACTGATACACTGTGAATACCCTGCACACACCTGGCAGGATCCTGTTAGACTGTGAAACCCCATGCACACCTGGCAGGATCCTGATACACTGTGAAAATCCCATACACACCTGGCAGGATCCTGATACACTGTGAAAACCCCATACACACCTGGCAGGATCCTGATCCACTTTGAAAACCCCATACACACCTGGCAGGACCCTGATGCACTGTGAAAACCCTGTACACACCTGGCAGATCCTGATGCACTGTGAAACCCCATACACACCTGGCAGGATCCTGATACACTGTGAAAACCCCTTACACACTTGGCAGGACACTGATACACTGTGAAAACCCCATACACACCTGGCAGGATCCTGATACACTGTCAAATCCCCATACACACCTGGCAGGATCCTGATACACTGTGAAAACCCCATACACACCTGGCAGGAACTTGATACACTGTGAAAACCCCATACACACCTGGCAGGATCCTGATACACTGTGAAAACCCTGTACACCCCTGGCGGGACCATGATGCACTGTGAAACCCCATGTAGCCCAGGCAGGATCCTGATACGCAGTGAAACCCCATACAGACTTGGCAGGATCCTGATACACTGTGAAAACCCCACACACACCTGGCAGGAACCTGATTCACTGCGAAAACCCCATACACACCTGGCAGGATCCTGATCCACTCTGAAAACCCCATACACACCTGGCAGGATCCTGATATACTGTGAAAACCCCATACACACCTGGCAGGATCCTGATACACTGTGAAAACCCATACAACCTGGCAGGATCCTGTTGCATTGTGGAAACCCCATACACATCTGGCAGGATCCTGATACACTGTGAAAACCCCATTCACACCTGGCAGGAACCTGATCCACTGTGAAACCCCATACACACCTGGCAGGATCCTGTTATACTGTGGAACCTCTTGCACATCTGGCAGGATCATGATCCACTGTGAAAACCCCATACACACCTGGCAGGAACCTGATCAACTGTGAAATCCCCATACACACCTGGCAGATCCTGATCCACTGTGAAAACCCCAGACACACCTGGAAGGATCCTGTTACACTGTGGACACCCCAGACACTTCTGGCAGGATCCTGATCCACTGTGAAAACCCCATACACACCTGGCAGGATCCTGATCCACTGTGAAAACCCCATACACACCTGGCAGGATCCTGATAAACTGTGAAAACCCCATTCACACCTGGCAGGATCCTGATACATTGTGAAACCCCAGACACAACTGGCAGGATCCTGATACACTGTGAAACCCCCATACACACCTGGCAGGATCCTGAACCACTGTGAAAACCCCCAAACACACCCAGCAGGATCCTGATGCACTGTTAAAACCGAATACACACCTGGCAGGATCCTCATACCCTGTGAAAACCTCATAAACACCTGGCAGATCCTGATGCACTCTGAATACCCCATACACAACTGGCAAATCCTGATGCACTGTGAAAACCCCATACACACCTGGCAGGATCCTGATACACTGTGAAAACCCCATAAACACCTGGCAAATCCTGATGCACTGTGAAAACCCATGCACACCTGGCAGGATCCTGATACACTGTGAAAACCCCATAAACACCTGGCAGATCCTGATACTCTGTGAAACCCCATACACACCTGGCAGGATCCTGATACACTGTGAAAACCCCATACACACCTGGCAGGATCCTGATACACTGTGAAAAACCCTGACACACCTGGAAGGACACTGATACACTGTGAAAACCACATACACCCCTGGCAGGATCCTGATACACTGTGAAAACTCCATACACAACTTGAAGGATCCTGATACACTGTGAAAACACCATATACGCCTGGCAGCATCCTGTTACACTATTAAAACCCCATACACACCGGGCAGGATACTGTTACACTGTGAAAACCCCATACACACCTGGCAGGATCCTGTTAGACTGTGAAAACCGCAAACTCACCTGGCAGGGTCCTGATCCACTGTGAAAACCCCATACACACCTGGCAGGACACTGATACACTGTGAATACCCTGCACACACCTGGCAGGGTCCTGATCCAATGTGAAAACTCCATACACAGCTTGAAGGATCCTGATACACTGTGAAAACACCATATACGCCTGGCAGAATCCTGATACACTGTGAAAACCCCATGCACACCTGGCAGGATCCTGATACACTGTGAAAACCCCATACACACCTGGCAGGATCCTGATACACTGTGAAAATCCCATACACACCTGGCAGGATCCTGATACACTGTGAAAACCCCATACACACCTGGCAGGATCCTGATACACTGTGAAAACCCATACAAACCTGGCAGGATCCTGTTGCATTGTGGAAACCCCATACACATCTGGCAGGATCCTGATACACTGTGAAAACCCCATTCACACCTGGCAGGATCCTGATCCACTGTGAAACCCCATACACACCTGGCAGGATGCTGTTACACTGTGGAACCTCTTGCACATCTGGCAGGATCATGATCCACTGTGAAAACCCCATACACACCTGGCAGGATCCTGATCAACTGTGAAATCCCCATACACACCTGGCAGATCCTGATCCACTGTGAAAACCCCAGACACACCTGGCAGGATCCTGATACACTGTGAAAACCCCATACACACCTGGCAGGTTCCTGATACACTCTGAAACCCCCATACACACCTGACAGGATCCTGATACACTGTGAAAACCCCATTCACACCTGGCAGGATTTTGATCCATTGTGAAACCCCATTCACATCTGGCAGGATCCTGATACACCATGAAAACCCCATTCACACCTGGCAGGATCTGATCCACTGTGAAACCCCATTCACACCTGGCAGGATCCTGATAAACTGTGAAAACCCCATTCACATCTGGCAGGATCCTGATAAACTGTGAAAACCCCATTCACACCTGGCAGGATCCTGATATATTGTGAAACCCCAGACACACCTGGCAGGATCCTGATACACTGTGAAACCCCCATACACACTTGGCAGGGTCCTGAACCACTGTGAAAACCCCCAAACACACCCAGCAGGATCCTGATGCACTGTTAAAACCGAATACACACCTGGCAGGATCCTGATACCCTGTGAAAACCTCATAAACACCTGGCAGATCCTGTTGCACTCTGAATACCCCATACACAACTGGCAAATCCTGATGCACTGTGAAAACCCATACACACCTGGCAGGATCCTGATACACTGTGAAAACCCCATAAACACCTGGCAGATCCTGATGCACTGTGAAAACCCAAACACACCTGGCAGGATCCTGATACACTGTGAAAACCCCATAAACACCTGGCAGATCCTGATACTCTGTGAAACCCCATACACACCTGGCAGGATCCTGATACACTGTGAAAACCCCATACAAACCTGGCAGGATCCTGATACACTGTGAAAACCCCATACACACCTGGCAGGATCCTGATACACTGTGAAAACCCCATACACACCTGGCAGGATCCTGATCCACTGTGAAAACCCCATACACACGTGGCAGGACACTGATGCAACGTGAAAACCACATACACATGTGGCTGGATCCCGACACACTGTGAAACCCCCATACACACCTGGCAGGATGCTGTTACACTGTGAAAACCCCATACTCACCTGGCAAGATCATGATACACTGTGAAAACCCCATACACACCTGGCAGGATCCTGATCCACTGTGAAAACCCCATACACACGTGGCAGGATCCTGATGCACTGTGAAAACCCCATACACACGTTCCAGGATCCTGTTGCACTGTGAAAAACCCATACACACCTGGAAGGATCCTGACCACTGTGAAAACCCCATACACACCTGGCAGGATCCTGATCCACTGTGAAAACACCATACACACCTGTCAGGATCCTGATACACTGTGAAAACCCCGTACACATCTGGCAGGATCCTGATCCACTGTGAAAACCGTATACACATCTGGAAGGATCCTGATACACTGTGAAAACCCCAAACTCACCTGGCAGGATCCTGATGCACTGTGAAAACCCCAAAAACACCTGGCAGGATCCTGATACATAGTGAAAACCCCAAACACACCTGGCAGGATCCTGATACACTGTGAAAACCCATACACACGTGGCAGGATCCTGATGCACTGTGAAAACCCAAACAAACCTGGCAGGATCCTGATACACTGTGAAACCCCATACACACGTGGCAGGATCCTGATCCACTGTGAAACCCCATACACACCTGGCAAGGTCATGATACACTGTGAAAACCCAAACACACGTCGCAGGATCCTGCTGCACTGTGAAAACCCCATACACACCTGGCAGGATCCTGATACACTGTGAAACCCCATACACACCTGGCAGGATCCTGATACACTGTGAAATCACCATACACACCTGGCAGGATCCTGAACTACTGTGAAAACCCCCAAACACACCGAGCAGGATCCTGATGCACTGTGAAAACCCCATACACACATGGCAGGATCCTGATACCCTGTGAAAACCTCATAAACACCTGGCAGATCCTGATGCACTGTGAAAACCAAATACTCACCTGGCAGGATCCTGATACACTGTGAAAACCCCATAAACACCTGTCATATCCTGATGCACTGTGAAAACCCATACACACCTGGCAGGATCCTGATGCACTGTTAAAACCCAATACACACCTGGCAGGATCCGGATAGCGTGTGAAAACCCCATACACACCGGGCAGGATACTGATACACTGTGAAAACCCCTTACACACCTGGCAAGACCCTTATACACTGTGAAAACACCATATACGCCTGGCAGAGTCCTGATACACTGTGAAAACCCCATACACACCTGGCAGCATCCTGTTACACTATGAAAACCCCATACACACCTGGCAGGATACTGTTACACTGTGAAAACCCCATACACACCTGGCAGGATCCTGTTAGACTGTGAAAACCGCAAACTCACCTGGCAGGGTCCTGATCCACTGTGAAAACCCCAAACACACCTGGCAGGCCACTGATACACTGTGAATACCCTGCACACACCTGGCAGATCCTGATGCAATGTGAAACCCCATGCACACCTGGCAGTATCCTGATACACTGTGAAAACCCCATACACACCAGGCTGGATCCTGATACACTGTGAAAACCCCATACACACCTGGCAGGATCCTGATACACTGTGAAAACCCCATACACACCTGGCAGGATCCTGATACACTGTGAAAACCCATACAAAACTGGCAGGATCCTGTTGCATTGTGGAAACCCCATACACATCTGGCAGGATCCTGATACACTGTGAAAACCCCATTCACACCTGGCAGGATCCTGATCCACTGTGAAACCCCATAGACACCTGGCAGGATCCTGTTACACTGTGGAACCTCTTGCACATCTGGCAGGATCATGATCCACTGTGAAAACCCCATACACACCTGGCAGGATCCTGATCCACTGTGAAACCCCCACACACACCAGGCAGGATCCTGATACACATTGAAACCCCATTCACATCTGGCGGGATCCTGATACACTGTGAAACCCCATACACATCTGGTAGGTTCCTGATACACGGTGAAACCCCCATACACGCCTGGAAGGATCCTGATACACTGTGAAACCCCATACACACCTGGCAGGACACTGATACACTGTGAAAACCCCATACACACCTGGCAGGATCCTGATACACTGTCAAAACCCCATGCACACCTGGCAGGATCCTGATACACTGTCAAAACCTCTTACACAGCTGGCAGGATCATGATCCACTGTGAAAACCCCATACACACCTGGCAGGATCCTGATCCACTGTGAAAACCCCATACACACCTGGCAGATCCTGATCCACTGTGAAAACCCCATAGACACCTGGCAGGATCCTGATACACTGTGAAAACCCCATACACACCTGGCTGGTTCCTGATACACTATGAAACCCCCATACACACCTGGCAGGATCCTGATACACTGTGAAAACCCCATTCACACCTGGCAGGATCTGATCCACTGTGAAACCCCATTCACACCTGGCAGGATCCTGATAAACTGTGAAAACCCCATTCACATCTGGCAGAATCCTGATAAACTGTGAAAACCCCATTCACACCTGGCAGGATCCTGATACATTGTGAAACCCCAGACACACCTGGCAGTATCCTGATACACTGTGAAACCACAGACACACCGAGCAGGATCCTGATCCACTTTGAAACCCAATTCACATCTGGCAGGGTCCTGATACACTGTGAAAACCCCATACACACCTTGCAGGACCCTGATACACTGTGAAAACCCTGTACACACCTGGCAGATCCTGATGCACTGTGAAAATCCATACACACCTGGCAGGATCCTGTTACACTGTGAAAACCACTTACACACCTGGCAGGATCCTGATACTCTGTGAAAACCCCATACACACCTGGCAGGAACCTGATTCACTGCGAAAACCCCATACACACCTGGCAGGATCCTGATCCACTGTGAAAACCGCATACACACCTGGCAGGATCCTGATACACTGTGATAACCCCATACACACCTGGCAGGATACTGATCTGCTGTGAAACCCCATACACACCTGGCAGGATCCTGATCCACTGTGAAAACCCAATACACACCTGGAAGGATCCTGTTACACTGTGGAAACCCCATACACATCTGGCAGGATCCTGATCCACTGTGAAAACCCCATACACACCTGGCAGGATCCTGATCCACTGTGAAAACCCCATACACACCTGGCAGGATCCTGATACACTGTGAAAACCACATGCACACCTGGCAGGATCCTGATACACTGTGAAAACCCCATACACACCTGGCAGGATACTGATCTACTGTGAAACCCCATACACACCTGGCAGGATCCTGATCCACTGTGAAAACCCCATACACACCTGGAAGGATCCTGTTACACTGTGGAAACCCCATACACATCTGGCAGGATCCTGATCCACTGTGAAAACCCCATACACACCGGGCAGGATACTGGTACACTGTGAAAATCCCTTACACACCTGGCAGGACCCTGATACACTGTGAAAACCACATACACACCTGGCAGGATCCTGATGCACTGTGAAAACTCCATACACAGCTTGAAGGATCCTGATACATTGTGAAAACACCAGATACGCCTGGCAGAATCCTGATACACTGTGAACACCCCAGACACACCTGGCAGCATCCTGTTACACTATGAAAACCCCATACACACCTGGCAGGATAATGTTGCACTGTGAAAACCCCATACACACCTGGCAGGATCCTGTTAGACTGTGAAAACCGCAAACTAACCTGGCAGGGTCCTGAAACACTGTGAAAACCCCATACACACCTGGCAGGACACTGATACACTGTGAATACCCTGCACACACCTGGCAGATCCTGATGCAATTTGAAACCCCATGCACACCTGGCAGGATCCTGATACACTGTGAAAACCCCATACACAGCTGGCAGGATCCTGATACACTGTGAAAACCCCATACACACCTGGCAGGATCCTGATACACTGTGAAAACCCCATACACACCTGGCAGGATCCTGATACACTGTGAAAACCCATGCACACCTGGCAGGATCCTGATCCACTTTGAAACCATATTCACATCTGGCAGGGTCCTGATACACTGTGAAAATCCCATACACACCTGGCAGGATCCTGATCCACTTTGAAAACACATTCACAATTGGCAGGATCTGATCCACTGTGAAAACCCCATACACACCTGGCAGGACCCTGATACACTGTGAAAACCCTGTGCACACCTGGCAGATCCTGATGCACTGTGTAACCCCATACACACCTGGCAGGATCCTGATACACTGTGAAAACCCCTTACACACCTGGCAGGACCCTGATCCACTGTGAAACCCCATACACACCTGGCGAGACACTGATACACTGTGAAAACCCCATACACACCTGGCAGGATCCTGATACACTGTCAAATCCCCATACACACCTGGCAGGATCCTGATCCACTGTGAAAACCCCATACACACCTGGCAGGAACTTGATACACTGTGAAAACCCCATACACACCTGGCAGGATCCTGATACACTGTGAAAACCCTGTACACACCTGGCGGGACCATGATGCACTGTGAAACCCCATGTACCCCAGGCAGGATCCTGATACGCAGTGAAACCCCATACACACCTGGCAGGATCCTGATACACTGTGAAAAACCCATACACACCTGGCAAGAACCTGATTCACTGCGCAAACCCCATACACACCTGGAAGGATCCTGAGCCACTGTGAAAACCCCATACACATCTGGTAGGATCCTGTTACACTGTGGAAACCCCATACACTTCTGGCAGGATCCTGATCCACTGTGAGAACCCCATACGCACCGGGCAGGATACTGACACACTGTGAAAACCCCTTACACACCTGGCAGGATCCTGATACACTGTGAAAACCCCACACACACCTGGCAGGATCCTGTTGCATTGTGGAAACCCCATACACATCTGGCAGGATCCTGATACACTGTGAAAACCCCATTCACACCTGGCAGGATCCTGATACACTGTGAAAACCCCATTCACACCTGGCAGGATCCTGATCCACTTTGAAAACACATTCACATCTGGCAGGATCTGATCCACTTTGAAAACCCCATACACACCTGGCAGGACCCTGATACACTGTGAAAACCCTGTACACACCTGGCAGATCCTGATCCACTGTGAAACCCCATACACACCTGGCAGGATCCTGATACACTGTGAAAACCCCTTACACACTTGGCAGGACACTGATACACTGTGAAAACCCCATACACACCTGGCAGGATTCCTGATACACTGTCAAATCCCCATACACACCTGGCAGGATCCTGATACACTGTGAAAACCCCATACACACATGGCAGGATCCTGATACACTGTGAAAACTCCATACACAGCTTGAAGGATCCTGATACACTGTGAAAACACCAGATACGCCTGGCAGAATCCTGATACACTGTGAAAACCCCAGACACACCTGGCAGCATCCTGTTACACGATGAAAACCCCATACACACCTGGCAGGATAATGTTGCACTGTGAAAACCCCATACACACCTGGCAGGATCCTGTTAGACTGTGAAAACCGCAAACTAACCTGGCAGGGTCCTGATCCACTGTGAAAACCCCATACACTCCTGGCAGGACACTGATACACTGTGAAAACCCTGCACACACCTGGCAGATCCTGATGCAATGTGAAACCCCATGCACACCTGGCAGGATCCTGATACACTGTGAAAACCCCATACACACCTGGCAGGATCCTGATACACTGTGAAAACCCCATACACACCTGGCAGGATCCTGATACACTGTGAAAACCCCATACACACCTGGCAGGATCCTGATACACTGTGAAAACCCATACAAACCTGGCAGGATCCTGTTGCATTGTGGAAACCCCATACACATCAGGCAGGATCCTGATACACTGTGAAAACCCCATTCACACCTGGCAGGATCCTGATGCACTGTGAAAACCCCATTCACACCTGGCAGGATCCTGATCCACTTTGAAAACCCATTCACATCTGGCAGGGTCCTGATACACTGTGAAAATCCCATACACACCTGGCAGGATCCTGATCCACTTTGAAAACACATTCACAATTGGCAAGATCTGATCCACTGTGAAAACCCCATACACACCTGGCAGGACCCTGATACACTGTGAAAACCCTGTACACACCTGGCAGATCCTGATGCACTGTGAAACCCCATACACACCTGGCAGGATCCTGATACACTGTGAAAACCCCTTACACACCTGGCAGGACCCTGATACACTGTGAAAACCCATACACACCTGGCGGGACACTGATACACTGTGAAAACCCCATACACACCTGGCAGGATCCTGATACACAGTCAAATCCCCATACACACCTGGCAGGATCCTGATACACTGTGAAAACCCCATACACACCTGGCAGGAACTTGATACACTGTGAAAACCCCATACACACCTGGCAGGATCCTGATACACTGTGAAAACCCTGTACACACCTGGCGGGACCATGATGCACTGTGAAACGCCATGTACCCCAGGCAGGATCCTGATACGCAGTGAAACCCCATACACACCTGGCAGGATCCTGATACACTGTGAAAAACCCATACACACCTGGCAAGAACCTGATTCACTGCGAAAACCCCATACACACCTGGAAGGATCCTGATACACTGTCAAAACCCCATGCACACCTGGCAGGATCCTGATACACTGTGAAAACCTCTTACACAGCTGGCAGGATCATGATCCACTGTGAAAACCCCATACACACCTGGCAGGATCCTGATCCACTGTGAAAACCCCATACACACCTGGCAGATCCTGATCCACTGTGAAAACCCCATAGACACCTGGCAGGATCCTGATACACTGTGAAAACCCCATACACACCTGGCTGGTTCCTGATACACTATGAAACCCCCATACACACCTGGCAGGATCCTGATACACTGTGAAAACCCCATTCACACCTGGCAGGATCTGATCCACTGTGAAACCCCATTCACACCTGGAAGGATCCTGACAAACTGTGAAAACCCCATTCACATCTGGCAGAATCCTGATAAACTGTGAAAACCCCATTCACACCTGGCAGGATCCTGATACATTGTGAAACCCCAGACACACCTGGCAGTATCCTGATACACTGTGAAACCACAGACACACCGAGCAGGATCCTGATCCAAATTGAAACCCAATTCACATCTGGCAGGGTCCTGATACACTGTGAAAACCCCAGACACACCTTGCAGGACCCTGATACACTGTGAAAACCCTGTACACACCTGGCAGATCCTGATGCACTGTGAAAATCCATACACACCTGGCAGGATCCTGTTACACTGTGAAAACCACTTACACACCTGGCAGGATCCTGATACTCTGTGAAAACCCCATACACACCTGGCAGGAACCTGATTCACTGCGAAAACCCCATACACACCTGGCAGGATCCTGATCCACTGTGAAAACCGCATACACACCTGGCAGGATCCTGATACACTGTGATAACCCCATACACACCTGGCAGGATACTGATCTGCTGTGAAACCCCATACACACCTGGCAGGATCCTGATCCACTGTGAAAATCCAATACACACCTGGAAGGATCCTGTTACACTGTGGAAACCCCATACACATCTGGCAGGATCCTGATCCACTGTGAAAACCCCATACACACCTGGAAGGATCCTGATCCACTGTGAAAACCCCATACACACCTGGCAGGATCCTGATACACTGTGAAAACCACATGCACACCTGGCAGGATCCTGATACACTGTGAAAACCCCATACACACCTGGCAGGATACTGATCTACTGTGAAACCCCATACACACCTGGCAGGATCCTGATCCACTGTGAAAACCCCATACACACCTGGAAGGATCCTGTTACACTGTGGAAACCCCATACACATCTGGCAGGATCCTGATCCACTGTGAAAACCCCATACACACCGGGCAGGATACTGGTACACTGTGAAAATCCCTTACACACCTGGCAGGACCCTGATACACTGTGAAAACCACATACACACCTGGCAGGATCCTGATGCACTGTGAAAACTCCATACACAGCTTGAAGGATCCTGATACATTGTGAAAACACCAGATACGCCTGGCAGAATCCTGATACACTGTGAACACCCCAGACACACCTGGCAGCATCCTGTTACACTATGAAAACCCCATACACACCTGGCAGGATAATGTTGCACTGTGAAAACCCCATACACACCTGGCAGGATCCTGTTAGACTGTGAAAACCGCAAACTAACCTGGCAGGGTCCTGAAACACTGTGAAAACCCCATACACACCTGGCAGGACACTGATACACTGTGAATACCCTGCAAACACCTGGCAGATCCTGATGCAATTTGAAACCCCATGCACACCTGGCAGGATCCTGATACACTGTGAAAACCCCATACACAGCTGGCAGGATCCTGATACACTGTGAAAACCCCATACACACCTGGCAGGATCCTGATACACTGTGAAAACCCCATACACACCTGGCAGGATCCTGATACACTGTGAAAACCCATGCACACCTGGCAGGATCCTGATCCACTTTGAAACCATATTCACATCTGGCAGGGTCCTGATACACTGTGAAAATCCCATACACACCTGGCAGGATCCTGATCCACTTTGAAAACACATTCACAATTGGCAGGATCTGATCCACTGTGAAAACCCCATACACACCTGGCAGGACCCTGATACACTGTGAAAACCCTGTGCACACCTGGCAGATCCAGATGCACTGTGAAACCCCATACACACCTGGCAGGATCCTGATACACTGTGAAAACCCCTTACACACCTGGCAGGACCCTGATCCACTGTGAAACCCCATACACACCTGGCGGGACACTGATACACTGTGAAAACCCCATACACACCTGGCAGGATCCTGATACACTGTCAAATCCCCATACACACCTGGCAGGATCCTGATCCACTGTGAAAACCCCATACACACCTGGCAGGAACTTGATACACTGTGAAAACCCCATACACACCTGGCAGGATCCTGATACACTGTGAAAACCCTGTACACACCTGGCGGGACCATGATGCACTGTGAAACCCCATGTACCCCAGGCAGGATCCTGATACGCAGTGAAACCCCATACACACCTGGCAGGATCCTGATACACTGTGAAAAACCCATACACACCTGGCAAGAACCTGATTCACTGCGCAAACCCCATACACACCTGGAAGGATCCTGAGCCACTGTGAAAACCCCATACACATCTGGTAGGATCCTGTTACACTGTGGAAACCCCATACACTTCTGGCAGGATCCTGATCCACTGTGAGAACCCCATACGCACCGGGCAGGATACTGACACACTGTGAAAACCCCTTACACACCTGGCAGGATCCTGATACACTGTGAAAACCCCACACACACCTGGCAGAATCCTGATACACTGTGAAAACCCCAGACACACCTGGCAGCATCCTGTTACACGATGAAAACCCCATATACACCTGGCAGGATAATGTTGCACTGTGAAAACCCCATACACACCTGGCAGGATCCTGCTAGACTGTGAAAACCGCAAACTAACCTGGCAGGGTCCTGATCCACTGTGAAAACCCCATACACTCCTGGCAGGACACTGATACACACCTGGCAGTATCCTGATACACTGTGAAAACCCATACAAACCTGGCAGGATCCTGTTGCATTGTGGAAACCCCATACACATCTGGCAGGATCCTGATACACTGTGAAAACCCCATTCACACCTGGCAGGATCCTGATACACTGTGAAAACCCCATTCACACCTGGCAGGATCCTGATCCACTTTGAAAACACATTCACATCTGGCAGGATCTGATCCACTTTGAAAACCCCATACACCCTGGCAGGACCCTGATACACTGTGAAAACCCTGTACACACCTGGCAGATCCTGATCCACTGTGAAACCCCATACACACCTGGCAGGATCCTGATACACTGTGAAAACCCCTTACACACTTGGCAGGACACTGATACACTGTGAAAACCCCATACACACCTGGCAGGATTCCTGATACACTGTCAAATCCCCATACACACCTGGCAGGATCCTGATACACTGTGAAAACCCCATACACACATGGCAGGATCCTGATACACTGTGAAAACTCCATACACAGCTTGAAGGATCCTGATACACTGTGAAAACACCAGATACGCCTGGCAGAATCCTGATACACTGTGAAAACCCCAGACACACCTGGCAGCATCCTGTTACACGATGAAAACCCCATATACACCTGGCAGGATAATGTTGCACTGTGAAAACCCCATACACACCTGGCAGGATCCTGCTAGACTGTGAAAACCGCAAACTAACCTGGCAGGGTCCTGATCCACTGTGAAAACCCCATACACTCCTGGCAGGACACTGATACACTGTGAAAACCCTGCACACACCTGGCAGATCCTGATGCAATGTGAAACCCCATGCACACCTGGCAGGATCCTGATACACTGTGAAAACCCCATACACACCTGGCAGGATCCTGATACACTGTGAAAACCCCATACACACCTGGCAGGATCCTGATACACTGTGAAAACCCCATACACACCTGGCAGGATCCTGATACACTGTGAAAACCCATACAAACCTGGCAGGATCCTGTTGCATTGTGGAAACCCCATACACATCAGGCAGGATCCTGATACACTGTGAAAACCCCATTCACACCTGGCAGGATCCTGATGCACTGTGAAAACCCCATTCACACCTGGCAGGATCCTGATCCACTTTGAAAACCCATTCACATCTGGCAGGGTCCTGATACACTGTGAAAATCCCATACACACCTGGCAGGATCCTGATCCACTTTGAAAACACATTCACAATTGGCAAGATCTGATCCACTGTGAAAACCCCATACACACCTGGCAGGACCCTGATACACTGTGAAAACCCTGTACACACCTGGCAGATCCTGATGCACTGTGAAACCCCATCCACACCTGGCAGGATCCTGATCCACTGTGAAAACCCCATACACACCTGGCAGGATCCTGATACACTGTGAAAACCACATGCACACCTGGCAGGATCCTGATACACTGTGAAAACCCCATACACACCTGGCAGGATACTGATCTACTGTGAAACCCCATACACACCTGGCAGGATCCTGATCCACTGTGAAAACCCCATACACACCTGGAAGGATCCTGTTACACTGTGGAAACCCCATACACATCTGGCAGGATCCTGATCCACTGTGAAAACCCCATACACACCGGGCAGGATACTGGTACACTGTGAAAATCCCTTACACACCTGGCAGGACCCTGATACACTGTGAAAACCACATACACACCTGGCAGGATCCTGATGCACTGTGAAAACTCCATACACAGCTTGAAGGATCCTGATACATTGTGAAAACACCAGATACGCCTGGCAGAATCCTGATACACTGTGAACACCCCAGACACACCTGGCAGCATCCTGTTACACTATGAAAACCCCATACACACCTGGCAGGATAATGTTGCACTGTGAAAACCCCATACACACCTGGCAGGATCCTGTTAGACTGTGAAAACCGCAAACTAACCTGGCAGGGTCCTGAAACACTGTGAAAACCCCATACACACCTGGCAGGACACTGATACACTGTGAATACCCTGCAAACACCTGGCAGATCCTGATGCAATTTGAAACCCCATGCACACCTGGCAGGATCCTGATACACTGTGAAAACCCCATACACAGCTGGCAGGATCCTGATACACTGTGAAAACCCCATACACACCTGGCAGGATCCTGATACACTGTGAAAACCCCATACACACCTGGCAGGATCCTGATACACTGTGAAAACCCATGCACACCTGGCAGGATCCTGATCCACTTTGAAACCATATTCACATCTGGCAGGGTCCTGATACACTGTGAAAATCCCATACACACCTGGCAGGATCCTGATCCACTTTGAAAACACATTCACAATTGGCAGGATCTGATCCACTGTGAAAACCCCATACACACCTGGCAGGACCCTGATACACTGTGAAAACCCTGTGCACACCTGGCAGATCCAGATGCACTGTGAAACCCCATACACACCTGGCAGGATCCTGATACACTGTGAAAACCCCTTACACACCTGGCAGGACCCTGATCCACTGTGAAACCCCATACACACCTGGCGGGACACTGATACACTGTGAAAACCCCATACACACCTGGCAGGATCCTGATACACTGTCAAATCCCCATACACACCTGGCAGGATCCTGATCCACTGTGAAAACCCCATACACACCTGGCAGGAACTTGATACACTGTGAAAACCCCATACACACCTGGCAGGATCCTGATACACTGTGAAAACCCTGTACACACCTGGCGGGACCATGATGCACTGTGAAACCCCATGTACCCCAGGCAGGATCCTGATACGCAGTGAAACCCCATACACACCTGGCAGGATCCTGATACACTGTGAAAAACCCATACACACCTGGCAAGAACCTGATTCACTGCGCAAACCCCATACACACCTGGAAGGATCCTGAGCCACTGTGAAAACCCCATACACATCTGGTAGGATCCTGTTACACTGTGGAAACCCCATACACTTCTGGCAGGATCCTGATCCACTGTGAGAACCCCATACGCACCGGGCAGGATACTGACACACTGTGAAAACCCCTTACACACCTGGCAGGATCCTGATACACTGTGAAAACCCCACACACACCTGGCAGGATCCTGATACACTGTGAAAACCACATACACACCTGGCAGTATCCTGATACACTGTGAAAACCCATACAAACCTGGCAGGATCCTGTTGCATTGTGGAAACCCCATACACATCTGGCAGGATCCTGATACACTGTGAAAACCCCATTCACACCTGGCAGGATCCTGATACACTGTGAAAACCCCATTCACACCTGGCAGGATCCTGATCCACTTTGAAAACACATTCACATCTGGCAGGATCTGATCCACTTTGAAAACCCCATACACCCTGGCAGGACCCTGATACACTGTGAAAACCCTGTACACACCTGGCAGATCCTGATCCACTGTGAAACCCCATACACACCTGGCAGGATCCTGATACGCTGTGAAAACCCCTTACACACTTGGCAGGACACTGATACACTGTGAAAACCCCATACACACCTGGCAGGATTCCTGATACACTGTCAAATCCCCATACACACCTGGCAGGATCCTGATACACTGTGAAAACCCCATACACACATGGCAGGATCCTGATACACTGTGAAAACTCCATACACAGCTTGAAGGATCCTGATACACTGTGAAAACACCAGATACGCCTGGCAGAATCCTGATACACTGTGAAAACCCCAGACACACCTGGCAGCATCCTGTTACACGATGAAAACCCCATATACACCTGGCAGGATAATGTTGCACTGTGAAAACCCCATACACACCTGGCAGGATCCTGCTAGACTGTGAAAACCGCAAACTAACCTGGCAGGGTCCTGATCCACTGTGAAAACCCCATACACTCCTGGCAGGACACTGATACACTGTGAAAACCCTGCACACACCTGGCAGATCCTGATGCAATGTGAAACCCCATGCACACCTGGCAGGATCCTGATACACTGTGAAAACCCCATACACACCTGGCAGGATCCTGATACACTGTGAAAACCCCATACACACCTGGCAGGATCCTGATACACTGTGAAAACCCCATACACACCTGGCAGGATCCTGATACACTGTGAAAACCCATACAAACCTGGCAGGATCCTGTTGCATTGTGGAAACCCCATACACATCAGGCAGGATCCTGATACACTGTGAAAACCCCATTCACACCTGGCAGGATCCTGATGCACTGTGAAAACCCCATTCACACCTGGCAGGATCCTGATCCACTTTGAAAACCCATTCACATCTGGCAGGGTCCTGATACACTGTGAAAATCCCATACACACCTGGCAGGATCCTGATCCACTTTGAAAACACATTCACAATTGGCAAGATCTGATCCACTGTGAAAACCCCATACACACCTGGCAGGACCCTGATACACTGTGAAAACCCTGTACACACCTGGCAGATCCTGATGCACTGTGAAACCCCATCCACACCTGGCAGGATCCTGATCCACTGTGAAAACCCCATACACACCTGGCAGGATCCTGATACACTGTGAAAACCACATGCACACCTGGCAGGATCCTGATACACTGTGAAAACCCCATACACACCTGGCAGGATACTGATCTACTGTGAAACCCCATACACACCTGGCAGGATCCTGATCCACTGTGAAAACCCCATACACACCTGGAAGGATCCTGTTACACTGTGGAAACCCCATACACATCTGGCAGGATCCTGATCCACTGTGAAAACCCCATACACACCGGGCAGGATACTGGTACACTGTGAAAATCCCTTACACACCTGGCAGGACCCTGATACACTGTGAAAACCACATACACACCTGGCAGGATCCTGATGCACTGTGAAAACTCCATACACAGCTTGAAGGATCCTGATACATTGTGAAAACACCAGATACGCCTGGCAGAATCCTGATACACTGTGAACACCCCAGACACACCTGGCAGCATCCTGTTACACTATGAAAACCCCATACACACCTGGCAGGATAATGTTGCACTGTGAAAACCCCATACACACCTGGCAGGATCCTGTTAGACTGTGAAAACCGCAAACTAACCTGGCAGGGTCCTGAAACACTGTGAAAACCCCATACACACCTGGCAGGACACTGATACACTGTGAATACCCTGCAAACACCTGGCAGATCCTGATGCAATTTGAAACCCCATGCACACCTGGCAGGATCCTGATACACTGTGAAAACCCCATACACAGCTGGCAGGATCCTGATACACTGTGAAAACCCCATACACACCTGGCAGGATCCTGATACACTGTGAAAACCCCATACACACCTGGCAGGATCCTGATACACTGTGAAAACCCATGCACACCTGGCAGGATCCTGATCCACTTTGAAACCATATTCACATCTGGCAGGGTCCTGATACACTGTGAAAATCCCATACACACCTGGCAGGATCCTGATCCACTTTGAAAACACATTCACAATTGGCAGGATCTGATCCACTGTGAAAACCCCATACACACCTGGCAGGACCCTGATACACTGTGAAAACCCTGTGCACACCTGGCAGATCCAGATGCACTGTGAAACCCCATACACACCTGGCAGGATTCTGATACACTGTGAAAACCCCTTACACACCTGGCAGGACCCTGATCCACTGTGAAACCCCATACACACCTGGCGGGACACTGATACACTGTGAAAACCCCATACACACCTGGCAGGATCCTGATACACTGTCAAATCCCCATACACACCTGGCAGGATCCTGATCCACTGTGAAAACCCCATACACACCTGGCAGGAACTTGATACACTGTGAAAACCCCATACACACCTGGCAGGATCCTGATACACTGTGAAAACCCTGTACACACCTGGCGGGACCATGATGCACTGTGAAACCCCATGTACCCCAGGCAGGATCCTGATACGCAGTGAAACCCCATACACACCTGGCAGGATCCTGATACACTGTGAAAAACCCATACACACCTGGCAAGAACCTGATTCACTGCGCAAACCCCATACACACCTGGAAGGATCCTGAGCCACTGTGAAAACCCCATACACATCTGGTAGGATCCTGTTACACTGTGGAAACCCCATACACTTCTGGCAGGATCCTGATCCACTGTGAGAACCCCATACGCACCGGGCAGGATACTGACACACTGTGAAAACCCCTTACACACCTGGCAGGATCCTGATACACTGTGAAAACCCCACACACACCTGGCAGGATCCTGATACACTGTGAAAACCACATACACACCTGGCAGTATCCTGATACACTGTGAAAACCCATACAAACCTGGCAGGATCCTGTTGCATTGTGGAAACCCCATACACATCTGGCAGGATCCTGATACACTGTGAAAACCCCATTCACACCTGGCAGGATCCTGATACACTGTGAAAACCCCATTCACACCTGGCAGGATCCTGATCCACTTTGAAAACACATTCACATCTGGCAGGATCTGATCCACTTTGAAAACCCCATACACCCTGGCAGGACCCTGATACACTGTGAAAACCCTGTACACACCTGGCAGATCCTGATCCACTGTGAAACCCCATACACACCTGGCAGGATCCTGATACACTGTGAAAACCCCTTACACACTTGGCAGGACACTGATACACTGTGAAAACCCCATACACACCTGGCAGGATTCCTGATACACTGTCAAATCCCCATACACACCTGGCAGGATCCTGATACACTGTGAAAACCCCATACACACATGGCAGGATCCTGATACACTGTGAAAACTCCATACACAGCTTGAAGGATCCTGATACACTGTGAAAACACCAGATACGCCTGGCAGAATCCTGATACACTGTGAAAACCCCAGACACACCTGGCAGCATCCTGTTACACGATGAAAACCCCATATACACCTGGCAGGATAATGTTGCACTGTGAAAACCCCATACACACCTGGCAGGATCCTGCTAGACTGTGAAAACCGCAAACTAACCTGGCAGGGTCCTGATCCACTGTGAAAACCCCATACACTCCTGGCAGGACACTGATACACTGTGAAAACCCTGCACACACCTGGCAGATCCTGATGCAATGTGAAACACCATGCACACCTGGCAGGATCCTGATACACTGTGAAAACCCCATACACACCTGGCAGGATCCTGATACACTGTGAAAACCCCATACACACCTGGCAGGATCCTGATACACTGTGAAAACCCCATACACACCTGGCAGGATCCTGATACACTGTGAAAACCCATACAAACCTGGCAGGATCCTGTTGCATTGTGGAAACCCCATACACATCAGGCAGGATCCTGATACACTGTGAAAACCCCATTCACACCTGGCAGGATCCTGATGCACTGTGAAAACCCCATTCACACCTGGCAGGATCCTGATCCACTTTGAAAACCCATTCACATCTGGCAGGGTCCTGATACACTGTGAAAATCCCATACACACCTGGCAGGATTCTGATCCACTTTGAAAACCCCATACACCCTGGCAGGACCCTGATACACTGTGAAAACCCTGTACACACCTGGCAGATCCTGATCCACTGTGAAACCCCATACACACCTGGCAGGATCCTGATACACTGTGAAAACCCCTTACACACTTGGCAGGACACTGATACACTGTGAAAACCCCATACACACCTGGCAGGATTCCTGATACACTGTCAAATCCCCATACACACCTGGCAGGATCCTGATACACTGTGAAAACCCCATACACACATGGCAGGATCCTGATACACTGTGAAAACTCCATACACAGCTTGAAGGATCCTGATACACTGTGAAAACACCAGATACGCCTGGCAGAATCCTGATACACTGTGAAAACCCCAGACACACCTGGCAGCATCCTGTTACACGATGAAAACCCCATATACACCTGGCAGGATAATGTTGCACTGTGAAAACCCCATACACACCTGGCAGGATCCTGCTAGACTGTGAAAACCGCAAACTAACCTGGCAGGGTCCTGATCCACTGTGAAAACCCCATACACTCCTGGCAGGACACTGATACACTGTGAAAACCCTGCACACACCTGGCAGATCCTGATGCAATGTGAAACCCCATGCACACCTGGCAGGATCCTGATACACTGTGAAAACCCCATACACACCTGGCAGGATCCTGATACACTGTGAAAACCCCATACACACCTGGCAGGATCCTGATACACTGTGAAAACCCCATACACACCTGGCAGGATCCTGATACACTGTGAAAACCCATACAAACCTGGCAGGATCCTGTTGCATTGTGGAAACCCCATACACATCAGGCAGGATCCTGATACACTGTGAAAACCCCATTCACACCTGGCAGGATCCTGATGCACTGTGAAAACCCCATTCACACCTGGCAGGATCCTGATCCACTTTGAAAACCCATTCACATCTGGCAGGGTCCTGATACACTGTGAAAATCCCATACACACCTGGCAGGATCCTGATCCACTTTGAAAACACATTCACAATTGGCAAGATCTGATCCACTGTGAAAACCCCATACACACCTGGCAGGACCCTGATACACTGTGAAAACCCTGTACACACCTGGCAGATCCTGATGCACTGTGAAACCCCATCCACACCTGGCAGGATCCTGATCCACTGTGAAAACCCCATACACACCTGGCAGGATCCTGATACACTGTGAAAACCACATGCACACCTGGCAGGATCCTGATACACTGTGAAAACCCCATACACACCTGGCAGGATACTGATCTACTGTGAAACCCCATACACACCTGGCAGGATCCTGATCCACTGTGAAAACCCCATACACACCTGGAAGGATCCTGTTACACTGTGGAAACCCCATACACATCTGGCAGGATCCTGATCCACTGTGAAAACCCCATACACACCGGGCAGGATACTGGTACACTGTGAAAATCCCTTACACACCTGGCAGGACCCTGATACACTGTGAAAACCACATACACACCTGGCAGGATCCTGATGCACTGTGAAAACTCCATACACAGCTTGAAGGATCCTGATACATTGTGAAAACACCAGATACGCCTGGCAGAATCCTGATACACTGTGAACACCCCAGACACACCTGGCAGCATCCTGTTACACTATGAAAACCCCATACACACCTGGCAGGATAATGTTGCACTGTGAAAACCCCATACACACCTGGCAGGATCCTGTTAGACTGTGAAAACCGCAAACTAACCTGGCAGGGTCCTGAAACACTGTGAAAACCCCATACACACCTGGCAGGACACTGATACACTGTGAATACCCTGCAAACACCTGGCAGATCCTGATGCAATTTGAAACCCCATGCACACCTGGCAGGATCCTGATACACTGTGAAAACCCCATACACAGCTGGCAGGATCCTGATACACTGTGAAAACCCCATACACACCTGGCAGGATCCTGATACACTGTGAAAACCCCATACACACCTGGCAGGATCCTGATACACTGTGAAAACCCATGCACACCTGGCAGGATCCTGATCCACTTTGAAACCATATTCACATCTGGCAGGGTCCTGATACACTGTGAAAATCCCATACACACCTGGCAGGATCCTGATCCACTTTGAAAACACATTCACAATTGGCAGGATCTGATCCACTGTGAAAACCCCATACACACCTGGCAGGACCCTGATACACTGTGAAAACCCTGTGCACACCTGGCAGATCCAGATGCACTGTGAAACCCCATACACACCTGGCAGGATCCTGATACACTGTGAAAACCCCTTACACACCTGGCAGGACCCTGATCCACTGTGAAACCCCATACACACCTGGCGGGACACTGATACACTGTGAAAACCCCATACACACCTGGCAGGATCCTGATACACTGTCAAATCCCCATACACACCTGGCAGGATCCTGATCCACTGTGAAAACCCCATACACACCTGGCAGGAACTTGATACACTGTGAAAACCCCATACACACCTGGCAGGATCCTGATACACTGTGAAAACCCTGTACACACCTGGCGGGACCATGATGCACTGTGAAACCCCATGTACCCCAGGCAGGATCCTGATACGCAGTGAAACCCCATACACACCTGGCAGGATCCTGATACACTGTGAAAAACCCATACACACCTGGCAAGAACCTGATTCACTGCGCAAACCCCATACACACCTGGAAGGATCCTGAGCCACTGTGAAAACCCCATACACATCTGGTAGGATCCTGTTACACTGTGGAAACCCCATACACTTCTGGCAGGATCCTGATCCACTGTGAGAACCCCATACGCACCGGGCAGGATACTGACACACTGTGAAAACCCCTTACACACCTGGCAGGATCCTGATACACTGTGAAAACCCCACACACACCTGGCAGGATCCTGATACACTGTGAAAACCACATACACACCTGGCAGTATCCTGATACACTGTGAAAACCCATACAAACCTGGCAGGATCCTGTTGCATTGTGGAAACCCCATACACATCTGGCAGGATCCTGATACACTGTGAAAACCCCATTCACACCTGGCAGGATCCTGATACACTGTGAAAACCCCATTCACACCTGGCAGGATCCTGATCCACTTTGAAAACACATTCACATCTGGCAGGATCTGATCCACTTTGAAAACCCCATACACCCTGGCAGGACCCTGATACACTGTGAAAACCCTGTACACACCTGGCAGATCCTGATCCACTGTGAAACCCCATACACACCTGGCAGGATCCTGATACACTGTGAAAACCCCTTACACACTTGGCAGGACACTGATACACTGTGAAAACCCCATACACACCTGGCAGGATTCCTGATACACTGTCAAATCCCCATACACACCTGGCAGGATCCTGATACACTGTGAAAACCCCATACACACATGGCAGGATCCTGATACACTGTGAAAACTCCATACACAGCTTGAAGGATCCTGATACACTGTGAAAACACCAGATACGCCTGGCAGAATCCTGATACACTGTGAAAACCCCAGACACACCTGGCAGCATCCTGTTACACGATGAAAACCCCATATACACCTGGCAGGATAATGTTGCACTGTGAAAACCCCATACACACCTGGCAGGATCCTGCTAGACTGTGAAAACCGCAAACTAACCTGGCAGGGTCCTGATCCACTGTGAAAACCCCATACACTCCTGGCAGGACACTGATACACTGTGAAAACCCTGCACACACCTGGCAGATCCTGATGCAATGTGAAACCCCATGCACACCTGGCAGGATCCTGATACACTGTGAAAACCCCATACACACCTGGCAGGATCCTGATACACTGTGAAAACCCCATACACACCTGGCAGGATCCTGATACACTGTGAAAACCCCATACACACCTGGCAGGATCCTGATACACTGTGAAAACCCATACAAACCTGGCAGGATCCTGTTGCATTGTGGAAACCCCATACACATCAGGCAGGATCCTGATACACTGTGAAAACCCCATTCACACCTGGCAGGATCCTGATGCACTGTGAAAACCCCATTCACACCTGGCAGGATCCTGATCCACTTTGAAAACCCATTCACATCTGGCAGGGTCCTGATACACTGTGAAAATCCCATACACACCTGGCAGGATCCTGATCCACTTTGAAAACACATTCACAATTGGCAAGATCTGATCCACTGTGAAAACCCCATACACACCTGGCAGGACCCTGATACACTGTGAAAACCCTGTACACACCTGGCAGATCCTGATGCACTGTGAAACCCCATCCACACCTGGCAGGATCCTGATCCACTGTGAAAACCCCATACACACCTGGCAGGATCCTGATACACTGTGAAAACCACATGCACACCTGGCAGGATCCTGATACACTGTGAAAACCCCATACACACCTGGCAGGATACTGATCTACTGTGAAACCCCATACACACCTGGCAGGATCCTGATCCACTGTGAAAACCCCATACACACCTGGAAGGATCCTGTTACACTGTGGAAACCCCATACACATCTGGCAGGATCCTGATCCACTGTGAAAACCCCATACACACCGGGCAGGATACTGGTACACTGTGAAAATCCCTTACACACCTGGCAGGACCCTGATACACTGTGAAAACCACATACACACCTGGCAGGATCCTGATGCACTGTGAAAACTCCATACACAGCTTGAAGGATCCTGATACATTGTGAAAACACCAGATACGCCTGGCAGAATCCTGATACACTGTGAACACCCCAGACACACCTGGCAGCATCCTGTTACACTATGAAAACCCCATACACACCTGGCAGGATAATGTTGCACTGTGAAAACCCCATACACACCTGGCAGGATCCTGTTAGACTGTGAAAACCGCAAACTAACCTGGCAGGATCCTGATACACTGTGAAAACCCCATACACAGCTGGCAGGATCCTGATACACTGTGAAAACCCCATACACACCTGGCAGGATCCTGATACACTGTGAAAACCCCATACACACCTGGCAGGATCCTGATACACTGTGAAAACCCATGCACACCTGGCAGGATCCTGATCCACTTTGAAACCATATTCACATCTGGCAGGGTCCTGATACACTGTGAAAATCCCATACACACCTGGCAGGATCCTGATCCACTTTGAAAACACATTCACAATTGGCAGGATCTGATCCACTGTGAAAACCCCATACACACCTGGCAGGACCCTGATACACTGTGAAAACCCTGTGCACACCTGGCAGATCCAGATGCACTGTGAAACCCCATACACACCTGGCAGGATCCTGATACACTGTGAAAACCCCTTACACACCTGGCAGGACCCTGATCCACTGTGAAACCCCATACACACCTGGCGGGACACTGATACACTGTGAAAACCCCATACACACCTGGCAGGATCCTGATACACTGTCAAATCCCCATACACACCTGGCAGGATCCTGATCCACTGTGAAAACCCCATACACACCTGGCAGGAACTTGATACACTGTGAAAACCCCATACACACCTGGCAGGATCCTGATACACTGTGAAAACCCTGTACACACCTGGCGGGACCATGATGCACTGTGAAACCCCATGTACCCCAGGCAGGATCCTGATACGCAGTGAAACCCCATACACACCTGGCAGGATCCTGATACACTGTGAAAAACCCATACACACCTGGCAAGAACCTGATTCACTGCGCAAACCCCATACACACCTGGAAGGATCCTGAGCCACTGTGAAAACCCCATACACATCTGGTAGGATCCTGTTACACTGTGGAAACCCCATACACTTCTGGCAGGATCCTGATCCACTGTGAGAACCCCATACGCACCGGGCAGGATACTGACACACTGTGAAAACCCCTTACACACCTGGCAGGATCCTGATACACTGTGAAAACCCCACACACACCTGGCAGGATCCTGATACACTGTGAAAACCACATACACACCTGGCAGTATCCTGATACACTGTGAAAACCCATACAAACCTGGCAGGATCCTGTTGCATTGTGGAAACCCCATACACATCTGGCAGGATCCTGATACACTGTGAAAACCCCATTCACACCTGGCAGGATCCTGATACACTGTGAAAACCCCATTCACACCTGGCAGGATCCTGATCCACTTTGAAAACACATTCACATCTGGCAGGATCTGATCCACTTTGAAAACCCCATACACCCTGGCAGGACCCTGATACACTGTGAAAACCCTGTACACACCTGGCAGATCCTGATCCACTGTGAAACCCCATACACACCTGGCAGGATCCTGATACACTGTGAAAACCCCTTACACACTTGGCAGGACACTGATACACTGTGAAAACCCCATACACACCTGGCAGGATTCCTGATACACTGTCAAATCCCCATACACACCTGGCAGGATCCTGATACACTGTGAAAACCCCATACACACATGGCAGGATCCTGATACACTGTGAAAACTCCATACACAGCTTGAAGGATCCTGATACACTGTGAAAACACCAGATACGCCTGGCAGAATCCTGATACACTGTGAAAACCCCAGACACACCTGGCAGCATCCTGTTACACGATGAAAACCCCATATACACCTGGCAGGATAATGTTGCACTGTGAAAACCCCATACACACCTGGCAGGATCCTGCTAGACTGTGAAAACCGCAAACTAACCTGGCAGGGTCCTGATCCACTGTGAAAACCCCATACACTCCTGGCAGGACACTGATACACTGTGAAAACCCTGCACACACCTGGCAGATCCTGATGCAATGTGAAACCCCATGCACACCTGGCAGGATCCTGATACACTGTGAAAACCCCATACACACCTGGCAGGATCCTGATACACTGTGAAAACCCCATACACACCTGGCAGGATCCTGATACACTGTGAAAACCCCATACACACCTGGCAGGATCCTGATACACTGTGAAAACCCATACAAACCTGGCAGGATCCTGTTGCATTGTGGAAACCCCATACACATCAGGCAGGATCCTGATACACTGTGAAAACCCCATTCACACCTGGCAGGATCCTGATGCACTGTGAAAACCCCATTCACACCTGGCAGGATCCTGATCCACTTTGAAAACCCATTCACATCTGGCAGGGTCCTGATACACTGTGAAAATCCCATACACACCTGGCAGGATCCTGATCCACTTTGAAAACACATTCACAATTGGCAAGATCTGATCCACTGTGAAAACCCCATACACACCTGGCAGGACCCTGATACACTGTGAAAACCCTGTACACACCTGGCAGATCCTGATGCACTGTGAAACCCATCCACACCTGGCAGGATCCTGATACACTGTGAAAACCCCTTACACACCTGGCAGGACCCTGATACACTGTGAAAACCCATACACACCTGGCGGGACACTGATACACTGTGAAAACCCCATACACACCTGGCAGGATCCTGATACACAGTCAAATCCCCATACACACCTGGCAGGATCCTGATACACTGTGAAAACCCCATACACACCTGGCAGGAACTTGATACACTGTGAAAACCCCATACACACCTGGCAGGATCCTGATACACTGTGAAAACCCTGTACACACCTGGCGGGACCATGATGCACTGTGAAACGCCATGTACCCCAGGCAGGATCCTGATACGCAGTGAAACCCCATACACACCTGGCAGAATCCTGATACACTGTGAAAAACCCATACACACCTGGCAAGAACCTGATTCACTGCGAAAACCCCATACACACCTGGAAGGATCCTGAGCCACTGTGAAAACCCCATACACTTCTGGCAGGATCCTGATCCACTGTGAAAACCCCATACACACCTGGTAGGATCCTGATCCACTGTGAAAACCCCATACACACCTGGCAGGATCCTGATACACTGTGAAAACCCAATACACACCTGGCAGGATCCTGATACACTGTGAAAACCCCATACACACCGGGCAGGATACTGACACACTGTGAAAACCCCTTACACACCTGGCAGGACACTGATACACTGTGAAAACCACATACACCCCTGGCAGGATCCTGATACACTGTGAAAACTCCATACACAGCTTGAAGGATCCTGATACACTGTGAAAACACCATATACGCCTGGCAGAATCCTGATGCACTGTGAAAACCCCATACACATCTGGCAGCATCCTGTTACACTATTAAAACCCCATACACACCTGGCAGGATACTGTTACACTGTGAAAACCCCATACTCACCTGGCAGGATCCTGTTAGACTGTGAAAACCGCAAACTCACCTGGCAGGGTCCTGATCCACTGTGAAAACCCCATACACACCTGGCAGGACACTAATACAATGTGAATACCCTGCACACACCTGGCAGATCCTGATGCAATGTGCAACCCCATGCACACCTGGCAGGATCCTGATACACTGTGAAAACCCCATACACACCTGGCAGGATCCTGATACACTGTGAAAACCCCATACACACCTGGCAGGATCCTGATACACTGTGAAAACCCCATACACACCTGGCAGGATCCTGATACACTGTGAAAACCCATACAAACCTGGCAGGATCCTGTTGCATTGTGGAAACCCCATGCACATCTGGCAGGATACTGATACACTGTGAAAACCCCATTCACACCTGGCAGGATCCTGAACCACTGTGAAAACACCCAAACACACCTAGCAGGATCCTGATCCACTTTGAAAAGCCATTCGCATCTGGCAGGATCCTGATCCACTGTGAAAACCCCATACACACCTTGCAGGACCCTGATACACTGTGAAAACCCTGTACACACCTGGCAGATCCTGATGCACTGTGAAACCCCATACACACCTGGCAGGATCCTGGTACACTGTGAAAACCCCATACACACCTGGCAGGATTTTGATACAATGTGAAAACCCCATACACACCTGGCTAGAACTTGATACACTGTGAAAACCCCATACACACCTGGCGGGACCATGATGCACTGTGAAACCCCATGCACACCTGGCAGGATCCTGATCCACTGTGAAAACCCCATACGCACCTGGCAGGATCCTGATACACTGTGAAAACCCCATACACACCTGGCAGGATCCTGATACACTGTGAAAACCCCATACACACCTGGCAGGATGCTGATACACTGTGAAAACCCATACAAACCTGGCAGGATCCTGTTGCATTGTGGAAACCCCATACACATCTGGCAGGATCCTGATACACTGTGAAAACCCCATTCACACCTGGCAGGATCCTGATACACTGTGAAAACCCCATTCACACCTGGCAGGATCCTGATCCACTTTGAAACCCCATTCACATCTGGCAGGGTCCTGATACACTGTGAAAATCCCATATACAACTGGCAGGATCCTGATCCACTTTGAAAACACATTCACATCTGGCAGGATCTGATCCACTTTGAAAACCCCATACACACCTGGCAGGACCCTGATACACTGTGAAAACCCTGTACACACCTGGCAGATCCTGATGCACTGTGAAACCCCATACACAACTGGCAGGATCCTGATACACTGTAAAAACCCCTTACACACTTGGCAGGACACTGATACACTGTGAAAACCCCATACACACCTGGCAGGATCCTGACACACTGTCAAATCCCCATACACACCTGGCAGGATCCTGATACACTGTGAAAACCCCATACACACCTGGCAGGATCCTGATACACTGTGAAAACCCATACAAACCTGGCAGGATCCTGTTGCATTGTGGAAACCCCATACACATCTGGCAGGATCCTGATGCACTGTGAAAACCCCATTCACACCTGGCAGGATCCTGATACACTGTGAAAACCCCATTCACACCTGGCAGGATCCTGATCCACTTTGAAAACACATTCACATCTGGCAGGATCTGATCCACTTTGAAAACCCCATACACACCTGGCAGGACCCTGATACACTGTGAAAACCCTGTACACACCTGGCAGATCCTGATCCACTGTGAAACCCCATACACACCTGGCAGGATCCTGATACACTGTGAAAACCCCTTACACACTTGGCAGGACACTGATACACTGTGAAAACCCCATACACACCTGGCAGGATTCCTGATACACTGTCAAATCCCCATACACACCTGGCAGGATCCTGATACACTGTGAAAACCCCATACACACATGGCAGGATCCTGATACACTGTGAAAACTCCATACACAGCTTGAAGTATCCTGATACACTGTGAAAACACCAGATACGCCTGGCAGAATCCTGATACACTGTGAAAACCCCAGACACACCTGGCAGCATCCTGTTACACGATGAAAGCCCCATACACACCTGGCAGGATAATGTTGCACTGTGAAAACCCCATACACACCTGGCAGGATCCTGTTAGACTGTGAAAACCGCAAACTAACCTGGCAGGGTCCTGATCCACTGTGAAAACCCCATACACTCCTGGCAGGACACTGATACACTGTGAAAACCCTGCACACACCTGGCAGATCCTGATGCAATGTGAAACCCCATGCACACCTGGCAGGATCCTGATACACTGTGGAAACCCCATACACATCAGGCAGGATCCTGATACACTGTGAAAACCCCATTCACACCTGGCAGGATCCTGATGCACTGTGAAAACCCCATTCACACCTGGCAGGATCCTGATCCACTTTGAAAACCCATTCACATCTGGCAGGGTCCTGATACACTGTGAAAATCCCATACACACCTGGCAGGATCCTGATCCACTTTGAAAACACATTCACAATTGGCAAGATCTGATCCACTGTGAAAACCCCATACACACCTGGCAGGACCCTGATACACTGTGAAAACCCTGTACACACCTGGCAGATCCTGATGCACTGTGAAACCCCATACACACCTGGCAGGATCCTGATACACTGTGAAAACCCCTTACACACCTGGCAGGACCCTGATACACTGTGAAAACCCATACACACCTGGCGGGACACTGATACACTGTGAAAACCCCATACACACCTGGCAGGATCCTGATACACAGTCAAATCCCCATACACACCTGGCAGGATCCTGATACACTGTGAAAACCCCATACACACCTGGCAGGAACTTGATACACTGTGAAAACCCCATACACACCTGGCAGGATCCTGATACACTGTGAAAACCCTGTACACACCTGGCGGGACCATGATGCACTGTGAAACGCCATGTACCCCAGGCAGGATCCTGATACGCAGTGAAACCCCATACACACCTGGCAGAATCCTGATACACTGTGAAAAACCCATACACACCTGGCAAGAACCTGATTCACTGCGAAAACCCCATACACACCTGGAAGGATCCTGAGCCACTGTGAAAACCCCATACACACCTGGTAGGATCCTGTTACACTGTGGAAACCCCATACACTTCTGGCAGGATCCTGATCCACTGTGAAAACCCCATACACACCTGGTAGGATCCTGATCCACTGTGAAAACCCCATACACACCTGGCAGGATCCTGATACACTGTGAAAACCCAATACACACCTGGAAGGATCCTGATACACTGTGAAATCCCCATACACACCGGGCAGGATACTGACACACTGTGAAAACCCCTTACACACCTGGCAGGACACTGATACACTGTGAAAACCACATACACCCCTGGCAGGATCCTGATACACTGTGAAAACTCCATACACAGCTTGAAGGATCCTGATACACTGTGAAAACACCATATACGCCTGGCAGAATCCTGATGCACTGTGAAAACCCCATACACATCTGGCAGCATCCTGTTACACTATTAAAACCCCATACACACCTGGCAGGATACTGTTACACTGTGAAAACCCCATACTCACCTGGCAGGATCCTGTTAGACTGTGAAAACCGCAAACTCACCTGGCAGGGTCCTGATCCACTGTGAAAACCCCATACTCACCTGGCAGGACACTAATACAATGTGAATACCCTGCACACACCTGGCAGATCCTGATGCAATGTGCAAACCCATGCACACCTGGCAGGATCCTGATACACTGTGAAAACCCCATACACACCTGGCAGGATCCTGATACACTGTGAAAACCCCATACACACCTGGCAGGATCCTGATACACTGTGAAAACCCCATACACACCTGGCAGGATCCTGATACACTGTGAAAACCCATACAAACCTGGCAGGATCCTGTTGCATTGTGGAAACCCCATACACATCTGGCAGGATCCTGAACCACTGTGAAAACACCCAAACACACCTAGCAGGATCCTGATCCACTTTGAAAAGCCATTCGCATCTGGCAGGATCCTGATCCACTGTGAAAACCCCATACACACCTTGCAGGACCCTGATACACTGTGAAAACCCTGTACACACCTGGCAGATCCTGATGCACTGTGAAACCCCATACACACCTGGCAGGATCCTGGTACACTGTGAAAACCCCATACACACCTGGCAGGATTTTGATACAATGTGAAAACCCCATACACACCTGGCTAGAACTTGATACACTGTGAAAACCCCATACACACCTGGCGGGACCATGATGCACTGTGAAACCCCATGCACACCTGGCAGGATCCTGATACACTGTGAAAACCCCATACGCACCTGGCAGGATCCTGATACACTGTGAAAACCCCATACACACCTGGCAGGATCCTGATACACTGTGAAAACCCCATACACACCTGGCAGGATGCTGATACACTGTGAAAACCCATACAAACCTGGTAGGATCCTGTTGCATTGTGGAAAGCCCATACACATCTGGCAGGATCCTGATACACTGTGAAAACCCCATTCACACCTGGCAGGATCCTGATACACTGTGAAAACCCCATTCACACCTGGCAGGATCCTGATTCACTTTGAAACCCCATTCACATCTGGCAGGGTCCTGATACACTGTGAAAATCCCATATACAACTGGCAGGATCCTGATCCACTTTGAAAACACATTCACATCTGGCAGGATCTGATCCACTTTGAAAACCCCATACACACCTGGCAGGACCCTGATACACTGTGAAAACCCTGTACACACCTGGCAGATCCTGATGCACTGTGAAACCCCATACACACCTGGCAGGATCCTGATACACTGTAAAAACCCCTTACACACTTGGCAGGACACTGATACACTGTGAAAACCCCATACACACCTGGCAGGATCCTGATACACTGTCAAATCCCCATACACACCTGGCAGGATCCTGATACACTGTGAAAACCCCATACACACCTGGCAGGAACTTGATACACTGTGAAAACCCCATACACACCTGGCAGGATCCTGATACACTGTGAAAACCCTGTACACACCTGGCGGGACCATGATGCACTGTGAAACCCCATGTAGCCCAGGCAGGATCCTGATACGCAGTGAAACCCCATACACACTTGGCAGGATCCTGATACACTGTGAAAACCCCATACACACATGGCAGGATCCTGATACACTGTGAAAACTCCATACACAGCTTGAAGTATCCTGATACACTGTGAAAACACCAGATACGCCTGGCAGAATCCTGATACACTGTGAAAACCCCAGACACACCTGGCAGCATCCTGTTACACGATGAAAGCCCCATACACACCTGGCAGGATAATGTTGCACTGTGAAAACCCCATACACACCTGGCAGGATCCTGTTAGACTGTGAAAACCGCAAACTAACCTGGCAGGGTCCTGATCCACTGTGAAAACCCCATACACTCCTGGCAGGACACTGATACACTGTGAAAACCCTGCACACACCTGGCAGATCCTGATGCAATGTGAAACCCCATGCACACCTGGCAGGATCCTGATACACTGTGGAAACCCCATACACATCAGGCAGGATCCTGATACACTGTGAAAACCCCATTCACACCTGGCAGGATCCTGATGCACTGTGAAAACCCCATTCACACCTGGCAGGATCCTGATCCACTTTGAAAACCCATTCACATCTGGCAGGGTCCTGATACACTGTGAAAATCCCATACACACCTGGCAGGATCCTGATCCACTTTGAAAACACATTCACAATTGGCAAGATCTGATCCACTGTGAAAACCCCATACACACCTGGCAGGACCCTGATACACTGTGAAAACCCTGTACACACCTGGCAGATCCTGATGCACTGTGAAACCCCATACACACCTGGCAGGATCCTGATACACTGTGAAAACCCCTTACACACCTGGCAGGACCCTGATACACTGTGAAAACCCATACACACCTGGCGGGACACTGATACACTGTGAAAACCCCATACACACCTGGCAGGATCCTGATACACAGTCAAATCCCCATACACACCTGGCAGGATCCTGATACACTGTGAAAACCCCATACACACCTGGCAGGAACTTGATACACTGTGAAAACCCCATACACACCTGGCAGGATCCTGATACACTGTGAAAACCCTGTACACACCTGGCGGGACCATGATGCACTGTGAAACGCCATGTACCCCAGGCAGGATCCTGATACGCAGTGAAACCCCATACACACCTGGCAGAATCCTGATACACTGTGAAAAACCCATACACACCTGGCAAGAACCTGATTCACTGCGAAAACCCCATACACACCTGGAAGGATCCTGAGCCACTGTGAAAACCCCATACACACCTGGTAGGATCCTGTTACACTGTGGAAACCCCATACACTTCTGGCAGGATCCTGATCCACTGTGAAAACCCCATACACACCTGGTAGGATCCTGATCCACTGTGAAAACCCCATACACACCTGGCAGGATCCTGATACACTGTGAAAACCCAATACACACCTGGAAGGATCCTGATACACTGTGAAATCCCCATACACACCGGGCAGGATACTGACACACTGTGAAAACCCCTTACACACCTGGCAGGACACTGATACACTGTGAAAACCACATACACCCCTGGCAGGATCCTGATACACTGTGAAAACTCCATACACAGCTTGAAGGATCCTGATACACTGTGAAAACACCATATACGCCTGGCAGAATCCTGATGCACTGTGAAAACCCCATACACATCTGGCAGCATCCTGTTACACTATTAAAACCCCATACACACCTGGCAGGATACTGTTACACTGTGAAAACCCCATACTCACCTGGCAGGATCCTGTTAGACTGTGAAAACCGCAAACTCACCTGGCAGGGTCCTGATCCACTGTGAAAACCCCATACACACCTGGCAGGACACTAATACAATGTGAATACCCTGCACACACCTGGCAGATCCTGATGCAATGTGCAAACCCATGCACACCTGGCAGGATCCTGATACACTGTGAAAACCCCATACACACCTGGCAGGATCCTGATACACTGTGAAAACCCCATACACACCTGGCAGGATCCTGATACACTGTGAAAACCCCATACACACCTGGCAGGATCCTGATACACTGTGAAAACCCATACAAACCTGGCAGGATCCTGTTGCATTGTGGAAACCCCATACACATCTGGCAGGATCCTGAACCACTGTGAAAACACCCAAACACACCTAGCAGGATCCTGATCCACTTTGAAAAGCCATTCGCATCTGGCAGGATCCTGATCCACTGTGAAAACCCCATACACACCTTGCAGGACCCTGATACACTGTGAAAACCCTGTACACACCTGGCAGATCCTGATGCACTGTGAAACCCCATACACACCTGGCAGGATCCTGGTACACTGTGAAAACCCCATACACACCTGGCAGGATTTTGATACAATGTGAAAACCCCATACACACCTGGCTAGAACTTGATACACTGTGAAAACCCCATACACACCTGGCGGGACCATGATGCACTGTGAAACCCCATGCACACCTGGCAGGATCCTGATACACTGTGAAAACCCCATACGCACCTGGCAGGATCCTGATACACTGTGAAAACCCCATACACACCTGGCAGGATCCTGATACACTGTGAAAACCCCATACACACCTGGCAGGATGCTGATACACTGTGAAAACCCATACAAACCTGGTAGGATCCTGTTGCATTGTGGAAAGCCCATACACATCTGGCAGGATCCTGATACACTGTGAAAACCCCATTCACACCTGGCAGGATCCTGATACACTGTGAAAACCCCATTCACACCTGGCAGGATCCTGATTCACTTTGAAACCCCATTCACATCTGGCAGGGTCCTGATACACTGTGAAAATCCCATATACAACTGGCAGGATCCTGATCCACTTTGAAAACACATTCACATCTGGCAGGATCTGATCCACTTTGAAAACCCCATACACACCTGGCAGGACCCTGATACACTGTGAAAACCCTGTACACACCTGGCAGATCCTGATGCACTGTGAAACCCCATACACACCTGGCAGGATCCTGATACACTGTAAAAACCCCTTACACACTTGGCAGGACACTGATACACTGTGAAAACCCCATACACACCTGGCAGGATCCTGATACACTGTCAAATCCCCATACACACCTGGCAGGATCCTGATACACTGTGAAAACCCCATACACACCTGGCAGGAACTTGATACACTGTGAAAACCCCATACACACCTGGCAGGATCCTGATACACTGTGAAAACCCTGTACACACCTGGCGGGACCATGATGCACTGTGAAACCCCATGTAGCCCAGGCAGGATCCTGATACGCAGTGAAACCCCATACACACTTGGCAGGATCCTGATACACTGTGAAAACCCCATACACACCTGGCAGGAACCTGATTCACTGCGAAAACACCATACACACCTGGCAGGATCCTGATCCACTGTGAAAACCCCATACACACCTGGCAGGATACTGATCTACTTTGAAACCCCATACACACCTGGAAGGATCCTGAGCCACTGTGAAAACCCCATACACACCTGGAAGGATCCTGTTACACTGTGGAAACCCCATACACTTCTGGCAGGATCCTGCTCCACTGTGAAAACCCCATACACACCTGGCAGGATCCTGATCCACTGTGAAAGCCCCATACACACCTGGCAGGATCCTGATACACTGTGAAAACCCAATACACACCTGGCAGGATCATGATACACTGTGAAAACCCCATACACACCGGGCAGGATACTGATAAACTGTGAAAACCCCTTACACACCTGGCAGGACACTGATACACTGTGAAAACCACATACACCCCTGGCAGGATTCTGATACACTGTGAAAACTCCATACACAGCTTGAAGGATCCTGATACACTGTGAAAACACCATATACGCCTGGCAGAATCCTGATACACTGTGAAAACCGCAAACTCACCTGGCAGGGTCCTGATCCACTGTGAAAACCCCATACACACCTGGCAGGACACTGATACACTGTGAATACCCTGCACACACCTGGCAGATCCTGATGCAATGTGAAACCCCATGCACACCTGGCAGGATCCTGATACACTGTGAAAATCCCATACACACCTGGCAGGATCCTGATACACTGTGAAAACCCCATACACACCTGGCAGGATCCTGATCCACTTTGAAAACCCCATACACACCTGGCAGGACCCTGATACACTGTGAAAACCCTGTACACACCTGGCAGATCCTGATGCACTGTGAAACCCCATACACACCTGGCAGGATCCTGATACACTGTGAAAACCCCTTACACTCTTGGCAGGACACTGATACACTGTGAAAACCCCATACACACCTGGCAGGATCCTGATACACTGTCAAATCCCCATACACACCTGGCAGGATCCTGATACACTGTGAAAACCCCATACACACCTGGCAGGAACTTGATACACTGTGAAAACCCCATACACACCTGGCAGGATCCTGATACACTGTGAAAACCCTGTACACCCCTGGCGGGACCATGATGCACTGTGAAACCCCATGTAGCCCAGGCAGGATCCTGATACGCAGTGAAACCCCATACAGACTTGGCAGGATCCTGATACACTGTGAAAACCCCATACACACCTGGCAGGAACCTGATTCACTGCGAAAACCCCATACACACCTGGCAGGATCCTGATCCACTCTGAAAACCCCATACACACCTGGCAGGATCCTGATACACTGTGAAAACCCCATACACACCTGGCAGGATCCTGATACACTGTGAAAACCCATACAACCTGGCAGGATCCTGTTGCATTGTGGAAACCCCATACGCATCTGGCAGGATCCTGATACACTGTGAAAACCCCATTCACACCTGGCAGGAACCTGATCCACTGTGAAACCCCATGCACACCTGGCAGGATCCTGTTACACTGTGGAACCTCTTGCACATCTGGCAGGATCATGATCCACTGTGAGAACCCCATACACACCTGGCAGGATCCTGATCAACTGTGAAATCCCCATACACACCTGGAAGGATCCTGATCCACTGTGAAAACCCCAGACACACCTGGAAGGATCCTGTTACACTGTGGACACCCCAGACACTTCTGGCAGGATCCTGATACACTGTGAAAACCCCATACACACCTGGCAGGATCCTGATCCACTGTGAAAACCCCATACACACCTGGCAGGATCCTGATAAACTGTGAAAACCCCATTCACACCTGGCAGGATCCTGATACATTGTGAAACCCCAGACACAACTGGCAGGATCCTGATACACTGTGAAACCCCCATACACACCTGGCAGGATCCTGAACCACTGTGAAAACCCCCAAACACACCCAGCAGGATCCTGATGCACTGTTAAAACCGAATACACACCTGGCAGGATCCTCATACCCTGTGAAAACCTCATAAACACCTGGCAGATCCTGATGCAATCTGAATACCCCATACACAACTGGCAAATCCTGATGCACTGTGAAAACCCCATACACACCTGGCAGGATCCTGATACACTGTGAAAACCCCATAAACACCTGGCAAATCCTGATGCACTGTGAAAACCCATGCACACCTGGCAGGATCCTGATACACTGTGAAAACCCCATAAACACCTGGCAGATCCTGATACTCTGTGAAACCCCATACACACCTGGCAGGATCCTGATACACTGTGAAAACCCCATACACACCTGGCAGGATCCTGATACACTGTGAAAAACCCTGACACACCTGGAAGGACACTGATACACTGTGAAAACCACATACATCCCTGGCAGGATCCTGATACACTGTGAAAACTCCATACACAACTTGAAGGATCCTGATACACTGTGAAAACACCATATACGCCTGGCAGCATCCTGTTACACTATTAAAACCCCATACACACCTGGCAGGATACTGTTACACTGTGAAAACCCCATACACACCTGGCAGGATCCTGTTAGACTGTGAAAACCGCAAACTCACCTGGCAGGGTCCTGATCCACTGTGAAAACCCCATACACACCTGGCAGGACACTGATACACTGTGAATACCCTGCACACACCTGGCAGATCCTGATGCAATGTGAAAACCCATGCACACCTCAGGATCCTGATACACTGTGAAAACCCCATACACACCTGGCAGGATCCTGATACACTGTGAAAATCCCATACACACCTGGCAGGATCCTGATACACTGTGAAAACCCCATACACACCTGGCAGGATCCTGATACACTGTGAAATCCAATACAAACCTGGCAGGATCCTGTTGCATTGTGGAAACCCCATACACATCGGGCAGGTTCCTGATACACTGTGAAAATCCCATTCACACCTGGCAGGATCCTGATCCACTGTGAAACCCCATACACACCTGGCAGGATCCTGTTACACTGTGGAACCTCTTGCACATCTGGCAGGATCATGATCCACTGTGAAAACCCCATACACACCTGGCAGGATCCTGATCAACTGTGAAATCCCCATACACACCTGGCAGATCCTGATCCACTGTGAAAACCCCAGACACACCTGGCAGGATCCTGATACACTGTGAAATCCCATACACACCTGGCAGGATCCTGATACACTGTGAAAACCCCTTAAACACCTGGCAGGACACTGATACACTGTGAAAACCACATACACCCCTGGCAGGATCCTGATACACTGTGAAAACTCCATACACAGCTTGAAGGATCCTGATACACTGTGAAAACACCATATACGCCTGGCAGAATCCTGATACACTGTGAAAACCCCATACACACCTGGCAGCATCCTGTTAGACTGTGAAAACCGCAAACTCACCTGGCAGGGTCCTGATCCACTGTGAAAACCCCATACACACCTGGCAGGACACTGATACACTGTGAATACCCTGCACACACCTGGCAGATCCTGATGCAATGTGAAACCCCATGCACACCTGGCAGGATCCTGATACACTCTGAAAACCCCATACACACCTGGCAGGATCCTGATACACTGTGAAAATCCCATACACACCTGGCAGGATCCTGATACACTGTGAAAACCCCATACACACCTGGCAGGATCCTGATACACTGTGAAAACCCATACAAACCTGGCAGGATCCTGTTGCATTGTGGAAACCCCATACACATCAGGCAGGATCCTGATACACTGTGAAAACCCCATTCACACCTGGCAGGATCCTGATCCACTGTGAAACCCCATACACACCTGGCAGGATCCTGTTACACTGTGGAACCTCTTGCACATCTGGCAGGATCATGATCCACTGTGAAAACCCCATACACACCTGGCAGGATCCTGATCAACTGTGAAATCCCCATACACACCTGGCAGATCCTGATCCACTGTGAAAACCCCAGACACACCTGGCAGGATCCTGATACACTGTGAAAACCCCATACACACCTGGCAGGTTCCTGATACACTCTGAAACCCCCATACACACCTGGCAGGATCCTGATACACTGTGAAAACCCCATTCACACCTGGCAGGATTTTGATCCATTGTGAAACCCCATTCACATCTGGCAGGATCCTGATACACCATGAAAACCCCATTCACACCTGGCAGGATCTGATCCACTGTGAAACCCCATTCACACCTGGCAGGATCCTGATAAACTGTGAAAACCCCATTCACATCTGGCAGGATCCTGATAAACTGTGAAAACCCCATTCACACCTGGCAGGATCCTGATATATTGTGAAACCCCAGACACACCTGGCAGGATCCTGATACACTGTGAAACCCCCATACACACTTGGCAGGGTCCTGAACCACTGTGAAAACCCCCAAACACACCCAGCAGGATCCTGATGCACTGTTAAAACCGAATACACACCTGGCAGGATCCTGATACCCTGTGAAAACCTCATAAACACCTGGCAGATCCTGTTGCACTCTGAATACCCCATACACAACTGGCAAATCCTGATGCACTGTGAAAACCCATACACACCTGGCAGGATCCTGATACACTGTGAAAACCCCATAAACACCTGGCAGATCCTGATGCACTGTGAAAACCCATACACACCTGGCAGGATCCTGATACACTGTGAAAACCCCATAAACACCTGGCAGATCCTGATACTCTGTGAAACCCCATACACACCTGGCAGGATCCTGATACACTGTGAAAACCCCATACAAACCTGGCAGGATCCTGATACACTGTGAAAACCCCATACACACCTGGCAGGATCCTGATACACTGTGAAAACCCCATACACACCTGGCAGGATCCTGATCCACTGTGAAAACCCCATACACACGTGGCAGGACCCTGATGCAACGTGAAAACCACATACACATGTGGCTGGATCCCGACACACTGTGAAACCCCCATACACACCTGGCAGGATGATGTTACACTGTGAAAACCCCATACTCACCTGGCAAGATCATGATACACTGTGAAAACCCCATACACACGTGGCAGGATCCTGATGCACTGTGAAAACCCCATACACACGTTCCAGGATCCTGTTGCACTGTGAAAACCCCATACACACCTGGAAGGATCCTGACCACTGTGAAAACCCCATACACACCTGGCAGGATTCTGATACACTGTGAAAACACCATACACACCTGTCAGGATCCTGATACACTGTGAAAACCCCGTACACATCTGGCAGGATCCTGATCCACTGTGAAAACCGTATAAACATCTGGAAGGATCCTGATACACTGAGAAAACCCCAAACTCACCTGGCAGGATCCTGATGCACTGTGAAAACCCCAAAAACACCTGGCAGGATCCTAATCCATAGTGAAAACCCCAAACACACCTGGCAGGATCCTGATACACTGTGAAAACCCATACACACCTGGCAGGATCCTGATGCACTGTGAAAACCCAAACAAACCTGGCAGGATCCTGATACACTGTGAAACCCCATACACACGTGGCAGGATCCTGATCCACTGTGAAACCCCATACACACCTGGCAAGGTCATGATACACTGTGAAAACCAAAACACACGTCGCAGGATGCTGCTGCACTGTGAAAACCCCATACACACCTGGCAGGATCCTGATACACTGTGAAACCCCATACACACCTGGCAGGATCCTGATACACTGTCAAATCCCCATACACACCTGGCAGGATCCTGATACACTGTGAAAACCCCATACACACCTGGCAGGAACTTGATACACTGTGAAAACCCTGTACACCCCTGGCGGGACCATGATGCACTGTGAAACCCCATGTAGCCCAGGCAGGATCCTGATACGCAGTGAAACCCCATACAGACTTGGCAGGATCCTGATACACTGTGAAAACCCCATACACACCTGGCAGGAACCTGATTCACTGCGAAAACCCCATACACACCTGGCAGGATCCTGATACACTGTGAAAACCCCATACACACCTGGCAGGATCCTGATACACTGTGAAAACCCCATACACACCTGGCAGGATCCTGATACACTGTGAAAACCCCATACACACCTGGCAGGATCCTGATACACTGTGAAAACCCATACAACCTGGCAGGATCCTGTTGCATTGTGGAAACCCCATACGCATCTGGCAGGATCCTGATACACTGTGAAAACCCCATTCACACCTGGCAGGAACCTGATCCACTGTGAAACCCCATGCACACCTGGCAGGATCCTGTTACACTGTGGAACCTCTTGCACATCTGGCAGGATCATGATCCACTGTGAAAACCCCATACACACCTGGCAGGATCCTGATCAACTGTGAAATCCCCATACACACCTGGCAGATCCTGATCCACTGTGAAAACCCCAGACACACCTGGAAGGATCCTGTTACACTGTGGACACCCCAGACACTTCTGGCAGGATCCTGATCCACTGTGAAAACCCCATACACACCTGGCAGGATCCTGATCCACTGTGAAAACCCCATACACACCTGGCAGGATCCTGATAAACTGTGAAAACCCCATTCACACCTGGCAGGATCCTGATACATTGTGAAACCCCAGACACAACTGGCAGGATCCTGATACACTGTGAAACCCCCATACACACCTGGCAGGATCCTGAACCACTGTGAAAACCCCCAAACACACCCAGCAGGATCCTGATGCACTGTTAAAACCGAATACACACCTGGCAGGATCCTCATACCCTGTGAAAACCTCATAAACACCTGGCAGATCCTGATGCAATCTGAATACCCCATACACAACTGGCAAATCCTGATGCACTGTGAAAACCCCATACACACCTGGCAGGATCCTGATACACTGTGAAAACCCCATAAACACCTGGCAAATCCTGATGCACTGTGAAAACCCATGCACACCTGGCAGGATCCTGATACACTGTGAAAACCCCATAAACACCTGGCAGATCCTGATACTCTGTGAAACCCCATACACACCTGGCAGGATCCTGATACACTGTGAAAACCCCATACACACCTGGCAGGATCCTGATACACTGTGAAAAACCCTGACACACCTGGAAGGACACTGATACACTGTGAAAACCACATACATCCCTGGCAGGATCCTGATACACTGTGAAAACTCCATACACAACTTGAAGGATCCTGATACACTGTGAAAACACCATATACGCCTGGCAGCATCCTGTTACACTATTAAAACCCCATACACACCTGGCAGGATACTGTTACACTGTGAAAACCCCATACACACCTGGCAGGATCCTGTTAGACTGTGAAAACCGCAAACTCACCTGGCAGGGTCCTGATCCACTGTGAAAACCCCATACACACCTGGCAGGACACTGATACACTGTGAATACCCTGCACACACCTGGCAGATCCTGATGCAATGTGAAAACCCATGCACACCTCAGGATCCTGATACACTGTGAAAACCCCATACACACCTGGCAGGATCCTGATACACTGTGAAAATCCCATACACACATGGCAGGATCCTGATACACTGTGAAAACCCCATACACACCTGGCAGGATCCTGATACACTGTGAAATCCAATACAAACCTGGCAGGATCCTGTTGCATTGTGGAAACCACATACACATCGGGCAGGATCCTGATACACTGTGAAAATCCCATTCACACCTGGCAGGATCCTGATCCACTGTGAAACCCCATACACACCTGGCAGGATCCTGTTACACTGTGGAACCTCTTGCACATCTGGCAGGATCATGATCCACTGTGAAAACCCCATACACACCTGGCAGGATCCTGATCAACTGTGAAATCCCCATACACACCTGGCAGATCCTGATCCACTGTGAAAACCCCAGACACACCTGGCAGGATCCTGATACACTGTGAAATCCCATACACACCTGGCAGGATCCTGATACACTGTGAAAACCCCTTAAACACCTGGCAGGACACTGATACACTGTGAAAACCACATACACCCCTGGCAGGATCCTGATACACTGTGAAAACTCCATACACAGCTTGAAGGATACTGATACACTGTGAAAACACCATATACGCCTGGCAGAATCCTGATACACTGTGAAAACCCCATACACACCTGGCAGCATCCTGTTAGACTGTGAAAACCGCAAACTCACCTGGCAGGGTCCTGATCCACTGTGAAAACCCCATACACACCTGGCAGGACACTGATACACTGTGAATACCCTGCACACACCTGGCAGATCCTGATGCAATGTGAAACCCCATGCACACCTGGCAGGATCCTGATACACTCTGAAAACCCCATACACACCTGGCAGGATCCTGATACACTGTGAAAATCCCATACACACCTGGCAGGATCCTGATACACTGTGAAAACCCCATACACACCTGGCAGGATCCTGATACACTGTGAAAACCCATACAAACCTGGCAGGATCCTGTTGCATTGTGGAAACCCCATACACATCAGGCAGGATCCTGATACACTGTGAAAACCCCATTCACACCTGGCAGGATCCTGATCCACTGTGAAACCCCATACACACCTGGCAGGATCCTGTTACACTGTGGAACCTCTTGCACATCTGGCAGGATCATGATCCACTGTGAAAACCCCATACACACCTGGCAGGATCCTGATCAACTGTGTAATCCCCATACACACCTGGCAGATCCTGATCCACTGTGAAAACCCCAGACATACCTGGCAGGATCCTGATACATTGTGAAAACCCCATACACACCTGGCAGGTTCCTGATACACTCTGAAACCCCCATACACACCTGGCAGGATCCTGATACACTGTGAAAACCCCATTCACACCTGGCAGGATTTTGATCCATTGTGAAACCCCATTCACATCTGGCAGGATCCTGATACACCATGAAAACCCCATTCACACCTGGCAGGATCTGATCCACTGTGAAACCCCATTCACACCTGGCAGGATCCTGATAAACTGTGAAAACCCCATTCACATCTGGCAGGATCCTGATAAACTGTGAGAACCCCATTCACACCTGGCAGGATCCTGATATATTGTGAAACCCCAGACACACCTGGCAGGATCCTGATACACTGAGAAACCCCCATACACACTTGGCAGGGTCCTGAACCACTGTGAAAACCCCCAAACACACCCAGCAGGATCCTGATGCACTGTTAAAACCGAATACACACCTGGCAGGATCCTGATACCCTGTGAAAACCTCATAAACACCTGGCAGATCCTGTTGCACTCTGAATACCCCATACACAACTGGCAAATCCTGATGCACTGTGAAAACCCATACACACCTGGCAGGATCCTGATACACTGTGAAAACCCCATAAACACCTGGCAGATCCTGATGCACTGTGAAAACCCATACACACCTGGCAGGATCCTGATACACTGTGAAAACCCCATAAACACCTGGCAGATCCTGATACTCTGTGAAACCCCATACACACCTGGCAGGATCCTGATACACTGTGAAAACCCCATACAAACCTGGCAGGATCCTGATACACTGTGAAAACCCCATACACACCTGGCAGGATCCTGATACACTGTGAAAACCCCATACACACCTGGCAGGATCCTGATCCACTGTGAAAACCCCATACACACGTGGCAGGACCCTGATGCAACGTGAAAACCACATACACATGTGGCTGGATCCCGACACACTGTGAAAACCCCATACTCACCTGGCAAGATCATGATACACTGTGAAAACCCCATACACACGTGGCAGGATCCTGATGCACTGTGAAAACCCCAGACACACGTTCCAGGATCCTGTTGCACTGTGAAAACCCCATACAAACCTGGAAGGATCCTGACCACTGTGAAAACCCCATACACACCTGGCAGGATTCTGATCCACTGTGAAAACACCATACACACCTGTCAGGATCCTGATACACTGTGAAAACCCCGTACACATCTGGCAGGATCCTGATCCACTGTGAAAACCGTATAAACATCTGGAAGGATCCTGATACACTGAGAAAACCCCAAACTCACCTGGCAGGATCCTGATGCACTGTGCAAACCCCAAAAACACCTGGCAGGATCCTGATCCATAGTGAAAACCCCAAACACACCTGGCAGGATCCTGATACACTGTGAAAACCCATACACACCTGGCAGGATCCTGATGCACTGTGAAAACCCAAACAAACCTGGCAGGATCCTGATACACTGTGAAACCCCATACACACGTGGCAGGATCCTGATCCACTGTGAAACCCCATACACACCTGGCAAGGTCATGATACACTGTGAAAACCCAAACACACGTCGCAGGATCCTGCTGCACTGTGAAAACCCCATACACACCTGGCAGGATCCTGATACACTGTGAAACCCCATACACACCTGGCAGGATCCTGATACACTGTGAAATCACCATACACACCTGGCAGGATCCTGAACTACTGTGAAAACCCCCAAACACACCGAGCAGGATCCTGATGCACTGTGAAAACCCCATACACACATGGCAGGATCCTGATACCCTGTGAAAACCTCATAAACACCTGGCAGATCCTGATGCACTGTGAAAACCAAATACTCACCTGGCAGGATCCTGATACACTGTGAAAACCCCATAAACACCTGTCATATCCTGATGCACTGTGAAAACCCATACACACCTGGCAGGATCCTGATGCACTGTTAAAACCCAATACACACCTGGCAGGATCCGGTTAGCGTGTGAAAACCCCATACACACCGGGCAGGATACTGATACACTGTGAAAACCCCTTACACACCTGGCAAGACCCTTATACACTGTGAAAACACCATATACGCCTGGCAGAGTCCTGATACACTGTGAAAACCCCATACACACCTGGCAGCATCCTGTTACACTATGAAAACCCCATACACACCTGGCAGGATACTGTTACACTGTGAAAACCCCATACACACCTGGCAGGATCCTGTTAGACTGTGAAAACCGCAAACTCACCTGGCAGGGTCCTGATCCACTGTGAAAACCCCATACACACCTGGCAGGACACTGATACACTGTGAATACCCTGCACACACCTGGCAGATCCTGATGCAATGTGAAACCCCATGCACACCTGGCAGTATCCTGATACACTGTGAAAACCCCATACACACCTGGCTGGATCCTGATACACTGTGAAAACCCCATACACACCTGGCAGGATCCTGATACACTGTGAAAACCCCATACACACCTGGCAGGATCCTGATACACTGTGAAAACCCATACAAAACTGGCAGGATCCTGTTGCATTGTGGAAACCCCATACACATCAGGCAGGATCCTGATACACTGTGAAAACCCCATTCACACCTGGCAGGATCCTGATCCACTGTGAAACCCCATAGACACCTGGCAGGATCCTGTTACACTGTGGAACCTCTTGCACATCTGGCAGGATCATGATCCACTGTGAAAACCCCATACACTCCTGGCAGGATCCTGATCCACTGTGAAATCCCCATACACACCTGGCAGATCCTGATCCACTGTGAAAACCCCATACACACCTGGCAGGATCCTGATACACTCTGAAAACCCCATACACACCTGGCAGGTTCCTGATACACTGTGAAAACCCCATTCACACCTGGCAGGATCCTGATCCACTGTGAAACCCCATTCACATCTGGCAGGATCCTGATACACTGTGAAAACCCCATTCACACCTGGCAGTATCTGATCCACTGTGAAACCCCATTCACACCTGGCAGGATCCTGATACACTGTGAAAACCCCACAAACACCTGGCAAATCCTGATGCACTGTGAAAACCCCATACACACCTGGCAGGATCCTGTTACACTATGAAAACCCCATACACACCTGGCAGGATACTGTTACACTGTGAAAACCCCATACACACCTGGCAGGATCCTGATACACTGTGAAAACCGCAAACTCACCTGGCAGGACACTGATACACTGTGAATACCCTGCACACACCTGGCAGATCCTGATGCAATGTGAAACCCCATGCACACCTGGCAGTATCCTGATACACTGTGAAAACCCCATACACACCTGGCTGGATCCTGATACACTGTGAAAACCCCAAACACACCTGGCAGGATCCTGATACACTGTGAAAACCCCATACACACCTGGCAGGATCCTGTTGCATTGTGGAAACCCATACAAATCTGGCAGGATCCTGATACACTGTGAAAACCCCATTTACACCTGGCAGGATCCTGATCCACTGTGAAACCCCATACACACCTGGCAGGATCCTGTTACACTGTGAAATCCCCATACACACCTGGCAGATCCTGATCCACTGTGAAAACCCCATACACACCTGGCAGGATCCTGATACACTCTGAAAACCCCATACACACCTGGCAGGTTCCTGATACACTGTGAAAACCCCATTCACACCTGGCAGGATCCTGATCCACTGTGAAACCCCATTCACATCTGGCAGGATCCTGATACACAGTGAAAACCCCATTCACTCCAGGCAGTATCAGATCCACTGTGAAACCCCATTCACACCTGGCAGGATCCTGATACACTGTGAAAACCCCATAAACACCTGGCAGATCCTGATGCACTGTGAATACCCCATACACACCTGGCAAATCCTGATGCACTGTGAAAACCCCATACACACCTGGCAGGATCCTGATACATTGTGAAAACCCCATAAACACCTGGCAGATCCTGATGCACTGTGAAAACCCATACACACCTGGCAGGATCCTGATACACTGTGAAAAACCCATACACACCTGGCAGAATCCTGATGCACCTTGAGAAGCACATACACATGTGGCTGGATACCAATACACTGTGAAACCCCCATACACACCTGGCAGGATCCTGATCCACTGTGAAAACCCCATACACACGTGGCAGGATCCTGATGCACTGTGAAAACCCCATACACACGTTCCAGGACACTGATGCACTGTGAAAACCCCATGCACACCTGGAAGGATCCTGATCCACTGTGAAAACCCCATACACACCTGGCAGGATTCTGATCCACTGTGAAAACACCATACACACCTGGCAGGATCCTGATACACTGTGAAAACCCCTTACACATCTGGCAGGATCCTGATCCACTGTGAAAACCGCATACATACCTGGAAGGACCCTGATACACTGTGAAAACCCCAAACTCACCTGGCTTGAACCTGATGCACTGTGAAAACCCCAAAAACACCTGGCAGGATCCTGAGACACTGTGAAATCCCATACACAACTGGCAGGATCCTGATGAACTGGGAAAACCCCAAACAAACCTGGCATGATCCTGATACACTGTGAAAACCCATACACAGGTGGCAGGATCCTGATCCACTGTGAAACCCCATACACACCTGGCAAGGTCATGATACACTGTGAAAACCCAAACAAACGTCGCAGGATCATGATGCACTGTGAAAACCCCATACACACCTGGCAGGATCCTGATACACTGTGAAACCAGCATACACACCTGGCAGGATCCTGAGACACTGTGAAAATCCCCTACACACCTGGCAGCGTCCTGATCCACTGTGAAACCCCATACACACCTGGCAAGGTCATGATACACTGTGAAAACCCAAACACACGTCGCAGGATCCTGATGCACTGTGAAAACCCCATACACACCTGGCAGGATCCTGATACACTGTGAAACGTCATACACACCTGGCAGGATCCTGATACACTGTGAAACCAGCATACAAACCTGGCAGGATCCTGATACACTGTGAAAATCCCCTACACACCTGGCAGCGTCCTGATCCACTGTGAAACCCCATACACACCTGGCAAGGTCATGATACACTGTGAAAACCCAAACACACGTCGCAGGATCCTGATGCACTGTGAAAACCCCATACACACCTGGCAGGAGCCTGATACACTGTGAAACCCCATACACACGTGGCATGATCCTGATACACTGTGAAACCAGCATACACACCTGGCAGGATCCTGATACACTGTGAAAATCCCCTACACACCTGGCAGCGTCCTGATCCACTGTGAAAACCCCAAACACACCTGGCAGGATCCTGATACACTGTGAAAACCCATACACACGTCGCAGGATCCTGATGCACTGTGAAAATCCCATACACACCATTCAAGATCATGATACACTGTGAAAACCCCATACACACCTGGCAGGATCCTGATCCACTGTGAATACCCATACACACCATTCAAGATCATGATACACTGTGAAAACCCCATACACACCTGGCAGGATCCTGATCCACAGTGAAAACCCCATACACACGTGGCAGGATCCTGATGCACTGTGAAAACCCATACACACCTGGCAGGATCCTGATCCACTGTGAAAACCCCATACACATCTGGAAGGATCCGGATCCACTGTGAAAACCCCTTACACACCTGGAAGGCTCTTGATACACTGTGAAACCCCATACAAACCTGGCAGGATCCTGATCCACTGTGAAACCCCATGCACATCTGGCAGGATCCTGACACACTGTGAAAACCCCATACACACCTGGAAAAATCGTGATACACTGTGAAAACCCCATAGACACCTGGCAGGATCCTGATCCACTGTGAAACCCCATTCACATCTGGCAGGGTCCTGATACACTGTGAAAACCCCATACACACCTGGCAGGATCCTGATCCACTGTGAAACCCCATTCACATCTGGCAGGATCCTGATCCACTGTGAAAACCCCATACACACCTGGCAGGACCCTGATACAGTGTGAAAACCCTGTACACACCTGGCAGACCCTAATGCACTGTGAAACCCCATACACAACTGGCAGGATCCTGATACACTGTGAAAAACCGTTACGCACCTGGCAGGACCCTGATACACTGTGAAACCCCATACACACCTGTCAGGACACTGATAAACTGTGAAAACCCCTGAAACACCTGGCAGGATCCTGATACACTGTGAAAAGCCCATACACACCTGGCAGGATCCTGATACACTGTGAAAACCCCATACACACCTGGCAGGACCCTGATACACTGTGTAAACCCCATACACATCTGGCAGGATCCTGATCCACTTTGAAAACCCCATACGCAACTGGCAAGATCATGATACACTGTGAAAACCCATACACACGTCGCAGGATCCTGATGCACTGTGAAAACCCCATGCACACCTGGCAGAATCCTGATCCACTGTGGAAACCCATACACACCTGGCAAGATCCTGATCCACTGTGAAAACCCCAAACACACCTGGCAGATCCTGATCCACTGTGAAAACCCCATACACACCTGGCAGGATCCTGATACACTCTGAAAACCCCATACACACCTGGCAGGTTCCTGATACTCTGTGAAAACCCCATTCACAACTGGCAGGATCCTGATCCACTGTGAAACCCCATGCACATCTGGCAGGATCCTGATACACTGTGAAAACCCCATTCACACCTGGCAGTATCTGATCCACTGTGAAACCCCATTCACACCTGGCAGGATCCTGATACACTGTGAAAACCCCATAAACACCTGGCAGATCCTGATGCAATGTGAATACCCCATACACACCTGGCAAATCCTGATGCACTGTGAAAACCCATACACACCTGGCAGGATCCTGATACACTGTGAAACCAGCATACACACCTGGCAGGATCCTGAGACACTGTGAAAATCCCCTACACACCTGGCAGCGTCCTGATCCACTGTGAAACCCCATACACACCTGGCAAGCTCATGATACACTGTGAAAACCCAAACACACGTCGCAGGATCCTGATGCACTGTGAAAACCCCATACACACCTGGCAGGATCCTGATACACTGTGAAACGTCATACACACCTGGCAGGATCCTGATACACTGTGAAACCAGCATACAAACCTGGCAGGATCCTGATACACTGTGAAAATCCCCTACACACCTGGCAGCGTCCTGATCCACTGTGAAACCCCATACACACCTGGCAAGGTCATGATACACTGTGAAAACCAAAACACACGTCGCAGGATCCTGACGCACTGTGAAAACCCCATACACACCTGGCAGGAGCCTGATACACTGTGAAACCCCATACCCACGTGGCAGGATCCTCATACACTGTGAAACCAGCATAAACACCTGGCAGGATCCTGATACACTGTGAAAATCCCCTACACACCTGGCAGCGTCCTGATCCACTGTGAAACCCCATACACACCTGGCAAGGTCATGATACACTGTGAAAACCCAAACACACGTCGCAGGATCCTGATGCACTGTGAAAACCCCAAACACACCTGGAAGGATCCTGATACATAGTGAAAACCCCAAACACACCTGGCAGGATACTGATACACTGTGAAAACCCATACACACGTGACAGCATCCTGATGCACTGTGAAAACCCCCAGCAATCCTGGCAGGATCCTGATACACTGTGAAAACCCATACACACGTGGCAGGATCCTGATCCACTGTGAAACCCCATACACACCTGGCAAGGTCATGATACACTGTGAAAACCCATACACACGTCGCAGGATCCTGATGCACTGTGAAAACCCCATACACACCTGGCAGGATCCTGATCCACTGTGAATACCCATACACACCATTCAAGATCATGATACACTGTGAAAACCCCATACCCACCTGGCAGGATCCTGATCCACAGTGAAAACCCCATACACACGTGGCAGGATCCTGATGCACTGTGAAAACCCATACACACCTGGCAGGATCCTGATCCACTGTGAAAACCCCATACACATCTGGAAGGATCCGGATCCACTGTGAAAACCCCATACACACCTGGAAGGATCTTGATACACTGTGAAACCCCAAACAAACCTGGCAGGATCCTGATCCACTGTGAAACCCCATGCACATCTGGCAGGATCCTGACACACTGTGAAAACCCCATACACACCTGGCAGGATCCTGATGCACTGTGAAAGTCCGATACAAACCTGGCAGGATCCTGATCCACTGTGAAAATCCCATACACATCTGGAAGGGTCCTGATCCACTGTGAAACCCCCATACACACCTGGGAGGATCCTGATATACTGAGAAAACCCCATACACACCTGGCAGGACCCTGATCCACTGTGAAAACCCCATACACACCTGGCAGGATCCTGATACACTGTGAAAACCCCATACACATCTGGCAGGATCCTGATCCACTGTGAAAACCCCATACACACCTGGAAGGATCCTGATACACTGTGAAAACCCCTACACACCTGGCAGGATCCTGATCAACTGTGAAGCCCCATACACATCTGGCAGGATCCTGAAACACTGTGAAAACCCCTACACACCTGGAAAAGTCCTGATACTCTGTGAAAACCCCATACACACCTGGAAAAATCCCGTTACACTGTGAAACCCCCATACACACCTGGCAGGATGCTGTTACACTGTGAAAACCCCATACTCACCTGGCAAGATCATGATACACTGTGAAAACCCCATACACACCTGGCAGGATCCTGATCCACTGTGAAAACCCCATACACACGTGGCAGGATCCTGATGCACTGTGAAAACCCCATACACACGTTCCAGGATCCTGATGTACTGTGAAAACCCCATGCACACCTGGAAGGATCCTGATACACTGTGAAAACCCCGTACACATCTGGCAGGATCCTGATGCACTGTGAAAACCCCACAAACACCTGGCAGGATCCTGTTACATAGTGAAAACCCCAAACACACCTGGCAGGATCCTGAGACACTGTGAAAACCCATACACACGTGGCAGGATCCTGATGCACTGGGAAAACCCCAAACAAACCTGGCAGGATCCTAATACACTGTGAAATCCCATACACAGGTGGCAGGATCCTGATCCACTGTGAAACCCCATACACACCTGGCAAGGTCATGATCCACTGTGAAAACCCAAACACACGTCGCAGGATCCTGATGCACTGTGAAAACCCCATACACACCTGGCAGGATCCTGATACACTGTGAAACCCCATATACACCTGGCAGGATCCTGATACACTGTGAAACCAGCATACACACTAGGCAGGATCCTGATACACTGTGAAAATCCCCGACACACCTGGCAGCGTCCTGATCCACTGTGAAACCCCATACACACCTGGCAAGGTCATGATACACTGTGAAAACCCAAACACACGTCGCAGCATCCTGATGCACTGTGAAAAACCCAAACACACCTGGCAGGATCCTGATACATAGTGAAAACCCCAAACACAACTGGCAGGATACCGATACACTGTGAAAACCCATACACACGTGGCAGCATCCTGATGCACTGTGAAAACCCCCAGCAATCCTGGCAGGATCCTGATACACTGTGAAAACCCATACACACGTGGCATGATCCTGATCCACTGTGAAACCCCATACACACCTGGCAAGGTCATGATACACTGTGAAATCCCATACACACGTCGCAGGATCCTGATGCACTGTGAAAATCCCATACACACCTGGCAGGATCCTGATCCACTGTGAATACCCATACACACCATTCAAGATCATGATACACTGTGAAAACCCCATGCACACCTGGCAGTATCCTGATCCAATGTGAAAACCCCATGCACACGTGGCAGGAACCTGATGCACTGTGAAAACCCCATACACACCTGGCAGGATCCTGATCCACTGTGAAAACCCCATACACATCTGGAAGGATCCTGATCCACTGTGAAAACCCCATACACATCTGGAAGGATCCGGATCCACTGTGAAAACCCCATACACACCTGGAAGGATCTTGATACACTGTGAAACCCCAAACAAACCTGGCAGGATCCTGATCCACTGTGAAACCCCATGCACATCTGGCAGGATCCTGACACACTGTGAAAACCCCATACACACCTGGCAGGATCCTGATGCACTGTGAAAGTCCGATACAAACCTGGCAGGATCCTGATCCACTGTGAAAATCCCATACACATCTGGAAGGGTCCTGATCCACTGTGAAACCCCCATACACACCTGGGAGGATCCTGATATACTGAGAAAACCCCATACACACCTGGCAGGACCCTGATCCACTGTGAAAACCCCATACACACCTGGCAGGATCCTGATACACTGTGAAAACCCCATACACATCTGGCAGGATCCTGATCCACTGTGAAAACCCCATACACACCTGGAAGGATCCTGATACACTGTGAAAACCCCTACACACCTGGCAGGATCCTGATCAACTGTGAAGCCCCATACACATCTGGCAGGATCCTGACACACTGTGAAAACCCCTACACACCTGGAAAAGTCCTGATACACTGTGAAAACCCCATACACACCTGGAAAAATCCCGTTACACTGTGAAACCCCCATACACACCTGGCAGGATGCTGTTACACTGTGAAAACCCCATACACACCTGGCAGGATCCTGATCCACTGTGAAAACCCCATACACACGTGGCAGGATCCTGATGCACTGTGAAAACCCCATACACACGTTCCAGGATCCTGATGTACTGTGAAAACCCCATGCACACCTGGAAGGATCCTGATACACTGTGAAAACCCCGTACACATCTGGCAGGATCCTGATGCACTGTGAAAACCCCACAAACACCTGGCAGGATCCTGTTACATAGTGAAAACCCCAAACACACCTGGCAGGATCCTGAGACACTGTGAAAACCCATGCACACGTGGCAGGATCCTGATGCACTGGGAAAACCCCAAACAAACCTGGCAGGATCCTAATACACTGTGAAAACCCATACACAGGTGGCAGGATCCTGATCCACTGTGAAACCCCATACACACCTGGCAAGGTCATGATCCACTGTGAAAACCCAAACACACGTCGCAGGATCCTGATGCACTGTGAAAACCCCATACACACCTGGCAGGATCCTGATACACTGTGAAACCCCATATACACCTGGCAGGATCCTGATACACTGTGAAACCAGCATACACACTAGGCAGGATCCTGATACACTGTGAAAATCCCCGACACACCTGGCAGCGTCCTGATCCACTGTGAAACCCCATACACACCTGGCAAGGTCATGATACACTGTGAAAACCCAAACACACGTCGCAGCATCCTGATGCACTGTGAAAAACCCAAACACACCTGGCAGGATCCTGATACATAGTGAAAACCCCAAACACAACTGGCAGGATACCGATACACTGTGAAAACCCATACACACGTGGCAGCATCCTGATGCACTGTGAAAACCCCCAGCAATCCTGGCAGGATCCTGATACACTGTGAAAACCCATACACACGTGGCATGATCCTGATCCACTGTGAAACCCCATACACACCTGGCAAGGTCATGATACACTGTGAAATCCCATACACACGTCGCAGGATCCTGATGCACTGTGAAAATCCCATACACACCTGGCAGGATCCTGATCCACTGTGAATACCCATACACACCATTCAAGATCATGATACACTGTGAAAACCCCATGCACACCTGGCAGTATCCTGATCCAATGTGAAAACCCCATGCACACGTGGCAGGAACCTGATGCACTGTGAAAACCCCATACACACCTGGCAGGATCCTGATCCACTGTGAAAACCCCATACACATCTGGAAGGATCCTGATCCACTGTGAAACCCCATGCACATCTTGCAGGATCCTGACACACTGTGAAAACCCCATACACACCTGGAAAAATCGTGATACACTGTCAAAACCCCATAGACACCTGGCAGGATCCTGATCCACTGTGAAACCCCATTCACATCTGGCAGGGTCCTGATACACTGTGAAAACCCCATACACACCTGGCAGGATCCTGATCCACTGTGAAACCCCATTCACATCTGGCAGGATCCTGATCCACTGTGAAAACCCCATACACACCTGGCAGGACCCTGATACAGTGTGAAAACCCTGTACACACCTGGCGGACCCTGATGCACTGTGAAACCCCATACACAACTGGCAGGATCCTGATACACTGTGAAAAACCGTTACACACCTGGCAGGACCCTGAAACACTGTGAAACCGCATACACACCTGTCAGGACAATGATACACTGTGAAAACCCCTTAAACACCTGGCAGGATCCTGATACACTGTGAAAACCCCATACACACCTGGCAGGATCCTGATACACTGTGAAAACCCCATACACACCTGGCAGGACCCTGATACACTGCGTAAACCCCATACTGATCTGGCAGTATCCTGATCCACTTTGAAAACCCCATACGCAACTGGCAGGATCCTGATCCACTGTGAAAACCCCATACACACCTGGCAAGATCATGATACACTGTGAAAACCTATACACACGTCGCAGGATCCTGAGACACTGTGAAAACCCCATACACACGTGGCAGAATCCTGATGCACTGTGAAAGCCCCATACACACCTGGCAGGATCCTGATCCACTGTGAAAACCCCATACACATCTGGAAGGATCCTGATCCACTGTGAAACCCCCATACACACCTGGGAGGATCCTGATATACTGATAAAACCCCATACACACCTGGCAGGAACCTGATCCACTGTGAAAACCCCATACACACCTGGCAGGATCCTGATACACTGTGAAAACCCCATACACATCTGGTAGGATCCTGATCCACTGTGAAATCCCCATACACACCTGGAAGGATCCTGATACACTGTGAAAACCCCTACACACCTGGCAGGATCCTGATCCACTGTGAAGCCCCATACACATCTGGCAGGATCCTGATACACTGTGAAAACCCCATATACACCTGGAAAAATCCTGATCCACTGTGTAAACCCCATACACACCTGGCAGGACCCTGATCCACTGTGAAAACCCCATACACACCTGGCAGGATACTGATACTCTGTGAAAACCCCATACACACCTGGCAGGATCCTGATACACTGTGAAATCCCCATACACACCTGGCAGGATCCTGATCCACTGTGAAAACCCCATACACAGGTGGCAGGATCCTGATACACTATGATAACCCCAAACAAACCTGGAAGGATCCTGTTACACTGTGGAAACCCCATACACATATGGCAGGATCCTGATCCACTGTGAAAACCCCATACAAACCTGGCAGGATACTGACCCACTGTGAAAACCCCATACACACCTGGCAGGATCCTGATACACTGTGAAAACCCCAAACACACCAGGCAGGATCCTGATACACCGTGAAAACCCCATACACACCTGGCATGATCCTGATACTTTGTGAAAACCCCTTACACACCTGGCAGGAACCTGATACACTGTGAAAACCCTATACACTGCTGGCAGGATCCTGGTACACAGTGAAAACCCCATACACACCTTGCTGTATCCTGATACACTGTGAAAACACCATACACGCCTGGCAGGATCCTGATACACTGTGAAAACCCCTTCCACACCTGGCAGGAACCTGTTACACTGTTAAAACCCCATACTCACCTGGCAGGATCTTGATCCACAGTGAAAACCCCATGCACACCTGGCAGGATCCTGTTACTCTGTGAAAACCCCATACACACCTGGCAGGATCCTGTTAGACTGTGAAAACCACAAACTCACCTGGCAGGATCCTGATCTACTGTGAAAACCCCATACACACCTGGCAGGCCCCTGATACACTGTGAAAACCCTGCACCCACCTGGCTGATCCTGATGCACTGTGAAACCCTATGCACACCTGGCAGGATCCTGATACACTGAGAAAACCCCATACACACCTGGCAGGACCCTGATACACTGTGAAAACCCCATGCACACCTGGCAGGATCCTGATACACTGTGAAACGAGCATACACACCTGGCAGGATCCTGATACAGTGTGAAAATCCCCTACACACCTGGCAGCGTCCTGATACACTGTGAAAACCCCATACACACCTGGCAGGATCCTGATACACTATGAAACCCCCATACACACCTGGGAGGATCCTGTTACATTGTGGAAACCCCATACACATCTGGCAGGATCCTGAGACACTGTGAAAACCCCATTCACACCTGGCAGGATCCTGATCCACTGTGAAACCCCATACACACCTGGCAGGATCCTGTTACACTGTGGAAACTCTTACACATCTGGCAGGATCATGATCCACTGTGAAAACCCCATACACACCTGGCAGGATGCTGATCCACTATGAAAACCCCATACACACCTGGCAGGATCCTGATACACTGTGAAAACTCCACACACACCTGGCAGGTTCCTGATACACTATGAAACCCCCATACACATCTGGCGGGATCCTGATACACTGTGAAACCCCATTCACATCTGGCAGGATCCTGATAAACTGTGAAAACCCCATTCACATCTGGCAGGATCCTGATAAACTGTGAAAACCCCATTCACACCTGGCAGGATCCTGATACATTGTGAAACCCCAGACACACCTGGCATGGTCCTGATACACTGTGAAACCCCATGCACACCTGGCAGGATCCTGATCCACAGTGAAACACCCATACACACCTTGCAGGATCCTGAACCACTGTGAAAACCCGAAAACACACCTGGCAGGATCCTGATACACTGCGAAAACCTCATAAACACCTGGCAGATCCTGATGCTCTGTGAATACCCCATATACACCTGGCAAATCCTGATGCACTGTGAAAACCCCACACACACCTGGCAGGATCCGGATACACTGTGAAAACCCCATAAACACCTGGCAGATCCTGATGCACTGTGAAAACCCATACACACCTGGCAGGATCCTGATACACTGTGAAACCGCATCCACACCTGGCTTGATCCTGATACACTGTGAAAACCCCATACACACCTGGCAGGATCCTGATACACTGTGAAAACCCCATACACACCTGGCAGGATCCTGATACACTATGAAAACCGCATACACACCTGGCAGGATCCAGATCCACTGTGAAAACCCCATGCACACGTTCCAGGATCCTGATGCACTGTGAAAACCCAATACACATGTGGCTGGATCCCGATACACTGTGAAAACCCCATACACACCTGGCAGGACCCTGATCCACTGTGAAAACCCCATACACACGTGGCAGGATCCTGATGCACTGTGAAAACCCCATACACACCTTGCTGTATCCTGATGCACTGTGAAAACCCCATGCACACATGGAAGGATCCTGATCCACTGTGAAAACCCCATACACACCTGGCAGGATCCTGATACACTGTGAAAACCCCATAAACACCTGGCAGATCCTGATGCATTGTGAAAACCCATACACACCTGGCAGGATCCTGATACACTGTGAAAACGCATACACACCTGGCAGGAACCTGATACACTGTGAAAACCCCATACACACCTGGCTGCATCCCGATACACTGTGAAAACCCCATACACACCTGGCTGGATCCCGATACACTGTGAAAACCCCATACACACCTGGCTGGATCCCGATACACTGTGAAAACCCCATACACACCTGGCAGGTTCCTGATCCACTGTGAAAACCCCATACACACGTGGCAGGATCCTGATGCACTATGAAAACCCCATACACACATGGCATGATCCTGATGCACTGAGAAAACCCCATGCACACATGGAAGGATCCTGATCCACTGTGAAAACCCCATACACACCTGGCAGGATTCTGATCCACTTGAAAAGCCCATACACACCTGGCAGGATCCTGATGCACTGTGAAAACCCCATACACACCTGGCAGATTCCTGATCCACTGTGAAAACGCCATACACATCTGGAAGCATCCTGATCCACTGTGAAAACCCCATACACACCTGGAAGGATCCTGAACCACTGTGAAAACCCCATACACACCTGGCAGGATTCTGATCCACTGTGAAAGCCTCATACACACCTGGCAGGATTCTATTGCACTGTGAAAACCCCAAACACACCTGGCAGGATCCTGATACATAGTGAAAACCCCAAACACACCTGGCAGGATCCTGATACACTGTGAAAACCCATACACACGTGGCAGGATCCTGATGCAATGTGAAAACCCCAAACAAACCTGGCAAGATCCTGATACACTGTGAAATCCCATACACACGTGGCAGGATCCTGATCCACTGTGAAACCCCATATACACCTGGCAAGGTCATGATACACTGTGAAAACCCATACACACGTCGCAGGATCCTGATGCACTGTGAAAACCCCATACTCACCCGGCAGGATCCTGATCCATTGGGAAAACACATACACACCTGGCAAGATAATGATACACCGTGAAAACCCCATACACACCTGGCAGGATCCTGATCCACTGTGAAAACCCCATACACACGTGCAAGGATCCTGATGCACTGTGAAAACCCCATACACACCTGGCAGGATCCTGATCCAATGTGAAAACCCCATACACATCTGGAAGCATCCTGATCCACTGTGAAAACCCCATACACACCTGGAAGGATCCTGATCCACTGTGAAAACCCCATACACACCTGGCAGTATTCTGATCCACAGTGAAAACCCCATACACACCTGGCAGGAACCTGATACACTGTGAAAACCCCATACACATCTGGCAGGATCCTGATACACTGTGAAAACGCCATACACACCTGGAAGGATCCTAATACACTGTGAAACCCCATACACACCTGGCAGGATCCTGACTCACTGTGAAACCCCATGCACATCTGGCAGGATCCTGAAAGACAGTGAAAACCCCATACACACCTGGAAAAATCGTGATACACTGTGAAAACCCCATACACACCTGGCAGGATCCTGATCCACTGTGAAACCCCATTCACATCTGGCAGGGTCCTAATCCTCTGTGAAAACACCATACACACCTGGCAGGACCCTGATACACTGTGAAACCCCATACAGACCTGGCAGGACACTGATACACTGTGAAAACCCCATACACACTTGGCAGGATCCTGATACACTGTGAAAACACCACACACACCTGGCAGGATCCTGATACACTGTGAAAACCCCATACACACCTGGCAGGACTCTGTTACACTGTGAAAAACCCATACACACCTGGCAGATCCTGATCCTCTCTGAAAACCCCATACACACCTGGCAGGATCCTGATCCACATTGAAAACCCCATACACACCTGGCAGGTTCCTGATACACTATGAAACCCCCATACACACCTGGCGGGATCCTGATACACTGTGAAAACCCCATTCACACCTGGCAGGATCCTGTTCCACAGTGAAACCCCATTCACATCTGGCAGGATCCCGATACACTGTGAAAACCCCATTCTTACCTGGCAGGAACCTTATCCACTGTGAAACCCCATTCACATCTGGCAGGATCCTGATCCACTGTGAAAACCCCATTCACATATGGCAGGATCCTGATAAACTGTGAACACCCCATTCACACCTGTCAGTATCCTGATACTCAGTGAAACCCCCATACACACCTGGCAGGATCCTGAACCACTGTGAAAACCCCCAAACACTCCTGGCAGGATAGTGATGCACTGTGAAAACCCCATATACACCTGGCAGGATCATCATACACTGCGAAAACCTCATAAACACCTGGCAGATCCTGATGCACTGTGAATACCCCACACACACCTGGCAAATCCTGATGCACTGTGAAAACCCCAAACACACCTGGCAGGATCCTGATACACTGTGAAAAACCCATAAACACCTGGCAGATCCTGATGCACTGTGAAAACCCATACACACCTGGCAGGATCCTGATACACTGTGAAAACCCCATAAACACCTGGCAGATCCTGATACACTGTGAAACCCCATACACACCTGGCAGGTTCCTGATACACTGTGAAAACACCATACACACCTGGCAGGACTCTGTTACACTGTGAAAAACCCATACACACCTGGCAGATCCTGATCCACTCTGAAAACCCCATACACACCTGGCAGGATCCTGATCCACATTGAAAACCCCATACACACCTGGCAGGTTCCTGATACACTATGAAACCCCCATACACACCTGGCGGGATCCTGATACACTGTGAAAACCCCATTCACACCTGGCAGGATCCTGTTCCACAGTGAAACCCCATTCACATCTGGCAGGATCCCGATACACTGTGAAAACCCCATTCTTACCTGGCAGGAACCTTATCCACTGTGAAACCCCATTCACATCTGGCAGGATCCTGATCCACTGTGAAAACCCCATTCACATATGGCAGGATCCTGATAAACTGTGAAAACCCCATTCACACCTGTCAGTATCCTGATACTCAGTGAAACCCCCATACACACCTGGCAGGATCCTGAACCACTGTGAAAACCCCCAAACACTCCTGGCAGGATCGTGATGCACTGTGAAAACCCCATATACACCTGGCAGGATCATCATACACTGCGAAAACCTCATAAACACCTGGCAGATCCTGATGCACTGTGAATACCCCACACACACCTGGCAAATCCTGATGCACTGTGAAAACCCCAAACACACCTGGCAGGATCCTGATACACTGTGAAAAACCCATAAACACCTGGCAGATCCTGATGCACTGTGAAAACCCATACACACCTGGCAGGATCCTGACACACTGTGAAAACCCCATAAACACCTGGCAGATCCTGATACACTGTGAAACCCCATACACACCTGGCAGGTTCCTGATACACTGTGAAAACCCCATACACACCTGGCAGGATCCTGATACACAGTGAAAACCCATACACACCTGGCAGGATCCTGATACACTGTGAAAACCCCATACATACCTGCCAGGATCCTGATCCACAGTGAAAACCCCATACACACGTGGCAGGATCCTGATGCACTGTGAAAACCCCATACACATGTGGCTGGATCCCGATACACTGTGAAACCCCCATACACACTTGGCAGGATCCTGTTTCACTGTGAAAACCCCATACACACCTGGCAAGATCATGATACACTGTGAAAACCCCATACACACCTGGCAGGATCCTGATCCACTGTGAAAACCCCATACACACGAGGCAGGATCCTGATGCACTGTGAAAACCCCATACACACGTGGCAGGATCCTGATGCACTGTGAAAACCCCATACACACCTGGCAGGATCCTGAGACACTGTGAAAAACCCATAAACACCTGGCAGGATCCTGATACACTGTGAAAACCCCATAAACACCTGGCAGGATCCTGATCCACTGTGAAACCCCATTCACATCTGGCAGGGTCCTGATACACTGTGAAAACCCCATACACACATGGCAGGATCCTGATCCACTGTGAAACCCCATTCACATCTGGCAGGATCCTGATCCACTGTGAAAACCCCATACACACCGGGAAGGACCCTGACACACTGTGAAAACCCTGTACACACCTGGCAGATCCTGATGCAATGTGAAACCCCATACACACCTGGCAGGATCCTGATCCACTGTGAAACCCCATTCACATCTGGAAGGATCCTGATACACTATGAAAACCCCTTACACACCTGGCAGGACCCTGATACACTGTGAAACCCCATACACACCTGGCAGGACACTGATACACTGTGAAAACCCCATACACACTTCGCAGGATCCTGATACACTGTGAAAACACCACACACACCTGGCAGGATCCTGATACACTGAGAAAACCCCATACACACCTGGCAGGACCCTGTTACACTGTGAAAACTCTTACACATCTGGCAGGATCATGATCCACTGTGAAAGCCCCATACACACCTGGCAGGATCCTGATCCACTGTGAAAAACCCATACACACCTGGCAGATCCTGATCCACTGTGATTACCCCATACACACCTGGCAGGATCCTGATCCACTGTGAAAATCCCATACACACCTGGCAGGTTCCCGATACACTATGAAACCCCCATACACACCTGGCGGGATCCTGATACACTGTGAAAACCCCATTCACACCTGGCAGGATCCTGTTCCACAGTGAAACCCCATTCACATCTGGCAGGATCCCGATACACTGTGAAAACCCAATTCTTACCTGGCAGGAAACTTATCCACTGTGAAACCCCATTCACATCTGGCAGGATCCTGATCCACTGATAAAATCCCATTCACATATGGCAGGAGCCTGATAAACTGTGATAACCCCATTCACACCTGGCAGGATCCTGATACATTGTGAAACCCCAGACACACCTGGCATGATCCTGATACACTGTGAAATCCCAGACACACCTGGCAGGATCCTGATACACAGTGAAACCCCCATACACACCTGGCAGGATCCTGAACCACTGTGAAAACCCCCAAACACACCTGGCAGGATACTGATGCACTGTGAAAACCCCATATACACCTGGCAGGATCCTGATACACTGCGAAAACCTCATAAACACCTGGCAGATCCTGATGCACTGTGAATACCCCATACACACCTGGCAAATCCTGATGCACTGTGAAAACCCCATACACACCTGGCAGGATCCTGAGACACTGCGAAAAACCCATAAACACCTGGCAGATCCTGATGCACTGTGAAAACCCATACACACCTGGCAGGATCCTGATACACTGTGAAAACCCTATAAACACCTGGCAGATCCTGATACACTGTGAAACCCCATACACACCTGGCAGGATCCTGATACACTGTGAAAACCCCATACACACCTGGCAGGATCCTGATACACATTGAAAACCCATACACACCTGGCAGGATCCTGATACACTGTGAAAACCCCATACACACCTGCCAGGATCCTGATCCACTGTGAAAACCCCATACACACGTGGCAGGATCCTGATGCACTGTGAAAACCCCATACGCATGTGGCTGGATCCCGATACACTGTGAAACCCCCATACTCACCTGGCAGGGTCCTGTTACACTGTGGAAACCCCATACACACCTGGCAAGATCATGATACACTGTGAAAACCCGATACACACCTGGCAGGATCCTGATCCACTGTGAAAACCCCATACACACGTGGCAGGATCCTGATGCACTGTGAAAACCCCATACACACGTGGCAGGATCCTGATGCACTGTGAAAACCCCATACACACGTCGCATGATCCTGATGCACTGTGAAAACCCCATACACACGTCGCATGATCCTGATGCACTGTGAAACCACCAGACACACCTGGCAGGATCCTGATCCACTGTGAAAACCCCTTGCACACCTGGCAGGATCCTGATACACTGTGAAACCCCATACACACCTGGCAGGACAGTGATACACTGTGAAAACCCCATACACACTTGGCAGGATCCTGATACACTGTGAAAACACCACACGCTCCTGGCAGGATCCTGATACACTGTGAAAACCCCATACACACCTGGCAGGACCCTGTTACACTGTGAAACCCCATTCACATCTGGCAGGAACCCGATACACTGTGAAAACCCAATTCTTACCTGGCAGGAACCTTATCCACTGTGAAACCCCATTCACATCTGGCAGGATCATGATCCACTGTGAAAACCCCATTCACATATGGCAGGATCCTGATAAACTGTGAAAACCCCATTCACACCTGGCAGGATCCTGATACATTGTGAAACCCCAGACACACCTGGCATGATCCTGATACACTGTGAAATCCCAGACACACCTGGCAGGATCCTGATACACAGTGAAACCCCCATACACACCTGGCAGGATCCTGAACCACTGTGAAAACCCCCAAACACACCTGGCAGGATACCGATGCACTGTGAAAACCCCATATACACCTGGCAGGATCCTGATACACTGCGAAAACCTCATAAACACCTGGCAGATCCTGATGCACTGTGAATACCCCATACACACCTGGCAAATCCTGATGCACTGTGAAAACACCATACACACCTGGCAGGATCCTGATACACTGTGAAAAACCCATAAACACCTGGCAGATCCTGATGCACTGTGAAAACCCATACATACCTGGCAGGATCCTGACACACTGTGAAAACCCCATAAACACCTGGCAGATCCTGGTACACTGTGAAACCCCATACACAACCTGGCAGGATCCTGATACATTGTGAAATCCCCATACACACCTGGCAGGATCCTGATACACAATGAACACCCATACACACCTGGCAGGATCCTGATACACTGTGAAAACCCCATACATACCTGCCAGGATCCTGATCCACTGTGAAAACCCCATACACACGTGGCAGGATCCTGATGCACTGTGAAAACCCCATACACATGTGGCTGGATCCCGATACACTGTGAAACCCCCATACACACCTGGCAGGATCCTGTTACACTGTGAAAACCCCATACACACCTGGCAAGATCATGATACACTGTGAAAACCCGATACACACCTGGCAGGATCCTGATCCACTGTGAAAACCCCATACACACGTGGCAGGAACCTGATGCACTGTGAAAACCCCAAACACACGTGGCAGGATCCTGATGCACTGTGAAAACCCCATATACACCTGGCAGCATCCTGATCCACTGTGAAACCACCATACACACCTGGCAGGATTCTGATCCACTGTGAAATCCCTTACACACCTGGCAGGACCCTGATACACTGTGAAACCCCATACACACCTGGCAGGACACTGATACACTGTGAAAACCCCATACACACTTCGCAGGATCCTGATACACTGTGAAAACCCCATACACACTTCGCAGGATCCTGATACACTGTGACAACACCACACACACCTGGCAGGATCCTGATATACTGTGAAAACCCCATACACACCTGGCAGGACCCTGTTACACTGTGAAAACTCTTACACATCTGGCAGGATCATGATGCACTGTGAAAACCCCATACACAGCTGGCAGGTTCCTGATCCACTGTGAAAACCCCATACACACGTGGCAGATCCTGATCCACTGTGAAAACCCCATACACACCTGGCAGGATCCTGATCCACTGTGAAAACCCCATACACACCTGGCAGGTTCCTGATACACTATGAAACCCCATACACACCTGGCGGGATCCGGATACACTGTGAAAACCCCATTCACACCTGGCAGCATCCTGTTCCACAGTGAAACCCCATTCACATCTGGCAGGATCCCGATACACTGTGAAAACCCCATTCTTACCTGGCAGGAACCTTATCCACTGTGAAACCCCATTCACATCTGGCAGGATCCTGATCCACTGTGAAAACCGCATTCACATATGGCAGGATCCTGATAAACTGTGAAAACCCCATTCACACCTGGCAGGATCCTGATACATTGTGAAACCCCAGACACACCTGGCATGATCCTGATACACTGTGAAATCCCAGACACACCTGGCAGGATCCTGATACACAGTGAAACCCCCATACACACCTGGCAGGATCCTGAACCACTGTGAAAACCCCCAAACACACCTGGCAGGATACTGATGCACTGTGAAAACCCCATATACACCTGGCAGGATCCTGATACACTGCGAAAACCTCATAAACACCTGGCAGATCCTGATGCACTGTGAATACCCCATACACACCTGGCAAATCCTGATGCACTGTGAAAACCCCATACACACCTGGCAGGATCCTGATACACTGTGAAAAACCCATAAACACCTGGCAGATCCTGATGCACTGTGAAAACCCATACACCCCTGGCAGGATCCTGATACACTGTGAAAACCCCATACACACCTGCCAGGATCCTGATCCACTGTGAAAACCCCATACACACGTGGCAGGATCCTGATGCACTGTGAAATCCCCATACACATGTGGCTGGATCCCGATACACTGTGAAACCCCCATACTCACCTGGCAGGGTCCTGTTACACTGTGAAAACCCCATACACACCTGGCAAGATCATGATACACTGTGAAAACCCGATACACACCTGGCAGGATCCTGATCCACTGTGAAAACCCCATACACACGTGGCAGGATCCTGATGCACTGTGAAAACCCCATACACACGTGGCAGGATCCTGATGCACTGTGAAAACCCCATACACACGTCGCATGATCCTGATGCACTGTGAAAACCCACACACACCAGGCAGGATCCTGATAAACTGTGAAACCCACATACACACCTGGCAGGATCCTGATACACTGTGAAACCCACATACACACCTGGCAGGATCCTGGTACACTGTGAAAACGCCATCCACACCAGGCAGGATCCTGATAAACTGTGAAAAACACATACACACCTGGCAGGAACCTGATAAACTGTGAAACCAACATACACACCTGGCAGGATCCTAATGCACTGTGAAAACACCATACACACGTGGCAGCATCCTGATCCACTGTGAATACCCCATGCACACCTGGCATGATACTGATCCACTGTGAAACCCCATACACACTTGGCAGGATCCTGATACTCTTTGAATACCCCATACACACCTAACAGGATGCTGATAAACTGTGAAACCCCCATACACACCTGGAAGTATCCTGATAAACTCTGAAAACCCCAGAGACACCTGGCAGGTTCGTGATCTACTGTGAAAACCCCTACACACCTGGCAGGCTCCTGAAACACTGTGAGACCCCCATACACACCTGGCAGGGGCCTGATGCACTGTGAAAACCACGTACACATGTGGCAGGATCCTGATGCACAGTGAAACCCCATTCACATCTGGCAGGATCCTGATGCACAGTGAAAACCAATTCACATCTGGCAGGATTCTGATACACTGTGAAACCCCATAAACACCTGGCAGGATCCTGATACACTGTGAAACCCCATATACACCTGGCAGGATCCTGATACACTGTGAAACCCCATACACACCTCGCAGGATCCTGATACACTGTGAAACCCCCATACACACCTAGCATGATTCTGAACCACTGTGAAAACTCCATACACACCTGGCAGGGCCCTGATACACTGCAAAAACCCAGACGCACCTGGAAGGACCCTGATACACTGTGAAAACCCCAAACACACCTGGCAGGATCCTTATACACTGTGAAACCCCATACACACCTGGCCGGATGCTGATGTACTGTGCAACACCCATACACATCTGGAAGGATCCTGATGCAATGTGAAATCCCCATACACATCTGGCAGGATCCTGATGCACTGTGAAAACCCCATACACACGTGGCAGGATGCTGATACACTGTGAAACCCCATACACATCTGGCAGGATCCTGATGCACTGTGAAAACTCCATACACAAGTGGCAGGATCCTGATACACTGTGAAAACCCATACACATCCGGCAGGATCCTGATGCACTGTGAAAACCCCATACAAACGTGGCAGGATCCTGATAAACTGTGAAACCCCCATACACACCAGGCAGGATCATGATACACTGTGAAAACCCCATGCACACGTGGCAAGGTCCTGATCCACTGTGAAACCCCACACACACCAGGCAGGATCCTGATAAACTGTGAAACCCACATACACACCTGGCAGGATCCTGATACACTGTGAAACCCACATACACACCTGGCAGGATCCTGATACAATGTGAAAACCCCGTCCACACCAGGCAGGATCCTGATAAACTGTGAAAACCACATACACACCTGGCAGGACCCTGATGCACTGTGAAAACCCCATACACACCTGGCAGGATCCTGATACATTGTGAAAACCCCATACACTTCTGGCAGGATCCTGATACACTGTGAAGACCCCAGACACACATGGCAGGACCCTGAAACACTGTGAAAGCCCATACACAACTGGCAGGATCCCGATACACTTGTGAAAACCCCATACACATCTGGCAGGAACTGATGCACTGTGAAAACCCCATGCTCACATGGCAGGATCCTGATACACTGGGAAAACCCCAAACACACCTGGCAGAACCCTGATACACTGTGAAAACCGCATACACACCTGGCAGGATCCGGATACACTGTGAAAACCCCATACACACCTGGCAGGATCCTGATACACCGTGAAAACCCCATACACACCTGGCAGGAACCTGATAAACTGTGAAACCCCATACACACGTGTCAGGATCCTGATACACTGTGAGAACCCCATACACACCAGGCAGGATCCTGATCAACTGAGAATACCCAATGCACACCCGGCAGGATACTAATGCACTGTGAAAACCCCATACATACTTGGCAGGATCCTGATACACTTTGAAAACCCCATACACACCTGGCAGAATGCTGATAAACTGTGAAACCCCCATACACACCTGGCAGAATACTGATAAACTCTGAAAACCCCATACACACCTGGCAGGATCGTGATCGACTGTGAAAACCCATACACACCCGGCAGGCGCCTGATACACTGTGAAACCCCCATACACACCAGGCAGGATCCTGATCAACTGTGAATACCCAATGCACACCCGGCAGGATACTAATGCACAGTGAAACCCCATTCACATCTGGCAGGAACCTGATGCACTGTGAAACCCCATCAAAACCTGGCAGGATCCTGATACACTATGAAAACCCCATCAAAACCTGGCAGGATCCTGATACACTATGAAAACCCCATATACACCTGGCAGGATCCTGAAACACTGTGAAACCCCATACACACCTGGCAGGATCCTGATACACTGTGAAAACCCATACACACCTGGCAGGATCCTGATCCACTGTGAAACCTCCATACACACCTGGCAGGATCCTGATACACTGTGAAAACCCATACACACCTGGCAGGATCCTGATCCACTGTGAAACCCCATACACATGTGGCAGGATCCTGATACACTGTGAAAACCCCATACACACCTGGCAGGATCCTGATGCACTGTGAAACCACATACACACCTGGCCGGATCCTGATGCAATGTGAAAACACCATGCACACCTGGCAGGATCCTGATACACTCTGAAACCCCATACGCACCTGGCAGGATCCTGATACACTGTGCAACACCCATACACATCTGGAAGGATCCTGATGCAATGTGAAATCCGCATACACATCTGGCAGGATCCTGATTCACTGTGAAACCCCATACACATCTGGCAGGATCCTGATGCACTGTGAAAACCTCATACACACGTGGCAGGATCCTGATACACTGTGAAAACCCATACACATCCGGCAGGATCCTGATGCACTGTGAAAATCCCATACAAACGTGGCAGGATCCTGATAAACTGTGAAACCCCCAAACACACCAGGCAGGATCATGTTACACTGTGAAAACCCCATGCACACGTGGCAGGGTCCTGATCCACTGTGAAACCCGATAGAAACACGGCAGGATCCTGATAAACTGTGAAACCCACATACACACCTGGCAGGATCCTTATGCACTGTGAAACCCACATACGCACCTGGCAGGATCCTGATACATTGTGAAAACCCCATACACACCAGGCAGGATCCTGATAAACTGTGAAAACCACATGCACACCTGGCAGGATCCTGATACACTGTGAAAAACCCATACACACTTGGCACGCTCATAATCCACTGTGAAACCACATACACACGTGGCAGGATCCTGATACACTGTGAAAACCCCATACACCTGGCAGGATCCTGATCCAATGTGAAAACCCCACACACACTTGGCAGGATCCTGATACACTGTGAAAACCCCATAAGCAACTGGCAGGATCCTGATACACTGTGAAAACCCCATACACACCTGGCAGGATCCTGATACACTGTGAAAACCCCACACACAACTGGCAGGATCCTGATCCACTGTGAAACCCCCATACACACCTGGCAGGATCCTGATAAACTGTGAAAACCCATAAACACCTGGCAGGATCCTGATACACTGTGAAAACTCCATACACACCTGGCAGGATCCTGATCCACTGAGAAACCCGATACAAATATGGCAGGATCCTGATACACTGTTAAAACCCAGACACACCTGGAAGGATCCTGATACACTGTGAAAACCCCATACACACCTGGCAGGATCCTGATACACTGTGAAACCCCATACACACCTGGAGGGATCCTGATCCACTGTGAAAACCCCATGCACACCTGGCAGGATCCTGATGCACTGTGAAACCCCATAGACACCTGGCAGGATCCTGATACACTGTGCAACACCCATAAACATCTGGAAGGATCCTGATGCAATGTGAAATCCCCATACACATCTGGCAGGATCCTGATGCACTGTGAAAACCCCATACACACGTCTCAGGATGCTGATACACTGTGAAACCCCATACACATCTGGCAGGATCCTGATGCACTGTGAAAACCCCATACACACGTGGCAGGATCCTGATACACTGTGAAAACCCATACACATCCGGCAGGATCCTGATGCACTGTGAAAACCCCAAACAAACGTGGCAGGATCCTGATAAAATGTGAAACCCCCATACACACCAGGCAGGGCCCTGATCCACTGAGAAAACCCCATACACAGCAGGCAGGATCCTGATAAACTGTGAAACCCACATACACACCTGGCAGGATCCTGATGCACTGTGAAACCCACATACACACCTGGCAAGTTCCTGATACAATGTGAATACCCCATACACACTAGGCAGGATCCTGATAAACTGTGAAAACCACTTACACACCTGGCAGGATCCTGATACACTGTGAAAACCCCATACACACCTGGGAGGCTCCTGATAAACTGTGAAACCACATACACACTTTGCAGGATCCTGATACACTGAGAAACCCCCATAAGCACCTGGCAGGATCCTGATACACTGTGAAAACCCCATACACACCTGGCAGGACCTGATCCACTGTGAAACCCCATACACACTTGGCAGGATCCTGATACACTGTGAAACCCCAGACACACCTGGAAGGATCCTGATACACTGTGAAAACCCCATACACACCTGTCAGGATTCTGAAATACTGTGAAACCCGATACACACCTGGCCGGATCCTGATACACTGTGAAACCCACATACACACCTGGCAGGATCCTGATACACTGTGAAAACGCCATCCACACCAGGCAGGATCCTGATGCACTGTGAAAAACACATACACACCTGGCAGGAACCTGATAAACTGTGAAACCAGCATACACACCTGGCAGGATCCTAATGCACTGTGAAAACACCATACACACGTGGCAGGATCCTGATCCACTGTGAATACCCCATGCACACCTGGCAGGATACTGATCCACTGTGAAACCCCATACACACTTGGCAGGATCCTGATACTCTTTGAATACCCCATACACACCTGGCAGGATGCTGATAAACTGTGAAACCCCCATACACACCTGGAAGGATCCTGATAAACTCTGAAAACCCCAGAGAAACCTGGCAGGTTCGTGATCTACTGTGAAAACCCCTACACACCTGGCAGGCTCCTGAAACACTGTGAGACCCCCATACACACCTGGCAGGGGCCTGATGCACTGTGAAAACCACGTACACATGTGGCAGGATCCTGATGCACAGTGAAACCCCATTCACATCTGGCAGGATCCTGATGCACAGTGAAACCCCATTCACATCTGGCAGGATCCTGATGCACAGTGAAAACCAATTCACATCTGGCAGGATTCTGATACACTGTGAAACCCCATAAACACCTGGCAGGATCCTGATACACTGTGAAAACCCCACACACAACTGGCAGGATCCTGATCCACTGTGAAACCCCCATACACACCTGGCAGGATCCTGATAAACTGTGAAAACCCATAAACACCTGGCAGGATCCTGATACACTGTGAAAACTCCATACACACCTGGCAGGATCCTGATCCACTGAGAAACCCGATACAAATATGGCAGGATCCTGATACACTGTTAAAACCCAGACACACCTGGAAGGATCCTGATACACTGTGAAAACCCCATACACACCTGGCAGGATCCTGATACACTGTGAAACCCCATACACACCTGGAGGGATCCTGATCCACTGTGAAAACCCCATGCACACCTGGCAGGATCCTGATGCACTGTGAAACCCCATAGACACCTGGCAGGATCCTGATACACTGTGCAACACCCATAAACATCTGGAAGGATCCTGATGCAATGTGAAATCCCCATACACATCTGGCAGGATCCTGATGCACTGTGAAAACCCCATACACACGTCTCAGGATGCTGATACACTGTGAAACCCCATACACATCTGGCAGGATCCTGATGCACTGTGAAAACCCCATACACACGTGGCAGGATCCTGATACACTGTGAAAACCCATACACATCCGGCAGGATCCTGATGCACTGTGAAAACCCCAAACAAACGTGGCAGGATCCTGATAAAATGTGAAACCCCCATACACACCAGGCAGGGCCCTGATCCACTGAGAAAACCCCATACACAGCAGGCAGGATCCTGATAAACTGTGAAACCCACATACACACCTGGCAGGATCCTGATGCACTGTGAAACCCACATACACACCTGGCAAGTTCCTGATACAATGTGAATACCCCATACACACTAGGCAGGATCCTGATAAACTGTGAAAACCACTTACACACCTGGCAGGATCCTGATACACTGTGAAAACCCCATACACACCTGGGAGGCTCCTGATAAACTGTGAAACCACATACACACTTTGCAGGATCCTGATACACTGAGAAACCCCCATAAGCACCTGGCAGGATCCTGATACACTGTGAAAACCCCATACACACCTGGCAGGACCTGATCCACTGTGAAACCCCATACACACTTGGCAGGATCCTGATACACTGTGAAACCCCAGACACACCTGGAAGGATCCTGATACACTGTGAAAACCCCATACACACCTGTCAGGATTCTGAAATACTGTGAAACCCGATACACACCTGGCCGGATCCTGATACACTGTGAAACCCACATACACACCTGGCAGGATCCTGATACACTGTGAAAACGCCATCCACACCAGGCAGGATCCTGATGCACTGTGAAAAACACATACACACCTGGCAGGAACCTGATAAACTGTGAAACCAGCATACACACCTGGCAGGATCCTAATGCACTGTGAAAACACCATACACACGTGGCAGGATCCTGATCCACTGTGAATACCCCATGCACACCTGGCAGGATACTGATCCACTGTGAAACCCCATACACACTTGGCAGGATCCTGATACTCTTTGAATACCCCATACACACCTGGCAGGATGCTGATAAACTGTGAAACCCCCATACACACCTGGAAGGATCCTGATAAACTCTGAAAACCCCAGAGAAACCTGGCAGGTTCGTGATCTACTGTGAAAACCCCTACACACCTGGCAGGCTCCTGAAACACTGTGAGACCCCCATACACACCTGGCAGGGGCCTGATGCACTGTGAAAACCACGTACACATGTGGCAGGATCCTGATGCACAGTGAAACCCCATTCACATCTGGCAGGATCCTGATGCACAGTGAAACCCCATTCACATCTGGCAGGATCCTGATGCACAGTGAAAACCAATTCACATCTGGCAGGATTCTGATACACTGTGAAACCCCATAAACACCTGGCAGGATCCTGATACACTGTGAAACCACATATACACCTGGCAGGATCCTGATACACTGTGAAACCCCATACACACCTCGCAGGATCCTGATACACTGTGAAACCCCCATACACACCTGGCAGGATTCTGAACCACTGTGAAAACTCCATACACACCTGGCAGGGCCCTGATACACTGCGAAAACCCAGACGCACCTGGAAGGACCCTGATACACTGTGAAAACCCCAAACACACCTGGCAGGATCCTTATACACTGTGAAACCCCATACACACCTGGCCGGATGCTGATGTACTGTGCAACACCCATACACATCTGGAAGGATCCTGATGCACTGTGAAAACCCCATACACACGTGGCAGGATGCTGATACACTGTGAAACCCCATACACATCTGGCAGGATCCTGATGCACTGTGAAAACTCCATACACAAGTGGCAGGATCCTGATACACTGTGAAAACCCATACACATCCGGCAGGATCCTGATGCACTGTGAAAATCCCATACAAACGTGGCAGGATCCTGATAAACTGTGAAACCCCCATACACAGCAGGCAGGATCATGATACACTGTGAAAACCCCATGCACACGTGGCAAGGTCCTGATCAACTGTGAAACCCCACACACACCAGGCAGGATCCTGATAAACTGTGAACCCCACATACACACCTGGCAGGATCCTGATACACTGTGAAACCCACATACACACCTGGCAGGATCCTGATACTCTGTGAAAACCCCGTCCACACCAGGCAGGATCCTGATAAACTGTGAAAACCACATACACACCTGGCAGGACCCTGATGCACTGTGAAAACCCCATACACACCTGGCAGGATCCTGATACATTGTGAAAACCCCATACACTTCTGGCAGGATCCTGATACACTGTGAAGACCCCAGACACACATGGCAGGACCCTGATACACTGTGAAAGCCCATACACAACTGGCAGGATCCCGATACACTTTGAAAACACGATACACACCTGGCAGGATCCTGATACACTTGTGAAAACCCCATACACATCTGGCAGGAACTGATGCACTGTGAAAACCCCATGCTCACATGGCAGGATCCTGATACACTGGGAAAACCCCAAACACACCTGGCAGAACCCTGATACACTGTGAAAACCGCATACACACCTGGCAGGATCCTGATACACTGTGAAAACCCCATACACACCTGGCAGGATCCTGATACACCGTGAAAACCCCATACACACCTGGCAGGAACCTGATAAACTGTGAAACCCCATACACACGTGTCAGTTTCCTGATACACTGTGAGAACCCCATACACACCAGGCAGGATCCTGATCAACTGTGAATACCCAATGCACACCCGGCAGGATACTAATGCACTGTGAAAACCCCATACACACTTGGCAGGATCCTGATACACTTTGAAAACCCCATACACACCTGGCAGAATGCTGATAAACTGTGAAACCCCCATACACACCTGGCAGAATACTGATAAACTCTGAAAACCCCATACACACCTGGCAGGATCGTGATCGACTGTGAAAACCCATACACACCCGGCAGGCTCCTGATACACTGTGAAACCCCCATACACACCAGGCAGGATCCTGATCCACTGTGAATACCCAATGCACACCGGGCAGGATACTAATGCACAGTGAAACCCCATTCACATCTGGCAGGAACCTGATGCACAGTGAAAACCAATTCACATCTGGCAGGATCCTGATACACTGTGAAACCCCATCAAAACCTGGCAGGATCCTGATACACTATGAAAACCCCATATACACCTGGCAGGATCCTGAAACACTGTGAAACCCCATACACACCTGGCAGGATCCTGATACACTGTGAAAACCCATACACACCTGGCAGGATCCTGATCCACTGTGAAACCTCCATACACACCTGGCAGGATCCTGATACACTGTGAAAACCCATACACACCTGGCAGGATCCTGATACACTGTGAAAACCCCATACACACCTGGCAGGATCCTGATCCACTGTGAAACCCCATACACATGTGGCAGGATCCTGATACACTGTGAAAACCCCATACACACCTGGCAGGATCCTGATGCACTGTGAAACCCCATACACACCTGGCCGGATCCTGATGCAATGTGAAAACACCATGCACACCTGGCAGGATTCTGATACACTCTGAAACCCCATACGCACCTGGCAGGATCCTGATACACTGTGCAACACCCATACACATCTGGCAGGATCCTGATGCACTGTGAAAACCTCATACACACGTGGCAGGATCCTGATACACTGTGAAAACCCATACACATCCGGCAGGATCCTGATGCACTGTGAAAATCCCATACAAACGTGGCAGGATCCTGATAAACTGTGAAACCCCCAAACACACCAGGCAGGATCATGATACACTGTGAAAACCCCATGCACACGTGGCAGGGTCCTGATCCACTGTGAAACCCGATAGAAACACGGCAGGATCCTGATAAACTGTGAAACCCACATACGCACCTGGCAGGATCCTGATACATTGTGAAAACCCCATACACACCAGGCAGGATCCTGATAAACTGTGAAAACCACATGCACACCTGGCAGGATCCTGATACACTGTGAAAAACCCATACACACTTGGCACGCTCATAATCCACTGTGAAACCACATACACACGTGGCAGGATCCTGATACACTGTGAAAACCCCATCCACCTGGCAGGATCCTGATCCAATGTGAAAACCCCACACACACCTGGCAGGATCCTGATACACTGTGAAAACCCCATAAGCAACTGGCAGGATCCTGATACACTGTGAAAACCCCATACACACCTGGCAGGATCCTGATACACTGTGAAAACCCCACACACAACTGGCAGGATCCTGATCCACTGTGAAACCCCCATACACACCTGGCAGGATCCTGATACACTGTGAAAACCCATAAACTCCTGGCAGGATCCTGATACACTGTGAAAACTCCATACACACCTGGCAGGATCCTGATCCACTGAGAAACCCGATACACATATGGCAGGATCCTGATACACTGTTAAAACCCAGACACACCTGGAAGGATCCTGATACACTGTGAAAACCCCATACACACCTGGCAGGATCCTGATACACTGTGAAACCCCATACACACCTGGCCGGATCCTGATCCACTGTGAAAACCCCATGCACACCTGGCAGGATCCTGATGCACTGTGAAACCCCATAGACACCTGGCAGGATCCTGATACACTGTGCAACACCCATAAACATCTGGAAGGATCCTGATGCAATGTGAAATCCCCATACACATCTGGCAGAATCCTGATGCACTGTGAAAACCCCATACACACGTCTCAGGATGCTGATACACTGTGAAACCCCATACACATCTGGCAGGATCCTGATGCACTGTGAAAACCCCATACACACGTGGCAGGATCCTGATACACTGTGAAAACCCATACACATCCGGCAGGATCCTGATGCACTGTGAAAACCCCAAACAAACGTGGCAGGATCCTGATAAAATGTGAAACCCCCATACACACCAGGCAGGGTCCTGATCCACTGAGAAAACCCCATACACAGCAGGCAGGATCCTGATAAACTGTGAAACCCACATACACACCTGGCAAGTTCCTGATACAATGTGAATACCCCATACACACTAGGCAGGATCCTGATAAACTGTGAAAACCACATACACACCTGGCAGGATCCTGATACACTGTGAAAACCCCATACACACCTGGGAGGCTCCTGATAAACTGTGAAACCACATACACACTTGGCAGGATCCTGATACACTGAGAAACCCCCATAAGCACCTGGCAGGATCCTGATACACTGTGAAAACCCCATACACACCTGGCAGGACCTGATCCACTGTGAAACCCCATACACACTTGGCAGGATCCTGATACACTGTGAAACCCCAGACACACCTGGAAGGATCCTGATACACTGTGAAAACCCCATACACACCTGTCAGGATTCTGAAATACTGTGAAACCCGATACACACCTGGCCGGATCCTGATGCACTGTGAAAACCCCATGCACACCTCGCAGGATCCTGATACACTCTGAAATCCCATACACACCTGGCAGGATCCTGATACACTGTGAAACCCCATACACACCTGGCAGGATCCTGATCCACTGTGAAACCCCATACACATGTGGCAGGATCCTGATACCCTGTTAAAACCCAGACACACCTGGAAGGATCCTGATACACTGTGCAACACCCATACACATCTGGAAGGATCCTGATGCAATGTGAAATCCCCATACACATCTGGCAGGATCCTGATGCACTGTGAAAATCCCATACACACGTGTCAGGATGCTGATACACTGTGAAACCCCATACACATCTGGCAGGATCCTGATGCACTGTGAAAAGCGCAGACACACGTGGCAGGATCCTGATACAATGGGAAAACCCATACACATCCGGCAGGATCCTGATGCACTGTGAAAACTCCAAACAAACGTGGCAGGATCCTGATAAACTGTGAAACCCCCATACACAGCAGGCAGGATCATGATACACTGTGAAAGCCCCATACACACATGGCAGGGTCCTGATCCACTATGAATCCCCATACACACCAGGCAGGATACTGATAAACTGTGAAACCCACATACACACCTGGCAGGATCCTGATGCACTGTGAAACCCACATACACACCTGGCAGGATCCTGATACACTGTGAAAACCCCGGACACACCAGGCAGGATCCAGATAAACTGTGAAAACCACATACACACCTGGCAGGATCCTGATACACTGTGAAAATCACATACACACCTGGCAGGATCCTGATAAACTGTGAAACCACATACACACGTGGCAGGATCCTGATACACTGTGAAAACCCCATACACACCTGGCAGGATCCTGATCCACTGTGAAATCCCCATACACACCTGGCAGGATCCTGATCCACTGTGAAAACCCCATACACACTTGGCAGGATCCAGATACACTGCGAAACCCCCATAAGCACCTGGCAGTATCCTGATACACTGTGAAAACCCCATACACACCTGGCAGGATCCTGATACACTGCGAAAACCCCATGCACAACTGGCATGATTCTGATCCACTGTGAAACACCCATACACACCTGGCAGGATCCTGATACACTGTGAAAACCCATACACACCTGGCAGGATCCTGATACACTGTGAAAACCCCATACACACCTGGCAGGACCTGATCCACTGTGAAACCCCATAAACATGTGGCAGGATCCTGAGACACTGTGAAAACCCAGACACACCTGGCAGGACCTTATCCACTGTGAAACCCCATACACATGTGGCAGGATCCTGATCCACTGTGAAAACCCCATACACACTTGGCAGGATCCTGATACACTATGAAAACCCCATACACACCTGGCAGGATCCTGATACACTGTGAAACCCCATACACACCTGGCCGGATCCTGATGCACTGTGAAAACCCCATGCACACCTGGCAGGACCCTGATACACGCTGAAATCCCATACACACCTGGCAGGATCCTGATACACTGTGCAACACGCATACACATCTGGAAGGATCCTGATGCACTGTGAAAACCCCATACACACCTGGCAGGATCCTGATCCACTGTGAAACCCCATACACATGTGGCAGGATCCTGATACGCTGTGAAAACCCCATACACACCTGGCAGTATCCTGATGCACTGTGAAACCCCATACACACCTGGCCGGATCCTGATGCAATGTGAAACCCCATAAACATGTGGCAGGATCCTGAGACACTGTGAAAACCCAGACACACCTGGCAGGACCTTATCCACTGTGAAACCCCATACACATGTGGCAGGATCCTGATCCACTGTGAAAACCCCATACACACTTGGCAGGATCCTGATACACTATGAAAACCCCATACACACCTGGCAGGATCCTGATACACTGTGAAACCCCATACACACCTGGCCGGATCCTGATGCACTGTGAAAACCCCATGCACACCTGGCAGGACCCTGATACACGCTGAAATCCCATACACACCTGGCAGGATCCTGATACACTGTGCAACACGCATACACATCTGGAAGGATCCTGATGCACTGTGAAAACCCCATACACACCTGGCAGGATCCTGATCCACTGTGAAACCCCATACACATGTGGCAGGATCCTGATACGCTGTGAAAACCCCATACACACCTGGCAGGATCCTGATGCACTGTGAAACCCCATACACACCTGGCCGGATCCTGATGCAATGTGAAAACACCATGCACACCTGGCAGGATCCTGATACACTCTGAAACCCCATACACTCCTGGCAGGATCCTGATACACTGTGCAACACCCATACACATCTGGAAGGATCCTGATGCAATGTGAAATCCGCATACACATCTGGCAGTATCCTGATTCACTCTGAAACCCCATACACATCTGGCAGGATCCTGATGAACTGTGAAAACCCATACACACGTGGCAGGATCCTGATACACTGTGAAAACCCATACACATCCGGCAGGATCCTGATGCACTGTGAAAATCCCATACAAACGTGGCAGGATCCTGATAAACTGTGAAACCCCAAAACACACCAGGCAGGATCATGATACACTGTGAAAACCCCATGCACACGTGGCAGGGTCCTGATCCACTGTGAAACCCGACAGAAACACGGCAGGATCCTGATAAACTGTGAAACCCACATACACACCTGGCAGGACCCTGATACACTGTGAAACCCACATACGCACCTGGCAGGATCCTGATACATTGTGAAAATCCCATACACACCATGCGGGATCCTGATAAACTGTGAAAACCATATGCACACCTGGCAGGATCCTGATACACTGTGAAAACCCCATACACACCTGGCAGGATCCTGAGCCACTGTGAAAACCCCATACACACGTGGCAGGATCCTGATTCAATGTTAAAACCCCATACACACTTGGCAGGATCCTGATACACTGTGAAAACCCCATAAGCACCAGGCAGGATACTGATAACCTGTGAAAACCCCATACACACCTGGCAGGATCCTGATACACTGTGAAAACCCCATACACAACTAGCAGGATCCTGATCCACTGTGAAACCCCCATACACACCTGGCAGGATCCTGATACACTGTGAAAACCCATAAACACCTGGCAGGATCCTGATACACTGTGAAAACCCCATACACACCTGGCAGGATCCTGATCCACTGAGAAACCCGATACACATATGCAGGATCCTGATACACTGTTAAAACCCAGACACACCTGGAAGGATCCTGATACACTGTGAAAATCCCATACACACCTGGCAGGATCCTGATACACTGTGAAACCCCATACACACCTGGCCGGATCCTGATCCACAGTGAAAACCCCATGCACACCTGGCAGGATCCTGATGCACTGTGAAACCCCATAGACACCTGGCAGGATCCTGATACACTGTGCAACACCCATAAACATCTGGAAGGATCCTGATGCAATGTGAAATCCCCATACACATCTGGCAGGATCCTGATGCACTGTGAAAACCCCATACACACGTGTCAGGATGCTGATACACTGTGAAACCCCATACACATTTGGCAGGATCCTGATGCACTGTGAAAACCCCATACACACGTGGCAGGATCCTGATACGCTGTGAAAACCCCTACACATCCGGCAGGATCATGATGCACTGTGAAAACCCCAAACAAACGTGGCAGGATCCTGATAAAATGTGAAACCCCCATACACACCAGGCAGGTCCTGATCCACTGTGAAACCCCATACACAGCAGGCAGGATCCTGATAAACTGTGAAACCCACATACACACCTGGCAGGATCCTGATGCACTGTGAAACCCACATACACACCTGGCAGGATCCTGATACAATGTGAAAACCCCATACACACCAGGCAGGATCCTGATAAACTGTGAAAACCACATACACACCTGGCAGGATCCTGATACACTGTGAAAACCCATACACACCTGGCAGGCTCCTGATAAACTGTGAAACCACATACACACTTGGCAGGATCCTGATACACTGTGAAACCCCCATAAGCACCTGGCAGGATCCGGATACACTGTGAAAACCCCAAACACACCTGGCAGGACCTGATCCACTGTGAAACCCCATACACACTTGGCAGGATCCTGATACACTGTGAAACCCCAGACACACCTGGAAGGATCCTGATACACTGTGAAAACCCCATACACATCTGGCAGGATCCTGAAATACTGTGAAACCCGATACACACCTGGCCGGATCCTGATGCACTGTGAAATCCCCATGCACACCTGGCAGGATCCTGATCCACTCTAAAATCCCCATACACACCTGGCAGGATCCTGATACACTGTGAAAACCCATAAACACCTGGCAGGATCCTGATATACTGTGAAAACCCCATACACACCTGGCAGGATCCTGATCCACTGAGAAACCCGATACACATATGGCAGGATCCTGATACACTGTTAAAACCCAGACACACCTGGAAGGATCCTGATACACTGTGAAAACCCCATACAAACCTGGCAGGATCCTGATACACTGTGAAACCCCATACACACCTGGCCGGATCCTGATCCACTGTGAAAACCCCATGCACACCTGGCAGGATCCTGATGCACTGTGAAACCCCATAGACACCTGGCAGGATCCTGATACACTGTGCAACACCCATAAACATCTGGAAGGATCCTGATGCAATGTTAAATCCCCATACACATCTGGCAGGATCCTGATGCACTGTGAAAACTCCATACACACGTGTCAGGATGCTGATACACTGTGAAACCCTATACACATCTGGCAGGATCCTGATGCACTGTGAAAACCCCATACACACGTGGCAGGATCCTGATACACTGTGAAAACCCATACACACCAGGCAGGTCCTGATCCACTGTGAAACCCCATACACAGCAGGCAGGATCCTGATAAACTGTGAGACCCACATACACACCTGGCAGGATCCTGATGCACTGTGAAACCCACAAACACACCTGGCAGGATCCTGATACTCTGTGAAAACCCATACACATCCGGCAGGATCCTGATGCAATGTGAAAACCCCATACAAACGTGGCAGGATCCTGATAAACTGTGAAACCCCCATACACACGTGGCAGGGTCCTGATCCACTGTGAAACCCCATACACACAAGGCAGGATCCTGATAAACTGCGAAACCCACATGCACACCTGGCAGGATCCTGATACACTGTGAAAACCCCATACACACCAGGCAGGATCCTGATAAACTGTGAAAACCACATACACACCTGGCAGGATCCTGATACACTGTGAAAACACATACACACTTGGAAGGATCCTGATACACTGTGAAAACCCCATACACACCTGGCAGGATCCTGATACACTGTGCAACTCCCATACACATCTTGAAGGATCCTGATGCAATGTGAAATCCCCATACACATCTGGCAGGATCCTGATGCACTGTGAAAACCCCATGCACAACTGGCAGGATCCTGATACACACTGAAACCCCAGACACACCTGGCAGGATCCTGATACACTGTGCAACTCCCATACACATCTTGAAGGATCCTGATGCAATGTGAAATCCCCATACACATCTGGCAGGATCCTGATGCTCTGTGAAAACCCCATACACACGTGGCAGGATCCTGATACACTGTGAAACCCCAGACACACCAGGAAGGATCCTGATACACTATGAAAACCCCATACACACCTGGCAGGATCCTGAAATACTGTGAAACCCGATACACACCTGGCCGGATCCTGATGCACTGTGAAAACCCCATGCACACCTGGCAGGATCCTGATCCACTCTGAAATCCCCATACACACCTGGCAGGATCCTGATACACTGTGAAAACCCATAAACACCTGGCAGGATCCTGATACACTGTGAAAACCCCATACACACCTGGCAGGATCCTGATCCACTGAGAAACCCGATACACATATTGCAGGATCCTGATACACTGTTAAAACCCAGACACACCTGGAAGGATCCTGATACACTGTGAACACCCCATACACACCTGGCAGGATCCTGATACACTGTGAAAACCCATACACATCCGGCAGGATCATGATGCACTGTGAAAACCCCAAACAAACGTGGCAGGATCCTGATAAAATGTGAAACTCCCATACACACTAGGCAGGTCCTGATCCACTGTGAAACCCCATACACAGCAGGCAGGATCCTGATAAACTGTGAAACCCACATACACACCTGGCAGGATCCTGATGCACTGTGAAACCCACATACACACCTGGCAGGATCCTGATACACTGGGAAAACCCATACACATCCGGCAGGATCCTGATGCAATGTGAAAACCCCATACAAACGTGGCAGGATCCTGATAAACTGTGAAACCCCCATACACACGTGGCAGGGTCCTGATCCACTGTGAAACCCCATACACACAAGGCAGGATCCTGATAAACTGTGAAACACACATGCACACCTGGCAGGATCCTGATACACTGTGAAAACCCCATACACACCAGGCAGGATCCTGATAAACTGTGAAAACCACATACACACCTGGCAGGATCCTGATACACTGTGAAAACCCATACACACTTGGAAGGATCCTGATACACTGTGAAAACCCCATACACACCTGGCAGGATCCTGATACACTGTGCAACTCCCATACACATCTTGAAGGATCCTGATGCAATGTGAAATCCCCATACACATCTGGCAGGATCCTGATGCACTGTGAAAACCCCATGCACACCTGGCAGGCTCCTGATACACACTGAAACCCCAGACACACCAGGCAGGATCCTGATAAACTGTGAAACCCACATACACTCCTGTCAGGATCCTGATGCACTGTGAAACCCACATACACACCAGGCAGGATCCTGATAAACTGTGAAACCCACATACACTCCTGTCAGGATCCTGATGCACTGTGAAACCCACATACACACCTGGCAGGATCCTGATGCTCTGTGAAAACCCCATACACACGTGGCAGGATCCTGATACACTGTGAAACCCCATACACATCTGGCAGGATCCAGATACACTGTGAAAACCCATACACATCCAGCAGGATCCTGATAAACTGTGAAAACCCCATACACACCAGGCAGGATCATGATACACTGTGAAAACCCCAGACACACGTGGCAGGGTCCTGATCCACTGTGAAACCCCATACACACCAGGCAGGATCCTGATAAACTGTGAAACCCACATACACTCCTGTCAGGATCCTGATGCACTGTGAAACCCACATACACACCTGGCAGGATCCTGATACACTGTGAAACCCACAGACACACCTGGCAGGATCCTGATAAACTGTGAAAACCACATACACACCAGGCAGGATCATGATACACTGTGAAAACTCCATGCACACGTGGCAGGGTCCTGATCCACTGTGAAACCCGATAGAAACAAGGCAGGATGCTGATAAACTGTGAAACCCACATCCACACCTGGCAGGATCCTGATACACTGTGAAACCCACATACACACCTGGCAGGATCCTGACACATTGTGAAAACCCCATACACACCAGGCAGGATCCTGATACACTGTGAAAACCCCATACACACTTGGCAGGCTCCTAATCTACTGTGAAACCACATACACACGTGGCAGGAGCCTGATACACTGTGAAAACCCCATACACACTTGGCAGGATCCTGATACACTGTGAAACCCCCATAAGCACCTGGCAGGATCCAGATGCACTGTGAAAACCCCATACACACCTGGCAGGATCCTGATACACTGTGAAAACCACATACACAACTGGCAGGATCCTGATCCAATGTGAAACCCCCATACACACCAGGCAGGATCCTGATACACTGTGAAAACCCATAAACACCTGGCAGGATCCTGATGCACTGTGAAAACCCCATACACACCTGGCAGGATCCTGATCCACTGTGAAACCCCACACACATGTGGCAGGATCCTGACACACTGTGAAAACCCAGATACACCTGGAAGGATCCTGTTACACTGTGAAAACCCCATACACACCTGGCAGGATCCTGATACACTGTGAATCCCCATACACACCTGGCCGGATCCAGATGCACTGTGAAAACCCCATGCACACCTGGCAGGATCCTGATACACTCTGAAACCCCATACACACCTGGCAGGATCCTGATACACTGTGCAACACCCATGCACATCTGGAAGGATGCTTATGCAAAGTGAAATCCCCATACACATCTGGCAGGATCCTGATGCACTGTGAAAAGCCCAGACACACGTGGTAGGATCCTGATGCACTGTGAAACCCCCATACAAACGTGGCAGGATCCTGATAAACTGTGAAACCCCCTAACACAACAGGCAGGATCATGATACACTGTGAAAACCCCATGCACACGTGGCAGGGTCCTGATCCACTGTGAAACCCGATAGAAAAACGGCAGGATCCTGATAAACTGTGAAACCCACATACACACCTGGCAGGATCCTGATACACTGTGAAACCCACATACGCACCTGGCAGGATACTGATACATTGTGAAAATCCCATACACACCATGCAGGATCCTGATAAACTGTGAAAACCACATGCACACCTGGCAGGATCCTGATACACTGTGAAAACCCCATACACACTTGGCAGGCTCCTAATCCACTGTGAAACCACATTCACACGTGGCAGGATCCTGATACACTGTGAAAACCCCATACACACCTGGCAGGATCCTGATCCACTGTGAAACCCGATACACAACTGGTAGGATCCTGATCCCCTGTGAAACCCCCATACACACCCGGCAGGATCCGGATACACTGTGAAAACCCATAAACACCTGGCAGGATCCTGATAATCTGTGAAAACCCCATACACACCTGGCAGGATCCTGATCCACTGTGAAACCCGATACACATATGGCAGGATCCTGATACACTGTTAAAACCCAGACACACCTGGAAGGATACTGATACACTGTGAAAACCCCATGCACATCTGGCAGGATCCTGATACACTGTGAAACCCCATACACACCTGGCAGGATCCTGATACACTGCGAAAACCCCATACACACCTGGCAGGATCCTGATACACTGCGAAAACCCCATACACATCTGGCAGGATCCTGATGCACTGTGAAAACCCCAGACACACGTGGCAGGATCCTGAGACAATGGGAAAACCCATACACATCCGGCAGGATCCCGATGCACTGTGAAAACCCCAAACAAACGTGGCAGGATCCTGATAAACTGTGAAACCCCCATACACAACAGGCAGGATCATGATACACTGTGAAAACCCCATGCACACGTGGCAGGGTCCTGATCCACTGTGAAACCCGATAGAAAAACGGCAGGATCCTGATAAACTGTGAAACCCACATACACACCTGGCAGGATCCTGATACACTGTGAAACCCACATACGCACCTGGCAGGATACTGATACATTGTGAAAATCCCATACACACCATGCAGGATCCTGATAAACTGTGAAAACCACATGCACACCTGGCAGGATCCTGATACACTGTGAAAACCCCATACACACTTGGCAGGCTCCTAATCCACTGTGAAACCACATTCACACGTGGCAGGATCCTGATACACTGTGAAAACCCCATACACACCTGGCAGGATCCTGATCCACTGTGAAACCCGATACACAACTGGTAGGATCCTGATCCCCTGTGAAACCCCCATACACACCCGGCAGGATCCGGATACACTGTGAAAACCCATAAACACCTGGCAGGATCCTGATAATCTGTGAAAACCCCATACACACCTGGCAGGATCCTGATCCACTGTGAAACCCGATACACATATGGCAGGATCCTGATACACTGTTAAAACCCAGACACACCTGGAAGGATACTGATACACTGTGAAAACCCCATGCACATCTGGCAGGATCCTGATACACTGTGAAACCCCATACACACCTGGCAGGATCCTGATACACTGCGAAAACCCCATACACACCTGGCAGGATCCTGATACACTGCGAAAACCCCATACACATCTGGCAGGATCCTGATGCACTGTGAAAACCCCAGACACACGTGGCAGGATCCTGAGACAATGGGAAAACCCATACACATCCGGCAGGATCCCGATGCACTGTGAAAACCCCAAACAAACGTGGCAGGATCCTGATAAACTGTGAAACCCCCATACACAGCAGGCAAGATCATGATACACTGTGAAAGCCCCATACACACATGGCAGGGTCCTGATCCACTGTGAAACCCGATACACATATGGCAGGATCCTGATACACTGTTAAAACCCAGACACACCTGGAAGGATACTGATACACTGTGAAAACCCCATGCACATCTGGCAGGATCCTGATACACTGTGAAACCCCATACACACCTGGCAGGATCCTGATACACTGCGAAAACCCCATACACACCTGGCAGGATCCTGATACACTGCGAAAACCCCATACACATCTGGCAGGATCCTGATGCACTGTGAAAACCCCAGACACACGTGGCAGGATCCTGAGACAATGGGAAAACCCATACACATCCGGCAGGATCCCGATGCACTGTGAAAACCCCAAACAAACGTGGCAGGATCCTGATAAACTGTGAAACCCCCATACACAACAGGCAGGATCATGATACACTGTGAAAACCCCATGCACACGTGGCAGGGTCCTGATCCACTGTGAAACCCGATAGAAAAACGGCAGGATCCTGATAAACTGTGAAACCCACATACACACCTGGCAGGATCCTGATACACTGTGAAACCCACATACGCACCTGGCAGGATACTGATACATTGTGAAAATCCCATACACACCATGCAGGATCCTGATAAACTGTGAAAACCACATGCACACCTGGCAGGATCCTGATACACTGTGAAAACCCCATACACACTTGGCAGGCTCCTAATCCACTGTGAAACCACATTCACACGTGGCAGGATCCTGATACACTGTGAAAACCCCATACACACCTGGCAGGATCCTGATCCACTGTGAAACCCGATACACAACTGGTAGGATCCTGATCCCCTGTGAAACACCCATACACACCCGGCAGGATCCGGATACACTGTGAAAACCCATAAACACCTGGCAGGATCCTGATCCACTGTGAAACCCGATACACATATGGCAGGATCCTGATACACTGTTAAAACCCAGACACACCTGGAAGGATACTGATACACTGTGAAAACCCCATGCACATCTGGCAGGATCCTGATACACTGTGAAACCCCATACACACCTGGCAGGATCCTGATACACTGCGAAAACCCCATACACACCTGGCAGGATCCTGATACACTGCGAAAACCCCATACACATCTGGCAGGATCCTGATGCACTGTTAAAACCCCAGACACACGTGGCAGGATCCTGAGACAATGGGAAAACCCATACACATCCGGCAGGATCCCGATGCACTGTGAAAACCCCAAACAAACGTGGCAGGATCCTGATAAACTGTGAAACCCCCATACACAGCAGGCAAGATCATGATACACTGTGAAAGCCCCATACACACATGGCAGGGTCCTGATCCACTATGAAACCCCATACACACCAGGCAGGATACTGATAAACTGTGAAACCCACATACACACCTGGCAGCATCCTGATGCACTGTGAAAACCACATACACACCTGGCAGGATCCTGATACACTGTGAAAACCCCGTACACACCAGGCAGGATCCAGATAAACTGTGAAAACCACATACACACCTCGCAGGATCCTGATACACTGTGAAATCCCCATACACACCTGGCAGGCTCCTGATAAACTGTGAAACCACATACACACGTGGCAGGATCCTGATACACTGCGAAAACCCCATACACACCTGGCAGGATCCTGATCCACTGTGAAAACCCATAAACACCTGGCAGGATCCTGATAATCTGTGAAAACCCCATACACACCTGGCAGGATCCTGATCCACTGTGAAACCCGATACACATATGGCAGGATCCTGATACACTGTTAAAACCCAGACACACCTGGAAGGATACTGATACACTGTGAAAACCCCATGCACATCTGGCAGGATCCTGATACACTGTGAAACCCCATACACACCTGGCAGGATCCTGATACACTGCGAAAACCCCATACACACCTGGCAGGATCCTGATACACTGCGAAAACCCCATACACATCTGGCAGGATCCTGATGCACTGTGAAAACCCCAGACACACGTGGCAGGATCCTGAGACAATGGGAAAACCCATACACATCCGGCAGGATCCCGATGCACTGTGAAAACCCCAAACAAACGTGGCAGGATCCTGATAAACTGTGAAACCCCCATACACAGCAGGCAGGATCATGATACACTGTGAAAGCCCCATACACACATGGCAGGGTCCTGATCCACTATGAAACCCCATACACACCAGGCAGGATACTGATAAACTGTGAAACCCACATACACACCTGGCAGCATCCTGATGCACTGTGAAACCCACATACACACCTGGCAGGATCCTGATACACTGTGAAAACCCCGTACACACCAGGCAGGATCCAGATAAACTGTGAAAACCACATACACACCTGGCAGGATCCTGATACACTGTGAAATCCCCATACACACCTGGCAGGCTCCTGATAAACTGTGAAACCACATACACACGTGGCAGGATCCTGATACACTGCGAAAACCCCATACACACCTGGCAGGATCCTGATCCACTGTGAAAACCCATAAACACCTGGCAGGATCCTGATAATCTGTGAAAACCCCATACACACCTGGCAGGATCCTGATCCACTGTGAAACCCGATACACATATGGCATGATCCTGATACACTGTTAAAACCCAGACACACCTGGAAGGATACTGATACACTGTGAAAACCCCATGCACATCTGGCAGGATCCTGATACACTGTGAAACCCCATACACACCTGGCAGGATCCTGATACACTGCGAAAACCCCATACACACCTGGCAGGATCCTGATACACTGCGAAAACCCCATACACATCTGGCAGGATCCTGATGCACTGTGAAAACCCCAGACACACGTGGCAGGATCCTGAGACAATGGGAAAACCCATACACATCCGGCAGGATCCCGATGCACTGTGAAAACCCCAAACAAACGTGGCAGGATCCTGATAAACTGTGAAACCCCCATACACAGCAGGCAGGATCATGATACACTGTGAAAGCCCCATACACACATGGCAGGGTCCTGATCCACTATGAAACCCCATACACACCAGGCAGGATACTGATAAACTGTGAAACCCACATACACACCTGGCAGCATCCTGATGCACTGTGAAACCCACATACACACCTGGCAGGATCCTGATACACTGTGAAAACCCCGTACACACCAGGCAGGATCCAGATAAACTGTGAAAACCACATACACACCTCGCAGGATCCTGATACACTGTGAAATCCCCATACACACCTGGCAGGCTCCTGATAAACTGTGAAACCACATACACACGTGGCAGGATCCTGATACACTGTGAAAACCCCATACACACCTGGCAGGATCCTGATCCACTGTGAAAACCCCATACACACCTGGCAGGATCCTGATCCACTGTGAAAACCCCATACACACTTGGCAGGATCCTGATACACTGTGAAACCCCCATAAGCACCTGGCAGGATCCTGATACACTGTGAAAACCCCATACACACCTGGAAGGATCCTGATACACTGTGAAAACCCCATGCACAACTGGCATGATTCTGATCCACTGTGAAACACCCATACACACCTGGCAGGATCCTGATACACTGTGAAAACCCATACACACCTGGCAGGATCCTGATACACTGTGAAAACCCCATACACACCAGGCAGGACCTGATCCACTGTGAAACCCCATACACATGTGGCAGGATCCTGATACACTGTGAAACCCCAGACACACCTGGCAGGACCTGATCCACTGTGAAACCCCATACACATGTGGCAGGATCCTGATCCACTGTGAAAACCCCATACACACTTGGCAGGATCCTGATACACTGTGAAAACCCCATACACACTTGGCAGGATCCTGATACACTGTGAAACCCCATACACACCTGGCCGGATCCTGATGCACTGTGAAAACCCCATGCACACCTGGCAGGACCCTGATACACGCTGAAATCCCATACACACCTGGCAGGATCCTGATACACTGTGCAACACGCATACACATCTGGAAGGATCCTGATGCAATGTGAAATACCCATACACATCTGGCAGGATCCTGATGCACTGTGAAAACCCCATACACACGTGGCAGGATGCTGATACACTGAGAAACCCCATACACATCTGGCAGAATCCTGACGCACTGTGAAATCCCCATACACACGTGGCAGGATCCTGAAACACTGTGAAAACCCATACACATCCGGCAGGATCCTGATGCACTGTGAAAACCCCATACAAACGTGGCAGGATCCTGATAAACTGTGAAATCCCCATACACACGTGGCAGGGTCCTGATCCACTGTGAAACACCATACACACAAGGCAGGATCCTGATAATCTGTGAAACCCACATACACACCTGGCAGGATCCTGATACACTGTGAAAAGCCCATGCACACCAGGCAGGATCCTGATAAACTGTGAAAACCACATACACACCTGGCAGGATCCTGATACACTGTGAAAACCCCATACACACTTGGCAGGCTCCTAATCCACTGTGAAACCACATTCACACGTGGCAGGATCCTGATACACTGTGAAAACCCCGTACACACCTGGCAGGATCCTGATCCACTGTGAAACCCGATACACAACGGGTAGGATCCAGATCCCCTGTGAAACCCCCATACACACCCGGCAGGATGCGGATACACTGTGAAAACCCATAAACACCTGGCAGGATCCTGATACACTGTGAAAACCCCATACACACCTGGCAGGATCCTGAACCACTGTGAAACCCGATACACATATGGCAGGATCCTGATACACTGTTAAAACCCAGACACACCTGGAAGGATACTGATACACTGTGAAAACCCCATGCACACCTGGCAGGATCCTGATACACTGTGAAACCCCATACACACCTGGCAGGATCCTGATACACTGCGAAAACCCCATACACACCTGGCAGGATCCTGATACACTGCGAAAACCCCATACACATCTGGCAGGATCCTGATGCACTGTGAAAACCCCAGACACACGTGGCAGGATCCTGAGACAATGGGAAAACCCATACACATCCGGCAGGATCCCGATGCACTGTGAAAACCCCAAACAAACGTGGCAGGATCCTGATAAACTGTGAAACCCCCATACACAGCAGGCAGGATCATGATACACTGTGAAAGCCCCATACACACATGGCAGGGCCCTGATCCACTCTGAAACCCCATACACACCTGGCAGCATCCTGATGCACTGTGAAACCCACATACACACCTGGCAGGATCCTGATACACTGTGAAAACCCCATACACACCTGGCAGGATCCTGATCCACTGTGAAAACCCCATACACACCTGGCAGGATCCTGATCCACTGTGAAAACCCCATACACACTTGGCAGGATCCTGATACACTGTGAAACCCCCATAAGCACCTGGCAGGATCCTGATACACTGTGAAAACCCCATACACACTTGGCAGGATCCTGATACACTGTGAAAACCCCATACACACTTGGCAGGATCCTGATACTCTGTGAAACCCCATACACACCTGGCCGGATCCTGATGCACTGTGAAAACCCCATGCACACCTGGCAGGACCCTGATACACGCTGAAATCCCATACGCATCTGGCAGGACCCTGATACACTGTGCAACACGCATACACATCTGGAAGGATCCTGATGCAATGTGAAATACCCATACACATCTGGCAGGATCCTGATGCACTGTGAAAACCCCATACACACGTGGCAGGATGCTGATACACTGAGAAACCCCATACACATCTGGCAGAATCCTGACGCACTGTGAAAACCCCATACACACGTGGCAGGATCCTGAAACACTGTGAAAACCCATACACATCCGGCAGGATCCTGATGCACTGTGAAAACCCCATACAAACGTGGCAGGATCCTGATAAACTGTGAAATCCCCATACACACGTGGCAGGGTCCTGATCCACTGTGAAACACCATACACACAAGGCAGGATCCTGATAATCTGTGAAACCCACATACACACCTGGCAGGATCCTGATACACTGTGAAAACCCCATGCACACCAGGCAGGATCCTGATAAACTGTGAAAACCACATACACACCTGGCAGGATCCTGATACACTGTGAAAACCCCATACACACTTGGCAGGCTCCTAATCCACTGCGAAACCACATTCACACGTGGCAGGATCCTGATACACTGTGAAAACCCCATACACACCTGGCAGGATCCTGATCCACTGTGAAACCCGATACACAACGGGTAGGATCCAGATCCCCTGTGAAAGCCCCATACACACCCGGCAGGATCCGGATACACTGTGAAAACCCATAAACACCTGACAGGATCCTGATACACTGTGAAAACCCCATACACACCTGGCAGGATCCTGAACCACTGTGAAACCCGATACACATATGGCAGGATCCTGATACACTGTTAAAACCCAGACACACCTGGAAGGATACTGATACACTGTGAAAACCCCATGCACACCTGGCAGGATCCTGATACACTGTGAAACCCCATACACACCTGGCAGGATCCTGATACACTGCGAAAACCCCACACACACCTGGCAGGATCCTGATACACTGCGAAAACCCCATACACATCTGGCAGGATCCTGATGCACTGTGAAAACCCCAGACACACGTGGCAGGATCCTGAGACAATGGGAAAACCCATACACATCCGGCAGGATCCCGATGCACTGTGAAAACCCCAAACAAACGTGGCAGGATCCTGATAAACTGTGAAACCCCCATACACAGCAGGCAGGATCATGATACACTGTGAAAGCCCCATACACACATGGCAGGGCCCTGATCCACTCTGAAACCCCATACACACCAGGCAGGATACTGATAAACTGTGAAACCCACATACACACCTGGCAGCATCCTGATGCACTGTGAAACCCACATACACACCTGGCAGGATCCTGATACACTGTGAAAACCCCATACACACCTGGCAGGATCCTGATCCACTGTGAAAACCCCATACACACCTGGCAGGATCCTGATCCACTGTGAAAACCCCATACACACTTGGCAGGATCCTGATACACTGTGAAACCCCCATAAGCACCTGGCAGGATCCTGATACACTGTGAAAACCCCATACACACCTGGCAGGATCCTGATACACTGTGAAAACCCCATGCACAACTGGCATGATTCTGATCCACTGTGAAACACCCATACACACCTGGCAGGATCCTGATACACTGTGAAAACCCATACACACCTGGCAGGATCCTGATACACTGTGAAAACCCCATACACACCAGGCAGGACCTGATCCACTGTGAAACCCCATACACATGTGGCAGGATCCTGATACACTGTGAAACCCCAGACACACCTGGCAGGACCTGATCCACTGTGAAACCCCATACACATGTGGCAGGATCCTGATCCACTGTGAAAACCCCATACACACTTGGCAGGATCCTGATACACTGTGAAAACCCCATACACACTTGGCAGGATCCTGATACACTGTGAAACCCCTTACACACCTGGCCGGATCCTGATGCACTGTGAAAACCCCATGCACACCTGGCAGGACCCTGATACACGCTGAAATCCCATACGCACCTGGCAGGATCCTGATACACTGTGCAACACGCATACACATCTGGAAGGATCCTGATGCAATGTGAAATACCCATACACATCTGGCAGGATCCTGATGCACTGTGAAAACCCCATACACACGTGGCAGGATGCTGATACACTGAGAAACCCCATACACATCTGGCAGAATCCTGACGCACTGTGAAAACCCCATACACACGTGGCAGGATCCTGAAACACTGTGAAAACCCATACACATCCGGCAGGATCCTGATGCACTGTGAAAACCCCATACAAACGTGGCAGGATCCTGATAAACTGTGAAATCCCCATACACACGTGGCAGGGTCCTGATCCACTGTGAAACACCATACACACAAGGCAGGATCCTGATAATCTGTGAAACCCACATACACACCTGGCAGGATCCTGATACACTGTGAAAACCCCATGCACACCAGGCAGGATCCTGATAAACTGTGAAAACCACATACACACCTGGCAGGATCCTGATACACTGTGAAAACCCCATACACACTTGGCAGGCTCCTAATCCACTGTGAAACCACATTCACACGTGGCAGGATCCTGATACACTGTGAAAACCCCATACACACCTGGCAGGATCCTGATCCACTGTGAAACCCGATACACAACGGGTAGGATCCTGATCCCCTGTGAAACCCCCATACACACCCGGCAGGATCCGGATACACTGTGAAAACCCATAAACACCTGGCAGGATCCTGATACACTGTGAAAACCCCATACACACCTGGCAGGATCCTGAACCACTGTGAAACACGATACACAAATGGCAGGATCCTGATACACTGTTAAAACCCAGACACACCTGGAAGGATACTGATACACTGTGAAAACCCCATGCACACCTGGCAGGATCCTGATACACTGTGAAACCCCATACACACCTGGCAGGATCCTGATACACTGCGAAAACCCCATGCACACCTGGCAGGATCCTGATACACTGCGAAAACCCCATACACATCTGGCAGGATCCTGATGCACTGTGAAAACCCCAGACACACGTGGCAGGATCCTGAGACAATGGGAAAACCCATACACATCCGGCAGGATCCCGATGCACTGTGAAAACCCCAAACAAACGTGGCAGGATCCTGATAAACTGTGAAACCCCCATACACAGCAGGCAGGATCATGATACACTGTGAAAGCCCCATACACACATGGCAGGGTCCTGATCCACTCTGAAACCCCATACACACCAGGCAGGATACTGATAAACTGTGAAACCCACATACACACCTGGCAGCATCCTGATGCACTGTGAAACCCACATACACACCTGGCAGGATCCTGATACACTGTGAAAACCCCGTACACACCAGGCAGGATCCAGATAAACTGTGAAAACCACATACACACCTGGCAGGATCCTGATACACTGTGAAATCCCCATACACACCTGGCAGGCTCCTGATAAACTGTGAAACCACATACACACGTGGCAGGATCCTGATACACTGTGAAAACCCCATACACACCTGGCAGGATCCTGATCCACTGTGAAAACCCCATACACACTTGGCAGGATCCTGATACACTGTGAAACCCCCATAAGCACCTGGCAGGATCCTGATACACTGTGAAAACCCCATACACACCTGGCAGGATCCTGATACACTGTGAAAACCCCATGCACAACTGGCATGATTCTGATCCACTGTGAAACACCCATACACACCTGGCAGGATCCTGATACACTGTGAAAACCCATACACACCTGGCAGGATCCTGATACACTGTGAAAACCCCATACACACCAGGCAGGACCTGATCCACTGTGAAAACCCCATACACACCTGGCAGGATCCTGATCCACTGTGAAAACCCCATACACACTTGGCAGGATCCTGATACACTGTGAAACCCCCATAAGCACCTGGCAGGATCCTGATACACTGTGAAAACCCCATACACACCTGGCAGGATCCTGATACACTGTGAAAACCCCATGCACAACTGGCATGATTCTGATCCACTGTGAAACACCCATACACACCTGGCAGGATCCTGATACACTGTGAAAACCCATACACACCTGGCAGGATCCTGATACACTGTGAAAACCCCATACACACCAGGCAGGACCTGATCCACTGTGAAACCCCATACACATGTGGCAGGATCCTGATACACTGTGAAACCCCAGACACACCTGGCAGGACCTGATCCACTGTGAAACCCCATACACATGTGGCAGGATCCTGATCCACTGTGAAAACCCCATACACACTTGGCAGGATCCTGATACACTGTGAAAACCCCATACACACTTGGCAGGATCCTGATACACTGTGAAACCCCATACACACCTGGCCGGATCCTGATGCACTGTGAAAACCCCAACAACACCTGGCAGGACCCTGATACACGCTGAAATCCCATACGCACCTGGCAGGATCCTGATACACTGTGCAACACGCATACACATCTGGAAGGATCCTGATGCAATGTGAAATACCCATACACATCTGGCAGGATCCTGATGCACTGTGAAAACCCCATACACACGTGGCAGGATGCTGATACACTGAGAAACACCATACACATCTGGCAGAATCCTGACGCACTGTGAAAACCCCATACACACGTGGCAGGATCCTGAAACACTGTGAAAACCCATACACATCCGGCAGGATCCTGATGCACTGTGAAAACCCCATACAAACGTGGCAGGATCCTGATAAACTGTGAAATCCCCATACACACGTGGCAGGGTCCTGATCCACTGTGAAACACCATACACACAAGGCAGGATCCTGATAATCTGTGAAACCCACATACACACCTGGCAGGATCCTGATACACTGTGAAAACCCCATGCACACCAGGCAGGATCCTGATAAACTGTGAAAACCACATACACACCTGGCAGGATCCTGATACACTGTGAAAACCCCATACACACTTGGCAGGCTCCTAATCCACTGTGAAACCACATTCACACGTGGCAGGATCCTGATACACTGTGAAAACCCCATACACACCTGGCAGGATCCTGATCCACTGTGAAACCCGATACACAACGGGTAGGATCCTGATCCCCTGTGAAACCCCCATACACACCCGGCAGGATCCGGATACACTGTGAAAACCCATAAACACCTGGCAGGATCCTGATACACTGTGAAAACCCCATACACACCTGGCAGGATCCTGAACCACTGTGAAACACGATACACAAATGGCAGGATCCTGATACACTGTTAAAACCCAGACACACCTGGAAGGATACTGATACACTGTGAAAACCCCATGCACACCTGGCAGGATCCTGGTACACTGTGAAACCCCATACACACCTGGCAGGATCCTGATACACTGCGAAAACCCCATGCACACCTGGCAGGATCCTGATACACTGCGAAAACCCCATACACATCTGGCAGGATCCTGATGCACTGTGAAAACCCCAGACACACGTGGCAGGATCCTGAGACAATGGGAAAACCCATACACATCCGGCAGGATCCCGATGCACTGTGAAAACCCCAAACAAACGTGGCAGGATCCTGATAAACTGTGAAACCCCCATACACAGCAGGCAGGATCATGATACACTGTGAAAGCCCCATACACACATGGCAGGGTCCTGATCCACTCTGAAACCCAATACACACCAGGCAGGATACTGATAAACTGTGAAACCCACATACACACCTGGCAGCATCCTGATGCACTGTGAAACCCACATACACACCTGGCAGGATCCTGATACACTGTGAAAACCCCGTACACACCAGGCAGGATCCAGATAAACTGTGAAAACCACATACACACCTCGCAGGATCCTGATACACTGTGAAATCCCCATACACACCTGGCAGGCTCCTGATAAACTGTGAAACCACATACACACGTGGCAGGATCCTGATACACTGTGAAAACCCCATACACACCTGGCAGGATCCTGATCCACTGTGAAAACCCCATACACACTTGGCAGGATCCTGATACACTGTGAAACCCCCATAAGCACCTGGCAGGATCCTGATACACTGTGAAAACCCCATACACACCTGGCAGGATCCTGATACACTGTGAAAACCCCATGCACAACTGGCATGATTCTGATCCACTGTGAAACACCCATACACACCTGGCAGGATCCTGATACACTGTGAAAACCCATACACACCTGGCAGGATCCTGATACACTGTGAAAACCCCATACACACCAGGCAGGACCTGATCCACTGTGAAACCCCATACACATGTGGCAGGATCCTGATACACTGTGAAACCCCAGACACACCTGGCAGGACCTGATCCACTGTGAAACCCCATACACATGTGGCAGGATCCTGATCCACTGTGAAAACCCCATACACACTTGGCAGGATCCTGATACACTGTGAAAACCCCATACACACTTGGCAGGATCCTGATACACTGTGAAACCCCTTACACACCTGGCCGGATCCTGATGCACTGCGAAAACCCCATGCACACCTAGCAGGACCCTGATACACGCTGAAATCCCATACGCACCTGGCAGGATCCTGATACACTGTGCAACACGCATACACATCTGGAAGGATCCTGATGCTATGTGAAATACCAATACACATCTGGCAGGATCCTGATGCACTGTGAAAACCCCATACACACGTGGCAGGATGCTGATACACTGAGAAACCCCATACACATCTGGCAGAATCCTGACGCACTGTGAAAACCCCATACACACGTGGCAGGATCCTGAAACACTGTGAAAACCCATACACATCCGGCAGGATCCTGATGCACTGTGAAAACCCCATACAAACGTGGCAGGATCCTGATAAACTGTGAAACCCCCATACACACGTGGCAGGGTCCTGATCCACTGTGAAACACCATACACACAAGGCAGGATCCTGATAATCTGTGAAACCCACATACACACCTGGCAGGATCCTGATACACTGTGAAAACCCCATGCACACCAGGCAGGATCCTGATAAACTGTGAAAACCACATACACACCTGGCAGGATCCTGATACACTGTGAAAACCCATACACACTTGGAAGGATCCTGATACACTGTGAAAACCCCATACACACCTGGCAGGATCCTGATACACTGTGAAACCCCATACACACCTGGCCGGATCCTGATGCACTGTGAAAACCCCATGCACACCAGGCAGGATCATGATACACTGTGAAAACCCCAGACACACCTGGCAGGATCCTGATACACTGTGCAACTCCCATACACATCTTGAAGGATCCTGATGCAATGTGAAATCCCCATACACATCTGGCAGGATCCTGATGCACTGTGAACACCCCATTCACACGTGGCAGGATTCTGATACACTGTGAAACCCCATACACATCTGGCAGGATCCTGATACACTGTGAAAACCCATACACATCCGGCAGGATCCTGATGCACAGTGAAAACCCCATACAAACGTGGCAGGATCCTGATAAACTGTGAAACCCCCATACACACCAGGCAGGATCATGATACACTGTGAAAACCCCAGACACACGTGGCAGGGTCCTGATCCACTGTGAAAACCACATACACACCTGGCAGGATCGTGATACACTGTGAAACCCATACACATCTGGCAGGATCCTGATGCACTGTGAAAAGCCCATACACACGTGGCAGGATCCTGATACACTGTGAAAACCCACACACATCCGGCAGGATCCTGATGCACTGTGAAAACCCCATACAAACGTGGCAGGATCCTGATAAACTGTGAAAACCCCATACACACCAGGCAGGATCATGATACACTGTTAAAAATCCATGCACACGTGGCAGGGTCCTGATCCACTGTGAAACCCGATAGAAACACGGCAGGATGCTGATAAACTGTGAAACCCACATACACACCTGGCAGGATCCTGACACATTGTGAAAACCCCATACACACCAGGCAGGATCCTGATACACTGTGAAAACCCCATACACACTTGGCAGGCTCCTAATCCACTGTGAAACCACATACTCACGTGGCAGGAGCCTGATACACTGTGAAAACCCCAGACACACCTGGCAGGATCCTGATCCACTGTGAAAACCCCATACAGACCTGGCAGGATCCTGATACTCTGTGAAACCCCATACACACCTGGCCGGATCCAGATGCACTGTGAAAACCCCATTCACACCTGGCAGGCTCCTGATACACTCTGAAACCCACATACACACCTGGCAGGATCCTGATACACTGTGCAACACCCATGCACATCTGGAAGGATCCTGATGCAAAGTGAAATACCCATACACATCTGGCAGGATCCTGATGCACTGTAAAAACCCCAGGCACACGTGGCAGGACCCTGATACACTGTGAAAACCCATACACATCCGGCAGGATCCTGATGCACTGTGAAAACCCCAAACAAACGTGGCAGGATCCTGATAAACTGTGAAACCCCCATACACACCAGGCAGGATCATGATACAATGTGAAAACCCCGTCACACGTGGCAGGGTCCTGATCCACTGTGAAACCCCATACACACCAGGCAGAATCCTGATAACCTGTGAAACCCCCATACACACCTGGCAGGATCCTGAAACACTGTGAAAACCCATACACACAAGGCAGGATCCTGATAATCTGTGAAACCCACATACACACCTGGCAGGATCCTGATACACTGTGAAAACCCCATGCACACCAGGCAGGATCCTGATAAACTGTGAAAACCACATACACACCTGGCAGGATCCTGATACACTGTGAAAACCCATACACACATGGAAGGATCCTGATACACTGTGAAAACCCCATACACACCTGGCAGGATCCTGATACACTGTGAAACCCCATACACACCTGGCCGGATCCTGATGCACTGTGAAAACCCCATGCACACCAGGCAGGATCATGATACACTGTGAAAACCCCAGACACACCTGGCAGGATCCTGATACACTGTGCAACTCCCATACACATCTTGAAGGATCCTGATGCAATGTGAAATCCCCATACACATCTGGCAGGATCCTGATGCACTGTGAACACCCCATTCACACGTGGCAGGATTCTGATACACTGTGAAACCCCATACACATCTGGCAGGATCCTGATACACTGTGAAAACCCATACACATCCGGCAGGATCCTGATGCACAGTGAAAACCCCATACAAACGTGGCAGGATCCTGATAAACTGTGAAACCCCCATACACACCAGGCAGGATCATGATACACTGTGAAAAACCCAGACACACGTGGCAGGGTCCTGATCCACTGTGAAAACCACATACACACCTGGCAGGATCGTGATACACTGTGAAACCCATACACATCTGGCAGGATCCTGATGCACTGTGAAATGCCCATACACACGTGGCAGGATCCTGATACACTGTGAAAACCCACACACATCCGGCAGGATCCTGATGCACTGTGAAAACCCCATACAAACGTGGCAGGATCCTGATAAACTGTGAAAACCCCATACACACCAGGCAGGATCATGATACACTGTTAAAACTCCATGCACACGTGGCAGGGTCCTGATCCACTGTGAAACCCGATAGAAACACGGCAGGATGCTGATAAACTGTGAAACCCACATACACACCTGGCAGGATCCTGACACATTGTGAAAACCCCATACACACCAGGCAGGATCCTGATACACTGTGAAAACCCCATACACACTTGGCAGGCTCCTAATCCACTGTGAAACCACATACACACGTGGCAGGAGCCTGATACACTGTGAAAACCCCAGACACACCTGGCAGGATCCTGATCCACTGTGAAAACCCCATACACACGTGGCAGGATCCTGATCCACTGTGAAAACCCCATACACACTTGGCAGGATCCTGATACACTGTGAAACCCCATACACACCTGGCCGGATCCTGATGCAATGTGAAAACCCCATGCACACCTGGCAGGACCCTGATACACGCTGAAATCCCATACGCACCTGGCAGGATCCTGATACACTGTGCAACACGCATACACATCTGGAAGGATCCTGATGCAATGTGAAATACCCATACACATCTGGCAGGATCCTGAATGCACTGTGAAAACCCCATACACACCTGGCAGGATGCTGATACACTGTGAAACCCCATACACACCTGGCCGGATCCAGATGCACTGTGAAAACCCCATTCACACCTGGCAGGCTCCTGATACACTCTGAAACCCACATACACACCTGGCAGGATCCTGATACACTGTGCAACACCCATGCACACGTGGCAGGATCCTGAAACACTGTGAAAACCCATACACATCAGGCAGGATCCTGATGCACTGTGAAAACCCCATACAAACGTGGCAGGATCCTGATAAACTGTGAAACCCCCATACACACGTGGCAGGGTCCTGATCCACTGTGAAACACCATACACACAAGGCAGGATCCTGATAATCTGTGAAACCCACATACACACCTGGCAGGATCCTGATACACTGTGAAAACCCCATGCACACCAGGCAGGATCCTGATAAACTGTGAAAACCACATACACACCTGGCAGGATCCTGATGCACTGTGAAAACCCCATACACACCTGGCAGGATCCTGATACACTGTGAAAACCACATACACAACTGGCAGGATCCTGATCCACTGTGAAACCCCCATACACACCTGGCAGGATCCTGATACACTGTGAAAACCCATAAACACCTGGCAGGATCCTGATACACTGTGAAAACCCCATACACACCTGGCAGGATCCTGATCCACTGTGAAACCCCACACACATGTGGCAGGATCCTGACACACTGTGAAAACCCAGACACACCTGGAAGGATCCTGTTACACTGTGAAAACCCCATACAGACCTGGCAGGATCCTGATACTCTGTGAAACCCCATACACACCTGGCCGGATCCAGATGCACTGTGAAAACCCCATTCACACCTGGCAGGCTCCTGATACACTCTGAAACCCACATACACACCTGGCAGGATCCTGATACACTGTGCAACACCCATGCACATCTGGAAGGATCCTGATGCAAAGTGAAATACCCATACACATCTGGCAGGATCCTGATGCACTGTGAAAACCCCAGGCACACGTGGCAGGACCCTGATACACTGTGAAAACCCATACACATCCGGCAGGATCCTGATGCACTGTGAAAACCCCAAACAAACGTGGCAGGATCCTGATAAACTGTGAAACCCCCATACACACCAGGCAGGATCATGATACAATGTGAAAACCCCGTCACACGTGGCAGGGTCCTGATCCACTGTGAAACCCCATACACACCAGGCAGAATCCTGATAACCTGTGAAACCCACATACACACCTGGCAGGATCCTGATGCACTGTGAAACCCACATACACACCTGGCAGGATCCTGATACACTGTGAAAACCCCATACACACCAGGCAGGAAGCTGATAAACTGTGAAAACCACATACACACCTGGCAGGATCCTGATACACTGTCAAAACCCCATACACACCTGGCAGGCTCCTGATAAACTGTGAAACCACAAACACACGTGGCAGGATCCTGATACACTGTGAAAACCCCATACACAACTGGCATGATTCTGATCCACTGTGAAACCCCCATACACACCTGGCAGGATCCTGAAACACTGTGAAAACCCATACATACCTGGCAGGATCCTGATACACTGTGAAAACCCCGTACACACCTGGCAGGGTCTGATCCACTGTGAAACCCCATACACATGTGGCAGGATCCTGATACACTGTGAAAACCCAGACACACCTGGAATGATCCTGATACACTGTGAAAACCCCATACACACCTGGCAGGATCCTGATACACTGTGAAACCCCATACACACCTGGCCGGATCCTGATGCGCTGTGAAAACCCCATGCACACCTGGCAGGATCCTGATACACTCTGAAATCCCATACACACCTGGCAGGATCCTGATAGACTGTGAAAACCCCATACAAACCTGGCAGGATCCTGATCCACTGTGAAACCCCATACACATGTGGCAGGATCCTGATACACTGTGAAAACCCAGATAGACCTGGCAGGATCCTGATACACTGTGAAACCCCATACACACCTGGCCGGATCCTGATGCACTGTGAAAACCCCATGCACACCTGGCAGGATCCTGATACACTCTGAAACCCCATACACACCTGGCAGGATCCTGATACACTGTGCAACACCCATACACATCTGGAATGATCCTGATGCAAAGTGAAATCCCCAGACACATCTGGCAGGATCCTGATGCACTGTGAAAACCCCATACACACGTGTCAGGATGCTGATACACTGTGAAACCCCATACACATCTGGCAGGATCCTTATACACTGTGAAAACCCCAGACACACGTGGCAGGATCCTGATACACTGTGAAAACCCATACACATCCGGCAGGATCCTGATGCACTGTGAAAACCCCAAACAAACGTGGCAGGATCCTGATAAACTGTGAAAACCCCATACACACCAGGCAGGATCATGATACACTGTGAAAACCGCATACACACGTGGCAGGGTCCTGATCCACTGTGAAACCCCATACACACCAGGCAGGATCCTGATAAACTGTGAAACCCACATACACACCTGGCAGGATCCTGATGCACTGTGAACCCCACATGCACACCTGGCAGGATCCTGATACACTGTGAAAACCCCATACACACCAGGCAGGATACTGATAAACTGTGAAAACCACATACACAACTGGCAGGATCCTGATACACTGTGAAAACATCATACACACGTGGCAGGATCCTGATACACTGTGAAAACCCCATACACACCTGGCAGGATCCTGATCCACAGTGAAAACCCCATACACACCTGGCAGAATCCTGATCCACTGTGAAAACCCCATACACACCTGGCAGAATCCTGATCCACTGTGAAAACCCCATACACACTTGGCAGGATCCTGATACACTGTGAAACCCCCATAAGCACCTGGCAGGTTCCTGATACACTGTGAAAAACCCATCCACAACTGGCATGATTCTGATCCACTGTGGAACCCCCATACACACCTGGCAGGATCCTGAAACACTGTGAAAACCCATACATACCTGGCAGGATCCTGATAAACTCTGAAAACCCCATACACACCTGGCAGGACCTGATCCACTGTGAAACCCCATACACATGTGTCAGGATTGTGATACACTTTGAAAACCCCATACACACCTGGCAGGATCCTGATACACTGTGAAAACCCCACACAACTGGCATAATTCTGATCCACTGTGAAACCCCCATACACAGCTGGCAGGATCCTGATACACTGTGAAAACCCATACACACCTGGCAGGATCCTGATACACTGTGTAAACCCCATACACACCTGGCAGGACCTGATGCACTGTGAAAACCCCATGCACACCTGGCAGGATCCTGATACACTGTGCAACACGCATACACATCTGGAAGGATCCTGATGCAATGTGAAATCCCCATACACATCTGGCAGGATCCTGATGCACTGTGAAAACCCCATACACACGTGGCAGGATGCTGATACACTGAGAAACCCCATACACATCTGGCAGAATCCTGATGCACTGTGAAAACCCCATACACACGTGGCAGGATCCTGATACACTATGAAAACCCATACACCACCGGAAGGATCCTGATGCACTGTGAATACCCCATACAAATTTCGCAGGATCCTGATAAACTGTGAAACCCCCATACACACGTGGCAGTGTCCTGATCCACTGTGAAACCCCATACACACCAGGCAGGATCCTGATAAACTGTGAAACCCACAGACACACCTGGCAGGATACTGATACACTGTGAAAACCCCATACACACCAGGCAGGATCCTGATAAACTGTGAAAACCACATACACACCTGGCAGGATCCTGATGCACTGTGAAAACCCAGACACACCTTGAAGGATCCTGATACACTGTGAAAACCCCATACACACCTGGCAGGATCCTGATACACTGTGAAAACCCCATGCACATCTGGCAGATCCTGATACACTCTGAAACCCCATACACACCAGGCAGGATACTGATACACTGTGAAAACCCATACACACCTGGCAGGATCCTGATACACTGTGAAAACCCCATACACACCTGGCAGGACCTGATGCACTGTGAAAACCCCATGCACACCTGGCAGGATCCTGATACACTGTGCAACACGCATACACATCTGGAAGGATCCTGATGCAATGTGAAATCCCCATACACATCTGGCAGGATCCTGATGCACTGTGAAAACCCCATACACACGTGGCAGGATGCTGATGCACTGAGAAACCCCATACACATCTGGCAGAATCCTGATGCACTGTGAAAACCCCATACACACGTGGCAGGATCCTGATACACTATGAAAACCCATACACCACCGGAAGGATCCTGATGCACTGTGAATACCCCATACAAACTTCGCAGGATCCTGATAAACTGTGAAACCCCCATACACACGTGGCAGTGTCCTGATCCACTGTGAAACCCCATACACACCAGGCAGGATCCTGATAAACTGTGAAACCCACAGACACACCTGGCAGGATACTGATACACTGTGAAAACCCCATACACACCAGGCAGGATCCTGATAAACTGTGAAAACCACATACACACCTGGCAGGATCCTGATGCATTGTGAAAACCCAGACACACCTGGAAGGATCCTGATACACTGTGAAAACCCCATACACACCTGGCAGGATCCTGATACACTGTGAAAACCCCATGCACATCTGGCAGATCCTGATACACTCTGAAACCCCATACACAACTGGCAGGATACTGATACACTGTGAAACTCCCATACACATCTGGAAGGATCCTGATGCAATGTGAAATCCCCATACACATCTGGCAGGATCCTGATGCACTGTGAAAACCCCATACACACGTGTCAGGGTGCTGATAAACTGTGAAACCCCATACAAATCTGGCAGGATCCTGATACACTGTGAAAACCCATACACATCCGGCAGGATCCTGATGCACTGTGAAAACCCCATACATACGTGGCAGGATCCTGATAAACTGTGAAACCCCCATACACACCAGGCAGTATCATGAAACACTGTGAAAACCCCATACACACGTGGCAGGGTCCTGATCCACTGTGAAACCCCATACTCACCAGGCAGGATCCTGATAAACTGTGAAACCCACATACACACCTGGCAGGATCCTGATGCACTGTGAAACCCACATGCACACATGGCAGGATCCTGATACACTGTGAAAACCCCATGCACACCAGGCAGGACCCTGAAAACTGTGAAAACCACATACACACCTGGCAGGATCCTGATAATCAGTGAAAACCCCATACACACCTGGCAGGCTCCTGATAAACTGCGAAACCACATACATACGTGGCAGGATACTGATACTCTGTGAAAACCCCATACACACCTGGCAGGATCCTGATCCACTGTGAAAACCCCATACACACCTGGCAGGATCCTGATCCACTGTGAAAACCCCATATACACTTGGCAGGATCCTGATACACTGTGAAACCCCCATCAGCACCTGGCAGGATCCTGCTACACTGTGAAAACCCCATACACACCTGGCACGGTTCTGATACATTGTGAAAACCCCATACACACCTGGCAGGATCCTGATAAACTGTGAAAACCACAGACACACCTGGCAGGATACTGATACACTGTGAAAACCCCATACACACCAGGCAGGATCCTGATAAACTGTGAAATCCCCATACACACCTGGCAGGATCCTGATACACTGTGAAAACCCAGACACACCTGGAAGGATCCTGATACACTGTGAAAACCCCATACACACCTGGCAGGATCCTGATACACTGTGAAACCCCATACACACCTGGCCGGATCCTGATGCACTGTGAAAACCCCATACACACCTCGCAGGGTTCTGATACACTGTGAAAACCCATACACACCTGGCAGGATCCTGATACACTGTGGAAACCCCACACACACCTGGCAGGAACTGATCCACTGTGAAACCCCAGACACATGCGGCAGGATCCTGATGCACTGTGAAAACCCAGACACACCTGGAAGGATCCTGATACACTGTGAAACCCCCATACACTCCTGGCAGGATCCTGATACACTGTGAAACCCCATACACACCTGGCCGGATCCTGATGCACTGTGAAACCCCATGCACACCTGGCAGGATTCTGATACACTCTGAAACACCATACACACCTGGCAGGATCCTGATACACTGTGCAACACCGATACACATCTGGAAGGATCCTGATGCAATGTGAAATCCCCATACACATCTGGCAGCATTCTGATGCAATGTGAAAACCTCATACACACGCGGCATGATGCTGATGCACTGTGAAACCCCATACACATCTGGCAGGATCCTGATGCACTGTGAAAACCCCATACACACGTGGCAGGAAGCTGACACACTGTGAAAACCCATAGACATCCGGCAGGATCCTGAAGCACTGTGAAAACCCCACACAAACGTGGGAGGATCCTGATAAACTGTGAAACCCCATACACACGTGGCAGGGTCCTGATCCACTATGAAACCCCATGCACACCAGGCAGGATTCTGATAAACTGTGAAACCCACATACACACCTGGCAGGATCCTGATACACTTTGGAAACCCCATACACACCTGGCTGGCTCCTGATAAACTGTGAAACCACATACACACGTGGCAGGATCCTGATACACTGTGAAAACCCCATACACACCTGGCAGGATCCTGATCCCATGTGAAAACCCCATACACACCAGGCAGGATCCTGATCCACTGTGAAAACCCCATACACACTTGGCAGGATCCTGATACACTGTAAAACCCCCATAAGCACCTGACAGGATCCTGATACACTGTGAAAACCCCATACACACCTGGCAGGATCCTGATACACAGTGAAAATCCCATACACAACTGGCAGGATCCTGATCCACTGTGAAACCCCCATACACACCTGGCAGGATCCTGATACATTGTGAAAACACCATATACACCTGGCAGGATCCTGATGCACTGTGCAAACACGCTACACACCTGGCAGGATCCTGATCCACTGTGAAACCCCATACAGATGTGGCAGGATCCTGATACACTGTGAAAACCCAGACACACCAGGAAGGATCCTGATACACTGTGAAAACCCCATACACACCTGGCAGGATCCTGATACACTGTGAAACCCCATACACACCTGGCCGGATCCTGATGCACTGTGAAAACCCCATGCGCTCCTGGCAGGATCCTGATACACTCTGAAATCCCATGCACCCCTGGCAGGATCCTGATGCACTGTGCAACACCCACACATCTGGAAGGATCCTGATGCAGTGTGAAATCCCCAAACACATCTGGCAGGATCCTGATGCACTGTGAAAATCCCATACTCACGTGGCAGGATGCTGATACACTGTGAAACCCCATACACATCTGGCAGGATCGTGATGCACTGTGAAAACCCCATACAAACGTGGCAGGATCCTGACAAACTGTGAAACCCCCATACACACCAGGCAGGATCATGATTCACTGTGAAAACCCCATACACACGTGGCAGTGTCCTGATCCACTGTGAAACCCCATATACACCAGGCCGGATCCTGATAAACTGTGAAACCCACATACACACCTGGCAGTATCCTGATACACTGTGAAACCCACATACACACCTGGCAGGATCCTGATACACTGTGAAAACCCCATACACACCAGGCAGGATCCTGATAAACTGTGAAAACCACATACACACCTGGCAGGGTCCTGATACTCTGTGAAAACCCCATACACACCAGGCAGGCTCCTGATAAACTGTGAAACCACATACACACGTGGCAGGATCCTGATACACTGTGAAAACCCCATACACACCTGGCAGGATCCTGATCCACTGTGAAAACCCCATACACAACTGGCAGGATCCTGATCCACTGTGAAAACCCCAAACACACTTGGCAGGATCCTGATACACTGTGAAAACCCCATACAGACCTGGCAGGATGCTGATACACTGTTAAAACCCCAAACACACCTGGCAGGATCCTGATCCACTGTGAAAACCCCATACACATCTGGCAGAATGCTGAAAAACTGTGAAACCCCCTTACACACCTGGCAGGATCCTGATAATCTGTGAAAACCCCATACACACCTGGCAGGATCCAGATATACTGCGAAAACCCATACACAACTGGCAGGATCCTGATACACTGCGAAACCCCCATACACACATGGCACGAGCCTGATGCACTGTGAAAACCCCGTCCACACCTGGCAGGATCCTGATACACAGTGAAACCCCATTAACATCTGGCAGGATCCTGATACACTGTGAAACCCCATACACACCTGGCAGGATCCTCATACGCTGTGAAACCCCATACACATGTGGCAGGATCCTGATACACTGTGAAAAGCCAGACACATCAGGAAGGATCCTGATACACTGTGGAAACCCCATACACACCTGGCCGGATCCTGATGCACTGTGAAAAACCCCATGCGCTCCTGGCAGGATCCTGATACACTGTGCAACACCCATACACATCTGGAAGTAACCTGATGCAATGTGAAATCCCCATACACATCTGGCAGTATCCTTGATGCACTGTGAAAACCCCATATACACGTGGCAGGATGCTGATGCACTGTGAAAATCCCATACACACGTGGCAGGCTCCTGATACACTGTGAAAACCCATACACATCCGGCAGGATCCTGATGCACTGTGAAAACCCCATACAAACGTTGCAGGATCCTGATAAACTGTAAAACCCCCAGACACACCAGGCAGGATCATGATACACTGTGAAAATCCCATACACACGTACCAGGGTACTGATCCACTGTGAAACCCCATAGACACCAGGCAGGATCCTGATAAACTGTGAAACCCACATACACACCTGGCAGGATCCTGATCCACTGTGAAACCCACATACACACCTGGCAGGATCCTGATACAATGTGAAAACCCCATACACACCAGGCAGGATCCTGATAAACTGTGAAAACCACATGCACACCTGGCAGGATACTGATACACTGTGAAAACCCCACAGACCAGGCAGGCTCCTGATAAACTGTGAAACCACATACACACGTGGCAGGATCCTGATACTCTGTTGAAACCCCATACACACCTGGCAGGAGACTGATCCACTGTGAAAACCCCATGCACACCTGGCAGGATCCTGATACACTGTGAAAACCCCAAACACACTTGGCAGGATCCTGATACACTGTGAAAACCCCATACACACCTGGCAGGATCCTGATCCACTGTGAAAACCCCAAACACACCTGGCAGGATCCTGATCCACTGTGCAAACCCCATACAAACCTGGCAGGGTGCTGAAAAACTGTGAAACCCCCATGCACACCTGGCAGGATCCTGATAAACTGTGAAAACCCCATACATACCTCGCAGGATCCTGATATAATGCGAAAACCCATACACACCTGGCAGGTTCCTGATACACTGTGAAATCCCCATACACACCTGGCAGGAGCCTGATACTCTGTGAAACCCCATTAACATCTGGCAGGATCCTGATACACTGTGAAACCCCATACACACCTGGCAGGATCCTGATACACTGTGAAACCCCATACACACCTGCAGGATCCTGACACACTGTGAAACCCCAAACACACCTGGCAGGATCCTGATACACTGTGAAATCCCTTACACACCTGGCAGGATCCTGATCCACTGTGAATACCCCATACACACCTGGCAGGATCCTGATACACTGTGAAAACCCAGACGCACCAGGAAGGTTCCTGATACACTGTGAAAACCCCATACACACCTGGCAGGATCCTGATACACTGTGAAACCCCATACACACCTGGCCGGATCCTGATGCACTGTGAAAAACCCATGCGCTCCTGGCAGGATCCTGGTACACTCTGAAACCCCATACACCCCTGGCAGGATCCTGATACACTGTGCAACACCCATACACATCTGGAAGTATCCTGATGCAATGTGAAATCCCCATACACATCTGGCAGTATCCTGATGCAGTGTGAAAAGCCCATACACACGTGGCAGGATGCTGATACACTGTAAAACCACATACACATCTGGCAGGATCCTGATGCACTGCGAAAATCCCATACACACGTGGCAGGATCCTGATACACTGTGAAAACTCATACACATCCGGCAGGATTCTGATGCACTGTGAAAACCCCGTACAAACGTGGCAGGATCCTGATAAACTGTAAAAACCCCAGACACACCAGGCAGGATCATGATACACTGTGGAAACCCCATACACACGTACCAGGGTCCTGATCCACTGTGAAACCCCATACACACCTGGCAGGATCCTGATACACTGTGAAAACCCCATACACACCTGGCAGGATCCTGATACACTGTGAAAACCCCATACACACCAGGCAGGCTCCTGATAAACTGTGAAACCACATACACACGTGGCAGGATCCTGATACACTGTGAAAACCCCATACACACCTGGCAGGAGCCTGATCCACTGTGAAAACCCCATACACACCTGGCAGGATCCTGATACACTGTGAAAACCCCAAACTCACTTGGCAGGATCCTGATACACTGTGAAAACCCCATACACACCTGGCAGGATCCTGATACACTGTTAGAACCCCAAACACACCTGGCAGGATACTGATCCACTGTGAAAACCCCATACACACCTGGCAGGATGCTGAAAAACTGTGAAACCCCCATACACACCTGGCAGGATCCTGATAAACTGTGAAAACCCCATACACACCTGGCAGGATCCTGATATAATGCGAAAACCCATGCACACCTGGCAGGATCCTGATACACTGTGAAACCCCCATACACACCTGGCAGGAGCCTGATACTCTGTGAAAACCCCGTACACACCTGGCAGGATCCTGATACAAGTGAAACCAACATACACACCTGGCAGTATCCTGATACACTGTGAAACCCCATACACACCTGGCAGGATCCTGACACACTGTGAAACCCCAAACACACCTGGCAGGATCCTGATACACTGTGAAACCCCCATACACACCTGGCAGGATCCTGATCCACTTTGAAAACTCCACACACACCTGGCAGGATCCTGATCCACTGTGAAAACTCCATACACATCTGGCAGCATCCTGATACACTGTGAAAACCCCACACACACATGGCAGGATCCTGATCCACTGTGAATACCCCATACACACCTGGCAGGATCCTGATCAACTGTGAAAACTCCATACACATCTGGCAGCATTCTGATACACTGTGAAAACCCCACACACACATGGCAGGATCCTGATCCACTGTGAAACCCCATTCACATCTGGCAGGATCCTGATACGCAGTGAAACCCCGTTCACATCTGGCAGGATCCTGACACACTGTGAAACCCCACACACACCTGGCAGGATCCTGATCCACTGTGAAATCCCCATACACACCTGGAAGGATCCTGTTACACTGCGGAAACCCCATACACATCTGGCAGGATCCTGATCCACTGTGAAACCCCCATACACACCTGGCAGGATCCTGTTACACTGTGAAACCCCCTTCACATTTGGCAGGATCCTGATACACTGTGAAAACCTATACACACCTGGTAGGATCCTGATCCAATGTGAAACCCCGTTCACATTTGACAGGATGCTGATACACTGTGAAACCCCGTCCACAATTGGCAGGATCCTGATACACTGCGAAAACCCCCAGAAACACCTGGCAGGATCCTGATCCACTGTGAAACCCCCATACACACCTGGCAGGATCCTGTTACACTGTGAAACCACCTTCACATCCGGCAGGATCCTGATGCACTGTGAAAACCCCACACAAACGTTGCAGGATCCTGATAAACTGTGAAACCCCATACACACGTGGCAGGGTCCTGTTCCACTATGAAACCCCATGTACACCAGGCAGGATCCTGATCAACTGTGAAACCCACATACACACCTGGCAGGACACTGATACACTGTGAAAACCCCATACACACCAGGCAGGATCCTGATAAACTGTGAAAACCACATGCACACCTGGCAGGATCCTGATACACTGTGAAAACCCCATACACACCTGGCAGGCTCCTGATAAACTGTGAAACCACATACACACGTGGCAGGATCCTGATACACTGTGAAAACCCCATACACACCTGGCAGGATCCTGATCCACTGTGAAAACCCCAGACTCACCTGGCAGGATCCTGATCCACTGTGAAAACCCCATACACACTTGGCAGGATCCTGATACACTGTAAGACCCCCATAACCACCTGAGAGGATCCTGATACACTGTGAATACCCCATACACACCAGGCAGGATCCTGATACACAGTGAAAATCCCATACACAACTGGCAGGATCCTGATCCACTGTGAAACCCCCATACACACCTGGCAGGATCCTGATGCACTGTGAAAACCCATACACACCTGGCAGGATCCTGATACACTGTGAAAACCCGATACACACCTGGCAGGATACTGATCCACTGTGAAACCCCATACACATGTGGCAGGATCCTGATCCACTGTGAAAACCCAGACACACCAGGAACGATCCTGATGCACTGTGAAAATCCCATACTCACGTGGCAGGATGCTGATACACTGTGAAACCCCATACACATATGGCAGGATCCAGATCCACAGTGAAAATCCCATACACACGTGGCAGGGTCCTGATCCACTATGAAACCCCATGCACACCAGGCAGGATCCTGATAAACTGTGAAACCCACATACACACCTGGCAGGACCCTGATACACTGTGAAAACCCCATACACACCAGGCAGCATCCTGATAAACTGTGAAAACCACATACACACCTGGCAGGATTCTGATACACTGTGAAAATCCCATACACACCTGGCAGGCTCCTGATAAACTGTGGAACCACATACACACGTGGCAGGATCCTGATACACTGTGAAAACCCCATACACACCTGGCAGGATCCTGATCCACTGTGAAAACCCCAGACTCACCTGGCAGGATCCTGATCCACTGTGAAAACCCTATACACACTTGGCAGGATCCTGATACACTGTAAAACCCCCATAAGCACCTGACAGGATCCTGATACACTGTGAAAAACCCATACACACCTGGCAGGATCCGGATACACAGTGAAAATCCCATGCACAACTGGCAGGATCCTGATACACTGTGAAAACCCGATACACACCTGGCAGGATCCTGATCCACTGTGAAACCCCATACACATGTGGCAGGATCCTGATACACTGTGAAAACCCAGACACACCAGGAAGGATCCTGATACACAGTGAAAACCCCATACACACCTGGCAGGATCCTGATAAACTGTGAAACACCATACACACCTGGCCGGATCCTGATGCACTGTGAAAATCCCATACACACGTGGCAGGATCCTGATACACTGTGAAAACCCAAACACATCCGGCAGGATCCTGATGCACTGTGAAAACCCCATACACACGTACCAGGGTCCTGATCCACTGTGAAACCCCATAGACACCAGGCAGGATCCTGATAAACTGTGAAACCCACATACACACCTGGCAGGATCCTGATCCACTGTGAAACCCACATACACACCTGGCAGGATCCTGATACACTGTGAAAACCCCATGCACACCTGGCAGGATCCTGATAAACTGTGAAACCCCCATACACACCTGGCGGGAACCTGATAAACTGTGAAACCCACATACACACCTGGCAGGATGCTGATAAACTGTGAAACCCCCATACACACCTGGCAGGATCATGATAAACTGTGAAAACCCCATACACACCTGGCAGGATCCTGATAAACAGTGAAAACCCCTTACACACCTGGCAGGATCCTGATAGACTGTGAAAACCCCATACACATCAGGCAGGATACTGATAAACTGTGAAACACCCATACACACCTGGCAGGATACTGATAAACTGTGAAACACACATGCACACCTGGCAGGATACTGATACACTGTGAAAACCCGATACACACCTGGCAGGATCCTGATGAACTGTGAAACACACACAAACACCTGACAGGACCCGGATAAACTGTGAAACCCCCATACACACCTGACAGGATCCTGATACACTGTGAAAAACCCATACACACCTGGCAGGATCCAGATACACTGTGAAAACCCCATACACACCTGGCAGGATACTGATAAACTGTGCAACCCACATACACACCTGGCAGGATCCTGATAAACTGTGAAACCCCCATACACACCTGGCAGGATCCTGATAAACTGTGAAACACCCATACACACCTGGCAGGATCCTGATAAACTGTGAAAACCCCATACACACCTGGCAGGATCCTGATACACAGTGAAAACCCGCTACACACCTGGCAGGATCCTGATAGATTGTGAAAACCCCATACATACCTGGCAGGATCCTGATAGACTGTGAAATACCCATACACACCTGGCAGGATCCTTATAAACTGTGAAACCCCCATGCACACCTGGCAGGATCCTGATGCACTGTGAAACACACATGCACACCTGGCAGGATACTGATACACTGTGAAAACCCCATACACACCTGGCAGGATCCTGATGAACTGTGAAACACCCATGCACATCTGGAAGGATCCTGATGCACTGTGAAAACCCCATACCCATCTGGCAGGATCCTGATGCACTGTGAAAACCCCACTCACATCTGGCAGGATCCTGATAAACTGTGAAACCCACAAACTCACCTGGCAGGATCCTGATAAACTGTGAAACCCTCAGACACACCAGGAAGGATACCGATAAACTGTGAAAACCCCATGCACACCTGGCAGGATCCTGATGAACTGTGAAACCCCCATACACACCTGGCGGGATCCTGATGAACTGTGAAACCCACATACACACCTGGCAGGATCCTGATAAACTGTGAAACCCCCACACACACCTGGCAGGATCATGATAAACTGTGAAAACCCCATACACACCTGGCAGGATCCTGATACACAGTGAAAACCCCTTACACACCTGGCAGGATCCTGATAGACTGTGAAAACCCCATACACACCAGGCAGGATACTGATAAACTGTGAAACACCCATACACACCTGGCAGGATACTGATAAACTGTGAAACACACATGCACACCTGGCAGGATACTGATACACTGTGAAAACCCTATACACACCTGGCAGGATCCTGATAAACTGTGAAACCCCCATGCACACCTGGCAGGATCCTGATGCACTGTGAAACACACATGCACACCTGGCAGGATACTGATGCGCTGTGAAAACCCCATACAAACCTGGCAGGATCCTGATGAACTGTGAAACCCACACAAACACCTGACAGGATCCTGATAAACTGTGAAACCTCCATACACACCTGGCAGGATCCTGATACACTGTGAAAAACCCATACACACCTGGCAGGATCCTGATACACTGTGAAACCCCCATACACACCTGGCAGGATCCTGATAAACTGTGCAACACACATACACACCTGGCAGGATCCTGATAAACTGTGAAACCCCCATACACACCTGGCAGCATCCTGATACACTGTGAAAACCCCATACAATCCTGGCAGGATCCTGATACACTGTGAAACCCACATACTAACCTGAGAGGATCCTGATACACTGTGAAACCCCCATACACACCTGGCAGGAACCTGATAAACTGTGCAACACACATACACACCTGGCAGGATCCTGATAAACTGTGAAACCCCCATACACACCTGGCAGGATCCTGATACACTGTGAAAACCCCATACACACCTGGCAGGATCCTGATACACTGTGAAACCCACATACTAACCTGAGAGTATCCTGATACACTGTGAAATCCCCGTAAACACCTGGCAGGTTCCTGATCCACAGATCAAACCCACATACACACCTGGCAGGATCCTGATAAGCTGTGAAACCCACATACACACCTGGCAGGATCCTGATGATCTGTGAAATCCCTGACACACCAGGCAGGCTCCTGATCCACTGTGAAAACCCCGGACACACCTGGCAGGATCCTGATCCACTGTGAAACCCCATTCACATCTGGCAGGATCCTGATAAACTGTGAAACCCACATGCACACCTGGCAGGATCCTGATCTACTGTGAAACCCCATACACACCAGGCATGATCCTGATAAACTGTGAAAACCCCATACACACCAGGCAGGATCCTGATAAACTGTGAAACCCACATACACATCTGGCAGGATCCTGATCCACTGTGAAAACCCCATACACACCTGGCAGGATCCTGATACACTGTGAGAACCCCATACACACCTGGCAGGATCCTGATAAACTGTGAAAGCCCATACACACGATGCAGGATCCTGGTACACTGTGAAACACCCATACACATCTGGAAGGGTCCTGATGGACTGTGAAAACCCCAAACACATCTGGCAGGATACTGATGCACTGTGAAAACCCCATTCACAACTGGCAGGATCCTGATAAACTGTAAAACTCACATACTCTCCTGGAAGGATCCTGATAAACTGTGAAACCCCCACACACACCTGGCAGGATCCTGATAAACTGTGAAAATCCCAGAAACACCTGGCAGGATCCTGATAATCTGTGAAACCCACATACACCCCTGGCAGGATCCTGATACACTGTGAAAACCCAAACACACGATGCAGGATCCTGATACACTGTGAAACGCCCATACACATCTGGAAGGATTCTCATCTACTGCGAAACCCCATACACACCTGGCAGGATCCTGATAAACTGTGAAAAACACATACACACCTGGCAGGCTCCTGATAAACTGTGAAACCACATACACACGTGGCAGGATCCTGATACACTGTGAAAACCCCATACACACCTGGCAGGATCCTGATCCACTGTGAAAACCCCAGACTCACCTGGCAGGATCCTGATACACTGTGAAAACCCTATACACACTTGGCAGGATCCTGATACACTGTAAAACCCCCATAAGCACCTGACAGGATCCTGATACACTGTGAAAAACCCATACACACCTGGCAGGATCCGGATACACAGTGAAAATCCCATGCACAACTGGCAGGATCCTGATACACTGTGAAAACCCGATACACACCTGGCAGGATCCTGATCCACTGTGAAACCCCATACACATGTGGCAGGATCCTGATACACTGTGAAAACCCAGACACACCAGGAAGGATCCTGATACACAGTGAAAACCCCATACACACCTGGCAGGATCCTGATAAACTGTGAAACACCATACACACCTGGCCGGATCCTGATGCACTGTGAAAATCCCATACACACGTGGCAGGATCCTGATACACTGTGAAACCCCCATACACACCTGGCAGGATCCTGATAAACTGTGCAACACACATACACACCTGGCAGGATCCTGATAAACTGTGAAACCCCCATACACACCTGGCAGCATCCTGATACACTGTGAAAACCCCATACAATCCTGGCAGGATCCTGATACACTGTGAAACCCACATACTAACCTGAGAGGATCCTGATACACTGTGAAACCCCCATACACACCTGGCAGGAACCTGATAAACTGTGCAACACACATACACACCTGGCAGGATCCTGATAAACTGTGAAACCCCCATACACACCTGGCAGGATCCTGATACACTGTGAAAACCCCATACACACCTGGCAGGATCCTGATACACTGTGAAACCCACATACTAACCTGAGAGTATCCTGATACACTGTGAAATCCCCGTAAACACCTGGCAGGTTCCTGATCCACAGATCAAACCCACATACACACCTGGCAGGATCCTGATAAGCTGTGAAACCCACATACACACCTGGCAGGATCCTGATGATCTGTGAAATCCCTGACACACCAGGCAGGCTCCTGATCCACTGTGAAAACCCCGGACACACCTGGCAGGATCCTGATCCACTGTGAAACCCCATTCACATCTGGCAGGATCCTGATAAACTGTGAAACCCACATGCACACCTGGCAGGATCCTGATCTACTGTGAAACCCCATACACACCAGGCATGATCCTGATAAACTGTGAAAACCCCATACACACCAGGCAGGATCCTGATAAACTGTGAAACCCACATACACATCTGGCAGGATCCTGATCCACTGTGAAAACCCCATACACACCTGGCAGGATCCTGATACACTGTGAGAACCCCATACACACCTGGCAGGATCCTGATAAACTGTGAAAGCCCATACACACGATGCAGGATCCTGGTACACTGTGAAACACCCATACACATCTGGAAGGGTCCTGATGGACTGTGAAAACCCCAAACACATCTGGCAGGATACTGATGCACTGTGAAAACCCCATTCACAACTGGCAGGATCCTGATAAACTGTAAAACTCACATACTCTCCTGGAAGGATCCTGATAAACTGTGAAACCCCCACACACACCTGGCAGGATCCTGATAAACTGTGAAAATCCCAGACACACCTGGCAGGATCCTGATAATCTGTGAAACCCACATACACCCCTGGCAGGATCCTGATACACTGTGAAAACCCAAACACACGATGCAGGATCCTGATACACTGTGAAACGCCCATACACATCTGGAAGGATTCTCATCTACTGTGAAACCCCATACACACCTGGCAGGATCCTGATAAACTGTGAAAAACACATACACACCTGGCAGGCTCCTGATAAACTGTGAAACCACATACACACGTGGCAGGATCCTGATACACTGTGAAAACCCCATACACACCTGGCAGGATCCTGATCCACTGTGAAAACCCCAGACTCACCTGGCAGGATCCTGATCCACTGTGAAAACCCTATACACACTTGGCAGGATCCTGATACACTGTAAAACCCCCATAAGCACCTGACAGGATCCTGATACACTGTGAAAAACCCATACACACCTGGCAGGATCCGGATACACAGTGAAAATCCCATGCAAAACTGGCAGGATCCTGATACACTGTGAAAACCCGATACACACCTGGCAGGATCCTGATCCACTGTGAAACCCCATACACATGTGGCAGGAACCTGATACACTGTGAAAACCCAGACACACCAGGAAGGATCCTGATACACAGTGAAAACCCCATACACACCTGGCAGGATCCTGATAAACTGTGAAACACCATACACACCTGGCCGGATCCTGATGCACTGTGAAAATCCCATACACACGTGGCAGGATCCTGATACACTGTGAAAACCCAAACACATCCGGCAGGATCCTGATGCACTGTGAAAACCCCATACACACGTACCAGGGTCCTGATCCACTGTGAAACCCCATAGACACCAGGCAGGATCCTGATAAACTGTGAAACCCACATACACACCTGGCAGGATCCTGATCCACTGTGAAACCCACATACACACCTGGCAGGATCCTGATACACTGTGAAAACCCCATACACACCAGGCAGGATCCTGATAAACTGTGAAAACCACATGCACACCTGGCAGGATCCTGATACACTGTGAAAACACCATACACACCAGGCAGGCTCCTGATAAACTGTGAAACCACATACACACGTGGCAGGATCCTGATACACTGTGAAAACCCCATGCACACCTGGCAGGAGCCTGATCCACTGTGAAAACCCCATACACACCTGGCAGGATCCTGATACACTGTGAAAACCCCAAACTCACTTGGCAGGATCCTGATACACTGTGAAAACCCCATACACACCTGGCAGGATCCTGATCCACTGTTAAAACCCCAAACACACCTGGCAGGATCCTGATCCACTGTGAAAACCCCAAACACACCTGGCAGGATGCTGAAAAACTGTGAAACCCCCATACACACCTGGCAGGATCCTGATACACTGTGAAACCCCGTCCACAATTGGCAGGATCCTGATACACTGCGAAAACCCCCAGAAACACCTGGCAGGAACCTGATCCACTGTGAAACCCCCATACACACCTGGCAGGATCCTGATACACTGTTAGAACCCCAAACACACCTGGCAGGATACTGATCCACTGTGAAAACCCCATACACACCTGGCAGGATGCTGAAAAACTGTGAAAACCCCAAACTCACTTGGCAGGATCCTGATACACTGTGAAAACCCCATACACACCTGGCAGGATCCTGATACACTGTTAGAACCCCAAACACACCTGGCAGGATACTGATCCACTGTGAAAACCCCATACACACCTGGCAGGATGCTGAAAAACTGTGAAACCCCCATACACACCTGGCAGGATCCTGATAAACTGTGAAAACCCCATACACACCTGGCAGGATCCTGATATAATGCGAAAACCCATGCACACCTGGCAGGATCCTGATACACTGTGAAACCCCCATACACACCTGGCAGGAGCCTGATACTCTGTGAAAACCCCGTACACACCTGGCAGGATCCTGATACAAGTGAAACCAACATACACACCTGGCAGTATCCTGATACACTGTGAAACCCCATACACACCTGGCAGGATCCTGACACACTGTGAAACCCCAAACACACCTGGCAGGATCCAGATACACTGTGAAACCCCCATACACACCTGGCAGGATCCTGATCCACTTTGAAAACTCCACACACACCTGGCAGGATCCTGATCCACTGTGAAAACTCCATACACATCTGGCAGCATCCTGATACACTGTGAAAACCCCACACACACATGGCAGGATCCTGATCCACTGTGAATACCCCATACACACCTGGCAGGATCCTGATCAACTGTGAAAACTCCATACACATCTGGCAGCATTCTGATACACTGTGAAAACCCCACACACACATGGCAGGATCCTGATCCACTGTGAAACCCCATTCACATCTGGCAGGATCCTGATACGCAGTGAAACCCCGTTCACATCTGGCAGGATCCTGACACACTGTGAAACCCCACACACACCTGGCAGGATCCTGATCCACTGTGAAATCCCCATACACACCTGGAAGTATCCGGATACTCTGTGAAAACCCCCGTACACACCTGGAAGGATCCTGATACACTGTGAAAACCCCCATAAACACCTGGCAGGATCCTGATCCACTGTGAAACCCCCATACACACCTGGCAGGATCCTGTTACACTGTGAAACCCCCTTCACATTTGGCAGGATCCTGATACACTGTGAAAACCTATACACACCTGGTAGGATCCTGATCCAATGTGAAACCCCGTTCACATTTGACAGGATGCTGATACACTGTGAAACCCCGTCCACAATTGGCAGGATCCTGATACACTGCGAAAACCCCCAGAAACACCTGGCAGGATCCTGATCCACTGTGAAACCCCCATACACACCTGGCAGGATCCTGTTACACTGTGAAACCCCCTTCACATCCGGCAGGATCCTGATGCACTGTGAAAACCCCACACAAACGTGGCAGGATCCTGATAAACTGTGAAACCCCATACACACGTGGCAGGGTCCTGTTCCACTATGAAACCCCATGTACACCAGGCAGGATCCTGATCAACTGTGAAACCCACATACACACCTGGCAGGACACTGATACACTGTGAAAACCCCATACACACCAGGCAGGATCCTGATAAACTGTGAAAACCACATACACACCTGGCAGGATCCTGATACACTGTGAAAACCCCATACACACCTGGCAGGCTCCTGATAAACTGTGAAACCACATACACACGTGGCAGGATCCTGATCCACTGTGAAACCCCCATACACACCTGGCAGGATCCTGATGCACTGTGAAAACCCATACACACCTGGCAGGATCCTGATACACTGTGAAACCCCGATACACACCTGGCAGGATCCTGATCCACTGTGAAACCCCATACACATGTGGCAGGATCCTGATACACTGAAAACCCAGACACACCAGGAACGATCCTGATACACAGTGAAAACCCCATACACACCTGGCAGGATCCTGATACACTGTGAAACCTCATACACACCTGGCCGGATCCTGATGCACTGTGAAAACCCCATGCGCTCCTGGCAGGATCCTGATACAGTCTGAAACCCCATGCACCCCTGACAGGATCCTGATACACTGTGCAACACCCATACACATCTGGAAGGATCCTGGTGCAATGTGAAATCACCAAACACATCTGCAGGATCCTGATGCACTGTGAAAATCCCATACTCACGTGGCAGGATGCTGATACACTGTGAAACCCCATACACATATGGCAGGATCCAGATGCACAGTGAAAATCCCATACACACGTGGCAGGGTCCTGATCCACGATGAAACCCCATGCACACCAGGCAGGATCCTGATAAACTGTGAAACCCACATACACACCTGGCAGGACCCTGATACACTGTGAAAACCCCATACACACCAGGCAGCATCCTGATAAACTGTGAAAACCACATACACACCTGGCAGGATTCTGATACACTGTGAAAATCCCATACACACCAGGCAGGCTCCTGATAAACTGTGAAACCACATACACACGTGGCAGGATCCTGATACACTGTGAAAACCCCATACACACCTGGCAGGATCCTGATCCACTGTGAAAACCCCAGACTCACCTGGCAGGATCCTGATCCACTGTGAAAACCCGATACACACTTGGCAGGATCCTGATACACTGTAAAACCCCCATAAGCACCTGACAGGATCCTGATACACTGTGAAAAACCCATACACACCTGGCAGGATCCGGATACACAGTGAAAATCCCATGCACAACTGGCAGGATCCTGATACACTGTGAAAACCCGATGCACACCTGGCAGGATCCTGATCCACTGTGAAACCCCATACACATGTGGCAGGATCCTGATACACTGTGAAAACCCAGACACACCAGGAAGGATCCTGATACACAGTGAAAACCCCATACACACCTGGCAGGATCCTGATAAACTGTGAAACACCATACACACCTGGCCGGATCCTGATGCACTGTGTAAATCCCATACACACGTGGCAGGATCCTGATACACTGTGAAAACCCAAACACATCCGGCAGGATCCTGATGCACTGTGAAAACCCCATACACACGTACCAGGGTCGAGATCCACTGTGAAACCCCATAGACACCAGGCAGGATTCTGATAAACTGTGAAACCCACATACACACCTGGCAGGATCCTGATCCACTGTGAAACCCACATACACACCTGGCAGGATACTGATACACTGTGAAAACCCCATGCACACCTGGCAGGATCCTGATAAACTGTGAAACCCCCATACACACCTGGCGGGATCCTGATAAACTGTGAAACCCACATACACACCTGGCAGGATGCTGATAAACTGTGAAACCCCCATACACACCTGGCAGGATCATGATAAACTGTGAAAACCCCATACACACCTGGCAGGATCCTGATAAACAGTGAAAACCCCTTACACACCTGGCAGGATACTGATAAACTGTGAAACACACATGCACACCTGGCAGGATACTGATACACTGTGAAAACCCGATACACACCTGGCAGGATCCTGATGAACTGTGAAACACACACAAACACCTGACAGGACCCGGATAAACTGTGAAACCCCCATACACACCTGACAGGATCCTGATACACTGTGAAAAACCCATACACACCTGGCAGGATCCAGATACACTGTGAAAACCCCATACACACCTGGCAGGATACTGATAAACTGTGCAACCCACATACACACCTGGCAGGATCCTGATAAACTGTGAAACCCCCATACACACCTGGCAGGATCCTGATAAACTGTGAAACACCCATACACACCTGGCAGGATCCTGATAAACTGTGAAAACCCCATACACACCTGGCAGGATCCTGATACACAGTGAAAACCCGCTACACACCTGGCATGATCCTGATAGATTGTGAAAACCCCATACATACCTGGCAGGATCCTGATAGTCTGTGAAATACCCATACACACCTGGCAGGATCCTTATAAACTGTGAAACCCCCATGCACACCTGGCAGGATCCTGATGCACTGTGAAACACACATGCACACCTGGCAGGATACTGATACACTGAGAAAACCCCATACACACCTGGCAGGATCCTGATGAACTGTGAAACACCCATGCACATCTGGAAGGATCCTGATGCACTGTGAAAACCCCATACCCATCTGGCAGGATCCTGATGCACTGTGAAAACCCCACTCACATCTGGCAGGATCCTGATAAACTGTGAAACCCACAAAGTCACCTGGCAGGATCCTGATAAACTGTGAAACCCCCAGACACACCAGGAAGGATACCGATAAACTGTGAAAACCCCATGCACACCTGGCAGGATCCTGATGAACTGTGAAACCCCCATACACACCTGGCGGGATCCTGATGAACTGTGAAACCCACATACACACCTGGCAGGATCCTGATAAACTGTGAAACCCCCACACACACCTGGCAGGATCATGATAAACTGTGAAAACCCCATACACACCTGGCAGGATCCTGATACACAGTGAAAACCCCTTACACACCTGGCTGGACCCTGATAGACTGTGAAAACCCCATACACACCAGGCAGGATACTGATAAACTGTGAAACACCCATACACACCTGGCAGGATACTGATAAACTGTGAAACACACATGCACACCTGGCAGGATACTGATACACTGTGAAAACCCTATACACACCTGGCAGGATCCTGATAAACTGTGAAACCCCCATGCACACCTGGCAGGATCCTGATGCACTGTGAAACACACATGCACACCTGGCAGGATACTGATGCGCTGTGAAAACCCCATACACACCTGGCAGGATCCTGATGAACTGTGAAACCCACATAAACACCTGACAGGATCCTGATAAACTGTGAAACCTCCATACACACCTGGCAGGATCCTGATACACTGTGAAAACCCCATACACACCTGGCAGGATCCTGATACACTGTGAAACCCCCAAACACACCTGGCAGGATCCTGATAAACTGTGCAACACACATACACACCTGGCAGGATCCTGATAAACTGTGAAACCCCCATACACACCTGGCAGCATCCTGATACACTGTGAAAACCCCATACACACCTGGCAGGATCCTGATACACTGTGAAACCCACATACTAACCTGAGAGGATCCTGATACACTGTGAAACCCCCATACACACCTGGCAGGATCCTGATAAACTGTGCAACACACATACACACCTGGCAGGATCCTGATAAACTGTGAAACCCCCATACACACCTGGCAGGATCCTGATACACTGTGAAAACCCCATACACACCTGGCAGGATCCTGATACACTGTGAAACCCACATACTAACCTGAGAGTATCCTGATACACTGTGAAATCCCCGTAAACACCTGGCAGGTTCCTGATCCACAGATCAAACCCACATACACACCTGGCAGGATCCTGATAAGCTGTGAAACCCACATACACACCTGGCAGGATCCTGATGATCTGTGAAATCCCTGACACACCAGGCAGGCTCCTGATCCACTGTGAAAACCCCGGACACACCTGGCAGGATCCTGATCCACTGTGAAACCCCATTCACATCTGGCAGGATCCTGATAAACTGTGAAACCCACATGCACACCTGGCAGGATCCTGATCTACTGTGAAACCCCATACACACCAGGCATGATCCTGATAAACTGTGAAAACCCCATACACACCAGGCAGGATCCTGATAAACTGTGAAACCCACATACACATCTGGCAGGATCCTGATCCACTGTGAAAACCCCATACACACCTGGCAGGATCCTGATACACTGTGAGAACCCCATACACACCTGGCAGGATCCTGATAAACTGTGAAAGCCCATACACACGATGCAGGATCCTGGTACACTGTGAAACACCCATACACATCTGGAAGGGTCCTGATGGACTGTGAAAACCCCAAACACATCTGGCAGGATACTGATGCACTGTGAAAACCCCATTCACAACTGGCAGGATCCTGATAAACTGTAAAACTCACATACTCTCCTGGAAGGATCCTGATAAACTGTGAAACCCCCACACACACCTGGCAGGATCCTGATAAACTGTGAAAATCCCAGACACACCTGGCAGGATCCTGATAATCTGTGAAACCCACATACACCCCTGGCAGGATCCTGATACACTGTGAAAACCCAAACACACGATGCAGGATCCTGATACACTGTGAAACGCCCATACACATCTGGAAGGATTCTCATCTACTGTGAAACCCCATACACACCTGGCAGGATCCTGATAAACTGTGAAAAACACATACACACCTGGCAGGCTCCTGATAAACTGTGAAACCACATACACACGTGGCAGGATCCTGATACACTGTGAAAACCCCATACACACCTGGCAGGATCCTGATCCACTGTGAAAACCCCAGACTCACCTGGCAGGATCCTGATCCACTGTGAAAACCCTATACACACTTGGCAGGATCCTGATACACTGTAAAACCCCCATAAGCACCTGACAGGATCCTGATACACTGTGAAAAACCCACACACACCTGGCAGGATCCGGATACACAGTGAAAATCCCATGCACACCAGGAAGGATCCTGATAAACAGTGAAAACCCCATACACACCTGGCAGGATCCTGATAAACTGTGAAACACCATACACACCTGGCAGGATCCTGATGCACTGTGAAAATCCCATACACACGTGGCAGGATCCTGATACACTGTGAAAACCCAAACACATCCGGCAGGATCCTGATGCACTGTGAAAACCACATACACACGTACCAGGGTCCTGATCCACTGTGAAACCCCATAGACACCAGGCAGGATCCTGATAAACTGTGAAACCCACATACACACCTGGCAGGATCCTGATCCACTGTGAAACCCACATACACACCTGGCAGGATCCTGATACACTGTGAAAACCCCATACACACCAGGCAGGATCCTGATAAACTGTGAAAACCACATGCACACCTGGCAGGATCCTGATACACTGTGAAAACACCATACACACCAGGCAGGCTCCTGATAAACTGTGAAACCACATACACACGTGGCAGGATCCTGATACACTGTGAAAACCCCATGCACAACTGGCAGGAGCATGATGCACTGTGAAAACCCCATACACACCTGGCAGGATCCTGATACACTGTGAAAACCCCAAACTCACTTGGCAGGATCCTGATACACTGTGAAAACCCCATACACACCTGGCAGGATCCTGATCCACTGTTAAAACCCCAAACACACCTGGCAGGATCCTGATCCACTGTGAAAACCCCAAACACACCTGGCAGGATGCTGAAAAACTGTGAAACCCCCATACACACCTGGCAGGATCCTGATACACTGTGAAACCCCGTCCACAATTGGCAGGATCCTGATACACTGCGAAAACCCCCAGAAACACCTGGCAGGATCCTGATCCAATGTGAAACCCCCATACACACCTGGCAGGATCCTGTTACACTGTGAAACCCCCTTCACATCCGGCAGGGTCCTGATGCACTGTGAAAACCCCACACAAACGTGGCAGGCTCCTGATAAACTGTGAAACCACATACACACGTGGCAGGATCCTGATACACTGTGAAAACCCCATACACACCTGGCAGGATCCTGATCCACTGTGAAAACCCCAGACTCACCTGGCAGGATCCTGATCCACTGTGAAAACCCTATACACACTTGGCAGGATCCTGATACACTGTAAAACCCCCATAAGCACCTGACAGGATCCTGATACACTGTGAAAAACCCACACACACCTGGCAGGATCCAGATACACAGTGAAAATCCCATGCACACCAGGAAGGATCCTGATACACAGTGAAAACCCCATACACACCTGGCAGGATCCTGATAAACTGTGAAACACCATACACACCTGGCCGGATCCTGATGCACTGTGAAAATCCCATACACACGTGGCAGGATCCTGATACACTGTGAAAACCCAAACACATCCGGCAGGATCCTGATGCACTGTGAAAACCACATACACACGTACCAGGGTCCTGATCCACTGTGAAACCCCATAGACACCAGGCAGGATCCTGATAAACTGTGAAACCCACATACACACCTGGCAGGATCCTGATCCACTGTGAAACCCACATACACACCTGGCAGGATCCTGATACACTGTGAAAACCCCATACACACCAGGCAGGATCCTGATAAACTGTGAAAACCACATGCACACCTGGCAGGATCCTGATACACTGTGAAAACACCATACACACCAGGCAGGCTCCTGATAAACTGTGAAACCACATACACACGTGGCAGGATCCTGATACACTGTGAAAACGCCATGCACAACTGGCAGGAGCATGATGCACTGTGAAAACCCCATACACACCTGGCAGGATCCTGATACACTGTGAAAACCCCAAACTCACTTGGCAGGATCCTGATACACTGTGAAAACCCCATACACACCTGGCAGGATCCTGATCCACTGTTAAAACCCCAAACACACCTGGCAGGATCCTGATCCACTGTGAAAACCCCAAACACACCTGGCAGGATGCTGAAAAACTGTGAAACCCCCATACACACCTGGCAGGATCCTGATACACTGTGAAACCCCGTCCACAATTGGCAGGATCCTGATACACTGCGAAAACCCCCAGAAACACCTGGCAGGATCCTGATCCAATGTGAAACCCCCATACACACCTGGCAGGATCCTGTTACACTGTGAAACCCCCTTCACATCCGGCAGGGTCCTGATGCACTGTGAAAACCCCACACAAACGTGGCAGGATCCTGATAAACTGTGAAACCCCACACACACGTGACAGGGTCCTGATCCACTATGAAACCCCATGCACACCAGGCAGGATCCTGATCAACTGTGAAACCCACATACACACATGGCAGGACCCTGATACACTGTGAAAATCCCATACACACCAGGCAGGATCCTGATAAACTGTGAAAACCACATACACACCTGGCAGGATCCTGATACACTGTGAAAACCCCATACACATGTGGCAGGCTCCTGATAAACTGTGAAACCACATACACACGTGGCAGGATCCTGATACACTGTGAAAACCCCATACACACCTGGCAGGATCCTGATCCACTGTGAAAACCCCAGACTCACCTGGCAGGATCCTGATCCACTGTGAAAACCCCATACACACTTGGCAGGATCCTGATACACTGTAAAACCCCCATAAGCACCTGAGAGGATCCGGATACACTGTGAAAACCCCATACACACCAGGCAGGATCCTGATGCACAGTGAAAATCCCATACACAACTGGCAGGATCCTGATCCACTGTGAAACCCCCATACACACCTGGCAGGATACTGATGCACTGTGAAAACCCATACACACCTGGCAGGATCCTGATACACTGTGAAAACCCGATACACACCTGGCAGGATCCTGAACCACTGTGAAACCCCATACACATGTGGCAGGATCCTGATACACTGTGAAAACCCAGACACACCAGGAAGGATCCTGATACACAGTGAAAACCCCATACACACCTGGCAGGATCCTGATACACTGTGAAACCCCATACACACCTGGCCGGGTCCTGATGCACTGTGAAAAGCCCATGCGCTCCTGGCAGGATCCTGATACAGTCTGAAACCCCATGCACCCCTGGCAGGATCCTGATACACTGTGCAACACCCATACACATCTGGAAGGATCCTGATGCAATGTGAAATTCCCAAACACATCTGGCAGGATCCTGATGCACTGTGAAAATCCCATACTCACGTGGCAGGATGCTGATACACTGTGAAACCCCATACACATATGGCAGGATCCAGATGCACTGTGAAAATCCCATACACACGTGGCAGGGTCCTGATCCACTATGAAACCCCATGCACACCAGGCAGGATCCTGATAAACTGTGAAACCCACATACACACCTGGAAGGACCCTGATACACTGTGAAAACCCCATACACACCAGGCAGGAACCTTATAAACTGTGAAAACCACATACACACCTGGCAGGATCCTGATACACTGTGAAAATCCCATACACACCTGGCAGGCTCCTGATAAACTGTGAAACCACATACACACGTGGCAGGATCCTGATACACTGTGAAAACCCCATACACACCTGGCAGGATCGTGATCCACTGTGAAAACCCCAGACTCACCTGGCAGGATCCTGATCCACTGTGAAAACCCTATACACACTTGGCAGGATCCTGATACACTGTAAAACCCCCATAAGCACCTGACAGGATCCTGATACACTGTGAAAACCCCATACACACCTGGCAGGATCCGGATACACAGTGAAAATCCCATACACAACTGGCAGGATCCTGATACACTGTGAAAACCCGATACACACCTGGCAGGATCCTGATCCACTGTGAAACCCCATACACATGTGGCAGGATCCTGATACACTGTGAAATCCCAGACACACCAGGAAGGATCCTGATACACAGTGAAAACCCCATACACACCTGGCAGGATCCTGATACACTGTGAAACCCCATACGCACCTGGCCGGATCCTGATGCACTGTGAAAACCCCATGCGCTCCTGGCAGGATCCTGATACACTCTGAAACCCCATGCACCTTTGGCAGGATCCTGATACACTGTGCAACACCCATACACATCTGGAAGGATCCTGATGCAATGTGAAATCCCCAAACACATCTGGCAGGATCCTGATGCACTGTGAAAATCCCATACTCACGTGGCAGGATGCTGATACACTGTGAAACCCCATACACATTTGGCAGGTTCCAGATGCACTGCGAAAATCCCATACACACGTGGCAGGATCCTGAAACACTGTGAAAACCCATACACATCCGGCAGGATCCTGATGCACTGTGAAAACCCCATACAAACGTGGCAGGATCCTGACAAAATGTGAAACCCCCATACACACCAGGCAGCATCATGATTCACTGTGAAAATCCCATACACACGTGGCAGTGTCCTGATCCACTGTGAAACCCCATATACACCAGGCAGGATCCTGATAAACTGTGAAACCCACATACACACCTGGCAGGATCATGATACACTGTGCAACCCACATACACACCTGGCAGGATCCTGATACACTGTGAAAACCCCATGCACACCAGGCAGGATCCTGATAAACTGTGAAAACCACATACACACCTGGCAGGGCCCTGATACACTGTGAAAACCCCACACACCAGGCAGGCTCCTGATAAACTGTGAAACCACATACACCCGTGGCAGGATCCTGATACACTGTGAAAACCCCATACACACCTGTCAGGATCCTGATCCACTGTGAAAACCCCATACAGACCTGGCAGGATCCTGATCCACTGTGAAAACCCCAAACACACTTGGCAGGATCCTGATACACTGTGAAAACCCCATACAGACCTGGCAGGATCCTGATACACTGTTAAATCCCCAAACACACCTGGCAGGATCCTGATCCACTTTGAAAACCCCATACACACCTGGCAGGATGCTGAAAAACTATGAAACCCCCATACACCCCTGGCAGGATCCTGATAAACTGTGAGAACCCCATGCACACCTGGCAGGATCCAGATATACTGCGAAAACCCATACACAACTTGCAGGATCCTGATACACTGTGAAACCCCCATGCACATCTGGCAGGAGCCTGATACACTGTGAAAACCCGTCCACACCTGGCAGGATCCTGATACACAGTGAAACCCCATTAACATCTGGCAGGATCCTGATACACTGTGAAACCCCATACACATGTGGCAGGATCCTGATAAACTGTGAAAACCCATACACACCAGGAAGGATCCCGATACACTGTGAAAACCCCATACACACCTGGCAGGATCCTGATACACTGTGAAACCCCATACACACCTGGCCGGATCCTGATGCACTGTGAAAACCCCATGCACTCCTGGCAGGATCCTGATACACTCTGAAACCCCATACACCCCTGGCAGGATCCTGATACACAGTGCAACACCCATACAGATCTGGAAGTATCCTGATGCAATGTGAAATCCCCATACGCATCTGGCAGTATCCTGATGCACTGTGAAAACCCCATACACAAGTGGCAGGATGCTGATATACTGGAAAACCCCATACACATCTGGCAGGATCCTGATGCACTGTGAAAATCCCATACACACGTGGCAGGATCCTGATACACTGTGAAAACCCATACACATCCGGCAGGATCCTGATGCACTGTGAAAACCCCATACACACGTACCAGGGTCCTGATCCACTGTGAAACCCCATAGACACCAGGCAGGATCCTGATAAACTGTGAACCCGACATACACACCTGGCAGGATCCTGATCCACTGTGAAACCCACATACACACCTGGCAGGATCCTGATACACTGTGAAAACCCCATACACACCAGGCAGGATCCTGATAAACTGTGAAAACCACATGCACACCTGGCAGGATCCTGATACACTGTGAAAACACCATACACACCAGGCAGGCTCCTGATAAACTGTGAAACCACATACACACGTGGCAGGATCCTGATACACTGTGAAAACCCCATGCACACCTGGCAGGAGCCTGATCCACTGTGAAAACCCCATACACACCAGGCAGGATCCTGATCCACTGTGAAAACCCCAAACACAGCTGGCAGGATGCTGAAAAACTGTGAAACCCCCATACACACCTGGCAGGATCCTGATATAATGTGAAAACCCCATGCACACCTGGCAGGAGCCTGATCCACTGTGAAAACCCCATACACACCTGGCAGGATCCTGATAAACTGTGAAAACCCCAAACACACCTGGCAGGATGCTGAAAAACTGTGAAACCCCCATACACACCTGGCAGGATCCTGATATAATGCGAAAACCCATGCACACCTGGCAGGATCCTGATACACTGTGAAACCCCCATACACATCTGGCAGGAGCCTGAACTCTGTGAAAACCCCGTACACACCTGGCAGGTTCCTGATGCACAGTGAAACTCCATTCACATCTGGCAGGATCCTGATACACAGTGAAACTCCATTCACACCTGGCAGGATCCTGATACACTGTGAAACCCCATACACACCTGGCAGGATCCTGACACACTGTGAAACCCCAAACACACCTGGCAGGATCCTGATACACTGTGAAACCCCCATACACACCTGGCAAGATCCTGATCCACTTTGAAAACTCCACACACACCTGGCAGGACCTTGATAAACTGTGAACACCCCATACACAGCTGGCAGGATCCTGATACACTGTGAAATCCCTTACACACCTGGCAGGATCCTGATCCACTGTGAATACCCCATACACACGTGGCAGGATCCTGATACACTGTGAAAACTCCATACACATCTGGCAGCATCCTGATACACTGTGAAAACCCCACACACACATGGCAGGATCCTGATCAACTGTGAAACCCCATTCACATCTGGCAGGATCCTGATACGCAGTGAAACCCCATTCACATCTGGCAGGATTCTGACACACTGTGAAACCCCATACACACCTGGCAGGATCCTGATGCACTGTAAAATCCCCATACACACCTGGAAGTATCCGGATACACTGTGAAAACCCCCGTACACACCTGGAAGGATCCTGCTACACTGTGAAAACCCCCATAAACACCTGGCAGGATCCTGATCCACTGTGAAACCCCCATACAAACCTGGCAGGATCCTGTTACACTGTGAAACCCCCTTCACATTTGGCAGGATCCTGACACACTGTGAAACCCTATATACACCTGGTAGGATCCTGATCCAATGTGAAACCCTGTTCACATTTGACAGGATGCTGATAAACTGTGAAACCCCGTCCACATTTGGCAGGATCCTGATACACTGTAATACCCCATACACAAGTGGCAGGATCCTGATCCACTGTGAAACCCCATACACACCAGGCAGGATCCTGATAAACTGTGTAACCCACATACACATATGGCAGGAGCCTGATACACTGTGAAACCCACATACACACCTGGCAGGATCCTGATACACCGTGAAAACCCCATACACACCAGGCAGGATCCTGATAAACTGTGAAACCCGCATACACACCTGGCAGGATACTGATAAACTGTGAAAACCCCAAGCACAACTGGCATGATCCTGATACAGTGTGAAATCCTCATACACACCTGGCAGGTTCCAGATCCACTGGGAAACCCGCATACACATCCGTCAGGATCCTGATACACTGTGAATAGCCCGTACAAACCTGGCAGAATCCTGATGCACTGTGAAACCCCAGTCACATCTGGCAGCTTCCTGATACGCAGTGAAACCCCATACACACCTGGCAGGATCCTGATCCACAGTGAAAACCCCATACACACCTGGCAGGATACTGATCCACTGTTAAAACCCCATACACACCTGGCAGGATCCTGATACACTGTGAAACCCCATACACACCAGGTGGGATCCTGAAAAACTGTGAAACACACATACACACCTGGCAGGAGCCTGATACACTGTGAAACCCACAAACACACCTGGCAGGATCCTGATACACCGTGAAAACCCCATACACACCAGGCAGGATCCTGATAAACTGTGAAACCCACATACACACCTGGCAGGATCCTGATACACTGTGAAATCCCATAGACACCTGGCAGGATGCTGATAAACTGTGAAACCCCCAAGCACACCTGGCAGGATCCTGATACACTGTGAAATCCCCATACACACCTGGAAAGAACCTGATACCCTTTAAAAACCCCATACACACGTGGCAGGATCCTGATCCACTGTGAAACCCCATACACACCAGGTGGGATCCTGAAAAACTGTGAAACACACATACACACCTGGCAGGAGCCTGATACACTGTGAAACCCACAAACACACCTGGCAGGATCCTGATACACCGTGAAAACCCCATACACACCTGGCAGGATCCTGATAAACTGTGAAACCCACATACACACCTGGCAGGATCCTGATACACTGTGATACCCCATAGACACCTGGCAGGATACTGATAAACTGTGAAACCCCCAAGCACACCTGGCAGGATCCTGATACAGTGTGAAATCCCCATACACACTTGGCAGGTTCCTGATGCACTGTGAAAACCCCATACACACCTGGCAGGATCCTGATACACTGTGAAATCCCATACACACCTGGCAGGATCCTGATCCACTGTGAAAAGCACAGACACACCTGGCAGGACATTGATAAACTGTGAACACCCCATACACACCTGGCAGGATCCTGATACACTGTGAAATCCCTTGCACACCTGGCAGGATCCTGATCCTCTGTGAAAACCCCTTGCGCACCTGGCAGGATCCTGATCCACTGTGAAAACTCCATACACATCCGGCAGGATCCTGATACACTGTGAAAACCCCGTACACACCTGGCAGAATCCTGATGCACTGCAAAGCCCCATTCACATCTGGCAAGATCCTGATACGCAGTGAAACCCCATACACACCTGGCAGGATCCTGATCCACTGTGAAAACCCCATACACACCTGGAAGGATCCGGATACACTGTGAAAACCCCCATACACACCTGGAAGGATCCTGATACACTCTGAAAACCCCCATACACACCTGGCAGGATCCTGATCCACAGTGAAAGCCCCATACACACCTGGCAGGATTCTGATACACTGTGTAACCCCCTTCACATTTGGCAGGATCCTGATACACTCTGAAGCCCCATACACACATGGCAGGATCCTGATCCACTGTGAAAACCCGTTCACATCTGACAGGATCCTGATACACTGTGAAACCCTTGTTCACATTTGGCAGGATCCTGATACACTGTGAAACCCCATACACACCTGGCAGGAGATTGATACACTGTGAAACCCACATACACACCAGGCAGGGTCCTGATAAACTGAGAAACCCGCATCCACACCTGGCAGAATCCTGATACAATGTGAAATCCCCATACACACCTGGCAGGATCCTGATACACTGTAAAACCCCCATAAGCACCTGACAGGATCCTGATACACTGTGAAAAACACATACACACCTGGCAGGATCCGGATACAAAGTGAAAATCCCATACACAACTGGCAGGATCCTGATACACTGTGAAAACCCGATACACACCTGGCAGGATCCTGATCCACTGTGAAACCCCATACACATGTGGCAGGATCCTGATACACTGTGAAAACCCAGACACACCAGGAAGGATCCTGATACACAGTGAAAACCCCATACACACCTGGCAGGATCCTGATAAACTGTGAAACCCCATACACACCTGGCCAGATCCTGATGCACTGTGAAAACCCCATGCGCTCCTGGCAGGATCCTGATACACTCTGAAACCCCATGCACCTCTGGCAGGATCCTGATTCACTGTGAAAATCCCATACACACGTGGCAGGATCCTGATACACTGTGAAAACCCATACACATCCGGCAGGATCCTGATGCACTGTGAAAACCCCATACACACGTACCAGGGTCGAGATCCACTGTGAAACCCCATAGACACCAGGCAGTATCCTGATAAACTGTGAAACCCACATACACACCTGGCAGGATCCTGATCCACTGTGAAACCCACATACACACCTGGCAGGATCCTGATACACTGTGAAAACCCCATAGACACCAGGCAGGATCCTGATAAACTGTGAAACCCACATGCACACCTGGCAGGATCCTGATACACTGTGAAAACACCATACACACCAGGCAGGCTCCTGATGAACTGTGAAACCACATACACACGTGGCAGGATCCTGATACACTGTGAAAACGCCATACACACCTGGAAGTATCCTGATGCAATGTGAAATCCCCATACGCATCTGGCAGTATCCTGATGCACTGTGAAAACCCCACACGCAAGTGGCAGGATGCTGATATACTGGAAAACCCCATACACATCTGGCAGGATCCTGATGCACTGTGAAAATCCCATACACACGTGGCAGGATCCTGATACACTGTGAAAACCCATACACATCCGGCAGGATCCTGATGCACTGTGAAAACCCCATACACACGTACCAGGGTCCTGATCCACTGTGAAACCCCATAGACACCAGGCAGGATCCTGATAAACTGTGAAACCCACATGCACACCTGGCAGGATCCTGATACACTGTGAAAACACCATACACACCAGGCAGGCTCCTGATAAACTGTGAAACCACATACACACGTGGCAGGATCCTGATACACTGTGAAAACCCCATGCACACCTGGCAGGAGCCTGATCCACTGTGAAAACCCCATACACACCTGGCAGGATCCTGATACACTGTGAAAACCCCAAACTCACTTGGCAGGATCCTGATACACTGTGAAAACCCCATACACACCTGGCAGGATCCTGATACACTGTTAAAACCCCAAACACACCTGGCAGGATCCTGATCCACTGTGAAAACCCCAAACACACCTGGCAGGATGCTGAAAAACTGTGAAACCCCCATACACACCTGGCAGGATCCTGATACACTGTGAAACCCCGTCCACAATTGGCAGGATCCTGATACACTGCGAAAACCCCCAGAAACACCTGGCAGGATCCTGATCCACTGTGAAACCCCCATACACACCTGGCAGGATCCTGTTACACTGTGAAACCCCCTTCACATCCGGCAGGATCCAGATGCACTGTGAAAACCCCACACAAACGTGGCAGGATCCTGATAAACTGTGAAACCCCATACACAGGTGGCAGGGTCCTGATCCACTATGAAACCCCATGCACACCAGGCAGGATCCTGATCAACTGTGAAACCCACATACACACCTGGCAGGACCCTGATACACTGTGAAAACCCCATACACACCAGGCAGGATTCTGATAAACTGTGAAAACCACATACACACCTGGCAGGATCCTGATACACTGTGAAAACCCCATACACATCTGGCAGGCTCCTGATAAACTGTGAAACCACATACACACGTGGAAGGATCCTGATACACTGTGAAAACCCCATACACACCTGGCAGGATCCTGATCCACTGTGAAAACCCCAGACTCACCTGGCAGGATCCTGATCCACTGTGAAAACCCCATACACACCTGGCAGGATCCTGATACACTGTAAAACCCCCATAAGCACCTGAGAGGATCCTGATACACTGTGAAAACCCCATACACACCAGGCAGGATCCTGATACACAGTGAAAATTCCATACACAACTGGCAGGATCCTGATCCACTGTGAAACCCCCATACACACCTGGCAGGATACTGATGCACTGTGAAAATCCATACACACCTGGCAGGATCCTGATACACTGTGAAAACCCGATACACACCTGGCAGGATCCTGATCCACTGTGAAACCCCATACACATGTGGCAGGATCCTGATACACTGTGAAAACCCAGACACACCAGGAAGGATCCTGATACACAGTGAAAACCCCATACACACCTGGCAGGATCCTGATACACTGTGAAACCCCATACGCACCTGGCCGGGTCCTGATGCACTGTGAAAACCCCATGCGCTCCTGGCAGGATCCTGATACAGTCTGAAACCCCATGCACACCTGGCAGGATCCAGATGCACTGTGAATATCCCATACACACGTGGCAGGGTCCTGATCCACTATGAAACCCCATGCACACCAGGCAGGATCCTGATAAACTGTGAAACCCACATACACACCTGGCAGGACCCTGATACACTGTGAAAATCCCATACACACCTGGCAGGCTCCTGATAAACTGTGAAACCACATACACACGTGGCAGGATCCTGATACACTGTGAAAACCCCATACACACCTGGCAGGATCCTGATCCACTGTGAAAACCCAGACACACCAGGAAGGATCCTGATACACAGTGAAAACCCCATACACACCTGGCAGGACCCTGATACACTGTGAAACCCCATACGCACCTGGCCGGATCCTGATGCACTGTGAAAACCCCATGCGCTACTGGCAGGATCCTGATACACTCTGAAACCCCATGCACCTCTGGCAGGATCCTGATACACTGTGCAACATCCATACACATCTTGAAGGATCCTGATGCAATGTGAAATCCCCAAACACATCTGGCAGGATCCTGATGCACTGTGAAAATCCCATACTCACGTGGCAGGATGCTGATACACTGTGAAACCCCATACACATTTGGCAGGATCCAGATGCACTGCGAAAATCCCATACACACGTGGCAGGATTCTGAAACACTGTGAAAACCCATACACATCCGGCAGGATCCTGATGCACTGTGAAAACCCCATACAAACGTGGCAGGATCCTGACAAACTGTGAAACCCCCATACACACCAGGCAGGATCATGATTCACTGTGAAAACCCCATACACACGTGGCAGTGTCCTGATCCACTGTGAAACCCCATATACACCAGGCAGGATCCTGATAAACTATGAAACCCACATACACACCTGGCAGGATCATGATACACTGTGAAACCCACATACACACCTGGCAGGATCCTGATACACTGTGAAAACCACATACACACCAGGCAGGATCCTGATAAACTGTGAAAACCACATACACACCTGGCAGGGCCCTGATACACTGTGAAAACCCCACACACCAGGCAGGCTCCTGATAAACTGTGAAACCACATACACCCGTGGCAGGATCCTGATACACTGTGAAAACCCCATACACACCTGTCAGGATCCTGATCCACTGTGAAAACCCCATACAGACCTGGCAGGATCCTGATCCACTGTGAAAACCCCAAACACACTTGGCAGGATCCTGATACACTGTGAAAACCCCATACAGACCTGGCAGGATCCTGATACACTGTTAAAACCCCAAACACACCTGGCAGGATCCTGATCCACTTTGAAAACCCCATACACACCTGGCAGGATGCTGAAAAACAGTGAAACCCCCATACACCCCTGGCAGGATCCTGATAAACTGTGAGAACCCCATGCACACCTGGCAGGATCCAGATATACTGCGAAAACCCATACACAACTGGCAGGATCCTGATACACTGTGAAACCCCCATGCACATCTGGCAGGAGCCTGATACACTGTGAAAACCCCGTCCACACCTGGCAGGATCCTGATACACAGTGAAACCCCATTAACATCTGGCAGGATCCTGATACACTGTGAAACCCCATACACATGTGGCAGGATCCTGATAAACTGTGAAAACCCAGACACACCAGGAAGGATCCTGATACACTGTGAAAACCCCATACACACCTGGCAGGATCCTGATACACTGTGAAACCCCATACACACCTGGCCGGATCCTGATGCACTTTGAAAACCCCATGCGCTCCTGGCAGGATCCTGATACACTCTGAAACCCCATACACCCCTGGCAGGATCCTGATACACTGTGCAACACCCATACACATCTGGAAGTATCCTGATGCAATGTGAAATCCCCATACGCATCTGGCAGTATCCTGATGCACTGTGAAAACCCCATACACAAGTGGCAGGATGCTGATATACTGGAAAACCCCATACACATCTGGCAGGATCCTGATGCACTGTGAAAATCCCATACACACGTGGCAGGATCCTGATACACTGTGAAAACCCATACACATCCGGCAGGATCCTGATGCACTGTGAAAACCCCATATACACGTACCAGGGTCCTGATCCACTGTGAAACCCCATAAACACCTGGCAGGATCCTGATAAACTGTGAAACCCACATACACACCTGGCAGGATGACGATCCACTGTGAAACCCACATACACACCTGGCAGGATCCTGATACACTGTGAAAACCCCATACACACCAGGCAGGATCCTGATAAACTGTGAAAACCACATGCACACCTGGCAGGATCCTGATACACTGTGAAAACACCATACACACCAGGCAGGCTCCTGATAAACTGTGAAACCCCAAACACACCTGGCAGGATGCTGTAAAACTGTCAAACCCCCATACACACCTGGCAGGATCCTGATAAACTGTGAAAACCCCATACACACCTGGCAGGATCCTGATATAATGCGAAAACCCATGCACACCTGGCAGGATCCTGATACACTGTGAAACCCCCATACACATCTGGCAGGAGCCTGAACTCTGTGAAAACCCCGTACACACCTGGCAGGTTCCTGATGCACAGTGAAACTCCATTCACATCTGGCAGGATCCTGATCCACTGTGAAAACCCCAGACTCACCTGGCAGGATCCTGATCCACTGTGAAAACCCCATACACACCTGGCAGGATCCTGATACACTGTAAAACCCCCATAAGCACCTGAGAGGATCCTGATACACTGTGAAAACCCCATACACACCAGGCAGGATCCTGATACACAGTGAAAATCCCATACACAACTGGCAGGATCCTGATCCACTGTGAAACCCCCATACACACCTGGCAGGATACTGATGCACTGTGAAAACCCATACACACCTGGCAGGATCCTGATACACTGTGAAAACCCGATACACACCTGGCAGGATCCTGATCCACTGTGAAACCCCATACACATGTGGCAGGATCCTGATACACTGTGAAAACCCAGACACACCAGGAAGGATCCTGATACACAGTGAAAACCCCATACACACCTGGCAGGATCCTGATACACTGTGAAACCCCATACGCACCTGGCCGGGTCCTGATGCACTGTGAAAACCCCATGCGCTCCTGGCAGGATCCTGATACAGTCTGAAACCCCATGCACACCTGGCAGGATCCTGATACACTGTGCAACACCCATACACATCTGGAAGGATCCTGATGCAATGTGAAATCCCCAAACACATCTGGCAGGATCCTGATGCACTGTGAAAATCCCATACTCACGTGGCAGGATGCTGATACACTGTGAAACCCCATACACATATGGCAGGATCCAGATGCACTGTGAAAATCCCATACACACGTGGCAGGGTCCTGATCCACTATGAAACCCCATGCACACCAGGCAGGATCCTGATAAACTGTGAAACCCACATACACACCTGGCAGGACCCTGATACACTGTGAAAACCCCATACACACCAGGCAGGATCCTGATAAACTGTGAAAACCACATACACACCTGGCAGGATCCTGATACACTGTGAAAATCCCATACACACCTGGCAGGCTCCTGATAAACTGTGAAACCACATACACACGTGGCAGGATCCTGATACACTGTGAAAACCCCATACACACCTGGCAGGATCCTGATCCACTGTGAAAACCCAGACACACCAGGAAGGATCCTGATACACAGTGAAAACCCCATACACACCTGGCAGGACCCTGATACACTGTGAAACCCCATACGCACCTGGCCGGATCCTGATGCACTGTGAAAACCCCATGCGCTACTGGCAGGATCCTGATACACTCTGAAACCCCATGCACCTCTGGCAGGATCCTGATACACTGTGCAACATCCATACACATCTGGAAGGATCCTGATGCAATGTGAAATCCAAAAAAAATATCTGGCAGGATCCTGATGCACTGTGAAAATCCCATACTCACGTGGCAGGATGCTGATACACTGTGAAACCCAATACACATTTGGCAGGATCCAGATGCACTGCGAACATCCCATACACACGTGGCAGGATTCTGAAACACTGTGAAAACCCATACACATCCGGCAGGATCCTGATGCACTGTGAAAACCCCATACAAACGTGGCAGGATCCTGACAAACTGTGAAACCCCCATACACACCAGGCAGGATCATGATTCACTGTGAAAACCCCATACACACGTGGCAGTGTCCTGATAAACTGTGAAACCCCATATACACCAGGCAGGATCCTGATAAACTGTGAAACCCACATACACACCTGGCAGGATCATGATACACTGTGAAACCCACATACACACCTGGCAGGATCCTGATACACTGTGAAAACCACATACACACCAGGCAGGATCCTGATAAACTGTGAAAACCACATACACACCTGGCAGGGCCCTGATACACTGTGAAAACCCCACACACCAAGCAGGCTCCTGATAAACTGTGAAACCACATACACCCGTGGCAGGATCCTGATACACTGTGAAAACCCCATACACACCTGTCAGGATCCTGATCCACTGTGAAAACCCCATACAGACCTGGCAGGATCCTGATCCACTGTGAAAACCCCAAACACACTTGGCAGGATCCTGATACACTGTGAAAACCCCATACAGACCTGGCAGGATCCTGATACACTGTTAAAACCCCAAACACACCTGGCAGGATCCTGATCCACTTTGAAAACCCCATACACACCTGGCAGGATGCTGAAAAACTGTGAAACCCCCATACACCCCTGGCAGGATCCTGATAAACTGTGAGAACCCCATGCACACCTGGCAGGATCCAGATATACTGCGAAAACCCATACACAACTGGCAGGATCCTGATACACTGTGAAACCCCCATGCACATCTGGCAGGAGCCTGATACACTGTGAAAACCCCGTCCACACCTGGCAGGATCCTGATACACAGTGAAACCCCATTAACATCTGGCAGGATCCTGATACACTGTGAAACCCCATACACATGTGGCAGGATCCTGATAAACTGTGAAAACCCAGACACACCAGGAAGGATCCTGATACACTGTGAAAACCCCATACGCACCTGGCAGGATCCTGATACACTGTGAAACCCCATACACACCTGGCCGGATCCTGATGCACTTTGAAAACCCCATGCGCTCCTGGCAGGATCCTGATACACACTGAAACCCCATACACCCCTGGCAGGATCCTGATACACAGTGCAACACCCATACACATCTGGAAGTATCCTGATGCAATGTGAAATCCCCATACGCATCTGGCAGTATCCTGATGCACTGTGAAAACCCCATACACAAGTGGCAGGATGCTGATATACTGGAAAACCCCATACACATCTGGCAGGATCCTGATGCACTGTGAAAATCCCATACACACGTGGCAGGATCCTGATACACTGTGAAAACCCATACACATCCGGCAGGATCCTGATGCACTGTGAAAACCCCATACACACGTACCAGGGTCCTGATCCACTGTGAAACCCCATAAACACCAGGCAGGATCCTGATAAACTGTGAAACCCGACATACACACCTGGCAGGATCCTGATCCACTGTGAAACCCACATACACACCTGGCAGGATCCTGATACACTGTTAAAACCCCAAACACACCTGGCAGGATCCTGATCCACTTTGAAAACCCCATACACACCTGGCAGGATGCTGAAAAACTGTGAAACCCCCATACACCCCTGGCAGGATCCTGATAAACTGTGAGAACCCCATGCACACCTGGCAGGATCCAGATATACTGCGAAAACCCATACACAACTGGCAGGATCCTGATACACTGTGAAACCCCCATGCACATCTGGCAGGAGCCTGATACACTGTGAAAACCCCGTCCACACCTGGCAGGATCCTGATACACAGTGAAACCCCATTAACATCTGGCAGGATCCTGATACACTGTGAAACCCCATACACATGTGGCAGGATCCTGATAAACTGTGAAAACCCAGACACACCAGGAAGGATCCTGATACACTGTGAAAACCCCATACACACCTGGCAGGATCCTGATACACTGTGAAACCCCATACACACCTGGCCGGATCCTGATGCACTTTGAAAACCCCATGCGCTCCTGGCAGGATCCTGATACACTCTGAAACCCCATACACCCCTGGCAGGATCCTGATACACAGTGCAACACCCATACACATCTGGAAGTATCCTGATGCAATGTGAAATCCCCATACGCATCTGGCAGTATCCTGATGCACTGTGAAAACCCCATACACAAGTGGCAGGATGCTGATATACTGGAAAACCCCATACACATCTGGCAGGATCCTGATGCACTGTGAAAATCCCATACACACGTGGCAGGATCCTGATACACTGTGAAAACCCATACACATCCGGCAGGATCCTGATGCACTGTGAAAACCCCATACACACGTACCAGGGTCCTGATCCACTGTGAAACCCCATAAACACCAGGCAGGATCCTGATAAACTGTGAAACCCACATACACACCTGGCAGGATCCTGATCCACTGTGAAACCCACATACACACCTGGCAGGATCCTGATACACTGTGAAAACCCCATACACACCAGGCAGGATCCTGATAAACTGTGAAAACCACATGCACACCTGGCAGGATCCTGATACACTGTGAAAACACCATACACACCAGGCAGGCTCCTGATAAACTGTGAAACCCCAAACATACCTGGCAGGATGCTGAAAAACTGTCAAACCCCCATACACACCTGGCAGGATCCTGATAAACTGTGAAAACCCCATACACACCTGGCAGGATCCTGATATAATGCGAAAACCCATGCACACCTGGCAGGATCCTGATACACTGTGAAACCCCCATACACATCTGGCAGGAGCCTGAACTCTGTGAAAACCCCGTACACACCTGGCAGGTTCCTGATGCACAGTGAAACCCCATTAACATCTGGCAGGATCCTGATACACTGTGAAACCCCATACACATGTGGCAGGATCCTGATAAACTGTGAAAACCCAGACACACCAGGAAGGATCCTGATACACTGTGAAAACCCCATACACACCTGGCAGGATCCTGATACACTGTGAAACCCCATACACACCTGGCCGGATCCTGATGCACTTTGAAAACCCCATGCGCTCCTGGCAGGATCCTGATACACTCTGAAACCCCATACACCCCTGGCAGGATCCTGATACACAGTGCAACACCCATACACATCTGGAAGTATCCTGATGCAATGTGAAATCCCCATACGCATCTGGCAGTATCCTGATGCACTGTGAAAACCCCATACACAAGTGGCAGGATGCTGATATACTGGAAAACCCCATACACATCTGGCAGGATCCTGATGCACTGTGAAAATCCCATACACACGTGGCAGGATCCTGATACACTGTGAAAACCCATACACATCCGGCAGGATCCTGATGCACTGTGAAAACCCCATACACACGTACCAGGGTCCTGATCCACTGTGAAACCCCATAAACACCAGGCAGGATCCTGATAAACTGTGAAACCCACATACACACCAGGCAGGATCCTGATCCACTGTGAAACCCACATGCACACCTGGCAGGATCCTGATACACTGTGAAAACACCATACACACCAGGCAGGCTCCTGATAAACTGTGAAACCCCAAACATACCTGGCAGGATGCTGAAAAACTGTCAAACCCCCATACACACCTGGCAGGATCCTGATAAACTGTGAAAACCCCATACACACCTGGCAGGATCCTGATATAATGCGAAAACCCATGCACACCTGGCAGGATCCTGATACACAGTGAAACTCCATTCACATCTGGCAGGATCCTGATACACAGTGAACCCCCATTAACATCTGGCAGGATCCTGATACACTGTGAAACCCCATACACACCTGGCAGGATCCTGACACACTGTGAAACCCCCATACACACCTGGCAAGATCCTGATCCACTTTGAAAACTCCACACACACCTGGCAGGACCTTGATAAACTGTGAACACCCCATACACAGCTGGCAGGATCCTGATACACTGTGAAATCCCTTACACACCTGGCAGGATCCTGATCCACTGTGAATACCCCATACACACGTGGCAGGATCCTGATACACTGTGAAAACTCCATACACATCTGGCAGCATCCTGATACACTGTGAAAACCGCACACACACATGGCAGGATCCTGATCAACTGTGAAACCCCATTCACATCTGGCAGGATCCTGATACGCAGTGAAACCCCATTCACATCTGGCAGGATTCTGACACACTGTGAAACCCCATACACACCTGGCAGGATCCTGATGCACTTTAAAATCCCCATACACACCTGGAAGTATCCGGATACACTGTGAAAACCCCCGTACACACCTGGAAGGATCCTGATACACTGTGAAATCCCCATAAACACCTGGCAGGATCCTGATCCACTGTGAAACCCCTATACACACCTGGCAGGATCCTGATACACTGTGAAAACCCGTTCACATCTGACAGGATCCTGATACACTGTGAAACCCTTGTTCACATTTGGCAGGATCCTGATACACTGTGAAATTCCATACACACCTGGAAGGATCCCGATACACTGTGAAACCCCCATGCACGCCTGGAAATATCCTGATACACTGTGAAAACCCCCATACACACCTGGAAGGATCCGGATACACTGTGAAAACCCCCGTACACACCTGGAAGGATCCTGATACACTCTGAAAACCATCATACACACCTGGCAGGATCCTGATCCACAGTGAAAACCCCATACACACCTGGAAGGATCCTGATCCACTGTGAAAACCCGTTCACATCTGACAGGATCCTGATACACTGTGAAACCCTTGTTCACATTTGGCAGGATCCTGATACACTGTGAAACCCCATACACACCTGGAAGGATCCTGATACACTGTGAAACCCCCATGCACGCCTGGAAATATCCTGATACACTGTGAAAAACCCCATACACACCTGGAAGGATCCTGATCCACTGTGAAAACCCCACACACATGCCAGGATCCTGATACGCTGTGAAACCCCGTTCACATTTGGCAGGATCCTGATATACTGTGAAACACGATACACATCTCGCAGGATCTTGATCCACCGTGAAACCCCGATCACATTTGGCTGGATCCTGATACACTGTGAATAGCCCAAACACACCTGGGATGATCTTGATACACTATGAAACCCCAAACACACCTGGCAGGATCTTGATCCAATGTGAAACACCCATACACACCTGGAAGGATCCTGATACACTGTGAAACTCCCAAACACATCTGGCAGGTTCCTGATACACTGTGAAAACCCATACACACCTGGCAAGATCCTGATCCACTGTGAAACCCCCATACACACCTGGAACGATCCTGATACACAGTGAAAACCCCAAACACATCTGGCAGGATCCTGAAACACTGTGAATCCCCATACACACCTGGCAGATCATGATACACTGTGAAAAACCCATAAACACCTGGCAGGATCCTGTTGCACTATGAAACACCCATACACATCTGGAAGGATCCTGTTGCACTGCGAAATCCCCATACACATCTGGCAGGATCCTGATAAACTGTGAAACCCACATACACACCTGGCAGCATTCTGATAAACTGTGAAACCCCCAGACACACCAGGCAGGATCCTGATAAACTGTGAAACCCCCATACACACCTGGCAGCATCCCGATAAACTATGAAACCCCCATACACACCTGGAGGATCCTGATACACTGTGAAACCCACGTACACAACTGGCAGGATCCTGATGCACTGTGAAATCCCCATACACACCTGGCAGGATCCTGATAAACTGTGAAACCATCATACACACCTGGCAGGATCCGGATACATTGTGAAAACCCCATACAGACCTGGCAGGATCCTGATACACTGTGAAACCCACATACACACCTGGCAGGATTCTGATGCACTGTGAAATCCCCATAAACACCTGGCAGGCATCTGATACACTGTGAAAACCCCATACACACCTGGCAGGGTCCTGATCCACTGTGAAAACCCCATACACACCTGGCAGGATCCTGATACACTGTGAAAACCCCATACACACCTGGCAGGATCCTGATCCACTGTGAAATCCCCACACACACCTGGCAGGATCCTGATACACTGTGAAACCCCCATACACACCTGGAAGGATCCTGATACACTGTGAAAACCCCATACACACGTGGCAGGATCCTCATCCACTGTGAAACCCACATACACATCAGGCAGGATCCTGATAAACTGTGAAACACACATACACACCTGGCAGGATCCTGATACACTGTGAAAACCCCATACACACCTGGCTGGATCCTGATGCACCGTGAAAACCCTAAAAACACCTGGCTGTATCCTGAAAAACTGTGAAACCCCATACACACGTGGCAGGATCCTGATAAACTGTGAAACCCCCATACACACCTGGCAGGTTCCTGATCCACTGTGAAAACTCATACACACCTGGCAGGATCCTGATACACTCTGAAAACCCCATACACACCTGGCAGGATCCTGATACACTGTGAAAACCCCATACACACGTGGCAGTATCCTCATCCACTGTGAAACCCACATACACATCAGGCAGGATCCTGATAAACTGTGAAACACACATACACACCTGGCAGGATCCTGATACACTGTGAAAACCCCATACACACCTGGCTGGATCCTGATGCACCGTGAAAACCCTAAAAACACCTGGCAGGATCCTGAAAAACTGTGAAACCCCATACACACGTGGCAGGATCCTGATAAACTGTGAAACCCCCATACACACCTGGCAGGTTCCTGATCCACTGTGAAAACTCATACACACCTGGCAGGATCCTGATACACTCTGAAAACCCCATACACACCTGGCAGGATCCTGAAACACTGTGAAAAACCCGCACACACCTGGAAGGATCCTGATGCACAGTGAAAACCCCAAACACGCCTGGCAGGATCCTGATCCAATGTGAAAAGCCCATCCACACCAGGCAGGATCCTGATACACTGTGAAAAACCCATACACACCATCCAGGATCCTGATAAACTGTGAAACCCACATACACACCTGGCAGGATCCTGATAAACTGTGAAAACCCCATACACACCTGGCAGGATCCTGATGCACTGTGAATACCCCATACACACCTGGCAGGATCCTGATAAACTGTGAAACCCCAAACACACGATGCAGAATCCTGATACACTGTGAAACCCCCATACACATCTGGAAGGATCCTGATGCACTGTGAAAACCCCATACACATCTGGAAGGATCCTGATGCACTGTGAAACCCCCAGACACACCAGGCAGGAAGCTGATAAACTGTGAAACCCCCATACACACGTTGCAGGATCCTGATAAACTGCGAAACCCCCAAGCACAACTGGCAGGATCCTGATAAACTGTGAAACCCACATACACACGATGCAGAATCCTGATACACTGTGAAACCCCCATACACATCTGGAAGGATCCTGATGCACTGTGAAAACCCCATATACATCTGGCAGGATCCTGATGCACTGTGAAACAACCAGACACACCAGGCAGGATGCTGATAAAATGTGAAACCCCCATACTCACGTTGCAGGATCCTGATAAACTGCGAAACCCCCAAGCACAACTGGCAGGATCCTGATAAACTGTGAAACCCACATGCACACCTGGCAGGATTCTGATAAACTATGAAACCCCCATACACACCTGGCAGGATCCTGATAAACTGTGAAACCCCCAGCCACACCAGGCAGGAACCTGATAAACTGTGAAACCCCCATACACACCAGGCAGGAACCTGATAAACTATGAAACCCCCATACACACCAGGCAGGATCCTGATGAACTGTGAAACCCATGTAAACACCTGTCAGGATCCTGATAAACTGTGAAAGCCCCATACACACCTGGCAGGATACTGATACACTGTGAAAACCCCATACACACCTGGCAGGATCCTGATACACTGTGAAACCCCCATACACACCTGGCAGGATCCTGATAAACAGTGAAACCCACATACACACCTGGCAGGATCCTGATACACTGTGAAACCCACATAAACACCTGGCAGGATCCTGATAAACTGTGAAAACCCCATACACACCTGGCAGGATCCTGATAAACTGTGAATCCCACATACACACCTGGCAGGATCCTGATACAATGTGAAACCCACATAAACACCTCGCAGGATCCTGATACACTGTGAAACCCCCATACACATCTGGAAGTACCCTGATGCACTGTGAAAATCCAATACATATCTGCAGGTTCCTGATGCACTGTGAAAACCCCATTCACATCTGGCAGGATCCTGATAAACTGTGAAACCCCCAGACACACCAGGCAGGATCCTGATACACAGTGAAACCCCCATACACACCTGGCAGGATACTGATCCACTGTGAAACCCCATACACACCAGGCAGGATCCTGATACACTGTGAAAACCCCATACACTCCAGGCAGGATCCTGATACACTGTGAAAACCCCATATACACCTGACAGGATCCTGATAAAATGTGAAACCATAGACACACGATGCAGGATCTAGATACACTGTGAAACCCCCATACACATCTGGAAGGATCCTGATGCACTGTGAAAATCCCATACACATCTGGCAGGATCCTGATGCAATGTAAAAACCCGATTCACATCTGGCAGGATCCTGATAAACTGTGAAACCTCCAGACACACCAGGCAGGATTCTGATAATCTTTGAAAGCCACATACACACCTGACAGGATATTGATTAACTGTGAAACCCCCAAACACACCTGGCAGGATCCTGATACACAGTGAAAACCCCATACACACGTGGCAGGATCCTGATCCACTGTGAAACCCCATACACACCAGGCAGGAACCTGATAAACTGTGAAACCCACATACACACCTGGCAGGAGCCTGTAACACTGTGAAACCCACATACACACCTGGCAATATCCTGATACACTGTGAAAACTCCATACACACCTGGCAGGATCCCGATAAACTGTGAAACCCACATACACACCTGGCAGGATCATGATACAATGTGAAAACCCCATACACACCTGGCAGGATCCTGATAAACTGTGAAACGCCATACACACCTGGCAGAATCCTGATACACTGTGAAAACCCCATACACACCTGGCTGGATCCTGATGCACCGTGAAAAACCTAAAAACACCTGGCAGGATCCTGAAAAACTGTGAAACCCCATACACACGTGGCAGGATCCTGATAAACTGTGAAACCCCCATACACACCTGGCAGGTTCCTGATCCACTGTGAAAACTCATACACACCTGGCAGGATCCTGATACACTCTGAAAACCCCATACACACCTGGCAGTATCCTGATACACTGGGATATCCCCAAACATACCTGGCAGGAACCTGATACACTGTGAAATTCCGAGACACACCTGGCAGGATCCTGAAACACTGTGAAAAACCCACACACACCTGGAAGGATCCTGATGCACAGTGAAAACCCCAAACACGCCTGGCAGGATCCTGATCCAATGTGAAAAGCCCATCCACACCAGGCAGGATCCTGAAACACTGTAAAAAACCCATACACACCATCCAGGATCCTGATAAACTGAGAAACCCACATACGCACCTGGCAGGATCCTGATAAACTGTGAAACCCCCATACACACGTTGCAGGATCCTGATAAACTGCGAAACCCCCAAGCACAACTGGCAGGATCCTGATAAACTGTGAAACCCACATACACACGATGCAGAATCCTGATACACTGTGAAACCCCCATACACATCTGGAAGGATCCTGATGCACTGTGAAAACCCCATACACATCTGGCAGGATCCTGATGCACTGTGAAAACCCAGACACACCAGGCAGGATGCTGATAAACTGTGAAACCCCCATACACACGTTGCAGGATCCTGATAAACTGCGAAACCCCCAAGCACAACTGGCAGGATCCTGATAAACTGTGAAACCCACATGCACACCTGGCAGGATCCTGATAAACTTTGAAACACCCAAACACACCTGGCAGGATCCTGATAAACTGTGAAACCCCCAGCGACACCAGGCAGGAACCTGATAAACTGTGAAATCCCCATACACACCAGACAGGATCCTGATAAACTATGAAACCCCCATACACACCTGGCAGGATCCTGATGAACTGTGAAACCCACGTAAACACCTGTCAGGATCCTGATAAACTGTGAAAGCCCCATACACACCTGGCAGGATACTGATACACTGTGAAAACCCCATACACACCTGGCAGGATCCTGATACACTGTGAAACCCCCATACACACCTGGCAGGATCCTGATAAACAGTGAAACCCACATACACACCTGGCAGGATCCGGATACACTGTGAAACCCACATAAACACCTGGCAGGATCCTGATAAACTGTGAAAACCCCATACACACCTGGCAGGATCCTGATAAACTGTGAATCCCACTTACACACCTGGCAGGATCCTGATACAATGTGAAAGCCACATAAACACCTCGCAGGATCCTGATACACTGTGAAACCCCCATACACATCTGGAAGTACCCTGATGCACTGTGAAAATCCAATACACATCTGCAGGTTCCTGGTGCACTGTGGAAACCCCATTCACATCTGGCAGGATCCTGATAAACTGTGAAACCCCCAGACACACCAGGCAGGATCCTGATACACTGTGAAACCCCCATACACACCTGGCAGGATACTGATCCACTGTGAAACCCCATACACACCAGGCAGGATCCTGATAAACTGTGAAACCCACATACACACCTGGCAGGATCCTGATGCACAGTGAAATCCCCATACACACCAGGCAGGATCCTGATAAACTGTGAAACCCACATACACAGCTGGCAGGATCCTGATACACTGTGAAAACCCCATACATTCCAGGCAGGATCCTGATACACTGTGAAAACCCCATACACACCTGGCAGGATCCTGATAAAATGTGAAACCCCATACACACGATGCAGGATCTAGATACACTGTGAAACCACCATACACATCTGGAAGGATCCTGATGCACTGTGAAAATCCCATACACATCTGGCAGGATCCTGATGCAATGTAAAAACCCCATTCACATCTGGCAGGATCCTGATACACTGTGAAACCCCCATACACACCTGGCAGGATCCTGATAAACAGTGAAACCCACATACACACCTGGCAGGATCCTGATACACTGTGAAACCCACATAAACACCTGGCAGGATCCTGATAAACTGTGAAAACCCCATACACACCTGGCAGGATCCTGATAAACTGTGAATCCCACATACACACCTGGCAGGATCCTGATACAATGTGAAACCCACATAAACACCTCGCAGGATCCTGATACACTGTGAAACCCCCATACACATCTGGAAGTACCCTGATGCACTGTGAAAATCCAATACACATCTGCAGGTTCCTGATGCACTGTGAAAACCCCATTCACATCTGGCAGGATCCTGATAAACTGTGAAACCCCCAGACACACCAGGCAGGATCCTGATACACTGTGAAACCCCCATACACACCTGGCAGGATACTGATCCACTGTGAAACCCCATACACACCAGGCAGGATCCTGATACACTGTGAAAACCCCATACACTCCAGGCAGGATCCTGATACACTGTGAAAGCCCCATACACACCTGGCAGGATCCTGATAAAATGTGAAACCCCATACACACGATGCAGGATCTAGATACACTGTGAAACCCCCATACACATCTGGAAGGATCCTGATGCACTGTGAAAATCCCATACACATCTGGCAGGATCCTGATGCAATGTAAAAACCCCATTCACATCTGGCAGGATCCTGATAAACTGTGAAACCTCCAGACACACCAGGCAGGATCCTGATAATCTTTGAAAGCCACATACACACCTGACAGGATATTGATTAACTGTGAAACCCCCAAACACACCTGGCAGGATCCTGATACACAGTGAAAACCCCATACACACGTGGCAGGATCCTGATCCACTGTGAAACCCCATACACACCAGGCAGGATCCTGATAAACTGTGAAACCCACATACACACCTGGCAGGAGCCTGTAACACTGTGAAACCCACATACACACCTGGCAATATCCTGATACACTGTGAAAACTCCATACACACCTGGCAGGACCCGATAAACTGTGAAACCCACATACACACCTGGCAGGATCCTGATACACTGTGAAAACCCCATACAGACCTGGCAGGATCCTGATAAACTGTGAAACGCCATACACACCTGGCAGAATCCTGATACACTGTGAAAACCCCATACACACCTGGCTGGATCCTGATGCACCGTGAGAAACCTAAAAACACCTGGCAGGATCCTGAAAAACTGTGAAACCCCATACACACGTGGCAGGATCCTGATAAACTGTGAAACCCCCATACACACCTGGCAGGTTCCTGATCCACTGTGAAAACTCATACACACCTGGCAGGATACTGATACACTCTGAAAACCCCATACACACCTGGCAGTATCCTGATACACTGGGAAATCCCCAAACATACCTGGCAGGAAACTGATACACTGTGAAATCCCTATACACACCTGGCAGGATCCTGAAACACTGTGAAAAACCCACACACACCTGGAAGGATCCTGATGCACAGTGAAAACCCCAAACACGCCTGGCAGGATCCTGATCCAATGTGAAAAGCCCATCCACACCAGGCAGGATCCTGATACACTGTAAAAAACCCATACACACCATCCAGGATCCTGATAAACTGTGAAACCCACATACACACCTGGCAGGATCCTGATAAACTGCGAAACCCCCATACACACGTTGCAGGATCCTGATAAACTGCGAAACCCCCAAGCACAACTGGCAGGATCCTGATAAACTGTGAAACCCACATACACACGATGCAGAATCCTGATACACTGTGAAACCCCCATACACATCTGGAAGGATCCTGATGCACTGTGAAAACCCCATACACATCTGGCAGGATCCTGATGCACTGTGAAACCCCCAGACACACCAGGCAGGATGCTGATAAACTGTGAAACCCCCATACACACGTTGCAGGATCCTGATAAACTGCGAAACCCCCAAGCACAAGTGGCAGGATCCTGATAAACTGTGAAACCCACATGCACACCTGGCAGGATCCTGATAAACTTTGAAACACCCATACACACCTGGCAGGATCCTGATAAACTGTGAAACCCCCAGCCACACCAGGCAGGAACCTGATAAACTGTGAAACCCCCATACACACCAGGCAGGATCCTGATAAACTATGAAACCCCCATACACACCTGGCAGGATCCTGATGAACTGTGAAACCCACGTAAACACCTGTCAGGATCCTGCTAAACTGTGAAAGCCCCATACACACCTGGCAGGATCCTGATACACTGTGAAACCCCCATACACACCTGGCAGGATCCTGATAAACAGTGAAACCCACATACACACCTGGCAGGATCCTGATACACTGTGAAACCCACATAAACACCTGGCAGGATCCTGATAAACTGTGAAAACCCCATACACACCTGGCAGGATCCTGATGCAAAGTTAAATCCCCATACACACCAGGCAGGATCCTGATAAACTGTGAAACCCACATACACAACTGGCAGGATCCTGATACACTGTGAAAACCCCATACACTCCAGGCAGGATCCTGATACACTGTGAAAACCCCATACACACCTGGCAGGATCCTGATAAAATGTGAAACCCCATACACACGATGCAGGATCTAGATACACTGTGAAACCACCATACACATCTGGAAGAATCCTGATGCACTGTGAAAATCCCATACACATCTGGCAGGATCCTGATGCAATGTAAAAACCCCATTCACATCTGGCAGGATACTGATGCAATGTGAAAATCCATACACACCAGGCAGAATCCTGACAAACTTTCAAAGCCACATACACACCTGACAGGATATTGATTAACTGTGAAACCCCCAAACGCACCTGGCAGGATCCTGATACACTGTGAAAACCCATACACACGTGGCAGGATCCTGATACACTGTGAAAACGCCATACACACCTGGCAGGATCCTGATAAACTGTGAAACTCCATACACACGTGGCAGGATCCTGATAAACGGTGAAACCCACATACACACCTGGCAGGAGCCTGAAACACTGTGAAACCCATATGCACACCTGGCAATATCCTGATACGCTGTGAAAACTCCATACACACCTGGCAGGATCTAGATACACTGTGAAACCCCCATACATATCTGGAAGGATCCTGATGCACTGTGAAAATCCCATACACATCTGGCAGGATCCTGATGCACTGTGAAAACCCCATTCACATCTGGCAGGATCCTGATAAACTGTGAATCCCCCAGCCACACCAGGCAGGAACCTGATAAACTGTGAAACCCCCATACACACCTGGCAGGATCCTGATAAACTGTGAAACACACATACACACTTGGCAGGATCCTGATAAACTGTGAAACACCCATACACACCTGGCAGGATCCTGATACACTGTGAAAACCCCACACACACTTGGCAGGATCCTGATCCACTGTGAAACCCCATACACACCAGGCAGGATCCTGATAAACTGTGAAAACGACATACACACCGGGCAGGAGCCTGATACAAAGTGAAACCCACATACACACCTGGCAGGATCCTGATACACTGTGAAAACTCCATGCACACCTGGCAAGATCCTGATAAACTGTGAAACCCACATACACACCTGTCAGGATCCTGATAAACTGTGAAAACCACATACACAACTGGCAGGATCCTGATGCACAGTGAAAACCCCAAACACACCTGGCAGGATCCTGATACACTGTGAAAACCCCATACACACCTAGCAGGATCCTGATGCACAGTGAAACCCAAACACACCTGGCAGGATCCTGAACCACTGTGAAACCCACATACACCCGTGGCAGGATCCTGATAAACTGTGAAACCCACATACACATCTGGCAGGATCCTGATACACTGTGAAATCCCCATACACACCTGGCAGGTTCCTGATCCACTGTGAAAACTGCATACACATCTGGCAGGATCCTGATACATTGTGAAAACCCCATACACATCTGGCAGGATCCTGATACACTGTGAACAACCCAAACACACCTGGCAGGATCCTGATACACTGTGAAAACCTCATACACACCTGGCAGGATCCTGATACACTGTGAAATCCCCGTACACAAATGGCAGGATCCTGATGCACAGTGAATACCCCAAACACACCTGGCAGGATCCTGAACCACTGTGAAACCCCATACACATGTGGCAGGATCCTGATAAACTGTGAAACCACGAAACACACCTGGCAGGATCCTGATAAACTGTGAAACCCACATAGACACCTGGCAGGATCCTGATCCACTTTGAAACCCCATACACACCAGGCAGGATCCTGATCAACTGCGAAACCCACATACACACCTGGCAGGATCCTGATGCACTGTGAAATCCCCATACACACCAGGCAGGATCCTGATAAACTTTGAAACCCACAGACACACCTGGCAGTATCGTGATTCACTGTGAAAACCCCATACACACCTGGCAGGATCCTGATACACTGTGAAAACTCCATACACACCTGGCAGGTTCCTGATGCACTGTGAAAACCCCATACACACGATGCAGGATCCTGATGCACTTTGATACCCCCATACACATCTGGAAGGATCCTGATGCACTGTGAAAACCCCATACATATCTGGCAGGATCCTGATGCCCTGTGAAAACCCCATTCACATCTGGCAGTTTCCTGATAAATTGTGAAACACACATACACACCTGGCAGGATCCTGATGAACTGTGAAACACCCAGACACACCAGGCAGGATCCTGATAAACTGTGAAACCCCCATACACACCTGGCCGGATCCTGATGAACTGTGAAACCCCCATACACACCTGGCAGGATCCTGATAAACTGTGAAACCCACAAACAAACCTGGCAGGATCCTGATAAACTGTGAAACCCCCATACACACCTGGCAGGATCCTGATACACTGTGAAAACCCCTTATGCACGTGGCAGGAATCTGATCCACTGTGAAACCCCATACACACCAGGCAGGATACTGATAAACTGTGAAACCCACATACACACCTGACAGGAGCCTGTCACACTGTGAAACCCACACACACACGTCAGTATCCTGATAAACTGTGAAATCCCATGCACACGTGCCAGGATCCTGATACACAGTGAAACCCCCAGACACATCTGGAAGGATCCTGATGCACTGTGAAAAACCCATACACATCTGGCAGTGTCCTGATGCACTGTGAAAACGCCATTCACATCCGGCAGGATCCTGATAAAATGTGAAACCCACATACACACCTGGCAGGATCCTGATAAACTGTGAAACCCCTAGACACACCAGGCAGGATCCCGATAAAATGTGAAAACCCCATACACACCTGGCAGGATCCTGACAAACTGTGAAACCCCCATACACACCTGGCAGGAAACTGAGAAACTGTGAAACCAACATACACACCTGGCAGGATCCTGATAAACTGTGAAAACCCCATATACACCTGGCAGGATCCTGATAAACTGTGAAAACCCCAGACACACCTGGCAGTATCGTGAGAAACTGTGAAACCCATATACACACCTGGCAGGATCCTGATACACTGTGAAACCCCCATACACACCTGGCATGATCCTGGTAACTGTGAAACCCACATACACACCTGGCAGGATCCTGATACACTGTGAAAGCCCCATACACACCTGGCAGGATCCTGATAAACTGTGAAAACCCCAGACACACCTGGCAGGATCCTGATACACTGTGAAACCCCCATACACACCTGGCATGATCCTGATCCACTGTGATACCCAAATATACACATGGCAGGATCCTGATACAATGTGAAAACCCAATATACACCTGGCAGGATCCTGATGGACAGTGAGAAGCCCATACACACCTGGCAGGATCCTGATACACTGTGAAAACCCCACACACACCTGGCAGGATCCTGTTGCACAGTGAAAACCCCAAATACACCTGGCAGGATCCTGATACACTGTGAAAAACCCATACACACCTGGCAGTATCCTGATGCACTGTGAAAAACCCATACAAACCTGGCAGAATCCTGATACACTGTGAAAGCCCCACACACACCTGGCAGGATCCTGATCCACTGTGAGAACCCCATACACACCTGGCAGGATCCTGACCCACTGTGAAAACCCCATACAAACTTGGCAGGATCCTGATACACTGTGAAAACCTCACACAAACCTGGCAGGATCCTGATACACTGTGAAAACAACATACACACCTGGCAGGATACGGATCCACTGTATATTCCCCATACACACCTGGCAGGATCCTGATACACTGTGAAAACCCCATACACACCTAGCAGGATCCTGATGCACAGTGAAACCCAAACACACCTGGCAGGATCCTGAACCACTGTGAAACCCACATACACCCGTGGCAGGATCCTGATAAACTGTGAAACCCACATACACATCTGGCAGGATCCTGATACACTGTGAAATCCCCATACACACCTGGCAGGTTCCTGATCCACTGTGAAAACTGCATACACATCTGGCAGGATCCTGATACATTGTGAAAACCCCATACACATCTGGCAGGATCCTGATACACTGTGAACAACCCAAACACACCTGGCAGGATCCTGATACACTGTGAAAACCTCATACACACCTGGCAGGATCCTGATACACTGTGAAATCCCCGTACACAAATGGCAGGATCCTGATGCACAGTGAATACCCCAAACACACCTGGCAGGATCCTGAACCACTGTGAAACCCCATACACATGTGGCAGGATCCTGATAAACTGTGAAACCACGAAACACACCTGGCAGGATCCTGATAAACTGTGAAACCCACATAGACACCTGGCAGGATCCTGATCCACTTTGAAACCCCATACACACCAGGCAGGATCCTGATCAACTGCGAAACCCACATACACACCTGGCAGGATCCTGATGCACTGTGAAATCCCCATACACACCAGGCAGGATCCTGATAAACTTTGAAACCCACAGACACACCTGGCAGTATCGTGATTCACTGTGAAAACCCCATACACACCTGGCAGGATCCTGATACACTGTGAAAACTCCATACACACCTGGCAGGTTCCTGATGCACTGTGAAAACCCCATACACACGATGCAGGATCCTGATGCACTTTGATACCCCCATACACATCTGGAAGGATCCTGATGCACTGTGAAAACCCCATACATATCTGGCAGGATCCTGATGCCCTGTGAAAACCCCATTCACATCTGGCAGTTTCCTGATAAATTGTGAAACACACATACACACCTGGCAGGATCCTGATGAACTGTGAAACACCCAGACACACCAGGCAGGATCCTGATAAACTGTGAAACCCCCATACACACCTGGCCGGATCCTGATGAACTGTGAAACCCCCATACACACCTGGCAGGATCCTGATAAACTGTGAAACCCACAAACAAACCTGGCAGGATCCTGATAAACTGTGAAACCCCCATACACACCTGGCAGGATCCTGATACACTGTGAAAACCCCTTATGCACGTGGCAGGAATCTGATCCACTGTGAAACCCCATACACACCAGGCAGGATACTGATAAACTGTGAAACCCACATACACACCTGACAGGAGCCTGTCACACTGTGAAACCCACACACACACGTCAGTATCCTGATAAACTGTGAAATCCCATGCACACGTGCCAGGATCCTGATACACAGTGAAACCCCCAGACACATCTGGAAGGATCCTGATGCACTGTGAAAAACCCATACACATCTGGCAGTGTCCTGATGCACTGTGAAAACGCCATTCACATCCGGCAGGATCCTGATAAAATGTGAAACCCACATACACACCTGGCAGGATCCTGATAAACTGTGAAACCCCTAGACACACCAGGCAGGATCCCGATAAAATGTGAAAACCCCATACACACCTGGCAGGATCCTGACAAACTGTGAAACCCCCATACACACCTGGCAGGAAACTGAGAAACTGTGAAACCAACATACACACCTGGCAGGATCCTGATAAACTGTGAAAACCCCATATACACCTGGCAGGATCCTGATAAACTGTGAAAACCCCAGACACACCTGGCAGTATCGTGAGAAACTGTGAAACCCATATACACACCTGGCAGGATCCTGATACACTGTGAAACCCCCATACACACCTGGCATGATCCTGGTAACTGTGAAACCCACATACACACCTGGCAGGATCCTGATACACTGTGAAAGCCCCATACACACCTGGCAGGATCCTGATAAACTGTGAAAACCCCAGACACACCTGGCAGGATCCTGATACACTGTGAAACCCCCATACACACCTGGCATGATCCTGATCCACTGTGATACCCAAATATACACATGGCAGGATCCTGATACAATGTGAAAACCCAATATACACCTGGCAGGATCCTGATGGACAGTGAGAAGCCCATACACACCTGGCAGGATCCTGATACACTGTGAAAACCCCACACACACCTGGCAGGATCCTGTTGCACAGTGAAAACCCCAAATACACCTGGCAGGATCCTGATACACTGTGAAAAACCCATACACACCTGGCAGTATCCTGATGCACTGTGAAAAACCCATACAAACCTGGCAGAATCCTGATACACTGTGAAAGCCCCACACACACCTGGCAGGATCCTGATCCACTGTGAGAACCCCATACACACCTGGCAGGATCCTGACCCACTGTGAAAAGCCCATACAAACTTGGCAGGATCCTGATACACTGTGAAAACCTCACACAAACCTGGCAGGATCCTGATACACTGTGAAAACAACATACACACCTGGCAGGATACGGATCCACTGTATATTCCCCATACACACCTGGCAGGATGCTGATAAACTGTGAAACCCTCAAACAAACCTGGCAGGATCCTGATAAACTGTGAAACCCCCATACACACCTGGCAGGATCCTGATATACTGTGAAAACCCATACACACCTGGCAGGATCCTGATATACTGTGAAACCCCCATACACACCTGGCAGGAGCCTGATGCACTGTGAAATCCCCGTACACACCTGGCGTGTTCCTGATGCACAGTGAAACCGCATTCACATCTGGCAGGATCCTGATACACAGTGAAACCCCATTCACATCTGGCAGGATCCTGATACACTGTGAAACCCCATACACACCTGGCAGGATCCTGATACACTGTGAAACCCCATACACACCTATCAGAAACCTGATACACAGTGAAACCCGCATACACACCTGGCAGGATCCTGATACACTGTGCAAACTCCATACACGCCTGGCAGGACCTTGATAAACTGTGAAGACCCCATACACACCTGGCAGGATCCTGATACACTGTGAAATCAACGACACACCTGGCAGGATCCTGATCCTCTGTGAAAAACCCATACACACCTGGCAGTATCCCGATCCCCTGTGAAAACTGCGTACACATCTGGCAGGATCCTGATCCACTGTGAAAACCCCGTACACACCTGGCAGGATCCTGATCCACTGTGAAACCCCATTCACATCTGGCAGGATCCTGATAAACTTTGAAACCCACATACACACCTGGCAGGATACTGATACACTGTGAAAACCCCACACACACAGAGCAGGATCCTGATGCACAGTGAAACCCCAAACACACCTGGCAGGATCCTGAACCACTGTTGAAACCCATACACACGTGGCAGGAATTCGTAAACTGTGAAACACACATGCACACCTGCAGGATCCTGATACACTGGGAATTCCCCATACACACCTGGCAGGTTCCTGATCCACTGTGAAAACCCCATACACATCTGGCAGTATCCTGATACACTGTGAAAACCCCATACACACCTGGCAGGTTCCTGATACACAGTGAACAACCCCGTACACACCTGGCAGGATCCTGATACACTGTGAAAACCCCATACACACCTGGCAGGATGCTGATACACTGTGAAAACCCCGTACACAACTGGCAGGATCCTGATGCACAGTTAAACCCCATTCACATCTGGCAGGATCCTGATACACAGTGAAACCCCATTCACATCTGGCAGGATCCTGATACACTGTGAAACCCCAAACACACCTGGCAGGATCCTGATAAACTGTGAAACCCCATACACACCTGTCAGAAACCTGATACACAGTGAAACCCCCATACACACCTGGCAGGATACGGATACACTTTGAAGACTCCATACACGCCTGGCAGGACCTTGATAAACTGTGAACACCCCATACACACCTGGCAGGATCCTGATACACTGTGAAATCCCTGACACACCAGGCAGGATCCTGATCCACTGTGAAAACCCCGTACACACGATGCAGGATCCTGATCCACTGTGAAACCCCATTCATATCTGGCAGGATCCTGATAAACTGTGAAACCCACATACACACCTGGCAGGATCCCGATCCGCTGTGAAAACTCCGCACACATCTGGCAGGATCCTGATCCACTGTGAAAACCCCGTACACACCTGGCAGGATCCTGATCCACTGTGAAACCCCATTCACATCTGGCAGGATCCTGATAAACTGTGAAACCCACATACACACCTGGCAGGATCCTGATACACTGTGAAAACCCCACACACACAGAGCAGGATCCTGATGCACAGTGAAACCCCAAACACACCTGGCAGGATCCTGAACCACTGTGAAAACCATACACACGTGGCAGGAACTTGATAAACTGTGAAACCCACATGCACACCTGGCAGGATGCTGATACACTGTGAATTCCCCATACACACCTGGCAGGTCCCTGATCCACTGTGAAAACCCCATACACATCTGGCAGTATCCTGATACACTGTGAAAACCCCATACACACCTAGCAGGATCCTGATAAACTTTGAACTACCCCGTACACACCTGGCAGGATCCTGATTCACTGTGAAAACCCCATTCACTCCTGGCAGGATGCTGATACACTGTGAAAACCCCGTACACACCTGGCAGGATCCTGATCCACTGTGAAACCCCATTCACATCTGGCAGGATCCTGATAAACTGTGAAACCCACATACACACCTGGCAGGATACTGATACACTGTGAAAACCCCACACACACAGAGCAGGCTCCTGATGCACAGTGAAACCCCAAACACACCTGGCAGGATCCTGAACCACTGTGAAAACCCATACACAAGTGGCAGGAACTCGATAAACTGTGAAACACACATGCACACCTGCACGATCCTGATACACTGGGAATTCCCCATACACACCTGGCAGGTTCCTGATCCACTGTGAAAACCCCATACACATCTGGCAGTATCCTGATACACTGTGAAAACCCCATACACACCTGGCAGGATCCTGATACACAGTGAACAACCCCGGACACTCCTGGCAGGATCCTGATGCACTGTGAAAACCCCATACACACCTGGCAGGATGCTGATACACTGTGAAAACCCCGTACACAACTGGCAGGGTCGTGATGCACAGTTAAACCCCATTCACATCTGGCAGGATCCTGATACACAGTGAAACCCCATTCACATCTGGCAGCATCCTGATACACTGTGAAACCCCATACACACCTGGCAGGATCCTGATAAACTGTGAAACCCCATACACACCTGTCAGAAACCTGATACACAGTGAAACCCCCATACACACCTGGCAGGATCCTGATACACTTTGAAAACTCCATACACGCCTGGCAGGACCTTGATAAACTGTGAACACCCCATACACACGTGGCAGGATCCTGATACACTGTGAAATCCCTGACACACCTGGCAGGATCCTGATCCACTGTGAAAACCCCGTACACACCTGGCAGGATCCCGATCCACTGTGAAACCCCATTCACATCTGGCAGGATCCTGATAAACTGTGAAACCCACATACACACCTGGCAGGATCCTGATACACTGTGAAAACCATACACACGTGGCAGGAACTTGATAAACTGTGAAACCCACATGCACACCTGGCAGGATGCTGATACACTGTGAATTCCCCATACACACCTGGCAGGTTCCTGATCCACTGTGAAAACCCCATACACATCTGGCAGTATCCTGATACACTGTGAAAACCCCATACACACCTGGCAGGATCCTGATAAACTTTGAACAACCCCGTACACACCTGGCAGGATCCTGATTCACTGTGAAAACCCCATTCACTCCTGGCAGGATGCTGATACACTGAGAAAACCCCGTACACAACTGGCAGGATCCTGATGCACGTTGAATACCCCAAACACACCTGGCAGGATCCTGAACCACTGTGAATCCCAATACACATGTGGCAGGATCCTGATAAACTGTGAAACCCCCAAACACACCTGGCAGGATCCTGATAAACTGTGAAACCCACATAGACACCTGGCAGGATCCTGATCCACTGCGAAACCCCGTACACACCAGGCAGGATCCTGATAAACTGTGAGACCCACATACACACCTGGCAGGATCCTGATGCACTGTGAAAACCCCATACACACCAGGCAGGATCCTGATAAACTGTGAAAAAAACATACACACCTGGCAGGATCCTGATACACTGTGAAAACATGATACACACCTGGCAGGATCCTGATGCACTGTGAAAACCCCATACACACGATGCAGGATCCTGATACACTGTGAAAACCCATACACACGTGGCAGGATCCTGATCCACTGCGAAAACCCCAGACACACCAGGCAGGATCCTGATAAACTGTGAAACCCACATATACACCTGGAAGGAACCTGATAAACTGTGAAACCCCATACACACGTGGCAGGATCATGATGCACTGTGAAACCTCCAGGCACATCTGGAAGGATCCTGATGCACTGTGAAAACCCCATACACATCAGGCAGGATCCTGACGCACTGTGAAAACCCTATTCACATCTGGCAGGATCCTGATAAACTGTGAAACCCACATACACACCTGGCAGGATCCTGATAAACTGTGAAACCCACAGACACAGCAGGCAGTATCCCGATAAACTGTGAAACCCCCATTATCACCTGGCAGTATCCTGAAAACTGTGAAACCCCCATACACACCTGGCAGGAAAATGATAAACTGTGAAACCAACATACACACCTGGCAGGATCCTGATAAACTGTGAAACCCCCATACACACCTGGCAGGATCCTGATAAACTGTGAAAACCCCAGACACACCTGGCCGGATCCTGATAAACTGTGAAAACCACATACACACCTGGCAAGATGCTGATACACTGTGAAACCCCCATACACACCTGGCAAGATCCTGATAAACTGTGAAACCCCCAAACACACCTGGCAGGAAACTGATAAACTGTGAAAACAACATACACACCTGGCAGGATCCTGATTATCTGTGAAAACCCCATACACACCTGGCAGGATCCTGATAAACTGTGAAAACCCCAGACACACCTGGCAGGATCCTGATAAACTGTGAAACCCACATACACACCTGGCAGGATCCTGATACACTGTGAAACCCCCATACACACCTGGCATGATCCTGATAAACTGTGAATCCCACATACACACCTGGCATGATCCTGATACACTATGAAAACCCCATACACACCTGGCAGGATCCTGATAAACTGTGAAACCCCTAGACACACCAGGCAGGATCCCGATAAAATGTGAAAACCCCATACACACCTGGCAGGATCCTGACAAACTGTGAAACCCCCATACACACCTGGCAGGAAACTGAGAAACTGTGAAACCAACATACACACCTGGCAGGATCCTGATAAACTGTGAAAACCCCATATACACCTGGCAGGATCCTGATAAACTGTGAAAACCCCAGACACACCTGGCAGGATCGTGAGAAACTGTGAAACCCATATACACACCTGGCAGGATCCTGATACACTGTGAAACCCCCATACACACCTGGCATGATCCTGGTAACTGTGAAACCCACATACACACCTGGCAGGATCCTGATACACTGTGAAAGCCCCATACACACCTGGCAGGATCCTGATAAACTGTGAAAACCCCAGACACACCTGGCAGGATCCTGATACACTGTGAAACCCCCATACACACCTGGCATGATCCTGATCCACTGTGATACCCAAATATACACATGGCAGGATCCTGATACAATGTGAAAACCCAATATACACCTGGCAGGATCCTGATGGACAGTGAGAAGCCCATACACACCTGGCAGGATCCTGATACACTGTGAAAACCCCACACACACCTGGCAGGATCCTGTTGCACAGTGAAAACCCCAAATACACCTGGCAGGATCCTGATACACTGTGAAAAACCCATACACACCTGGCAGTATCCTGATGCACTGTGAAAAACACATACAAACCTGGCAGAATCCTGATACACTGTGAAAGCCCCACACACACTTGGCAGGATCCTGATCCACTGTGAGAACCCCATACACACCTGGCAGGATCCTGACCCACTGTGAAAACCCCATACAAACTTGGCAGGATCCTGATACACTGTGAAAACCTCACACACACCTGGCAGGATCCTGATACACTGTGAAAACAACATACACACCTGGCAGGATACGGATCCACTGTATATTCCCCATACACACCTGGCAGGATGCTGATAAACTGTGAAACCCTCAAACAAACCTGGCAGGATCCTGATAAACTGTGAAACCCCCATACACACCTGGCAGGAGCCTGATGCACTGTGAAATCCCCGTACACACCTGGCGTGTTCCTGATGCACAGTGAAACCGCATTCACATCTGGCAGGATCCTGATACACAGTGAAACCCCATTCACATCTGGCAGGATCCTGATACACTGTGAAACCCCATACACACCTGGCAGGATCCTGATACACTGTGAAACCCCATACACACCTATCAGAAACCTGATACACAGTGAAACCCGCATACACACCTGGCAGGATCCTGATACACTGTGCAAACTCCATACACGCCTGGCAGGACCTTGATAAACTGTGAAGACCCCATACACACCTGGCAGGATCCTGATACACTGTGAAATCAACGACACACCTGGCAGGGTCCTGATCCTCTGTGAAAACCCCATACACACCTGGCAGTATCCCGATCCCCTGTGAAAACTCCGTACACATCTGGCAGGATCCTGATCCACTGTGAAAACCCCGTACACATCTGGCAGGATCCTGATAAACTTTGAAACCCACATACACACCTGGCAGGATACTGATACACTGTGAAAACCCCACACACAACTGGCAGGATCCTGATGCACAGTGAAACCCCAAACACACCTGGCAGGATCCTGAACCACTGTGAAAACCCATACACACGTGGCAGGAATTCGTAAACTGTGAAACACACATGCACACCTGCAGGATCCTGATACACTGGGAATTCCCCATACACACCTGGCAGGTTCCTGATCCACTGTGAAAACCCCATACACATCTGGCAGTATCCTGATACACTGTGAAAACCCCATACACACCTGGCAGGATCCTGATACACAGTGAACAACCCCGTACACACCTGGCAGGATCCTGATACACTGTGAAAACCCCATACACACCTGGCAGGATGCTGATACACTGTGAAAACCCCGTACACAACTGGCAGGATCCTGATGCACAGTTAAACCCCATTCACATCTGGCAGGATCCTGATACACAGTGAAACCCCATTCACATCTGGCAGGATCCTGATACACTGTGAAACCCCAAACACACCTGGCAGGATCCTGATAAACTGTGAAACCCCATACACACCTGTCAGAAACCTGATACACAGTGAAACCCCCATACACACCTGGCAGGATACGGATACACTTTGAAGACTCCATACACGCCTGGCAGGACCTTGATAAACTGTGAACACCCCATACACACCTGGCAGGATCCTGATACACTGTGAAATCCCTGACACACCAGGCAGGATCCTGATCCACTGTGAAAACCCCGTACACACCTGGCAGGATCCTGATCCACTGTGAAACCCCATTCATATCTGGCAGGATCCTGATAAACTGTGAAACCCAAATACACACCTGACAGGATCCCGATCCGCTGTGAAAACTCCGCACACATCTGGCAGGATCCTGATCCACTGTGAAAACCCCGTACACACCTGGCAGGATCCTGATCCACTGTGAAACCCCATTCACATCTGGCAGGATCCTGATAAACTGTGAAACCCACATACACACCTGGCAGGATCCTGATACACTGTGAAAACCCCACACACACAGAGCAGGATCCTGATGCACAGTGAAACCCCAAACACACCTGGCAGGATCCTGAACACTGTGAAAACCATACACACGTGGCAGGAACTTGATAAACTGTGAAACCCACATGCACACCTGGCAGGATGCTGATACACTGTGAATTCCCCATACACACCTGGCAGGTCCCTGATCCACTGTGAAAACCCCATACACATCTGGCAGTATCCTGATACACTGTGAAAACCCCATGCACACCTAGCAGGATCCTGATAAACTTTGAACAACCTCGTACACACCTGGCAGGATCCTGATTCACTGTGAAAACTCCATTCACTCCTGGCAGGATGCTGATACACTGTGAAAACCCCGTACACACCTGGCAGGATCCTGATCCACTGTGAAACCCCATTCACATCTGGCAGGATCCTGATAAACTGTGAAGCCCACATACACACCTGGCAGGATACTGATACACTGTGAAAACCCCACACACACAGAGCAGGCTCCTGATGCACAGTGAAACCCCAAACACACCTGGCAGGATCCTGAACCACTGTGAAAACCCATACACAAGTGGCAGGAACTCGATAAACTGTGAAACACACATGCACACCTGCACGATCCTGATACACTGGGAATTCCCCATACACACCTGGCAGGTTCCTGATCCACTGTGAAAACCCCATACACATCTGGCAGTATCCTGATACACTGTGAAAACCCCATACACACCTGGCAGGATCCTGATACACAGTGAACAACCCCGTACACTCCTGGCAGGATCCTGATGCACTGTGAAAACCCCATACACACCTGGCAGGATGCTGATACACTGTGAAAACCCCGTACACAACTGGCAGGGTCCTGATGCACAGTTAAACCCCATTCACATCTGGCAGGATCCTGATAAACTGTGAAACCCCCAAACACACCTGGCAGGAAACTGATAAACTGTGAAAACAACATACACACCTGGCAGGATCCTGATTATCTGTGAAAACCCCATACACACCTGGCAGGATCCTGATAAACTGTGAAAACCCCAGACACACCTGGCAGGATCCTGATAAACTGTGAAACCCACATACACACCTGGCAGGATCCTGATACACTGTGAAACCCCCATACACACCTGGCATGATCCTGATAAACTGTGAATCCCACATACACACCTGGCATGATCCTGATACACTATGAAAACCCCATACACACCTGGCAGGATCCTGATAAACTGTGAAACCCCTAGACACACCAGGCAGGATCCCGATAAAATGTGAAAACCCCATACACACCTGGCAGGATCCTGACAAACTGTGAAACCCCCATACACACCTGGCAGGAAACTGAGAAACTGTGAAACCAACATACACACCTGGCAGGATCCTGATAAACTGTGAAAACCCCATATACACCTGGCAGGATCCTGATAAACTGTGAAAACCCCAGACACACCTGGCAGGATCGTGAGAAACTGTGAAACCCATATACACACCTGGCAGGATCCTGATACACTGTGAAACCCCCATACACACCTGGCATGATCCTGGTAACTGTGAAACCCACATACACACCTGGCAGGATCCTGATACACTGTGAAAGCCCCATACACACCTGGCAGGATCCTGATAAACTGTGAAAACCCCAGACACACCTGGCAGGATCCTGATACACTGTGAAACCCCCATACACACCTGGCATGATCCTGATCCACTGTGATACCCAAATATACACATGGCAGGATCCTGATACAATGTGAAAACCCAATATACACCTGGCAGGATCCTGATGGACAGTGAGAAGCCCATACACACCTGGCAGGATCCTGATACACTGTGAAAACCCCACACACACCTGGCAGGAACCTGTTGCACAGTGAAAACCCCAAATACACCTGGCAGGATCCTGATACACTGTGAAAAACCCATACACACCTGGCAGTATCCTGATGCACTGTGAAAAACACATACAAACCTGGCAGAATCCTGATACACTGTGAAAGCCCCACACACACTTGGCAGGATCCTGATCCACTGTGAGAACCCCATACACACCTGGCAGGATCCTGACCCACTGTGAAAACCCCATACAAACTTGGCAGGATCCTGATACACTGTGAAAACCTCACACACACCTGGCAGGATCCTGATACACTGTGAAAACAACATACACACCTGGCAGGATACGGATCCACTGTATATTCCCCATACACACCTGGCAGGATGCTGATAAACTGTGAAACCCTCAAACAAACCTGGCAGGATCCTGATAAACTGTGAAACCCCCATACACACCTGGCAGGAGCCTGATGCACTGTGAAATCCCCGTACACACCTGGCGTGTTCCTGATGCACAGTGAAACCGCATTCACATCTGGCAGGATCCTGATACACAGTGAAACCCCATTCACATCTGGCAGGATCCTGATACACTGTGAAACCCCATACACACCTGGCAGGATCCTGATACACTGTGAAACCCCATACACACCTATCAGAAACCTGATACACAGTGAAACCCGCATACACACCTGGCAGGATCCTGATACACTGTGCAAACTCCATACACGCCTGGCAGGACCTTGATAAACTGTGAAGACCCCATACACACCTGGCAGGATCCTGATACACTGTGAAATCAACGACACACCTGGCAGGATCCTGATCCTCTGTGAAAACCCCATACACACCTGGCAGTATCCCGATCCCCTGTGAAAACTCCGTACACATCTGGCAGGATCCTGATCCACTGTGAAAACCCCGTACACATCTGGCAGGATCCTGATAAACTTTGAAACCCACATACACACCTGGCAGGATACTGATACACTGTGAAAACCCCACACACAACTGGCAGGATCCTGATGCACAGTGAAACCCCAAACACACCTGGCAGGATCCTGAACCACTGTGAAAACCCATACACACGTGGCAGGAATTCGTAAACTGTGAAACACACATGCACACCTGCAGGATCCTGATACACTGGGAATTCCCCATACACACCTGGCAGGTTCCTGATCCACTGTGAAAACCCCATACACATCTGGCAGTATCCTGATACACTGTGAAAACCCCATACACACCTGGCAGGATCCTGATACACAGTGAACAACCCCGTACACACCTGGCAGGATCCTGATACACTGTGAAAACCCCATACACACCTGGCAGGATGCTGATACACTGTGAAAACCCCGTACACAACTGGCAGGATCCTGATGCACAGTTAAACCCCATTCACATCTGGCAGGATCCTGATACACAGTGAAACCCCATTCACATCTGGCAGGATCCTGATACACTGTGAAACCCCAAACACACCTGGCAGGATCCTGATAAACTGTGAAACCCCATACACACCTGTCAGAAACCTGATACACAGTGAAACCCCCATACACACCTGGCAGGATACGGATACACTTTGAAGACTCCATACACGCCTGGCAGGACCTTGATAAACTGTGAACACCCCATACACACCTGGCAGGATCCTGATACACTGTGAAATCCCTGACACACCAGGCAGGATCCTGATCCACTGTGAAAACCCCGTACACACCTGGCAGGATCCTGATCCACTGTGAAACCCCATTCATATCTGGCAGGATCCTGATAAACTGTGAAACCCAAATACACACCTGACAGGATCCCGATCCGCTGTGAAAACTCCGCACACATCTGGCAGGATCCTGATCCACTGTGAAAACCCCGTACACACCTGGCAGGATCCTGATCCACTGTGAAACCCCATTCACATCTGGCAGGATCCTGATAAACTGTGAAACCCACATACACACCTGGCAGGATCCTGATACACTGTGAAAACCCCACACACACAGAGCAGGATCCTGATGCACAGTGAAACCCCAAACACACCTGGCAGGATCCTGAACACTGTGAAAACCATACACACGTGGCAGGAACTTGATAAACTGTGAAACCCACATGCACACCTGGCAGGATGCTGATACACTGTGAATTCCCCATACACACCTGGCAGGTCCCTGATCCACTGTGAAAACCCCATACACATCTGGCAGTATCCTGATACACTGTGAAAACCCCATGCACACCTAGCAGGATCCTGATAAACTTTGAACAACCTCGTACACACCTGGCAGGATCCTGATTCACTGTGAAAACTCCATTCACTCCTGGCAGGATGCTGATACACTGTGAAAACCCCGTACACACCTGGCAGGATCCTGATCCACTGTGAAACCCCATTCACATCTGGCAGGATCCTGATAAACTGTGAAGCCCACATACACACCTGGCAGGATACTGATACACTGTGAAAACCCCACACACACAGAGCAGGCTCCTGATGCACAGTGAAACCCCAAACACACCTGGCAGGATCCTGAACCACTGTGAAAACCCATACACAAGTGGCAGGAACTCGATAAACTGTGAAACACACATGCACACCTGCACGATCCTGATACACTGGGAATTCCCCATACACACCTGGCAGGTTCCTGATCCACTGTGAAAACCCCATACACATCTGGCAGTATCCTGATACACTGTGAAAACCCCATACACACCTGGCAGGATCCTGATACACAGTGAACAACCCCGTACACTCCTGGCAGGATCCTGATGCACTGTGAAAACCCCATACACACCTGGCAGGATGCTGATACACTGTGAAAACCCCGTACACAACTGGCAGGGTCCTGATGCACAGTTAAACCCCATTCACATCTGGCAGGATCCTGATACACAGTGAAACCCCATTCACATCTGGCAGGATCCTGATACACTGTGAAACCCCATACACACCTGGCAGGATCCTGATAAACTGTGAAACCCCATACACACCTGTCAGAAACCTGATACACAGTGAAACCCCCATACACACGTGGCAGGATCCTGATACACTTTGAAAACTCCATACACGCCTGGCAGGACCTTGATAAACTGTGAACACCCCATACACACGTGGCAGGATCCTGATACACTGTGAAATCCCTGACACACCTGGCAGGATCCTGATCCACTGTGAAAACCCCGTACACACCTGGCAGGATCCCGATCCACTGTGAAACCCCATTCACATCTGGCAGGATCCTGATAAACTGTGAAACCCACATACACACCTGGCAGGATCCTGATACACTGTGAAAACCATACACACGTGGCATGAACTTGATAAACTGTGAAACCCACATGCACACCTGGCAGGATGCTGATACACTGTGAATTCCCCATACACACCTGGCAGGTTCCTGATCCACTGTGAAAACCCCATACACATCTGGCAGTATCCTGATACACTGTGAAAACCCCATACACACCTGGCAGGATCCTGATAAACTTTGAACAACCCCGTACACACCTGGCAGGATCCTGATTCACTGTGAAAACCCCATTCACTCCTGGCAGGATGCTGATACACTGTGAAAACCCCGTACACAACTGGCAGGATCCTGATGCACGTTGAATACCCCAAACACACCTGGCAGGATCCTGAACCACTGTGAATCCCAATACACATGTGGCAGGATCCTGATAAACTGTGAAACCCCCAAACACACCTGGCAGGATCCTGATAAACTGTGAAACCCACATAGACACCTGGCAGGATCCTGATCCACTGCGAAACCCCGTACACACCAGGCAGGATCCTGATAAACTGTGAGACCCACATACACACCTGGCAGGATCCTGATGCACTGTGAAAACCCCATACACACCAGGCAGGATCCTGATAAACTGTGAAAAAAACATACACACCTGGCAGGATCCTGATACACTGTGAAAACATGATACACACCTGGCAGGATCCTGATGCACTGTGAAAACCCCATACACACGATGCAGGATCCTGATACACTGTGAAAACCCATACACACGTGGCAGGATCCTGATCCACTGCGAAAACCCCAGACACACCAGGCAGGATCCTGATAAACTGTGAAACCCACATATACACCTGGAAGGAACCTGATAAACTGTGAAACCCCATACACACGTGGCAGGATCATGATGCACTGTGAAACCTCCAGGCACATCTGGAAGGACCCTGATGCACTGTGAAAACCCCATACACATCGGGCAGGATACTGACGCACTGTGAAAACCCTATTCACATCTGGCAGGATCCTGATAAACTGTGAAACCCACATACACACCTGGCAGGATCCTGATAAACTGTGAAACCCACAGACACAGCAGGCAGTATCCCGATAAACTGTGAAACCCCCATTATCACCTGGCAGTATCCTGAAAACTGTGAAACCCCCATACACACCTGGCAGGAAAATGATAAACTGTGAAACCAACATACACACCTGGCAGGATCCTGATAAACTGTGAAACCCCCATACACACCTGGCAGGATCCTGATAAACTGTGAAAACCCCAGACACACCTGGCAGGATCCTGATAAACTGTGAAAACCACATACACACCTGGCAAGATGCTGATACACTGTGAAACCCCCATACACACCTGGCAAGATCCTGATAAACTGTGAAACCCCCAAACACACCTGGCAGGAAACTGATAAACTGTGAAAACAACATACACACCTGGCAGGATCCTGATTATCTGTGAAAACCCCATACACACCTGGCAGGATCCTGATAAACTGTGAAAACCCCAGACACACCTGGCAGGATCCTGATAAACTGTGAAACCCACATACACACCTGGCAGGATCCTGATACACTGTGAAACACCCATACACACCTGGCATGATCCTGATAAACTGTGAATCCCACATACACACCTGGCATGATCCTGATACACTATGAAAACCCCATACACACCTGGCAGGATCCTGATGCACAGTGAAAACCCCATACACACCTGCCAGGATCCTGATACACAGTGAAAAACCCACACACACCTGGCATGATCCTGATGCACAGTGAAAACCCCAAACACACCTGGCAGGATCCTGATGCACTGTGAAAACTACATACACACCTGGCAGTATCCTGATGCACTGTGAATACCAAATACGCACCTGGCAGGATCCTGATACACTGTGAAAACCCCACACACACCTGGCAGGATGCTGATCCACTGTGAAAACCCCATACACACCTGGCTGGATCCTGATCCACTGTACATACACCATACGCACCTGGCAGGATGCTGATAAACTGTGAAACCCCCATACACACCTGGCAGGATCCTGATATACTGTGAAAACCCATACACACCTGGCAGGATCCTGATATACTGTGAAACCCCCATACACACCTGGCAGGAGCCTGATGCACTGTGCAAACTCCATACACGCCTGGCAGGACCTTGATAAACAGTGAAGACCCCATGCACACCTGGCAGGATCCTGATACACTGTGAAATCCCGGACACACCTGGCAGGATCCTGATCCTCTGTGAAAACCCCATACACACCTGGCAGGATCCCGATCCCCTGTGAAAACTCCGTACACATCTGACAGGATCCTGATCCACTGTGAAAACCCCGTACACACCTAACAGGATCCCGATCCACTGTGAAACCCCATTCACATCTGGCAGGATCCTGATAAACTGTGAAACCCACATACACACCTGGCAGGATACTGATACACTGTGAAAACCCCACACACACAGAGCAGGCTTCTGATGCACAGTGAAACCCCAAACACACCTGGCAGGATCCTGAACCACTGTGAAAACCCATACACAAGTGGCAGGAACTCGATAAACTGTGAAACACACATGCACACCTGCACGATCCTGATACACTGCGAATTCCCCATACACACCTGGCAGGTTCCTGATCCACTGTGAAAACCCCATACACATCTGGCAGTATCCTAATACACTGTGAAAACCCCATACACACCTGGCAGGATCCTGATACACAGTGAACAACCCCGTACACACCTGGTAGGATCCTGATACACTGTGAAAACCCCATACACACCTGGCAGGATGCTGATACACTGTGAAAACCCCGTACACAACTGGCAGGATCCTGATGCACAGTTAAACCCCATTCACATCTGGCAGGATCCTGATACACAGTGAAACCCCATTCACATCTGGCAGGATCCTGATACACTGTGAAACCCCATACACACCTGGCAGGATCCTGATAAACTGTGAAACCTCATACACACCTGTCAGAAACCTGATACACAGTGAAACCCCCATACACACCTGGCAGGATCCTGATACTCTTTGAAAACTCCATACACGCCTGGCAGGACCTTGATAAACTGTGAACACCCCAAACACACCTGGCAGGATCCTGATACACTGTGAAATCCCTGACACACCTGGCAGGATCCTGATCCTCTGTGAAATCCCCACACACACCTGGCAGGATCCTGATCCCCTGTGAAAACTCCGTACACATCTGGCAGGATCCTGATCCACTGTGAAAACCCCGTACACACCTGGTAGGATCCTGATCCACTGTGAAACCCCATTCACATCTGGCAGGATCCTGATAAACTGTGAAACCCACATACACACCTGGCAGGATCCTGATACACTGTGAAAGCCCCCCACACACAGAGCAGGATCCTGATGCACAGTGAAACCCCAAACACACCTGGCAGGATCCTGAACCACTGTGAAAACCCATACACACGTGGCAGGAACTTGATAAACTGTGAAACCCACATGCACACCTGGCAGGATGCTGATACACTGTGAATTCCCCATACACACCTGGCAGGTCCCTGATCCACTGTGAAAACCCCATACACATCTGGCAGTATCCTGATACACTGTGAAAACCCCATACACACCTGGCAGGATCCTGATAAACTTTGAAAAACCCCGTACACACCTGGCAGGATCCTGATACACTGTGAAAACCCCATACACACCTGGCAGGATGCTGATACACTGTGAATACCATGTACACAACTGGCAGGATCCTGATGCACGTTGAATACCCCAAACACACCTGGCAGGATCCTGAACCACTGTGAAACCCAATACACATGTGGCAGGATCATGATAAACTGTGAAACCCCCAAACACACCTGGCAGGATCCTGATAAACTGTGAAACCCACATAGAAACCTGGCAGGATCCTGATCCACTGCGAAACCCCGGACACACCAGGCAGGATCCTGATAGACTGTGAAACCCACATACACACCTGGCAGGATCCTGATGCACTGTGAAAACCCCATACACACCAGGCAGGATCCTGATAAACTGCGAAAAAAACATACACACCTGGCAGGATCCTGATGCACTGTGAAAACACGATACACACCTGGCAGGATCCTGATGCACTGTGAAAACCCCATACACACGATGCAGGATCCTGATACACTGTGAAACCCCATACACACGTGGCAGGATCCTGATCCACTGTGAAACCCCATACACACCAGGCAGGATCCTGATAAACTGTGAAACCCACATGCACACCTGGCAGGAGCCTGATACACTGTGAAACCCACATACACACCTGGCAGGATCCTGACAAACTGCGAAAACCCCAGACACACCAGGCAGGATCCTGATAAACTGTGAAACCCACATATACACCTGGAAGGAACCTGATAAACTGTGAAACCCCATACACACGTGGCAGGATCCTGATACACTGTGAAACCTCCAGGCACATCTGGAAGGATCCTGATGCACTGTGAAAACCCCATACACATCGGGCAGGATCCTGACGCACTGTGAAAACCCTATTCACAACTGGCAGGATCCTTATAAACTGTGAAACCCCCAGACACAGCAGGCAGTATCCCAATAAACTGTGAAACCCCCATACACACCTGGCAGGATCCTGAAAACTGTGAAAACCCCATACACACCTGGCAGGAAAATGATAAACTGTGAAACCAACATACACACCTGGCAGGATCCTGATAAACTGTGAAAACCCCAGACGCACCTGGCAGGATCCTGATAAACTGTGAAAACCACATACACACCTGGCAGGATCCTGATACACTGGGAAACCCCCATACACACCTGGCAAGATCCTGATAAACTGTGAAACCCCCAAACACACCTGGCAGGAAGCTGATAAACTGTGAAACCAACAGACACACCTGGCAGGATCCTGATTATCTGTGAAAACCCCATACACACCTGGCAGGATCCTGATAAACTGTGAAAACCCCAGACACACCTGGCAGGATCCTGATAAACTGTGAAACCCACATACACACCTGGCAGGATCCTGATACACTGTGAAACCCCCATACACACCTGGCATGATCCTGATAAACTGTGAAACCCACATACACACCTGGCATGATCCTGATACACTATGAAAACCCCATACACACCTGGCAGGATCCTGATGCACAGTGAAAACCCCATACACACCTGCCAGGATCCTGATACACAGTGAAAAACCCACACACACCTGGCAGGATCCTGATGCACAGTGAAAACCCCAAACACACCTGGCATGATCCTGATGCACTGTGAAAACTACATACACACCTGGCAGTATCCTGATGCACTGTGAAAACCACATACGCACCTGGCAGGATCCTGATACACTGTGAAAACCCCACACGCACCTGGCAGGATCCTGATCCACTGTGAAAACCCCATACACACCTGGCAGGATCCTGATCCACTGTGAAAACCCCAGACGCACTTGGCAGGATCCTGATACACTGTGAAAACCCCATACACACCTGGCAGTGTCCTGATACACTGTGAAAACACCATAAACACCTGGCAGGATCCTGATCCACTGTATATACCCCATACGCACCTGGCAGGATGCTGATAAACTGTGAAACCCCCATACACACCTGGCAGGATCCTGATAAACTGTGAAACCCACATACACACCTGGCAGGATCCCGATCCGCTGTGAAAACTCCGCACACATCTGGCAGGATCCTGATCCACTGTGAAAACCCCGTACACACCTGGCAGGATCCTGATCCACTGTGAAACCCCATTCACATCTGGCAGGATCCTGATAAACTGTGAAACCCACATACACACCTGGCAGGATCCTGATAAACTGTGAAAACCCCACACACACAGAGCAGGATCCTGATGCACAGTGAAACCCCAAACACACCTGGCAGGATCCTGAACCACTGTGAAAACCATACACACGTGGCAGGAACTTGATAAACTGTGAAACCCACATGCACACCTGGCAGGATGCTGATACACTGTGAATTCCCCATACACACCTGGCAGGTCCCTGATCCACTGTGAAAACCCCATACACATCTGGCAGTATCCTGATACACTGTGAAAACCCCATACACACCTAGCAGGATCCTGATAAACTTTGAACAACCCCGTACACACCTGGCAGGATCCTGATTCACTGTGAAAACCCCATTCACTCCTGGCAGGATGCTGATACACTGTGAAAACCCCGTACACACCTGGCAGGATCCTGATCCACTGTGAAACCCCATTCACTTCTGGCAGGATCCTGATAAACTGTGAAACCCACATACACACCTGGCAGGATACTGATACACTGTGAAAACCCCACACACACAGAGCAGGCTCCTGATGCACAGTGAAACCCCAAACACACCTGGCAGGATCCTGAACCACTGTGAAAACCCATACACAAGTGGCAGGAACTCGATAAACTGTGAAACACACATGCACACCTGCAAGATCCTGATACACTGGGAATTCCCCATACACACCTGGCAGGTTCCTGATCCACTGTGAAAACCCCATACACATCTGGCAGTATCCTGATACACTGTGAAAACCCCATACACACCTGGCAGGATGCTGATACACTGTGAAAACCCCGTACACAATTGGCAGGGTCCTGATGCACAGTTAAACCCCATTCACATCTGGCAGGATCCTGATACACAGTGAAACCCCATTCACATCTGGCAGGATCCTGATACACTGTGAAACCCCATACACACCTGGCAGGATCCTGATAAACTGTGAAACCCCATACACACCTGTCAGAAACCTGATACACAGTGAAACCCCCATACACACGTGGCAGGATCCTGATACACTTTGAAAACTCCATACACGCCTGGCAGGACCTTGATAAACTGTGAACACCCCATACACACGTGGCAGGATCCTGATACACTGTGAAATCCCTGACACACCTGGCAGGATCCTGATCCACTGTGAAAACCCCGTACACACCTGGCAGGATCCCGATCCACTGTGAAACCCCATTCACATCTGGCAGGATCCTGATAAACTGTGAAACCCACATACACACCTGGCAGGATCCTGATACACTGTGACAACCATACACACGTGGCAGGAACTTGATAAACTGTGAAACCCACATGCACACCTGGCAGGATGCTGATACACTGTGAATTCCCCATACACACCTGGCAGGTTCCTGATCCACTGTGAAAACCCCATACACATCTGGCAGTATCCTGATACACTGTGAAAACCCCATACACACCTGGCAGGATCCTGATAAACTTTGAACAACCCCGTACACACCTGGCAGGATCCTGATTCACTGTGAAAACCCCATTCACTCCTGGCAGGATGCTGATACACTGTGAAAACCCCGTACACAACTGGCAGGATCCTGATGCACGTTGAATACCCCAAACACACCTGGCAGGATCCTGAACCACTGTGAATCCCAATACATATGTGGCAGGATCCTGATAAACTGTGAAACCCCCAAACACACCTGGCAGGATCCTGATAAACTGTGAAACCCACATAGACACCTGGCAGGATCCTGATCCACTGCGAAACCCCGTACACACCAGGCAGGATCCTGATAAACTGTGAGACCCACATACACACCTGGCAGGATCCTGATGCACTGTGAAAACCCCATACACACCAGGCAGGATCCTGATAAACTGTGAAAAAAACATACACACCTGGCAGGATCCTGATACACTGTGAAAACATGATACACACCTGGCAGGATCCTGATGCACTGTGAAAACCCCATACACACGATGCAGGATCCTGATACACTGTGAAACCCCATACACACGTGGCAGGATCCTGATCCACTGTGAAACCCCATACACACCAGGCAGGATCCTGATAAACTGTGAAACCCACATGCACACCTGGCAGGATCCTGATACACTGTGAAACCCACATACACACCTGGCAGGATCCTGACAAACTGCGAAAACCCCACACACACCAGGCAGGATCCTGATAAACTGTGAAACCCACATATACACCTGGAAGGAACCTGATAAACTGCGAAACCCCATACACACGTGGCAGGATCATGATACACTGTGAAACCTCCAGGCACATCTGGAAGGATCCTGATACACTGTGAAAACCCCATACACATCGGGCAGGATCCTGACGCACTGTGAAAACCCTATTCACATCTGGCAGGATCCTGATAAACTGTGAAACCCACATACACGCCTGGCAGGATCCTGATAAACTGTGAAACCCACATACACACCTGGCAGTATCCCGATAAACTGTGAAACCCCCATTATCACCTGGCAGGATCCTGAAAACTGTGAAACCCCCATACACACCTGGCAGGAAAATGATAAACTGTGAAACCAACATACACACCTGGCAGGATCCTGATAAACTGTGAAACCCCCATACACACCGGGCAGGATCCTGATAAACTGTGAAAACCCCAGACACACCTGGCAGGAAAATGATAAACTGTGAAACCAACATACACACCTGGCAGGATCCTGATAAACTGTGAAACCCCCATACACACCTGGCAGGATCCTGATAAACTGTGAAAACCCCAGACACACCTGGCAGGATCCTGATAAACTGTGAAAACCACATGCACACCTGGCAGGATGCTGATACACTGTGAAACCCCCATACACACCTGGCAAGATCCTGATAAACTGTGAAACCCCCAAACACACCTGGCAGGAAACTGATAAACTGTGAAACCAACATACACACCTGGCAGGATCCTGATTATCTGTGAAAACCCCATACACACCTGGCAGGATCCTGATAAACTGTGAAAACACCAGACACACCTGGCAGGATCCTGATAAACTGTGAAACCCACATACACACCTGGCAGGATCCTGATACACTGTGAAACCCCCATACACACCTGGCATGATCCTGATAAACTGTGAATCCCACATACACACCTGGCATGATCCTGATACACTATGAAAACCCCATACACACCTGGCAGGATCCTGATGCACAGTGAAAACCCCATACACACCTGCCAGGATCCTGATACACAGTGAAAAACCCACACACACCTGGCAGGATCCTGATGCACAGTGAAAACCCCAAACACACCTGGCAGGATCCTGATGCACTGTGAAAACTACATACACACCTGGCAGTATCCTGATGCACTGTGAAAACCAAATACGCACCTGGCAGGATCCTGATACACTGTGAAAACCCCACACACACCTGGCAGGATCCTGATCCACTGTGAAAACCCCATACACACCTGGCAGGATCCTGATCCACTGTGAAAACCCCAGACGCACTTGGCAGGATCCTGATACACTGTGAAAACCCCATACACACCTGGCAGTGTCCTGATACACTGTGAAAACACCATAAACACCTGGCAGGATCCTGATCCACTGTATATACCCCATACGCACCTGGCAGGATGCTGATAAACTGTGAAACCCCCATACACACCTGGCAGGATCCTGATATACTGTGAAAACCCATACACACCTGGCAGGATCCTGATATACTGTGAAACCCCCATACACACCTGGCAGGAGCCTGATGCACTGTGCAAACTCCATACACGCCTGGCAGGACCTTGATAAACTGTGAAGACCCCATGCACACCTGGCAGGATCCTGATACACTGTGAAATCCCGGACACACCTGGCAGGATCCTGATCCTCTGTGAAAACCCCATACACACCTGGCAGGATCCCGATCCCCTGTGAAAACTCCGTACACATCTGACAGGATCCTGATCCACTGTGAAAACCCCGTACACACCTAACAGGACCCCGATCCACTGTGAAACCCCATTCACATCTGGCAGGATCCTGATAAACTGTGAAACCCACATACACACCTGGCAGGATACTGATACACTGTGAAAATCCCACACACACAGAGCAGGCTTCTGATGCACAGTGAAACCCCAAACACACCTGGCAGGATCCTGAACCACTGTGAAAACCCATACACAAGTGGCAGGAACTCGATAAACTGTGAAACACACATGCACACCTGCAGGATCCTGATACACTGCGAATTCCCCATACACACCTGGCAGGTTCCTGATCCACTGTGAAAACCCCATACACATCTGGCAGTATCCTAATACACTGTGAAAACCCCATACACACCTGGCAGGATCCTGATATACAGTGAACAACCCCGTACACACCTGGCAGGATCCTGATACACTGTGAAAACCCCATACACACCTGGCAGGATGCTGATACACTGTGAAAACCCCGTACACAACTGGCAGGATCCTGATGCACAGTTAAACCCCATTCACATCTGGCAGGATCCTGATACACAGTGAAACCCCATTCACATCTGGCAGGATCCTGATACACAGTGAGACCCCCATACACACCTGGCAGGATCCTGATACACTTTGAAAACTCCATACACGCCTGGCAGGACCTTGATAAACTGTGAACACCCCAAACACACCTGGCAGGATCCTGATACACTGTGAAATCCCTGACACACCTGGCAGGATCCTGATCCTCTGTGAAAACCCCACACACACCTGGCCGGATCCCGATCCCCTGTGAAAACTCCGTACACATCTGGCAGGATCCTGATCCACTGTGAAAACCCCGTACACACCTGGTAGGATCCTGATCCACTGTGAAACCCCATTCACATCTGGCAGGATCCTGATAAACTGTGAAACCCACATACACACCTGGCAGGATCCTGATACACTGTGAAAACCCCCCACACACAGAGCAGGATCCTGATGCACAGTGAAACCCCAAACACACCTGGCAGGATCCTGAACCACTGTGAAAACCCATACACACGTGGCAGGAACTTGATAAACTGTGAAACCCACATGCACACCTGGCAGGATGCTGATACACTGTGAATTCCCCATACACACCTGGCAGGTCCCTGATCCACTGTGAAAACCCCATACACATCTGGCAGTATCCTGATACACTGTGAAAAACCCATACACACCTGGCAGGATCCTGATAAACTTTGAAATACCCCGTACACACCTGGCAGGATCCTGATACACTGTGAAAACCCCATACACACCTGGCAGGATGCTGATACACTGTGAAAACCATGTACACAACTGGCAGGATCCTGATGCACGTTGAATACCCCAAACACACCTGGCAGGATCCTGAACCACTGTGAAACCCAATACACATGTGGCAGGATCCTGATAAACTGTGAAACCCCCAAACACACCTGGCAGGATCCTGATAAACTGTGAAACCCACATAGAAACCTGGCAGGATCCTGATCCACTGCGAAACCCCGGACACACCAGGCAGGATCCTGATAAACTGTGAAACCCACATACACACCTGGCAGGATCCTGATGCACTGTGAAAACCCCATACACACCAGGCAGGATCCTGATAAACTGTGAAAAAAACATACACACCTGGCAGGATCCTGATGCACTGTGAAAACACGATACACACCTGGCAGGATCCTGATGCACTGTGAAAACCCCATACACACGATGCAGGATCCTGATACACTGTGAAACCCCATAAACACGTGGCAGGATCCTGATCCACTGTGAAACCCCATACACACCAGGCAGGATCCTGATAAACTGTGAAACCCACATGCACACCTGGCAGGAGCCTGATACACTGTGAAACCCACATACACACCTGGCAGGATCCTGACAAACTGCGAAAACCCCAGACACACCAGGCAGGATCCTGATAAACTGTGAAACCCACATATACACCTGGAAGGAACCTGATAAACTGTGAAACCCCATACACACGTGGCAGGATCCTGATACACTGTGAAACCTCCAGGCACATCTGGAAGGATCCTGATGCACTGTGAAAACCCCATACACATCGGGCAGGAGCCTGACGCACTGTGAAAACCCTATTCACAACTGGCAGGATCCTGAGAAACTGTGAAACCCACATACACACCTGGCAGGATCCTTATAAACTGTGAAACCCCCAGACACAGCAGGCAGTATCCCGATAAACTGTGAAACCCCCATACACACCTGGCAGGATCCTGAAAACTGTGAAAACCCCATACACACCTGGCAGGAAAATGATAAACTGTGAAACCAACATACACACCTGGCAGGATCCTGATAAACTGTGAAACCCCCATACACACCTGGCAGGATCCTGATAAACTGTGAAAACCCCAGACACACCTGGCAGGATCCTGATAAACTGTGAAAACCACATACACACCTGCCAGGATCCTGATACACTGGGAAACCCCCATACACACCTGGCAAGATCCTGATAAACTGTGAAACCCCCAAACACACCTGGCAGGAAGCTGATAAACTGTGAAACCAACAGACACACCTGGCAGGATACTGATTATCTGTGAAAACCCCATACACACCTGGCAGGATCCTGATAAACTGTGAAAACCCCAGACACACCTGGCAGGATCCTGATAAACTGTGAAACCCACATACACACCTGGCAGGTTCCTGATACACTGTGAAACCCCCATACACACCTGGCATGATCCTGATAAACTGTGAAACCCACATACACACCTGGCATGATCCTGATACACTATGAAAACCCCATACACACCTGGCAGTATCCTGATGCACAGTGAAAACCCCATACACACCTGCCAGGATCCTGATACACAGTGAAAAACCCACACACACCTGGCAGGATCCTGATGCACAGTGAAAACCCCAAACACACCTGGCATGATCCTGATGCACTGTGAAAACTACATACACACCTGGCAGTATCCTGATGCACTGTGAAAACCACATACGCACCTGGCAGGATCCTGATACACTGTGAAAACCCCACACACACCTGGCAGGATCCTGATCCACTGTGAAAACCCCATACACACCTGGCAGGATCCTGATCCACTGTGAAAACCCCAGACGCACTTGGCAGGATCCTGATACACTGTGAAAACCCCATACACACCTGGCAGTGTCCTGATACACTGTGAAAACACCATAAACACCTGGCAGGATCCTGATCCACTGTATATACCCCATACGCACCTGGCAGGATGCTGATGAACTGAAACCCACATACACACCTGGCAGGATCCTGATATACTGTGAAAATCCATACACACCTGGCAGGATCCTGATATACTGTGAAACCCCCATACACACCTGGCAGGAGCCTGATGCACTGTGAAATCCCCGTACACACCTGGCAGTTTCCTGATGCACAGTGAAACCCCATTCACATCTGGCAGGATCCTGATACACTGTGAAACCCCATACACACCTGGCAGGAACCTGATCCACTGTGAAACCCCATGCACACCTGGCAGGATCATGATACACAGTGAAACCCCCATACACACCTGGCAGGATCCTGATCCACTGTGAAAACGCCATACACGCCTGGCAGGACATTGATAAACTGTGAGCACCCCATACACACCTGGCAGGATCCTGATACACTGTGAAATCCCTGACACACCTGGCAGGATCCTGATCCACTGTGAAAACCCCATACACACCTGGCAGGATCCTGATCCACTGTGAAAACTCCATACACGCCTGGCAGAACATTGATAAACTGTGAGCACCCCATACACACCTGGCAGGATCCTGATACACTGTGAAATCCCTGACACACCTGGCAGGATCCTGATCCACTGTGAAAACTCCATACACATCTGGCAGGATCCTGATCCACTGTGAAAACCCCGGACACACCTGGCAGGATCCTGATCCACTGTGAAACCCCATTCACATCTGGCAGGATCCTGATAAACTGTGAAACCCCATACACACCTAGCAGGATGCTGATGCACAGTGAAAACCCAAACACACCTGGCAGGATCCTGAACCACTTTGAAACCCCATACGCACGTGGCAGGATACTGATAAACTGTGAAACCCACATACACATCTGGCAGGATCCTGATACACTGTGATATCCCCATACACACCTGGCAGGTTCCTGATCCACTGTGAAAACCCCATACAGATCTGGCAGGATCCTGATATACTGTGAAGCCCCATACACAACTGGCAGGATCCTGATACACTGTGAACAACCCCGTACACACATGGCAGAATCCTGATACACTGTGAAAACCCCATACACAGCTGGCAGGATGCTGATACACTGTGAAAACCCCGTACACACCTGGCAGGATCCTGATGCACAGTGAAAACCCCATACACACCTGGCAGGACCCTGATGCACAGTGAAAACCCCATACACACCTGGCAGGATCCTGATACACTGTGAAAACCCCACACACACCTAGCAGGATCCTGATGCACAGTGAAACCCCCAGATACACCAGTCAGGATCCCGATAAACTGTGAAACCCCCAGACACACCTGGCAGGATCCTGACAAACTGTGAAAACCCCACACACACCTGGCAGGAAACTGATAAACTGTGAAACCAACATACACACCTGGCAGGATCCTGATTATCAGTGAAAACCTCATGCACACCTGGCAGGATCCTGATAAACTGTGAAAATCCCAGAAACACCTGGCATGATCCTGTTACACTGTGAAACCCCCATACACACCTGGCAGGATGCTGATGCACAGTGAAAACCCCATACACACCTGGCAGGATCCTGATGCACAGTGAAAACCCCAAACACACCTGGCAGGATCCTGATAAACTGTGAAAACCCCATACACACCGAGCAGGATGCTGATGCACAGTGAAAACCCAAACACACCTGGCAGGATCCTGAACCACTTTGAAACCCCATACACACGTGGCAGGATCCTGATAAACTGTGAAACCCACATACACACCTGGCAGGATCCTGATACACTGTGATCTCCCCATCCACACCTGGCAGGTACCTGATCCACTGTCAAAACCCCATACACATCTGGCAGGATCCTGATACACTGTGAAACCCCATACACACCTGGCAGGATCCTGATACACTGTGAACAACCCCGTACACACCTGGCAGAATCCTGATACACTGTGAAAACCCCATACACACCTGGCAGGATGCTGATACACTGTGAAAACCCCGTACACACCTGGCAGGATCCTGATGCACAGTGAATACCCCAAACACAACTGGCAGGATCCTGAACCACTGTGAATCCCACATACACACCTGGCAGGATCCTGATAAACTGTAAAAGCCCCATACACACCTGGCATGATCCTGATTAACTGTGAAAACCCCATACACACCTGGCAGGATCCTGATAAATTGTGAAAACCCCAGACACACCTGGCAGGATCCTGATAAAATTTGAAACCACATACACACCTGGCAGGATCCTGATACACTGTGAAACCCCCATACACACCTGGCATGATCCTGATAAACTGTGAAACCCACATACACACCTGGCAGGATCCTGATACACTGTGAAAAACCCCATACACACCTGGCAGCATCCTGATGCACAGTGAAAACCACATACACACCTGGCAGGATCCTGATGCACAGTGAAAACCCCAAACACACCTGGCAGGATCCTGATACACAGTGAAAACCCCATACACACCCGGCAGAATCCTGATGCACTGTGAAAACCCCATACACCCCTGGCAGTATCCTGATACACTGTGAAAACCCCATACACACCTGGCAGGAACCTGATCCACTGTGAAAACCCCATACATACTTGGCAGCTTCCTGATATACTGTGAAAACCCCATACACACCTGGCAGGATCCTGATACACTGTGAAAATACCATAGACACCTGGCAGGATCCTGATCCACTTTATATACCCCATACGCACCTGGCAGGATGCTGATAAACTGTGAAACCCCCATACACACCTGGCAGGATACTGATAAACTGTGAATCCCCCAGACACACCTGGCAGGATCCTGATATACTGTGAAATCCCATACACACCTGGCAGGGTCCTGATATACTGTGAAACCCCCATACACACCTGGCAGGAGCCTGATGCACTGTGAAATCGCCGGACACACCTGGCAGGTTCCTGATGCACAGTGCAATCCCATTCACATCTGGCAGTATGCTGATACACTGTGAAACCCCATACACACCTGGCAGGATCCTGATCCACTGTGAAAACTCCAAACACGCCTGGCAGGACCTTGATAAACTGTGAACACCCCATACACACCTGTCAGGATCCTGATACACTGTGAAATCCCTGATACACCTGGCAGGAGCCTGATCCACTGTCAGGATCCTGATACACTGTGAAATCCCTGACACACCTGGCAGGAGCCTGATCCACTGTGAAAACCCCATACACACCTGGCAGGATCCTGATCCACTGTGAAAACTCCATACTCATCTGGCAGGATCCAGATCCACTGTGAAAACCCCGTACACACCTGGTAGGATCCTGATCCACTGTGAAACCCCATTCACATGTGTCAGGATCCTGATAAACTGTGAAACCAACATTCACACCTGGCAGGATCCTGATGCACTGTGAAAACCCCGTACACACCTGGCAGGATCCTGATGCACAGTGAAACCCCAAACACACCTGGCAGTATCCTGAACCACTGTGAAACCCCATACACACGTGGCAGGATCCTGATCAACTGTGAAACCCACATACACGCCTGGCAGGATCCTGATACTCTGTGAAATACCCATACACACCTGGCAGGTTCCTGATCCACTGTGAAAACCCCATACACATCTGGAAGGATCCTGATACACTGTGAAAACCCCATACACACATGGCAGGATCCTGATACACTGTGAACAACCCCGTACACACCTGGCAGGATCCTGATACACTGTGAAAACCCCATACACACCTGGCAGGACCCTGATGCACAGTGAATACCCCAAACACACCTGGCAGGGTCCTGAACCACTGTGAAAACCCAGACACATGTGGAAGGATCCTGATAAACTGTGAAACCCCCAAACACACCTGGCAGGATCCTGATAAACTGTGAAACCCACATAGACACCTTGCAGGACCCTGATCCACTGTGAAACCCCACACACACCAGGCAGGATCCTGATAAACTGTGAAACCCACATTGACACCTGGCAGGATCCTGATACACTGTGAAAACCCCATACACACCTGGCAGGATCCTGATACACTGTGCAAACCCCATACACACCTGGCAGGATCCTGATGAAGTGTGAAATCCCCGTACACACCTGGCAGGTTCCTGATGCACAGTGAAACCCCATTCACATCTGGCAGGATCCTGATACACAGTGAAACCCCATTCACATCTGGCAGGATCCTGATACACAGTGAAACCCCATTCACATCTGGCAGTTTCCTGATATAATGTGAAACCCACATACACACCTGGCAGGATCCTGATGAACTGTGAAACCCCCATACACACCTGGCAGGATCCTGATGAACTGTGAAACCCCCTGACACACCAGGCAGGATCCTGATAAACTGTGAAACCCCCATACACACCTGGCAGGAGCCTGATGCACTGTGAAATCGCCGGACACACCTGGCAGGTTCCTGATGCACAGTGCAATCCCATTCACATCTGGCAGCATGCTGATACACTGTGAAACCCCATACACACCTGGCAGGATCCTGATCCACTGTGAAAACTCCAAACACGCCTGGCAGGACCTTGATAAACTGTGAACACCCCATACACACCTGTCAGGATCCTGATACACTGTGAAATCCCTGACACACCTGGCAGGAGCCTGATCCACTGTCAGGATCCTGATACACTGTGAAATCCCTGACACACCTGGCAGGAGCCTGATCCACTGTGAAAACCCCATACACACCTGGCAGGATCCTGATCCACTGTGAAAACTCCATACTCATCTGGCAGGATCCAGATCCACTGTGAAAACCCCGTACACACCTGGTAGGATCCTGATCCACTGTGAAACCCCATTCACATGTGTCAGGATCCTGATAAACTGTGAAACCAACATTCACACCTGGCAGGATCCTGATGCACTGTGAAAACCCCGTACACACCTGGCAGGATCCTGATGCACAGTGAAACCCCAAACACACCTGGCAGTATCCTGAACCACTGTGAAACCCCATACACACGTGCAGGATCCTGATCAACTGTGAAACCCACATACACGCCTGGCAGGATCCTGATACTCTGTGAAATACCCATACACACCTGGCAGGTTCCTGATCCACTGTGAAAACCCCATACACATCTGGAAGGATCCTGATACACTGTGAAAACCCCATACACACATGGCAGGATCCTGATACACTGTGAACAACCCCGTACACACCTGGCAGGATCCTGATACACTGTGAAAACCCCATACACACCTGGCAGGATCCTGATGCACTGTGAAAACCCCGTACACACCTGGCAGGATCCTGATGCACAGTGAAACCCCAAACACACCTGGCAGTATCCTGAACCACTGTGAAACCCCATACACACGTGGCAGGATCCTGATCAACTGTGAAACCCACATACACGCCTGGCAGGATCCTGATACTCTGTGAAATACCCATACACACCTGGCAGGTTCCTGATCCACTGTGAAAACCCCATACACATCTGGAAGGATCCTGATACACTGTGAAAACCCCATACACACATGGCAGGATCCTGATACACTGTGAACAACCCCGTACACACCTGGCAGGATCCTGATACACTGTGAAAACCCCATACACACCTGGCAGGACCCTGATGCACAGTGAATACCCCAAACACACCTGGCAGGGTCCTGAACCACTGTGAAAACCCAGACACATGTGGAAGGATCCTGATAAACTGTGAAACCCCCAAACACACCTGGCAGGATCCTGATAAACTGTGAAACCCACATAGACACCTTGCAGGACCCTGATCCACTGTGAAACCCCACACACACCAGGCAGGATCCTGATAAACTGTGAAACCCACATTGACACCTGGCAGGATCCTGATACACTGTGAAAACCCCATACACACCTGGCAGGATCCTGATACACTGTGCAAACCCCATACACACCTGGCAGGATCCTGATGAAGTGTGAAATCCCCGTACACACCTGGCAGGTTCCTGATGCACAGTGAAACCCCATTCACATCTGGCAGGATCCTGATACACAGTGAAACCCCATTCACATCTGGCAGGATCCTGATACACAGTGAAACCCCATTCACATCTGGCAGTTTCCTGATATAATGTGAAACCCACATACACACCTGGCAGGATCCTGATGAACTGTGAAACCCCCATACACACCTGGCAGGATCCTGATGAACTGTGAAACCCCCTGACACACCAGGCAGGATCCTGATAAACTGTGAAACCCCCATACACACCTGGCAGGAGCCTGATGCACTGTGAAATCGCCGGACACACCTGGCAGGTTCCTGATGCACAGTGCAATCCCATTCACATCTGGCAGCATGCTGATACACTGTGAAACCCCATACACACCTGGCAGGATCCTGATCCACTGTGAAAACTCCAAACACGCCTGGCAGGACCTTGATAAACTGTGAACACCCCATACACACCTGTCAGGATCCTGATACACTGTGAAATCCCTGACACACCTGGCAGGAGCCTGATCCACTGTCAGGATCCTGATACACTGTGAAATCCCTGACACACCTGGCAGGAGCCTGATCCACTGTGAAAACCCCATACACACCTGGCAGGATCCTGATCCACTGTGAAAACTCCATACTCATCTGGCAGGATCCAGATCCACTGTGAAAACCCCGTACACACCTGGTAGGATCCTGATCCACTGTGAAACCCCATTCACATGTGTCAGGATCCTGATAAACTGTGAAACCAACATTCACACCTGGCAGGATCCTGATGCACTGTGAAAACCCCGTACACACCTGGCAGGATCCTGATGCACAGTGAAACCCCAAACACACCTGGCAGTATCCTGAACCACTGTGAAACCCCATACACACGTGGCAGGATCCTGATCAACTGTGAAACCCACATACACGCCTGGCAGGATCCTGATACTCTGTGAAATACCCATACACACCTCGCAGGTTCCTGATCCACTGTGAAAACCCCATACACATCTGGAAGGATCCTGATACACTGTGAAAACCCCATACACACATGGCAGGATCCTGATACACTGTGAACAACCCCGTACACACCTGGCAGGATCCTGATACACTGTGAAAACCCCATACACACCTGGCAGGACCCTGATGCACAGTGAATACCCCAAACACACCTGGCAGGGTCCTGAACCACTGTGAAAACCCAGACACATGTGGAAGGATCCTGATAAACTGTGAAACCCCCAAACACACCTGGCAGGATCCTGATAAACTGTGAAACCCACATAGACACCTTGCAGGACCCTGATCCACTGTGAAACCCCACACACACCAGGCAGGATCCTGATAAACTGTGAAACCCACATAGACACCTGGCAGGATCCTGATACACTGTGAAAACCCCATACACACCTGGCAGGATCCTGATACACTGTGCAAACCCCATACACACCTGGCAGGATCCTGATGCACTGTGAAAACCCCATACACACGATGCAGGATCCTGATACACTGTGAAACCCCCATACAAATCTCGAAGAATCCTGATGCACTGTGAAAACCCCATACACATCTGGCAGGATCCTGATGCACTGTGAAAACCCCATTCACATCTGGCAGTTTCCTGATAAAATGTGAAACCCACATACACACCTGGCAGGATCCTGATGAACTGTGAATCCCCCAGACACACCTGGCAGGATCCTGATGAACTGTGAAACCCCCATACACACCTGGCAGGATCCTGATGAACTGTGAAACCCCCTTACACACCTGGCAGGATCCTGATAAACTGTGAAACCCCCATACACACCTGGCAGGAGCCTGATGCACTGCGAAATCCCCGTACACACCTGGCAGGTTCGTAATGCACAGTGCAACCCCATTCACATCTGGCAGTATCCTGATACACAGTGAAACCCCATTCACATCTGGCAGGATCCTGATACACTGTGAAACCCCATACACACCTGGCAGGATCCTGATACACTGTGAAACCCCAGACACACCTGGCAGTATCCTGATACACAGTGAAACCCACATACACACCTGGCGTGATCCTGATACACTGTGAAAACTCCAAACACGCCTGGCAGGACCTTGATAAACTGTGAACACCCCATGCACACCTGGCAGGATCCTGATACACTGTGAAATCCCAGACACCTGGCATGATCCTGATCCACTGTGAAACCCCCATACACACCTGGCAGGATCCTGATCCGCTGTGAAATCTCCATACACATCTGGCAGGATCCTGATCCACTGTGAATACCCCGTACACACCTGGCAGGATCCTAATCAACTGTGAAACCCCATTCACATCTGGCAGGATCCTGATAAACTGTGAAACCCACATACGCACCTGGCAGGATCCTGATAAACTGTGAAACCCACATACACACCTGGCAGGATCCTGATACACTGTGAAATCCCGATACACACTTGGCAGGTTCCTGATCCACTGTGAAAAACCCATACACATCAGGCAGGATCCTGATACACTGTGAAAACCCCATACACACATGGCAGGATCCTGATACACTGTGAACAACCCCGTACACACCTGGCGGGATCCTGATACACTGTGAAATCCCCATACACACCAGGCAGGATCCTGATGCACAGTGAATACCCCATACACACCTGGCAGTGTCCTGAACCACTGTGAAATCCCAGACACATGTGGAAGGATCCGGATAAGCTGTGAAACCCCCAAACACACCTGGCAGGATCCTGATGAACTGTGAAACCCACATAGACATCTGGCAGGATCCTGATCCACTGTGAAACCCCATACACACCAGGCAGGATCCTGATAAACTGTGAAACCCACATACACACCTGGCAGGAACCTGATGCACTGTGAAAACCCCATACACACCAGGCAGGATCCTGACAAACTGTGAAACCCACATACACACCTGGCAGGATCCTGATACACTATGAAAACCCCATACACACCTGACAGGATCCTGATACACTGTGAAAACCCCATACACACCTGTCAGGATCCTGATACACTGTGAAATCCCTGACACACCTGGCAGGAGCCTGATCCACTGTCAGGATCCTGATACACTGTGAAATCCCTGACACACCTGGCAGGAGCCTGATCCACTGTGAAAACCCCATACACACCTGGCAGGATCCTGATCCACTGTGAAAACTCCATACTCATCTGGCAGGATCCAGATCCACTGTGAAAACCCCGTACACACCTGGTAGGATCCTGATCCACTGTGAAACCCCATTCACATGTGTCAGGATCCTGATAAACTGTGAAACCAACATTCACACCTGGCAGGATCCTGGTGCACTGTGAAAACCCCGTACACACCTGGCAGGATCCTGATGCACAGTGAAACCCCAAACACACCTGGCAGTATCCTGAACCACTGTGAAACCCCATACACACGTGGCAGGATCCTGATCAACTGTGAAACCCACATACACGCCTGGCAGGATCCTGATACACTGTGAAATACCCATACACACCTGGCAGGTTCCTGATCCACTGTGAAAACCCCATACACATCTGGAAGGATCCTGATACACTGTGAAAACCCCATACACACATGGCAGGATCCTGATACACTGTGAACAACCCCGTACACACCTGGCAGGATCCTGATACACTGTGAAAACCACATACACACCTGGCAGGACCCTGATGCACAGTGAATACCCCAAACACACCTGGCAGGGTCCTGATAAACTGTGAAACCCCCAAACACACCTGGCAGGATCCTGATAAACTGTGAAACCCACATAGACACCTTGCAGGACCCTGATCCACTGTGAAACCCCACACACACCAGGCAGGATCCTGATAAACTGTGAAACCCACATAGACACCTGGCAGGATCCTGATACACTGTGAAAACCCCATACACACCTGGCAGGATCCTGATACACTGTGCAAACTCCATACACACCTGGCAGGATCCTGATGCACTGTGCAAACCCCATACACACGATGCAGGATCCTGATACACTGTGAAACCCCCATACACATCTCGAAGAATCCTGATGCACTGTGAAAACCCCATACACATCTGGCAGGATCCTGATGCACTGTGAAAACCCCATTCACATTTGGCAGTTTCCTGATAAAATGTGAAACCCACATACACACCTGGCAGGATCCTGATGAACTGTGAATCCCCCAGACACACCTGGCAGGATCCTGATGAACTGTGAAACCCCCATACACACCTGGCAGGATCCTGATGAACTGTGAAACCCCCTTACACACCTGGCAGGATCCTGATAAACTGTGAAACCCCCATACACACCTGGCAGGAGCCTGATGCTCTGCGAAATCCCCGTACACACCTGGCAGGTTCGTAATGCACAGTGCAACCCCATTCACATCTGGCAGTATCCTGATACACAGTGAAACCCCATTCACATCTGGCAGGATCCTGATACACTGTGAAACCCCATACACACCTGGCAGGATCCTGATACACTGTGAAACCCCAGACACACCTGGCAGGATCCTGATACACAGTGAAACCCACATACACACCTGGCGTGATCCTGATACACTGTGAAAACTCCAAACACGCCTGGCAGGACCTTGATAAACTGTGAACACCAAATGCACACCTGGCAGGATCCTGATACACTGTGAAATCCCAGACACCTGGCATGATCCTGATCCACTGTGAAACCCCCATACACACCTGGCAGGATCCTGATCCGCTGTGAAATCTCCATACACATCTGGCAGGATCCTGATCCACTGTGAAAACCCCGTACACACCTGGCAGGATCCTAATCCACTGTGAAACCCCATTCACATCTGGCAGGATCCTGATAAACTGTGAAACCCACATACACACCTGGCAGGATCCTGATACACTGTGAAAACCCCGTACACACCTGGAAGGATCCTGATGCACAGTGAAACCCCAAACACACCTGGCAGTATCCTGAACCACTGTGAAACCCCATACACACCTGGCAGGATCCTGATAAACTGTGAAAACCACATACACACCTGGCAGGATCCTGATACACTGTGAAATCCCGATACACACTTGGCAGGTTCCTGATCCACTGTGAAAAACCCATACACATCAGGCAGGATCCTGATACACTGTGAAAACCCCATACACACATGGAAGGATCCTGATACACTGTGAACAACCCCGTACACACCTGGTAGGATCCTGATGCACTGTGAAAACCCCATACACACCAGGCAGGATCCTGATGCACAGTGAATACCCCATACACACCTGGCAGTGTCCTGAACCACTGTGAAACCCCAGACACATGTGGAAGGATCCTGATAAGCTCTGAAACCCCCAAACACACCTGGCAGGATCCTGATGAACTGTGAAACCCACATAGACACCTGGCAGGATCCTGATCCACTGTGAAACCCCATACACACCAGTCAGGATACTGATAAACTGTGAAACCCACATACACACCTGGCAGGAACCTGATGCACTGTGAAAACCCCATACACACCAGGCAGGATCCTGACAAACTGTGAAACCCACATACACACCTGGCAGGATCCTGATACACTATGAAAACCCCATACACACCTGACAGGATCCTGATACACTGTGAAAACCCCATACACACCTGGCAGGATCCTGATTCACTGTGAAAACCCCATACACACGATGCAGGATCCTGATACACTGTGAAACCCCCATATACATCTGGAAGTATCCTGATGCACTGTGAAATCCCCATACACATCTGGCAGGATCCTGATGCACTGTGAAAACCCCATTCACATCTGGCAGTTTCCTGATAAACTGTGAAACCCACATACACACCTGGCAGGAACCTGATGAACTGTGAAACCCCCAGACACACCAGGCAGGATCGTGAGAAACTGTGAAACCCCCATACACACCTGGCAGGATGCTGGTGAACTGTGGTCCCACTAACACACCTGGCAGGATCCCGATAAACTGTGAAACCCACATACACACCTGGCAGGATCCTGATAAACTGTGAAACCCCCATACTCACCTGGCAGGATCCTGATACACTGTGAAAACCCCATACACACCTGGCAGGATCCTGATCCGCTGTGAAATCTCCATACACATCTGGCAGGATCCTGATCCACTGTGAAAACCCCGTACACACCTGGCAGGATCCTAATCCACTGTGAAACCCCATTCACATCTGGCAGGATCCTGATAAACTGTGAAACCCACATACACACCTGGCAGGATCCTGATACACTGTGAAAACCCCGTACACACCTGGAAGGATCCTGATGCACAGTGAAACCCCAAACACACCTGGCAGTATCCTGAACCACTGTGAAACCCCATACACACCTGGCAGGATCCTGATAAACTGTGAAAACCACATACACACCTGGCAGGATCCTGATACACTGTGAAATCCCGATACACACTTGGCAGGTTCCTGATCCACTGTGAAAAACCCATACACATCAGGCAGGATCCTGATACACTGTGAAAACCCCATACACACATGGAAGGATCCTGATTCACTGTGAAAACCCCATACTGCTCATTTCCCGGCGGAGCAGCAGGAGAAGGTAGCGACTCTTCGTTGGGTGAGTGAAGGCATCAGGAGCTGTGTTTTAAAAGTAAGTACTTACTGTTTTACTTACTGTTTTCCTTGTCTTTGAGTTTCTTTTGGCGCCGGAGGAACCGGAAGCTGGTCGGCAGCGAGGACTCCTGGGTAGGTATTTTCCTTAAAGGTGCGGAGCTCCGTGGACTCGGCCTCATTTCCCGGCGGAGCAGCAGGAGAAGGTAGCGACTCTTCGTTGGGTGAGTGAAGGCATCAGGAGCTGTGTTTTAAAAGTAAGTACTTACTGTTTTCCTTGTCTTTGAGTTTCTTTTGGCGCCGGAGGAACCGGAAGCTGGTCGGCAGCGAGGACTCCTGGGTAGGTATTTTCCTTAAAGGTGCGGAGCTCCGTGGACTCGGCCTCATTTCCCGGCGGAGCAGCAGGAGAAGGTAGCGACTCTTCGTTGGGTGAGTGAAGGCATCAGGAGCTGTGTTTTAAAAGTAAGTACTTACTGTTTTACTTACTGTTTTCCTTGTCTTTGAGTTTCTTTTGGCGCCGGAGGAACCGGAAGCTGGTCGGCAGCGAGGACTCCTGGGTAGGTATTTTCCTTAAAGGTGCGGAGCTCCGTGGACTCGGCCTCATTTCCCGGCGGAGCAGCAGGAGAAGGTAGCGACTCTTCGTTGGGTGAGTGAAGGCATCAGGAGCTGTGTTTTAAAAGTAAGTACTTACTGTTTTACTTACTGTTTTCCTTGTCTTTGAGTTTCTTTTGGCGCCGGAGGAACCGGAAGCTGGTCGGCAGCGAGGACTCCTGGGTAGGTATTTTCCTTAAAGGTGCGGAGCTCCGTGGACTCGGCCTCATTTCCCGGCGGAGCAGCAGGAGAAGGTAGCGACTCTTCGTTGGGTGAGTGAAGGCATCAGGAGCTGTGTTTTAAAAGTAAGTACTTACTGTTTTCCTTGTCTTTGAGTTTCTTTTGGCGCCGGAGGAACCGGAAGCTGGTCGGCAGCGAGGACTCCTGGGTAGGTATTTTCCTTAAAGGTGCGGAGCTCCGTGGACTCGGCCTCATTTCCCGGCGGAGCAGCAGGAGAAGGTAGCGACTCTTCGTTGGGTGAGTGAAGGCATCAGGAGCTGTGTTTTAAAAGTAAGTACTTACTGTTTTACTTACTGTTTTCCTTATCTTTGAGTTTCTTTTGGCGCCGGAGGAACCGGAAGCTGGTCGGCAGCGAGGACTCCTGGGTAGGTATTTTCCTTAAAGGTGCGGAGCTCCGTGGACTCGGCCTCATTTCCCGGCGGAGCAGCAGGAGAAGGTAGCGACTCTTCGTTGGGTGAGTGAAGGCATCAGGAGCTGTGTTTTAAAAGTAAGTACTTACTGTTTTACTTACTGTTTTCCTTGTCTTTGAGTTTCTTTTGGCGCCGGAGGAACCGGAAGCTGGTCGGCAGCGAGGACTCCTGGGTAGGTATTTTCCTTAAAGGTGCGGAGCTCCGTGGACTCGGCCTCATTTCCCGGCGGAGCAGCAGGAGAAGGTAGCGACTCTTCGTTGGGTGAGTGAAGGCATCAGGAGCTGTGTTTTAAAAGTAAGTACTTACTGTTTTACTTACTGTTTTCCTTGTCTTTGAGTTTCTTTTGGCGCCGGAGGAACCGGAAGCTGGTCGGCAGCGAGGACTCCTGGGTAGGTATTTTCCTTAAAGGTGCGGAGCTCCGTGGACTCGGCCTCATTTCCCGGCGGAGCAGCAGGAGAAGGTAGCGACTCTTCGTTGGGTGAGTGAAGGCATCAGGAGCTGTGTTTTAAAAGTAAGTACTTACTGTTTTACTTACTGTTTTCCTTGTCTTTGAGTTTCTTTTGGCGCCGGAGGAACCGGAAGCTGGTCGGCAGCGAGGACTCCTGGGTAGGTATTTTCCTTAAAGGTGCGGAGCTCCGTGGACTCGGCCTCATTTCCCGGCGGAGCAGCAGGAGAAGGTAGCGACTCTTCGTTGGGTGAGTGAAGGCATCAGGAGCTGTGTTTTAAAAGTAAGTACTTACTGTTTTCCTTGTCTTTGAGTTTCTTTTGGCGCCGGAGGAACCGGAAGCTGGTCGGCAGCGAGGACTCCTGGGTAGGTATTTTCCTTAAAGGTGCGGAGCTCCGTGGACTCGGCCTCATTTCCCGGCGGAGCAGCAGGAGAAGGTAGCGACTCTTCGTTGGGTGAGTGAAGGCATCAGGAGCTGTGTTTTAAAAGTAAGTACTTACTGTTTTACTTACTGTTTTCCTTGTCTTTGAGTTTCTTTTGGCGCCGGAGGAACCGGAAGCTGGTCGGCAGCGAGGACTCCTGGGTAGGTATTTTCCTTAAAGGTGCGGAGCTGAGTAAACCCGAGCCACTACACATGTAGTGTCTCCCACCCATCCTCCTCCTCTAACCTAATAATAAGACCCTTTTTACCCTCCTCCTCTAACCAAAAAGGACTGAGCAGGTAAGCTATTTACTGTTTTTGTTAATATCTATAGTTGTACTTAACTAAGGGGTAATTGAATAAAAGAAATGGCAGCCAGTGTAGTGTATTGCTCCTCCTGCAGAATGTTCGAGGTGAGGGGAACCTCCGGTGACCCTGCCGACTTCACCTGCTGGAAGTGCATCCGTCTCCAGCTCCTATCAGACCGTGTTAGGGAATTGGAGCTGGAGCTGGATGAACTGAGGATCATTCGGGAAGCTGAGGGGTTGATAGATAGAAGCTACACGGAGGTCGTTACTCCACAAATCAAAGGCAGCTGGGTAACAGTTAGAGGTGGGAAGAGGTCAGTGCAGGGATCTCCTGTGGTCGTTCCCCTCAACAACAAGTATACAGTTTTAGATACTGTTGGGGGGGACGGCCTATCGGGGGCAGGCTGCAGTGACCGGGCCTCTGGCACGGGGTCCTGCACTGTGGCTCAGAAGGGAAGGAGGGAAAATGGGAGAGCACTAGTCATCGGGGACTCGATGGTGAGGAGTACGGACAGGCGGTTCTGTGGGCGCAGGCGAGACGCACGGATGGTTTGTTGCCTCCCTGGTGCCAGGGTCCGTGATGTTTGTGATCGCGTCTTCAGGATCCTTAAAGGGGAGGGGGAGCAGCCAGAGGTCGTGGTGCACATTGGCACCAACGACGTAGGAAGGAAGGGTGGCACAGATGTTAGAAGTGAGTTTAGGGAGTTAGGCTGGAAGCTGAAAGCTCGGACGGACAGAGTTGTTATCTCTGGTTTGTTGCCGGCGCCACGTGATAGTGAGGCTAGGAATAGGGAGAGAGCACAGCTGAACACGTGGCTGCAGGAATGGTGTAGGAGGGAGGGCTTCCAGTTCTTGGATAATTGGACTGCATTCTGGGGAAGATGGGACCTGTTCAAACAGGACGGGCTGCATCTGAACCAGAGGGGCACCAATATCCTGGGAGGGAGGTTTGCTAGTACTGTTCGGGAGGGTTTAAACTAGTTTGGGAGGGGGATGGGAACCGGACTTGTAATCCAGGGACCAGTGGGTCCACTCAGAAAGACAAAGAGTGTAGTGAGGTATTGGGGAAGGTAGCACTGTCACAGAGGACAGATGGGCACGGAGAAGGGTTAAAGTGCGTATACTTCAACGCAAGAAGCATCAGGAATAAGGTGAGTGAATTGAAGGCGTGGATGGGCACTTGGGACTACGATGTTGTGGCCATCACTGAAACGTGGATAGGTGAGGGGGAGGAATGGTTTTTGGAGGTACCTGGTTATAGATGTTTTCATAAGATTAGGAATGGTGGTAAAAGAGGTGGGGGGGTGGCATTGTTAGTTAGAAATAGTGTAACAACTGCTGAAAGAATTTTCGAGGAGGATCTGCCGACTGAGGCACTGTGGGTTGAGGTCAGGAACAGGAAAGGAGCAGTCACCTTGATGGGAGTTTTCTATAGGCCCCCCAATAGCAGCAGGGAGGTGGAAGAGCAGATTGGGAAACAGATTTTGGAAAGGAGCAGAAGTCACAGGGTAGTAATTATGGGGGATTTCAACTTCCCAAATATTGATTGGCAACTCTTTAGATCGAATAGTTTGGATGGGGTAGTGTTTGTGCAGTATGTCCAGGAAGCTTTTCTGACTCAGTATGTAGACTGCCCGACCAGAGGGGAGGCAATATTGGATTTGGTACTAGGTAATGAACCAGGGCAAGTGATAGAGCTGTTGGTGGGCGAGCACTTTGGAGATAGTGATCACAATTCTGTAGCATTCACTGTGGTAATGGAGAGGGATAGGTATGTGCAACAGGGCAAGGTTTACAATTGGGGGAAGGGTAGATATGATGCTGTCAGGCAGGAACTGAGGAGCATAAGTTGGGAGCATATGCTGGCAGGGAAGGGCACGGTCGAAATGTGGAACTTTTTCAAGGAGCAGATAGTAGGGGCCATTGATAAGCATGTCCCTGTCAGACAGGGAAGGGATGGTCATGTGAGGGAACCGTGGTTGACAAGAGAGGTTGAGAGTCTTGTTAGGAAGAAGAAGGATGCGTATATAAAGTTGAGGAAAAAGGGCACAGGCATAGCTCTGGAGGGATACAAGATGGCCAGGAAGGATCTGAAGAAAGGGATTAGGAGAGCTAAGAGAGGGCATGAAAAATGCTTGGCGGGTAGGATAAAAGAAAACCCCAAGGCCTTTTACGCGTATGTCAGAAATATGAGGATGACTAGGGGGACCATAGGTCCGGTCAAGGACAATAGCGGGAGACTGTGTGTTGAGCCGGAAGAGATAAGTGAGGTTTTGAATGAGTACTTCTCTTCGGTATTTACGAATGAGAAGGGGTGTATTACTGAAGAGGACGGTGTGAAACAGACTGGTAAGCTCGAGGAAGTGCTCGTTAGGAGGGAAGATGTGTTGGGGTTTTTGAATAACTTGAAGATAGACAAGTCTCCCGGGCCTGACGGGGTATATCCAAGGATGTTATGGGAAGCAAGGGATGAAATTGCAGAGCCGCTGGCAATGATCTTTTCATCTTCTCTGCTGACGGGGGTGGTACCAGGTGATTGGAGGGTGGCAAATGTTGTGCCCCTGTTCAAGAAAGGGAATAGGAACAACCCTGGGAATTACAGGCCAGTTAGTCTTACTTCGGTGGTAGGCAAGTTGATGGAAAAGGTGCTGAGGGATAGGATTTCTGAGCATCTGGAAAGACACTGCTTGATTCGGGACAGTCAGCACGGTTTTGTGAGGGGGAGGTCTTGCCTCACAAGCCTGATTGAATTCTTTGAGCAGGTGACCAAGCAAGTGGATGAGGGTAAACCAGTGGATGTGGTGTACATGGATTTTAGTAAGGCATTTGATAAGGTCCCCCATGGTAGACTTATGGAGAAAGTCAGGAGGCATGGGATAGTGGGGAATGTGGCCAGTTGGATTAAGAATTGGCTAACTGATAGAAGGCAGAGAGTGGTCTTAGATGGTAAATACTCAGCCTGGAGCCCAGTTACCAGTGGCGTGCCGCAGGGATCAGTTCTGGGTCCTCTCCTGTTTGTGATTTTTATTAACGACTTGGATGAGGAAGTCGAAGGGTGGGTCAGTAAATTTGCAGATGATACAAAGGTTGGTGGAGTTGTGGATACCGAGGAGGGCTATTGTCGTCTGCAAAGGGACTTGGATAGGTTGCAGTGCTGGGCTGAAAAGTGGCAGATGGAGTTTAACCCTGAAAAGTGTGAGGTCGTCCATTTTGGAAGGACAAACATGAATGCAAAATACTGGGTTAACGGTAGGGTTCTTGGGCATGTGGAGGAGCAGAGAGACCTTGGGGTCTATGTGCATAGATCATTGAAAGTTGCAACTCAAGTGGATAGGGCTGTGAAGAAGGCATATGGGGTGTTAGCGTTCATTAGCAGAGGGATTGAATTTAAGAGCCGTGAGGTGATGATGCAGCTGTACAGGACCTTGGTAAGGCCTCATTTGGAGTACTGTGTGCAGTTCTGGTCGCCTCATTTTAGGAAGGATGTGGAAGCCTTGGAGAGGGTGCAGAGGAGATTTACCAGGATGTTGCCTGGAATGGAGAATAAGTCTTACGAGGAAAGGCTGAACATTCTAGGCCTCTTCTCATTAGAAAGGAGAAGGATGAGGGGTGACATGATAGAGGTTTATAAGATGATCAGGGGAATAGATAGGGTAGACAGTCAGAAACTTTTTCCCCGGGTGGAGCAAAGCGTTACAAGGGGTCATAAATTTAAGGTGAAGGGTGGGAGATATAAGAGGGATGTCAGGGGAAGGTTCTTTACCCAGAGAGTGGTCGAGGCATGGAATGCCTTGCCCGGGGAAGTTGTTGAGTCAGAAACTTTAGGGACTTTCAAAAGGCTTTTGGATAGGTATATGGATAAAGGAGAATGATGGGGTATAGATTAAATTGTCCTTGACAGAGGACAAAGGATCGGCACAACATTGTGGGCCGAAGGGCCTGTTCTGTGCTGTATGTTCTATGTTCTATGTTCTATGTTCTATGATACACTGTGAACAACCCCGTACACACCTGGTAGGATCCTGATGCACTGTGAAAACCCCATACACACCAGGCAGGATCCTGATGCACAGTGAATACCCCATACACACCTGGCAGTGTCCTGAACCACTGTGAAACCCCAGACACATGTGGAAGGATCCTGATAAGCTCTGAAACCCCCAAACACACCTGGCAGGATCCTGATGAACTGTGAAACCCACATAGACACCTGGCAGGATCCTGATCCACTGTGAAACCCCATACACACCAGTCAGGATACTGATAAACTGTGAAACCCACATACACACCTGGCAGGAACCTGATGCACTGTGAAAACCCCATACACACCAGGCAGGATCCTGACAAACTGTGAAACCCACATACACACCTGGCAGGATCCTGATACACTATGAAAACCCCATACACACCTGACAGGATCCTGATACACTGTGAAAACCCCATACACACCTGGCAGGATCCTGATTCACTGTGAAAACCCCATACACACGATGCAGGATCCTGATACACTGTGAAACCCCCATATACATCTGGAAGTATCCTGATGCACTGTGAAATCCCCATACACATCTGGCAGGATCCTGATGCACTGTGAAAACCCCATTCACATCTGGCAGTTTCCTGATAAACTGTGAAACCCACATACACACCTGGCAGGAACCTGATGAACTGTGAAACCCCCAGACACACCAGGCAGGATCGTGAGAAACTGTGAAACCCCCATACACACCTGGCAGGATGCTGGTGAACTGTGGTCCCACTAACACACCTGGCAGGATCCCGATAAACTGTGAAACCCACATACACACCTGGCAGGATCCTGATAAACTGTGAAACCCCCATACTCACCTGGCAGGATCCTGATACACTGTGAAAACCCCATACACACGTGGCAGGATCCTGATACACTGTGAAACCCCATGCACACCAGGCAGGATCCTGATAAACTGTGAACCCCACATACACACCTGGCAGGAGTCTGATACACTGTGAAACTCACATACACACCTGGCAGGTTCCTGTGACACTGTGAAAACCCCAGACACATCAGGCAGGATCCTGATGAACAGTGAAACCCACACATACAGCTGGCAGGATCCTGATAAACTGTGAAACCCCATACACACGTGGCAGGATCCTGATACACTGTGAAACCCCCAGACACATCTGGAAGGATCCTGATGCACTGTGAAAAACCCATACACATCTGGCAGGATCCTGATGCACTGTGAAAACCCCATTCACATCTGGCAGGATCCTGATAAACTGTGAAACCCACATACACACCTGGCAGGATCCTGATAAACTGTGAAACCCCCAGACACACCAGGCAGTATCCCGATAAACTGTGAAACCCCCATGCACACCTGGCAGGATCCTGACATTCTGTGAAACCCCCATACACACCTGGCAGGAAACTGATAAACTGTGAAACCAACATACACACCTGGCAGGATCCTGATAAACTGTGAAACCCCCATACACACCTGGCAGGATCCTGATTAATTGTGAAAACCCCAGACACACCTGGCAGGATCCTGATAAACTGTGAAACCCACATACACACCTGGCAGGATCCTGATGCACTGTGAAACACCCATTCACACCTGACATGATCCTGATAAACTGTGAAACCCACATACACACCTGGCAGGATCCTGTGAGAATGTGAAAACCCCATACACACCCGGCAGGATTCCGATGCACAGTGAAAACCCCATACACACCTGGCAGGATCCTGATACACTGTGAAAACCCCACACACACCTGGCAAGATACTGATGCACAGTGAAAACACCAAGCACACCTGGCAGGATCCTGATACACTGTGAAAACCCCACACACACGGCAGTATCCTGATGCACTGTGAAAACCCCATACACACCTGGCAGGATCCTGATACACTGTGAAAAACCCACTCACACCTGGCAGGATCCTGATCCACTGAGAAAACCCCATACACACCTGGCAGGATCCTGATCCACTGTGAAAACCCCACACACACCTGGCAGGATCCTGATACACTGTGAAAACCCCATACACACCTGGCAGGAGCCTGATACACTGTGAAAACCCCATACACACCTGGCAGGATCCTGATCCACTGTGAAAACTCCATACACATCTGGCAGGATCCTAATCCACTGAGAAAACCCCGTACACACCTGGCAGGATCGTGATCCACTATGAAACCCCATTCACATCTGGCAGGATCCTGTTAAACTGTGAAACCCACATACACACCTGGCAGGATCCTGATACACTGTCAAAACCGGATACACACCTAGCAGGATCCTGATGCACAGTGAAACCCCAAACACACCTGGCAGAATCCTGAACCTCTGTGAAACCCCATACACACGTGGCAGGATCCTGATAAACTGTGAAACCCACATAAACACCTGGCAGGATCCTGAAACACTGTGAAATCCCCATACACACCTGGCAGGTTCCTGATCCACTGTGAAAACCACATACACATCTGGCAGGATCCTGATAAACTGTGAAACCCCATACACACCTGTCAGAAACCTAATACACAGTGAAACCCACATGCACACCTGGCGTGATCCTGATCCACTGTGAAAACTCCAAACACGCCTGGCAGGACCTTGATCAACTGTGAACACCCCATGCACACCTGGCAGGATCCTGATACACTGTGAAATCCCTGACACCTGGCATGATCCTGATCCACTGTGAAACCCGCATACACACCTGGCAGGATCCTGATCCGCTGTGAAATCTCCATACACATCTGGCAGGATCCTGATCCACTGTGAAAACCCCGTACACACCTGGCAGGATCCTAATCCACTGTGAAACCCCATTCACATCTGGCAGGATCCTGATAAACTGTGAAACCCACATACGCACCTGGCAGGATCCTGATACACTGTTAAAACCCCGTACACACCTGGAAGGATCCTGATGCACAGTGAAACCCCAAACACACCTGGCAGTATCCTGAACCACTGTGAAACCCCATACACACATGGCAGGATCCTGATAAACTGTGAAACCCACATACACACCTGGCAGGATCCTGATACACTGTGAAATCCCGATACAAACTTGGCAGGTTCCTGATCCACTGTGAAAAACCCATACACATCAGGCAGGATCCTGATACACTGTGAAAACCCCATACACACATGGCAGGACCCTGATACCCTGAACAACCCCGTACACACCTGGCAGGATCCTGATCCACTGTGAAAACTCCATACACATCTGGCAGGATCCTAATCCACTGAGAAAACCCCGTACACACCTGGCAGGATCGTGATCCACTATGAAACCCCATTCACATCTGGCAGGATCCTGTTAAACTGTGAAACCCACATACACACCTGGCAGGATCCTGATACACTGTCAAAACCGGATACACACCTAGCAGGATCCTGATGCACAGTGAAACCCCAAACACACCTGGCAGAATCCTGAACCTCTGTGAAACCCCATACACATGTGGCAGGATCCTGATAAACTGTGAAACCCACATAAACACCTGGCAGGATACTGAAACACTGTGAAATCCCCATACACACCTGGCAGGTTCCTGATCCACTGTGAAAACCACATACACATCTGGCAGGATCCTGATAAACTGTGAAACCCCATATACACCTGTCAGAAACCTGATACACAGTGAAACCCACATACACACCTGGCGTGATCCTGATCCACTGTGAAAACTCCAAACACGCCTGGCAGGACCTTGATCAACTGTGAACACCGCATGCACACCTGGCAGGATCCTGATACACTGTGAAATCCCTGACACCTGGCATGATCCTGATCCACTGTGAAACCCCCATACACACCTGGCAGGATCCTGATCCGCTGTGAAATCTCCATACACATCTGGCAGGATCCTGATCCACTGTGAAAACCCCGTACACACCTGGCAGGATCCTAATCCACTGTGAAACACCATTCACATCTGGCAGGATCCTGATAAACTGTGAAACCCACATACGCACCTGGCAGGATCCTGATACATTGTTAAAACCCCGTACACACCTGGAAGGATCCTGATGCACAGTGAAACCCCAAACACACCTGGCAGTATCCTGAACCACTGTGAAACCCCATACACACCTGGCAGGATCCTGATAAACTGTGAAACCCACATACACACCTGGCAGGATCCTGATACACTGTGAAATCCCGATACACACTTGGCAGGTTCCTGATCCACTGTGAAAAACCCATACACATCAGGCAGGATCCTGATACACTGTGAAAACCCCATACACACATGGCAGGATCCTGATACACTGTGAACAACCCCGTACACACCTGGCAGGATCCTGATACACTGTGAAAACCCCATACACACCAGGCAGGATCCTGATGCACAGTGAATACCCCATACACACCTGGCAGTGTCCTGAACCACTGTGAAACCCGAGAAACATGTGGAAGGATCCTGATAAGCTGTGAAACCCCAAACACAACTGGCAGGATCCTGATAAACTGTGAAACCCACATAGACACCTGGCAGGATCCTGATCAACTGTGAAACCCCATACACACCAGGCAGGATCCTGATAAACTGTGAAACCCACATACACACCTGGCAGGAACCTGATGCACTGTGAAAACCCCATACACACCTGACAGGATCCTGATACACTGTGAAAACCCCATACACACCTGGCAGGATCCTGATACACTATGAAAACCCCATACACACCTGACAGGATCCTGATACACTGTGAAAACCCCATACACACCTGGCAGGATCCTGATGCACTGTGAAAACCCCATACACACGATGCAGGATCCTGATACATTGTGAAACCCCCATATACATCTGGAAGAATCCTGATGCACTGTGAAATCCCCATACACATCTGGCAGGATCCTGATGCACTGTGAAAACCCCATTCACATCTGGCAGTTTCCTGATAAACTGTGAAACCCACATACACACCTGGCAGGAACCTGATGAACTGTGAAACCCCCACACACACCAGGCAGGATCCTTAGAAACTGTGAAACCCCCATACACACCTGGCAGGATCCTGATGAACTGTGGACCCACTAACACACCTGGCAGGATCCCGATAAACTGTGAAACCCACATACACACCTGGCAGGATCCTGATAAACTGTGATACCCCCATATACACCTGGCAGGATCATGATACACTGTGAAAACCCCATACACACGTGGCAGGATCCTGATCCACTGTGAAACCCCATGCACACCAGGCAGGATCCTGATAAACTGTGAAACCCACATACACACCTGGCAGGAGCCTGATACACTGTGAAACTCACATACATAACCTGGCAGGTTCCTGTCACACTGTGAAAACCCCAGACACATCAGGCAGGATCCTGATCCACTGTGAAAACTCCATACACATCTGGCAGGATCCTGATCCACTGTAAAAACCCCGTACAGACCTGGCAGGATCGTGATCCACTATGAAACCCCATTCACATCTGGCAGGATCCTGTTAAACTGTGAAATCCACATACACACCTGGCAGGATCCTGATACACTGTCAAAACCGGATACACACCTAGCAGGATCCTGATGCACAGTGAAACCCCAAACACACCTGGCAGGATCCTGAACAACTGTGAAACCCCATACACACGTGGCAGGATCCTGATAAACTGTGAAACCCACATAAACACCTGGCAGGATCCTGATACACTGTGAAATCCCCATACACACCTGGCAGGTTCCTGATCCACTGTGAAAACCACATACACATCTGGCAGGATCCTGATACACTGTGAAAACCCCATACACACCTGGCAGGATGCTGATAAACTGTGAAAACCCCGTACACACCTGGCAGGATCCTGAACCTCTGTGCAACCCCAGACACATGTGGCAGGAGCCTGATAAACTGTGAAACCCCCAAACACACCTGGCAGGATCCTGATAAACTGTGAAACCCACATCGACACCTGGCAGGATCCTGATCCACTGTGAAACCCCATACACACCAGACAGGATCCTGATAAACTGTGAAACCCACATACACACCTGGCAGGATCCTGATGCACTGTGAAAACCCCATACACACCAGGCAGGATCCTGATAAACTGTGAAACCCACATACACACCTGGCAGGTTCCTGATACATTGTGAAAATCCCATACACACCTGGCAGGATCCTGATACACTGTGAAAACCCCATACACACCTGGCAGGACCCTGATGCACTGTGAATACTCCATACACACGATGCAGGATCCTGAGACACTGTGAAACCCCCATACACATCTGGAAGGATCCTGATAAACTGTGTAACCCACAAACACACCTGGCAGGATCCTGATGAACTGTGAAACCCCCAGACACAAGAGGCAGGATGCTGATAAAATGTGAAACCCCCACACACACCTGGCAGGATCATTATGAACTGTGAAACCCCCTTACACACCTGGCAGGATCCTGATATACTGTGAAACCCACATACACAACTTGCAGGATCCTGATAAACTGTGAAACCCCCATACACACCTGGCAGGATCCTGATACACTGTGAAAACCCCATACACACGTGGCAGGATCCTCATCCACTGTGAAACTCCAGACACACCAGGCAGGATCCTGATACACTGTGAAAACCCCATACACACCTGGCAGGATCCTGATACACTGTGAAAACCCCATACACACCTGGCAGGATCCTGATAAACTGTGAAACCCCCATACACACCTGGCAGGATCCTGATACACTGTGAAAACCCCATACACATGTGGCAGGATCCTGATAAACTGTGAAACCCCCAAACACACCTGGCAGGATCCTGATAAACTGTGAAACCCACATAGACACCTGGCAGGATCCTGATCCAATGTGAAACCCCATACACACCAGGCAGGATCCTGATAAACTGTGAAACCCACATACACACCTGGCAGGATCCTGATGCACTGTGAAAACCCCATACACACCAGGCAGGATCCTGATATACTGTGCAACCCACATACACACCTGGCAGGATCCTGATACACTGTGAAAACCCCATACACACCTGGCAGGATCCTGATACACTGTGAAAACCCCATACACACCTGGCAGGATCCTGATGCACTGTGAAAACCCCATACACACGATGCAGGATCCTGAGACACTGTGTAACCCCCATACACATCTGGAAGGATCCTGATAAACTGTGTAACCCACAAACACACCTGGCATGATCCTGACGAACTGTGAAACCCCCAGACACACCAGGCAGGATGCTGATAAACTGTGAAACCCCCATACACACCTGGCAGAATCCTTATGAGCTGTGAAACCCCCTTACACACCTGGCAGGATCCTGATATACTGTGAAACCCTCATACACACCTGGCAGGATCCTGATAAACTGTGAAACCCCCATACACACCTGGCAGGATCCTGATACACTGTGAAAACCCCATACACACGTGGCAGGATCCTGATCCACTGTGAAACCCCAGACACACCAGGCAGGATCCTGATATACTGTGAAACCCACATACACACCTGGCAGGAACTTGATACACTGTGAACCCCACATACACACCTGGCAGGATCCTGACACATTGTGAAAACCCCAGACACACCAGGCAGGATCCTGATAAACTGTGAAACCGACATATACACCTGGCATGATCCTGATAAACTGTGAAACCCCATACTCACGTGGCAGGATCCTGATACACTGTGAAACCCCAAGACACATCCGGAAGGATCCTGATGCACTGTGAAAAACCCATAAACATCTGGCAGCATCCTGATGCACTGTGAAAACCCCATTCACATCTGGCAGGATCCTGATAAACAGTGAAACCCGCAGACACACCAGGCAGTATCCCGATAAACTGTGCAACCCCCATTCACACCTGGCAGGATTCTGACAAACTGTGAAACCCCCATACACACCTGGCAGGAAACTGATAAACTGTGAAACCAACATACATACCTGGCAGGATCCTGATAAACAGTGAAACCCCCATACACACCTGGCAGGATCCTGATAAATTGTGAAAACCCCAGACACACCAGGCTGGATCCTGATTAACTGTGAAACCCACATACACACCGGTAAGGATCCTGATACACTGTGAAACACCCATACACACCTGGCAAGATACTGATAAACTGTGAAACCCACATACACACCTGGCAGGATCATGAGACACTTTGAAAACCCCATACACACCTGGCAGGATTCTGATGCGCAGTGAAAGCCCCATACACACCTGGCAGGGTCCTGATACAGTGTGAAAACCCCACAGACACCTGGCAGGATCCTGATGCACATTGAAAACACCAAACACACCTGGCAGGATCCTGATATACTGTGAAAACCCCATACACACCTGGCAGGATCCTTATGCACTGTGAAAACGCCATACACACCTGGCAGGATCCTGATGCACTGTGAAAACCCCACACACACCTGGCAGTATCCTGATCCACTGTGAAAACCCCATACACACCTGGCAGGATCCTGATAAAACTGTGAAAACCCCACACACTTGGCAGGATCCTGATACACTGTGAAAACCCCATACACACCTGGCAGGATCCTGAGACACTGTGAACGACCCATACACGCTTGGCAGGATCCTGATACACTGTGAAAACCCCATACACACCTGGCAGGATCCTGATATACTGTGAAAACCCCATACACACCTGGCAGGATCCTTATGCACTGTGAAAACCCCATACACACCTGGCAGGATCCTGATACACTGTGAAAACCCCACACACACCTGGCAGTATCCTGATCCACTGTGAAAACCCCATACACACCTGGCAGGATCCTGATACACTGTGAAAGCCCCATACACACCTGGCAGGATCCTGATACACTGTGAAAACCCCATGCACACCTGGCAGGATCCTGATGCACTGTGAAATCCCCATACACACGATGCAGGATCCTGATACACTGTGAACACCCCATGCACATCTTGAAGGATCCTGATGCACTGTGAAAACCCCATACACATCTGGCAGGATCCTGATGCACTGTGAATACCCCATTCACATCTGGCAGTTTCCTGATAAACTTTGAAACCCACATACACACCTGGCAGGATCCTGATGAAATTTGAAACCCCCAGACACACCACGCAGGATCCCGATAAACTGTGAAACCCCCATACACACCTGGCAGGATCCTGATGAACTGTGAAACCCCCATACACACCTGGCAGGAACCTGATAAACTGTGAAACACACATACACGCCTGGCAGGATCCTGATAAACTGTGAAACCCCCATACACACCTGGCAGGATCCTGATCCACTGTGAAACTCCATACACACCAGGCAGGATCCTGATAAATTGTGAAACCCACATGCACACCTGGCAGGAGCCTGATACACTGTGAAACCCACATACACAACTGGCAGGATCCTGATCCACTGTGAAAACCCCATACACACCTGGCAGGATCCTGATCCACTGCGAAATCCCCATACACACTTGTCAGGATCCTGATACACTGTGAAAACCCCATACAAACCTGGCAGGATCCTGATGCACTGTGAAAACACCATACACACCTAGCAGTATCCTGATCCACTGTATATACCCCATACGCACCTGGCAGATGCCGATAAACTGTGAAAACCCCATACACACCTGGCAGGATCCTGATAAACTGCAAAACCCCCATACACACCTGGCAGGATCCTGATATGCTGTGAAAACCCATGCACACCTGGCAGGATCCTGATATACTGTGAAACCCCCAAACACACCTGGCAGGAGCCTGTTGCACTGTGAAATCCCCGTACACACCTGGCAGGTTACTGATGCACAGTGAAACCCCATTCACATCTGGCAGGATCCTGATACACTCTGAAAACCCCATACACACCTGGCAGGATCCTGATGCACAGTGAAAACCCCATACACACCTGGCAGGATCCTGATACAGGGTGAAAACCCCAGACACACCTGGCAGGATCCTGATGCACAGTGAAAACCCCAAACACACCTGGCAGGATCCTGATACACTGTGAAAACCCCATACACACCTGCCAGTATCCTGATGCACCGTGAAAACCTCATACGCACCTGGCAGGATACTGATACACTGTGAAAACCCCACACACACCTGGCAGGACCTTGATAAACTGTGAACACCCCATACACAGCTGGCAGGATCCTGATACACTGTGAAATCCCTTACACACCTGGCAGGATCCTGATACACTGTCAAAACCGCATACACACCTCGCAGGATCCTGATGCACAGTGAAACCCCAAACACACCTGGCAGGATCCTGAACCACGGTGAAACCCCATACACACGTGGCAGGATCCTGATAAACTGTGAAACCCACATAAACACCTGGCAGGATGCTGATGCACTGTGAAATCCCGATACACACCTTGCAGGTTGCTGATCCACTGTGAACAACCCCGTACACACCTGGTTGGATGCTGATAAACTGAAAACCCCGTACACACCTGGCAGGATCCTGATGCACAATGAATACCCCAAACACACCTGGCAGTGTCCTGAACCACTGTGCAACCCCAGACACATGTGGCAGGATCCTGATAAACTGTGAAACCCCCAAACACACCTGGCAGGATCCTGATAAACTGTGAAACCCACATAGACACCTGGCAGTATCCTGATCCACTGTGAAACCTCATACACACCAGGCAGGATCCTGATAAACTGTGAAACCCACATACACACCTGGCAGGATCCTGATGCACTGTGAAAACCCCATACACACCAGGCAGGATTCTGATAAACTGTGAAACCCACATACACACCTGGCAGGATCCTGATACACTGTGAAAACCCCATACACATCTGGCAGGATCCTGATACACTGTGAAAACCCCATACACACCTGGCAGGATCCTGATGCGCTGTGAAAACCCCATACACATGATGCAGGATCCTGAGACACTGTGAAACCCCCATACACATCTGGAAGGATCCTGATGCACTGTGAAAACCCCATACACATCTGGCAGTTTCCTGATAAATTGTGTAACCCACATACACACCTGGCAGGATCCTGATGAACTGTGAAACACCCAGACACACCAGGCAGGATGCTGTTAAACTGTGAAACCCCCATACACACCTGGCAGGATCTTTATGAACTGTGAAACCCCCTTACAGACGTGGCAGGATCCTGATAAACTGTGAAACCCACATACACACCTGGCAGGAATCCTGATGCACTGTGAAAAACCTATAAACATCTGGCAGCATCCTGATGCACTGCGAAAACCCCATTCACATCTGGCAGGATCCTGATAAACTGTGAAACCCACATACACACCTGGCAGGATCCTGATAAACAGTGAAACCCCCAGACACACCAGGCAGTATCCCGATAAACTGTGAAACCCCCATACACACCTGGCAGGATTCTGACAAACTGTGAAACCCCCATACACACCTGGCAGGAAACTGATAAACTGTGAAACCAACATACACACCTGGCAGGATCCTGATAAACAGTGAAACCCCCATACACACATGGCAGGATCCTGATAAATTGTGAAAACCCCAGACACACCTGGCTGGATCCTGATAAACTGTGAAACCCACATACACACCTGGCAGGTTCCTGATAAACTGTGAAACCCACATACACACCTGGCAGGATCATGAGACACTGTGAAAACCCGATACACACTTGGCAGGATTCTGATGCACAGTGAAAGCCCCATACACACCTGGCAGGGTCCTGATGCACTGTGAAAACCCCATACACACCTGGCACGATCCTGATACACTGTGAAAGCCCCATACACACCTGGCGGGATCCTGATACACTGTGAAATCCCCATACACACCTGGCAGGATCCTGATATACTGTGAAAATACCATACACACCTGGCAGGATCCTTATGCACTGTGAAAACCCCATACACACCTGGCAGGATCCTAATGCACCGTGAAATCCCCATACACACCTGGCAGGATCCTGATATACTGTGAAAACCCCATACACACCTGGCAGGATCCTTATGCACTGTGAAAACCCCATACACACATGGCAGGATCCTGATACACTGTGAATACCCCATACACATCTGGCAGGATCCTGATACACTGTGAAAGCCCCATACACACCTGGCAGGATTTTGATACACTGTGAAAACCCCATACACACCTGACAGGATCCTAATGCACTGTGAAATCCCCACACACACGATGCAGGATCCGGATACACTGTGAAACCCCCATACACATCTTGAAGGATCCTGATGCACTGTGAAAACGCCATACACATCTGGCAGGATCCTGATGCACTGTGAAAACCCCATTCACACCTGGCAGTTTCCTGATAAATTTTGAAACACACATACACACCTGGCAGGATCCTGATGAACTCTGAAACCCCCAGACACACCACGCAGGATCCTGATAAATTGTGAAACACCCATACACACCTGGCAGGATCCTGATGAACTGTGAAAGCCCCATACACACCTGGCAGGATCCTGATAAACTGTGAAACCCACATGCACGCCTGGCAGGATCCTGATAAACTGTGAAACCCCCAAATACACCTTGAAGGATCCTGATACACTGTGAAAACGCCACACACACGTTGCAGGAACCTGATCCACTGTGAAACCCCAGACACACCAGGCAGGATCCTGATAAACTGTGAAACCCACATACACACCTGGCAGGAGCCTGATACACTGTGAAACCCACATACACACATGGCAGGATCCTGATCCACTGTGAAAACCCCATACACACCTGGCAGGATCCTGATCCACTGCGAAAACCCCATACACACTTGGCAGAATCCTGATACACTGTGAACACCCCATACACACCTGGCAGGATACTGATACACTGTGAAAACACCATACACACCTGGCAGGATACTGATCCAATGTATATACCCCATACGCACCTGGCAGGATGCTGATAAACTGTGAAACGCCCATACACACCTGGCAGGATCCTGATAAACTGCGAAACCCCCATACACACCTGGCAGGATCCTGATATGCTGTGAAAACCCATACACACCTGGCAGGATCCTGATATACTGTGAAACCCCCATACACAGCTGGCAGGAGCCTGATGCACTGTGAAATCCCCGTACACACCTGGCAGGTTCCTGATGCACAGTGAAACCCCATTCACATCTGGCAGGAACCTGATACACTATGAAAATCCCATACACACCTGGCAGGATCCTGATGCACAGTGAAAATCCCATACACACCTGCCAGGATCCTGATACACAGTGAAAACCCCACACAAACCTGGCAGGATCCTGATGCACAGTGAAAACCCCAAACACACCTGGCAGGATCCTGATACACTGTGAAATCCCCATACACACCTGGCAGTATCCTGATGCACTGTGAAAACCACATACGCACCTGGCAGGATCCTGATACACTGTGAAAACCCCACACACACCTGGCAGGACCTTGATAAACTGTGAACACCCCATACATAGCTGGCAGGATCCTGATGCACAGTGAAACCCCAAACACACCTGGCAGGATCCTGAACCACTGTGAAACCCCATTCACATCTGGCAGGATCCTGATAAACTGTGAAACCCACATAAACACCTGGCAGGATCCTGATGCACTGTGAAATCCCCGTACACACCTGGCAGGTTCCTGATCCACTGTGAAAACACCATACACATCTGGCAGGATCCTGATACACTGTGAAAACCCCATACACACCTGGCAGGATCCTGGTACACTGTGAACAACCCCGTACACTCCTGGCAGAATCCTGATACACTGTGAAAACCCCATACACACCAGGCTGGATGCTGATAAACTGTGAAAACCCCGTACACTCCTGGCAGGATCCTGATGCACAGTGAATACCCCAAACACACCTGGCAGTGTCCTGAACCACTGTGCAACCCCAGACACATGTGGCAGGATCCTGATGAACTGTGAAAGCCCCAAACACACCTGGCAGGATCCTGATAAACTGTGAAACCCACATAGACACCTGGCAGTATCCTGATCCACTGTGAAACCCCATACACACCAGGCAGGATCCTGATAAACTGTGAAACCCACATACACACCTGGCAGGATCCTGATGCACTGTGAAAACCCCATACACACCAGGCAGGATCCTGATAAACTGTGAAACCCACATACACACCTGGCAGGATCCTGATACTCTGTGAAAACCCCATACACATCTGGCAGGATCCTGATACACTGTGAAAACCCCATACACACGATGCAGGATCCTGAGACACTGTGAAACCCCCATGCACATCTGGAAGGATCCTGATGCACTGTGAAAACCCCATACACATCTGGCAGGATCCTGATGCACTGTGAAAACCCCATTCACATCTGGCAGTTTCCTGATAAACTGTGTAACCCACATACACACCTGGCAGGATCCAGATGAACTGTGAAACCCCCAGACACACCAGGCAGGATGCTGATAAACTGCGAAACCCCCATACACACCTGGCAGGATCCTTATGAACTGTGAAACCCTCTTACACACCTGGCAGGATCCTGAGAAACTGTGAAACGCACATACACACCTGGCAGGATCCTGATAAACTGTGAAACACCCATACACACCTGGCAGGATCCTGATACACTGTGAAAATCCCATACACACGTGGCAGGATCCTGATCCACTGTGAAACCCCAGTCACACCAGGCAGGATCCTGATAAACTGTGAAACCCACATACACGCCTGGCAGGAACCTGATACACTGTGAAACCCACATGCACACCTGTCAGGATCCTGACACATTGTGAAAACCCCAGACACACCAGGCAGGATCCTGATAAACTGTGAAACCGACATATACACCTGGCATGATCCATATAAACTGTGAAACCCCATACACACGTGGCAGGATCCTGATACACTGTGAAACCCCCAGACACATCTTGAAGGATCCTGATGCACTGTGAAAAACCCATAAACATCTGGCAGCATCCTGATGCACTGTGAAAACCCCATTCACATCTGGCAGGATCCTGATAAACTGTGAAACCCACATACACACCTGGCAGGATCCTGATAAACAGTGAAACCATCAGACACACCAGGCAGTATCCCGATAAACTGTGAAACCCCCATACACACCTGGCAGGATTCTGACAAACTGTGAAACCCCCATACACACCTGGCAGGAAACTGATAAACTGTGAAATCAACATACACACCTGGCAGGATCCTGATAAACAGTGAAACCCCCAGACACACCTGGCTGGATCCTGATAAACTGTGAAACCCACATACACACCTAGCAGGATCCTGATACACTGTGAAACATCCATACATACCTGGCAGGATCCTGATAAAATGTGAAACCCACCTACACACCTGGCAGGATCATGAGACACTGTGAAAAACCCATACACACCTGGCAGGATTCTGATGCACAGTGAAAGCCCCATACACACCTGGCAGTGTCCTTAAACACTGTGAAAATCCCACACACACCTGGCAGGATCCTGATGCACAGTGAAAACACCAAACACACCTGGCAGGATCCTGATATACTGTGAAAACCCCATATACACCTGGCAGGATCCTTATGCACTGTGAAAACCCCATTCAAATCTGGCAGCTTCCTGATAAACTTTGAAACCCACATACACACCTGGCAGGATCCTGATAAACTGTGAAACCCCCATACACACCTGGCAGGATACGGATGAACTGTGAAACCCCCATACACACCAGGCAGGATCCTGATAAACTGTGAAACCCACATACACGCCTGGCAGGAACCTGATACACTGTGAAACCCACATGCACACCTGGCAGGATCCTGACACATTGTGAAAACCCCAGACACACCAGGCAGGATCCTGATAAACTGTGAAACCGACATATACACCTGGCATGATCCATATAAACTGTGAAACCCCATACACACGTGGCAGGATCCTGATACACTGTGAAACCCCCAGACACATCTTGAAGGATCCTGATGCACTGTGAAAAACCCATAAACATCTGGCAGCATCCTGATGCACTGTGAAAACCCCATTCACATCTGGCAGGATCCTGATAAACTGTGAAACCCACATACACACCTGGCAGGATCCTGATAAACAGTGAAACCATCAGACACACCAGGCAGTATCCCGATAAACTGTGAAACCCCCATACACACCTGGCAGGATTCTGACAAACTGTGAAACCCCCATACACACCTGGCAGGAAACTGATAAACTGTGAAATCAACATACACACCTGGCAGGATCCTGATAAACAGTGAAACCCCCATACACACCTGGCAGGATCCTGATAAATTGTGAAAACCCCAAACACACCTGGCTGGATCCTGATAAACTGTGAAACCCACATACACACCTAGCAGGATCCTGATACACTGTGAAACATCCATACATACCTGGCAGGATCCTGATAAAATGTGAAACCCACCTACACACCTGGCAGGATCATGAGACACTGTGAAAAACCCATACACACCTGGCAGGATTCTGATGCACAGTGAAAGCCCCATACACACCTGGCAGGGTCCTTAAACACTGTGAAAACCCCACACACACCTGGCAGGATCCTGATGCACTGTGAAAACACCAAACACACCTGGCAGGATCCTGATATACTGTGAAAACCCCATATACACCTGGCAGGATCCTTATGCACTGTGAAAACCCCATTCAAATCTGGCAGCTTCCTGATAAACTTTGAAACCCACATACACACCTGGCAGGATCCTGATAAACTGTGAAACCCCCATACACACCTGGCAGGATACGGATGAACTGTGAAACCCCCATACACACCAGGCAGGATCCAGATAAACTGTGAAACCCACATACACACCTGGCAGGATCCTGATAAACTGTGAAACCCCCAGACACACCTGGCAGGATCCTGATACACTGTGAAAACGTCATACACACGTGGCAGGATCCTGATCCACTGTGAAACCCCATACACACCAGGCAGGATCCTGATAAACTGTGAAACCCACATACACACCTGGCAGGAGCCTGATACACTGTGAATCCCACATACACACCTGGCAGGATCCTGATCCACTGTGAAACCCCCTTACACACCTAGCATGATCCTGATGCACAGTGAAACCCCAGACACACCTGGCAGGATCCTGAACCACTGTGAAACCGCATACACAAGTGGCAGGTTCCTGATATACTGAGAAACTCACATACACACCTGGCAGGATCCTGATAAACTGTGAAATCCCCGTAGACACCTGGCAGGTTCCTGATCCACTGTGAAAACCCCATACACACCTGGCAGGATGCTGATACACTGTGAAAACCCCATACACACCTGGCAGGATCCTGATGAACTGTGAAACCCACATACACACCTGGCAGGATCCTGATAAACTGTGACACCCCATTCACACGATGCAGGATCCTGATACACTGTGAAACCCCCATACACATCTGGAAAGATCCTGATGCACTGTGAATACCCATACACATCTGGCAGGATCCTGATGCACTGTGAAAACCCCATACACACCTGGCAGGATCATGATATACTGTGAAACCCACATACACACCTGGCAGGATCCTGATGAACTGTGAAACCCCCAGACACACCAGGCAGGATCCTGATAAACTGTGAAACCCCCAGACACACCTGGCAGGATACTGATGAAATGTGAAACCCCCATACACACCCACCAGGATGTTGATATACTGTGAAACCCACATACACACATGGCAGGATCCTGATAAACTGTGAAACCCCATACACACGATGCAGGATCCTGATACACTGTGAAAACGCCATACACACGTGGCAGGATCCTGATCCACTGTGAAGCCCCATACACACCAGGCAGGATCCTGATAAACTGTGAAACCCACATACACACGATGCAGGATCCTGATACACTGTGAAACCCCCATACACATCTGGAAGGATCATGATGCACTGTGAAAACCCCATACACATCTGGCAGGATCCTGATGCACTTTGAAAACCCCATTCACATCTGGCAGTTTCCTGATAAACTTTGAAACCCACATACACACCTGGCAGGATCCTGATAAACTGTGAATCCCCCAGACACACCAGGCAGGATCCTGCTAAACTGTGAAACTCCCATACACACCTGGCAGGATCCTGATGAACTGTGAAACCCCCATACACACCTGGCAGGATCCTGATAAACTGTGAAAACCACATACACACCTGGCAGGATCCTGATAAACTGTGAAACCCCCATACACACCTGGCAGGATACTGATACACTGTGAAAACGCCATACACACGTGGCAGGATCCTGATTCGCTGTGAAACCCCATACACACCAGGCAGGATCCTGATAAACTGTGAAACACACAGAGACACCTGGCAGGAGCCTGATACACTGTGAAACCCACATACACACCTGGCAGGATCCTGATCCACTGTGAAAACCCCATACACACCTGGCAGGATCCTGATACACTGTGAAAACAAAATGCACTCTTGGCAGGATCCTGATCCACTGTCTATACACCTTACGCACCTGGCAGGATGCTGATAAACTGTAAAACCCCCATACACACCTGGAAGGATCCTGATAAACTGTGAAACCCCCACACACACCTGGCAGCATCCTGACATGCTGTGAAAACCCATACACACCTGGCAGGATCCTGATATACTGTGAAGCCCCCACACACACCTGGCAGGAGCCTGATGCACTGTGAAATCCCCGTACACACCTGGCAGGTTCCTGATGCACAGTGAAACCCCATTCACATCTGGCAGGATCCTGATACACAGTGAAACCCCATTCACATCTGGCAGAATCCTGATACACTGTGAAACCGCATACACACCTGGCAGGATCCTGATACACTGTGAAACCCCATACACACCTGGCAGTATCCTGATCCACTGTGAAAACTCCATACACGCCTGGCAGGATCCTGATGCACTGTGAAAACCCCATTCAAATCTGGCAGTTTCCTGATAAACTTTGAAACCCACATACACTCCTGGCAGGATCCTGATGAACTGTGAAACCCCCAGACTCACAAGGCAGGATCCTGATAAACTGTGAAACACCCATACACACCTGGCAGGATCCTGATGAACTGTGAAACCCCCATACACATCTGGCAGGATCCTGATAAACTGTGAAACCCACATAAACACCTGGCAGGATCCTGATAAACTGTGAAACCCCCATACACACCTGGCAGGATCCTGATACACTGTGCAAACGCCATACACACGTTTCAGGATCCTGATCCACTGTGAAACCCCATACACACCAGGCAGGATCCTGATAAACTGTGAAACCCACATACACACCTGGCAGGAGCCTGATACACTATGAAACCCACGTACACACCTGGCAGGATCCTGATCCACTGTGAAACCCCCTTACACACCTAGCATGATCCTGATGCACAGTGAAACCCCAGACACACCTGGCAGGATCCTGAACCACTGTGAAACCCCATACACAAGTGGCAGGATCCTGATATACTGTGAAACACACATACACACCTGGCAGGATCCTGATACACTGTGAAATCCCCGTAGACACCTGGCAGGTTCCTGATCCACTGTGAAAACCCCATACACATCTGGCAGGATCCTGATACACTGTGAAACCCCCTTACACACCTAGCATGATCCTGATGCACAGTGAAACCCCAGACACACCTGGCAGGATCCTGAACCGCTGTGAAACCCCATACACACCTGGCAGGATCCTGATACACTGTGAAATCCCCGTAGACACCTGGCAGGTTCCTGATCCACTGTGAAAACCCCATACACATCTGGCAGGATCCTGATAGACTGTGAACAACCCCGTACACACCTGGCAGGGTCCTGATACACTGTGAAAACCCCATACATATCTGGCAGGATGCTGATACACTGTGAAAACCCCATACACACCTGGCAGAATCCTGATAAACTGTGAAACCCACATACACACCTGGCAGGATCCTGATGAACTGTGAAACCCACATACACACATGGCAGGATCCTGATAAACTGTGACACCCCATTCACTCGATGCAGGATCCTGATACACTGTGAAACCCCCATACACATCTGGAAGGATCCTGACATACTTTGAAACCCACATACACACCTGGCAGGATCCTGATGAACTGTGAAACCCCCAGACACACCAGGCAGGATCCTGATAAACTGTGAAACCCTCATACACACCAGGCAAGATCCTGATGAACTGTGAAACCCCCAGACACACCAGGCAGGATCCTGATAAACTGTGAAACCCCCCATACACATCTGGAAGGATCCTGATGCACTGTGAAAACCGATACACATCTGGCAGGATCCTGATGCACTGTGAAAACCCCATGCACACCAGGCAGGATCCTGATATACTGTTAAACCCACATACACACCTGGCAGGATGCTGATGACCTGTGAAACCCCCAGACACACCAGGCAGGATCCTGATAAACTGTGAAACCCCCAGACACACCTGGCAGGATCCTGATGAAATGTGAAACCCCCATACACACCTGGCAGGATCCTGATAAACTGTGAAACCCACATACACACCTGGCAGGATCCTGATAAACTGTGAAACCCCATACACACGATGCAGGATCCTGATACACTGTGAAAACCCCATACACACGTGGCAGGATCCTGATCCACTGTGAAACCCCATACACACCAGGCAGGATCCTGATAAACTGTGAAACCCACATACACACGATGCAGGATCCTGATACACTGTGAAACCCCCATACACATCTGGAAGGATCATGATGCACTGTGAAAACCCCATACACATCTGGCAGGATCCTGATGCACTGTGAAAACCCCATTCACATCTGGCAGTTTCCTGATAAACATTGAAACACACATACACACCTGGCAGGATCCTGATGAACTGTGAATCCCCCAGACACACCTGGCAGGATCCTGATAAACTGTGAAACCCCCATACACACCTGGCAGGATCCTGATGAACTGTGAAACCCCCATACACACCTGGCAGGATCCTGATAATCTGTGAAAACCACATACACACCTGGCAGGATCCTGATAAACTGTGAAACCCCCATACACACCTGGCAGGATACTGATACACTGTGAAAGCGCCATACACACGTGGCAGGATCCTGATCCACTGTGAAACCCCATACACACCTGGCAGGATCCTGATAAACTGTGAAACACACATACACACCTGGCAGGAGCCTGATACACTGTGAAACCCACATACACACCTGGCAGGATCCTGATCCACTGTGAAAACCCCATACATAACTGGCAGGATCCTGATACACTGTGAAAACACCATGCACTCTTGGCAGGATCCTGATCCACTGTCTATACCCCATACGCACCTGGCAGGATGCCGATAAACTGTAAAACCCCCATACACACCTGGCGGGATCCTGATAAACTGTGAAACCCCCACACACACCTGGCAGGATCCTGACATGCTGTGAAAACCCATACACACCTGGCAGGATCCTGATACACTGTGAAGCCCCCATACACACCTGGCAGGAGCCTGATGCACTGTGAAATCCCCGTACACACCTGGCAGGTTCCTGATGCACAGTGAAACCCCATTCACATCTGGCAGGATCCTGATACACAGTGAAACCTCATTCACATCTGGCAGGATCCTGATACACTGTGAAACCGCATACACACCTGGCAGGATCCTGATACATTGTGAAACCCCATACACACCTGGCAGGATCCTGATACACAGTGACACCCCCATACACACCTGGCAGGATCCTGATCCACTGTGAAAACTCCATACACGCCTGGCAGGACCTTGATAAACTGTGAACACCCCATACACACCTGGCAGGATCCTGATACACTGTGAAATCCCTGACATACCTGGCAGGATACTGATCCACTGTGAAAACCCCTTACACACCTGGCAGGATCCAGATCCACTGTGAAAACTCCATACACATCTGGCAGGATCCAGATCCACTGAGAAAACCCCGTACATACCTGGCAGGAGCCTGATCCACTGTGAAACCCCATTCACATCTGGCAGGATCCGGATAAACTGTGAAACCCACATACACACCTGGCAGGATCCTGATACACTGTCAAAACCCCATACACACCTGGCATGTTCCTGATGCACAGTGAAACCCCAGACACACCTGGCAGGATCCTGAACCTCTGTGAAACCCCATACACACGTGGCAGGATCCTGATAAACTGTGAAACCCACATACACACCTGGCAGGATCCTGATACACTGTGACATCCCAGTAGACACCTGGCAGGTTCCTGATCCACTGTGAAAACCCCATACACATCTGGCAGGATCCTGATACACTGTGAAAACCCCATACACACCTGGCAAGATACTGATACACTGTGAACAACCCCGTACACACGTGGCAGGATCCTGATACACTGTGAAAACCCCACACACACCTGGCAGGATGCTGATACACTGTGAAAACCCCGTACACACCTGGCAGGATCCTGATGCACAGTGAATACCCCAAACACACCTGGCAGGATCCTGATAAACTGTGAAACCCACATAGACACCTGGCAGGATCCTGATCCACTGTGAGAACCCATACACACCAGGCAGGATCCTGATGCAGTGTGAAAACCCCACACACACCAGGCAGGATCCTGATAAACTGTGAAACCCACACACACACCTGGCAGGATCCTGATACACTGTGAAAACCCCATACACACCTGGCAGGATCCTGATACACTGTGAAAAAAGCATACTCACCTGGCAGGATCCTGATGCACTGTGAAAACCCCATACACACGATGCAGGATCCTGATACACTGTGAAACCCCCATACACATCTGGAAGGATCCTGATGCACTGTGAAAACCTATACACATCTGGCAGGATCCTGATGAACTGTGAAACCCCCATACACACCTGGCAGGATCCTGATAAACTGTGAAACCCTCATACACACCTGGCAGGATCCTGATAAACTGTGAAACCCCCATACACACCTGGCAGGATCCTGATACACTGTGAAAACGCCATCCACACCTGGCAGGATCCTGATAAACTGTGAAACCCACATACACACCTGGCAGGAGCCTGATACACTGTGAAACCCACATACACACCTGGCAGGATCCTGATCCACTGTGAATCCCCCTTACACACCTAGCATGATCCTGATGCACAGTGAAACCCCAGACACACCTGGCAGGATCCTGAACCACTGTGAAACCCCATACACAAGTGGCAGGATCCTGATATACTGTGAAGCACACATACACACCTGGCAGGATCCAGATACACTGTGAAATCCCCGTAGACACCTGGCAGGTTCCTGATCCACTGTGAAAACCCCATACACATCTGGCAGGATCCTGATACACTGTGAAACCCCCTTACACACCTAGCATGATCCTGATGCACAGTGAAACCCCAGACACACCTGGCAGGATCCTGAACCACTGTGAAACCCCATACACAAGTGGCAGGATCCTGATACACTGTGAAACACACATACACACCTGGCAGGGTCCTGATCCACTGTGAAATCCCCGTAGACACCTGGCAGGTTCCTGATCCACTGTGAAAACCCCATACACATCTGGCAGGATCCTGATACACTGTGAACAACCCCGTACACACCTGGCAGGGTCCTGATACACTGTGAAAACCCCATACACACCGGGCAGGATCCTGATGAACTGTGAAACCCACATACACACCTGGCAGGATCCTGATAAACTGTGACACCCCATTCACACGATGCAGTATCCTGATACACTGTGAAACCCCCATACACATCTGGAAGGATCCTGATGCACTGTGAAAACCCCATACACATCTGGCAGGATCCGGATGCACTGTGAAAACCCCATTCACATCTGGCAGTTTCCTGATAAACTTTGAAACCCACATACACACCTGGCAGGATCCTGATGAACTGTGAAACCCCCAGACACACCAGGCAGGATCCTGATAAACTGTGAAACCCACATACACGCCAGGCAGGATCCTGATGAACTGTGAAACCCCCAGACACACCAGGCAGGATCCTGATGCACTGTGAAAACCCATACACATCTGGCAGGATCCTGATGCACTGTGAAAACCCCATACACACCTGGCAGGTTCCTGATGCACTGTGAAAACCCCATTCACATCTGGCAGTTTCCTGATAAACATTGAAACCCACATACACACCTGGCAGGATCCTGATGAACTGTGAATCCCCCAGACACACCAGGCAGGATCCTGATAAACTGTGAAACCCCCATACACACCTGGCAGGATCCTGATGAACTGTGAAACCCCCATACACACCTGGCAGGATCCTGATAATCTGTGAAAACCATATACACACCTGGCAGGATCCTGATAAACTGTGAAACCCCCATACACACCTGGCAGGATACTGATACACTGTGAAAGCGCCATACACACGTGGCAGGATCCTGATCCACTGTGAAACCCCATACACACCTGGCAGGATCCTGATAAACTGTGAAACACACATACACACCTGGCAGGAGCCTGATACACTGTGAAACCCACATACACACCTGGCAGGATCCTGATCCACTGTGAAAACCCCATACATACCTGGCAGGATCCTGATACACTGTGAAAACACCATGCACTCTTGGCAGGATCCTGATCCACTGTCTATACCCCATACGCACCTGGCAGGATGCCGATAAACTGTAAAACCCCCATACACACCTGGCAGGATCCTGATAAACTGTGAAACCCCCACACACACCTGGCAGGATCCTGACATGCTGTGAAAACCCATACACACCTGGCAGGATCCTGATACACTGTGAAGCCCCCATACACACCTGGCAGGAGCCTGATGCACTGTGAAATCGCCGTACACACCTGGCAGGTTCCTGATGCACAGTGAAACCCCATTCACATCTGGCAGGATCCTGATACACAGTGAAACCTCATTCACATCTGGCAGGATCCTGATACACTGTGAAACCGCATACACACCTGGCAGGATCCTGATACATTGTGAAACCCCATACACACCTGGCAGGATCCTGATACACAGTGACACCCCCATACACACCTGGCAGGATCCTGATCCACTGTGAAAACTCCATACACGCCTGGCAGGACCTTGATAAACTGTGAACACCCCATACACACCTGGCAGGATCCTGATACACTGTGAAATCCCTGACATACCTGGCAGGATACTGATCCACTGTGAAAACCCCTTACACACCTGGCAGGATCCAGATCCACTGTGAAAACTCCATACACATCTGGCAGGATCCAGATCCACTGAGAAAACCCCGTACATACCTGGCAGGAGCCTGATCCACTGTGAAACCCCATTCACATCTGGCAGGATCCGGATAAACTGTGAAACCCACATACACACCTGGCAGGATCCTGATACACTGTCAAAACCCCATACACACCTGGCATGTTCCTGATGCACAGTGAAACCCCAGACACACCTGGCAGGATCCTGAACCTCTGTGAAACCCCATACACACGTGGCAGGATCCTGATAAACTGTGAAACCCACATACACACCTGGCAGGATCCTGATACACTGTGACATCCCAGTAGACACCTGGCAGGTTCCTGATCCACTGTGAAAACCCCATACACATCTGGCAGGATCCTGATACACTGTGAAAACCCCATACACACCTGGCAAGATACTGATACACTGTGAACAACCCCGTACACACGTGGCAGGATCCTGATACACTGTGAAAACGCCACACACACCTGGCAGGATGCTGATACACTGTGAAAACCCCGTACACACCTGGCAGGATCCTGATGCACAGTGAATACCCCAAACACACCTGGCAGGATCCTGAACCACTGTGAAACCCCATACACATGTGGCAGGATCCTGATAAACTGTGGAACCCCCAAACACACCTGGCAGGATCCTGATAAACTGTGAAACCCACATAGACACCTGGCAGGATCCTGATCCACTGTGAGAACCCATACACACCAGGCAGGATCCTGATGCAGTGTGAAAACCCCACACACACCAGGCAGGATCCTGATAAACTGTGAAACCCACACACACACCTGGCAGGATCCTGATACACTGTGAAAACCCCATACACACCTGGCAGGATCCTGATACACTGTGAAAAAAGCATACTCACCTGGCAGGATCCTGATGCACTGTGAAAACCCCATACAAACGATGCAGGATCCTGATACACTGTGAAACCCCCATACACATCTGGAAGGATCCTGATGCACTGTGAAAACCTATACACATCTGGCAGGATCCTGATGAACTGTGAAACCCCCATACACACCTGGCAGGATCCTGATAAACTGTGAAACCCTCATACACACCTGGCAGGATCCTGATAAACTGTGAAACCCCCATACACACCTGGCAGGATCCTGATACACTGTGAAAACGCCATCCACACCTGGCAGGATCCTGATAAACTGTGAAACCCACATACACACCTGGCAGGAGCCTGATACACTGTGAAACCCACATACACACCTGGCAGGATCCTGATCCACTGTGAATCCCCCTTACACACCTAGCATGATCCTGATGCACAGTGAAACCCCAGACACACCTGGCAGGATCCTGAACCACTGTGAAACCCCATACACAAGTGGCAGGATCCTGATATACTGTGAAGCACACATACACACCTGGCAGGATCCTGATACACTGTGAAATCCCCGTAGACACCTGGCAGGTTCCTGATCCACTGTGAAAACCCCATACACATCTGGCAGGATCCTGATACACTGTGAAACCCCCTTACACACCTAGCATGATCCTGATGCACAGTGAAACCCCAGACACACCTGGCAGGATCCTGAACCACTGTGAAACCCCATACACAAGTGGCAGGATCCTGATACACTGTGAAACACACATACACACCTGGCAGGGTCCTGATCCACTGTGAAATCCCCGTAGACACCTGGCAGGTTCCTGATCCACTGTGAAAACCCCATACACATCTGGCAGGATCCTGATACACTGTGAACAACCCCGTACACACCTGGCAGGGTCCTGATACACTGTGAAAACCCCATACACACCGGGCAGGATCCTGATGAACTGTGAAACCCACATACACACCTGGCAGGATCCTGATAAACTGTGACACCCCATTCACACGATGCAGTATCCTGATACACTGTGAAACCCCCATACACATCTGGAAGGATCCTGATGCACTGTGAAAACCCCATACACATCTGGCAGGATCCGGATGCACTGTGAAAACCCCATTCACATCTGGCAGTTTCCTGATAAACTTTGAAACCCACATACACACCTGGCAGGATCCTGATGAACTGTGAAACCCCCAGACAGACCAGGCAGGATCCTGATAAACTGTGAAACCCACATACACACCAGGCAGGATCCTGATGAACTGTGAAACCCCCAGACACACCAGGCAGGATCCTGATGCACTGTGAAAACCCATACACATCTGGCAGGATCCTGATGCACTGTGAAAACCCCATACACACCAGGCAGGATCCTGATATACTGTGAAACCCACATACACACCTGGCAGGATCCTGATGAACTGTGAAACCCACAGACAAACCAGGCAGGATCCAGATAAACTGTGAATCCCCCAGACACACCTGGCAGGATCCTGATAAACTGTGAAACCCACATACACACGATGCAGGATCCTGATACACTGTGAAACCCCCATACACATCTGGAAGGATCATGATGCACTGTGAAAACCCCGTACGCATCTGGCAGGATCCGGATGCACTGTGAAAACCCCATTCACATCTGGCAGTTTCCTGATAAACTTTGAAACCCACATACACACCTGGCAGGATCCTGATGAACTGTGAAACCCCCAGACACACCAGGCAGGATCCTGATAAACTGTGAAAACCACATACACACCTGGCAGGAGCCTGATACACTGTGAAACCCACATACACACCTGGCAGGATCCTGATCGACTGTGAACAACCCCGTACACACCTGGCAGGGTCCTGATACACTGTGAAAACCCCATACACACCGGGCAGGATCCTGATGAACTGTGAAAACCCCATACACACCAGGCAGGATCCTGATAAACTATGAAACCCCCATACACGCCTGGCAGGATCCTGATGCACTGTGAAAACCCCATTCAAATCTGGCAGTTTCCTGATAAACTTTGAAACCCACATACACACCTGGCAGGATCCTGATGAACTGTGAAACACCCAGACTCACCAGGCAGGATCCTGATAAACTGTGAAACCCCCATACATACCTGGCAGGGTCCTGATGAACTGTGAAACCCCCATACACACCTGGCAGGTTCCTGATGCACTATGAAAACCCCATACACATCTGGCAGGATCCTGATGCACTGTGAAAACCCCATTCACATTTGGCAGTTTCCTGATAAAATGTGAAACCCACATAAACACCTGACAGGATCCTGATGAACTGTGAAACCCCCAGACTCACCAGGCAGGATCCTGATAAACTGTGAAACCCACATACACACCTGGCAGGATCCTGATAAACTGTGAAACCCCCATACACACCTGGCAGGATCCTGATACACTGTGAAAACGCCATACACACGTGGCAGGATCCTTATCCACTGTGAAACCCCATACACACCAGGCAGGATCCTGATAAACTGTGAAACCCACATACACACCTGGCAGGAGCCTGATACACTGTGAAACCCACATACACACCTGGCAGGATCCTGATACACTGTGAAAAAAGCATACTCACCTGGCAGGATCCTGATGCACTGAGAAAACCTCATACACACGATGCAGGATCCTGATACACTGTGAAACCCCCATACACATCTGGAAGGATCCTGATGCACTGTGAAAACCTATACACATCTGGCAGGATCCTGATGAACTGTGAAACCCCCATACACACCTGGCAGGATCCTGATAAACTGTGAAACCCTCATACACACCTGGCAGGATCCTGATAAACTGTGAAACCCCCATACACACCTGGCAGGATCCTGATACACTGTGAAAACGCCATCCACACCTGGCAGGATCCTGATAAACTGTGAAACCCACATACACACCTGGCAGGAGCCTGATACACTGTGAAACCCACATACACACCTGGCAGGATCCTGATCCACTGTGAATCCCCCTTACACACCTAGCATGATCCTGATGCACAGTGAAACCCCAGACACACCTGGCAGGATCCTGAACCACTGTGAAACCCCATACACAAGTGGCAGGATCCTGATATACTGTGAAGCACACATACACACCTGGCAGGATCCTGATACACTGTGAAATCCCCGTAGACACCTGGCAGGTTCCTGATCCACTGTGAAAACCCCATACACATCTGGCAGGATCCTGATACACTGTGAAACCCCCTTACACACCTAGCATGATCCTGATGCACAGTGAAACCCCAGACACACCTGGCAGGATCCTGAACCACTGTGAAACCCCATACACAAGTGGCAGGATCCTGATACACTGTGAAACACACATACACACCTGGCAGGGTCCTGATCCACTGTGAAATCCCCGTAGACACCTGGCAGGTTCCTGATCCACTGTGAAAACCCCATACACATCTGGCAGGATCCTGATACACTGTGAACAACCCCGTACACACCTGGCAGGGTCCTGATACACTGTGAAAACCCCATACACACCGGGCAGGATCCTGATGAACTGTGAAACCCACATACACACCTGGCAGGATCCTGATAAACTGTGACACCCCATTCACACGATGCAGTATCCTGATACACTGTGAAACCCCCATACACATCTGGAAGGATCCTGATGCACTGTGAAAACCCCATACACATCTGGCAGGATCCGGATGCACTGTGAAAACCCCATTCACATCTGGCAGTTTCCTGATAAACTTTGAAACCCACATACACACCTGGCAGGATCCTGATGAACTGTGAAACCCCCAGACAGACCAGGCAGGATCCTGATAAACTGTGAAACCCACATACACACCAGGCAGGATCCTGATGAACTGTGAAACCCCCAGACACACCAGGCAGGATCCTGATGCACTGTGAAAACCCATACACATCTGGCAGGATCCTGATGCACTGTGAAAACCCCATACACACCAGGCAGGATCCTGATATACTGTGAAACCCACATACACACCTGGCAGGATCCTGATGAACTGTGAAACCCACAGACAAACCAGGCAGGATCCAGATAAACTGTGAAACCCCCAGACACACCTGGCAGGATCCTGATAAACTGTGAAACCCACATACACACGATGCAGGATCCTGATACACTGTGAAACCCCCATACACATCTGGAAGGATCATGATGCACTGTGAAAACCCCGTACGCATCTGGCAGGATCCGGATGCACTGTGAAAACCCCATTCACATCTGGCAGTTTCCTGATAAACTTTGAAACCCACATACACACCTGGCAGGATCCTGATGAACTGTGAAACCCCCAGACACACCAGGCAGGATCCTGATAAACTGTGAAAACCACATACACACCTGGCAGGAGCCTGATACACTGTGAAACCCACATACACACCTGGCAGGATCCTGATCGACTGTGAACAACCCCGTACACACCTGGCAGGGTCCTGATACACTGTGAAAACCCCATACACACCGGGCAGGATCCTGATGAACTGTGAAAACCCCATACACACCAGGCAGGATCCTGATGCACTGTGAAAACCCCATTCAAATCTGGCAGTTTCCTGATAAACTTTGAAACCCACATACACACCTGGCAGGATCCTGATGAACTGTGAAACACCCAGACTCACCAGGCAGGATCCTGATAAACTGTGAAACCCCCATACATACCTGGCAGGGTCCTGATGAACTGTGAAACCCCCATACACACCTGGCAGGTTCCTGATGCACTATGAAAACCCCATACACATCTGGCAGGATCCTGATGCACTGTGAAAACCCCATTCACATTTGGCAGTTTCCTGATAAAATGTGAAACCCACATACACACCTGACAGGATCCTGATGAACTGTGAAACCCCCAGACTCACCAGGCAGGATCCTGATAAACTGTGAAAACCCCATACACACCTGGCAGGATCCTGATGAACTGTGAAACCCCCATACACACCTGGCAGGATCCTGATAAACTGTGAAACCCACATACACACCTGGCAGGATCCTGATAAACTGTGAAACCCCCATACACACCTGGCAGGATCCTGATACACTGTGAAAACGCCATACACACGTGGCAGGATCCTTATCCACTGTGAAACCCCATACACACCAGGCAGGATCCTGATAAACTATGAAACCCACATACACACCTGGCAGGAGCCTGATACACTGTGAAACCCACATACACACCTGGCAGGATCCTGATCCACTGTGAAACCCCCTGACACACCTAGCATGATCCTGATGCACAGTGAAACCCCAGACACACCTGGCAGGATCCTGAACCACTGTGAAACCCCATACACAAGTGGCAGGATCCTGATATACTGTGAAACACACATACACACCTGGCAGGGTCCTGATACACTGTGAAATCCCCGTAGACACCTGGCAGGTTCCTGATCCACTGTGAAAACCCCATACACATCTGGCATGATCCTGATACACTGTGAAACCCCCTTACACACCTAGCATGATCCTGATGCACAGTGAAACCCCAGACACACCTGGCAGGATCCTGAACCACTGTGAAACCCCATACACAAATGGCAGGATCCTGATACACTGTGAAACACACATACACACCTGGCAGGATCCTGATACACTGTGAAATCCCAGTAGACACCTGGCAGGTTCCTGATCCACTGTGAAAACCCCATACACATCTGGCAGGATCCTGATACACTGTGAATAACCCCGTACACACCTGACAGGGTCCTGATACACTGTGAAAACCCCATACACACCTGGCAGGATGCTGATACACTGTGAAAACCCCATACATACCTGGCAGGATCCTGATAAACTGTGAAACCCACATACACACCTGGCAGGATCCTTATGAACTGTGAAACCCACATACACACCTGGCAGGATCCTGATAAACTGTGACACCCCATTCACACGATGCAGGATCCTGATACACTGTGAAACCCCCATACACATCTGGAAGGATCCTGATGCACTGTGAAAACCCCATACACATCTGGCAGGATCCGTATGCACTGTGAAAACCCCATTCACATCTGGCAGTTTCCTGATAAACATTGAAACCCACATACACACCTGGCAGGATCCTGATAAACTGTGAAACCCCCAGACACACCAGGCAGGATCCTGATAAACTGTGAAAACCCCCATACACATCTGGAAGGATCCTGATGCACTGTGAAAACCCATACACATCTGGCAGGATCCTGATAAACTGTGAAAACCCCATACACACGTGGCAGGATCCTGATAAACTGTGAAACCCCCAGACACACCTGGCAGGATCCTGATGAAATGTGAAACCCGCATACACACCTGGCAGGATCCTGATAAACTGTGAAACCCACATACACACCTGGCAGGATCCTGATAAACTTTGAAACCCCATACACACGATGCAGGATCCTGATACACTGTGAAAACACCATACACACCAGGCAGGATCCTGATAAACTGTGAAACCCACATACACACGATGCAGGATCCTGATACACTGTGAAACCCCCATCCACATCTGGAAGTATCATGATGCACTGTGAAAACCCCATACACATCTGGCAGGATCCTGATGCACTGTGAAAACCCCATTCACATCTGGCAGTTTCCTGATAAACGTTGAAACCCACATACACACCTGGCAGGATCCTGATGAACTGTGAAACCCCCAGACACACCAGGCAGGGTCTTGATAAACTGTTAAACACCATACACATCTGGCAGGATCCTGATGAACTGTGAAACCCCCATACACACCTGGCAGGATCCTGATAAACTGTGAAAACCACATACACACCTGGCAGGATCCTGATAAACTGTGAAACCCCCATGCACACCTGGCAGGATACTGATACACTGTGAAAACGCCATACACACGTGGCAGGATCCTGATCCACTGTGAAACCCCATACACACCAGGCAGGATCCTGTTAAACTGTGAAACACACATACACACCTGGCAGGAGCCTGATACACTGTGAAACCCACATACACACCTGGCAGGATCCTGATCCACTGTGAAAACCCCATACACACCTGGCAGGATCCTGATACACTGTGAAAACACCATGCACTCTTGGCAGGATCCTGATCCACTGTCTCTCCCCCATACGCACTTGGCAGGATGCCGATAAACTGTAAAACCCCCATACACACCTGGCAGGATCCTGATAAACTGTGAAACCCCCACACACACCTGGCAGGATCCTGACACGCTGTGAAAACCCATACACACCTGGCAGGATCCTGATATACTGTGAAGCCCCCATACACACCTGGCAGGAGCCTGATGCACTGTGAAATCCCCGTACACAATTGGCAGGTTCCTGATGCACAGTGAAACCCCATTCACATCTGGCAGGATCCTGATACACAGTGAAACCCCATTCACATCTGGCAGGATCCTGATACACTGTGAAACCGCATACACACCTGGCAGGATCCTGATACACTGTGAAACCCCTTACACACCTGGCAGGATCCTGATACACAGTGACACCCCCATACACACCTGTCAGGATCCTGAACCACTGTGAAAACTCCATACACGCCTGGCAGGACCTTGATAAACTGTGAACACCCCATACACACCTGGCAGGATCCTGATACACTGTGAAATCCCTGACATACCTGGCAGGATACAGATCCACTGTGAAAATCCCTTTCACACCTGGCAGGATCCAGATCCACTGTGAAAACTCCATTCACATCTGGCAGGATCCGGATAAACTGTGAAACCCCCATACACACCTGGCAGGATCCTGATACACTGTCAAAACCCCATACACACCTAGTATGTTCCTGATGCACAGTGAAACCCCAGACACACCTGGCAGGATCCTGAACCTCTGTGAAATCCCATACACACGTGGCAGGATCCTGATAAACTGTGAAACCCACATACACACCTGGCAGGATCCTGATACACTGTGTAATCCCCGTAGACACCTAGCAGGTTCCTGATCCACTGTGAAAACCCCATACACATCTGGCAGGATCCTGATACACTGTGAAAACCCCATACACACCTGGCAAGATACTGATACACTGTGAACAACCCCGTACACACGTGGCCGGATCCTGATACACTGTGAAAACCCCACACGCACCTGGCAGGATGCTGATACACAGTGAATACCCCAAACACACCTGGCAGAATCCTGAACCACTGTGAAAGCCCCAGACACATGTGGCAGGATCCTGATAAACTGTGGAACCCCCAAACACACCTGGCAGGATCCTGATAAACTGTGAAACCCCCATGCACACCTGGCAGGATACTGATACACTGTGAAAACGCCATACACACGTGGCAGGATCCTGATCCACTGTGAAACCCCATACACACCAGGCAGGATCCTGTTAAACTGTGAAACACACATACACACCTGGCAGGAGCCTGATACACTGCGAAACCCACATACACACCTGGCAGGATCCTGATCCACTGTGAAAACCCCATACACACCTGGCAGGATCCTGATACACTGTGAAAACACCATGCACTCTTGGCAGGATCCTGATCCACTGTCTCTCCCCCATACGCACTTGGCAGGATGCCGATAAACTGTAAAACCCCCATACACACCTGGCAGGATCCTGATAAACTGTGAAACCCCCACACACACCTGGCAGGATCCTGACACGCTGTGAAAACCCATACACACCTGGCAGGATCCTGATATACTGTGAAGCCCCCATACACACCTGGCAGGAGCCTGATGCACTGTGAAATCCCCGTACACAATTGGCAGGTTCCTGATGCACAGTGAAACCCCATTCACTTCTGGCAGGATCCTGATACACAGTGAAACCCCATTCACATCTGGCAGGATCCTGATACACTGTGAAACCGCATACACACCTGGCAGGATCCTGATACACTGTGAAACCCCTTACACACCTGGCAGGATCCTGATACACAGTGACACCCCCATACACACCTGTCAGGATCCTGAACCACTGTGAAAACTCCATACACGCCTGGCAGGACCTTGATAAACTGTGAACACCCCATACACACCTGGCAGGATCCTGATACACTGTGAAATCCCTGACATACCTGGCAGGATACTGATCCACTGTGAAAATCCCTTTCACACCTGGCAGGATCCAGATCCACTGTGAAAACTCCATTCACATCTGGCAGGATCCGGATAAACTGTGAAACCCCCATACACACCTGGCAGGATCCTGATACACTGTCAAAACCCCATACACACCTAGTATGTTCCTGATGCACAGTGAAACCCCAGACACACCTGGCAGGATCCTGAACCTCTGTGAAACCCCATACACACGTGGCAGGATCCTGATAAACTGTGAAACCCACATACACACCTGGCAGGATCCTGATACACTGTGAAATCCCCGTAGACACCTGGCAGGTTCCTGATCCACTGTGAAAACCCCATACACATCTGGCAGGATCATGATGTACTGTGAAAACCCCATACACATCTGGCAGGATCCTGATGCACTGTGAAAACCCCATTCACATCTGGCAGTTTCCTGCTAAACGTTGAAACCCACATACACACCTGGCAGGATCCTGATGAACTGTGAAACGCCCACACACCAGGCAGGATCCTGATAAACTGTGAAACACCCATACACACCTGGCAGGATCCTGATGAACTGTGAAACCCCCATACACACCTGGCAGGATCCTGATAAACTGTGAAAACCACATACACACCTGGCAGGATCCTGATAAACTGTGAAACCCCCATGCACACCTGGCAGGATACTGATACACTGTGAAAACGCCATACACACGTGGCAGGATCCTGATCCACTGTGAAACCCCATACACACCAGGCAGGATCCTGATAAACTGTGAAACACAGATACACACCTGGCAGGAGCCTGATACACTGTGAAACCCACATACACACCTGGCAGGATCCTGACCCACTGTGAAAACCCCACACACACCTGGCAAGATCCTGATACACTGTGAAAACACCATGCACTCTTGGCAGGATCCTGATCCACTGTCTATACCCCATACGCACCTGGCAGGATGCCGATAAACTGTAAAAGCCCCGTACACACCTGGCAGGATCCTGATAAACTGTGAAACCCCCACACACACCTGGCAGGATCCTGACACGCTGTGAAAACCCATACACACCTGGCAGGATCCTGATATACTGTGAAGCCCCCATACACACCTGGCAGGAGCCTGATGCACTGTGAAATCCCCGTACACAATTGGCAGGTTCCTGATGCACAGTGAAACCCCATTCACATCTGGCAGGATCCTGATACACAGTGAAACCCCATTCACATCTGGCAGGATCCTGTTACACTGTGAAACCGCATACACACCTGGCAGGATCCTGAAACACTGTGAAACCCCATACACACCTGGCAGGACCCTGATACACAGTGACACCCCCATACACACCTGGCAGGATCCTGAACCACTGTGAAAACTGCATACACGCCTGGCAGGACCTTGATAAACTGTGAACACCCCATACACACCTGGCAGGATCCTGATACACTGTGAAATCCCTGACATACCTGGCAGGATACTGATCCATTGTGAAAACCCCTTACACACCTGGCAGGATCCAGATCCACTGTGAAAACTCCATTCACATCTGGCAGGATCCGGATAAACTGTGAAACCCACATACACACCTGGCAGGATCCTGATACACTGTCAAAACCCCATACACACCTAGCATGTTCCTGATGCACAGTGAAACCCCAGACACACCTGGCAGGATCCTGAACCTCTGTGAAACCCCACACACACACGTGGCAGGATCCTGATAAACTGTGAAACCCACATACACACCTGGCAGGATCCTGATACACTGTGAAATCCCCGTAGACACCTGGCAGGTTCCTGATCCACTGTGAAAACCCCATACACATCTGGCAGGATCCTGATACACTGTGAAAACCCCATACACACCTGGCAAGATACTGATACACTGTGAACAACCCCGTACACACGTGGCAGGATCCTGATACACTGTGAAAATCCCCCACACACCTGGCAGGATGCTGATACACAGTGAATACCCCAAACACACCTGGCAGGATCCTGAACCACTGTGAAAGCCCCAGACACATGTGGCAGGATCCTGATAAACTGTGGAACCCCCAAACACACCTGGCAGGATCCTGATAAACTGTGAAACACACATAGACACCTGGCAGGATCCTGATCCACTGTGAAAACCCATACACACCAGGCAGGATCCTGATGCAGTGTGAAAACCCCATACACACCAGGCAGGATCCTGATAAACTGTGAAACCCAGACACGCACCTGGCAGGATCCTGATACACTGTGAAAACCCCATACACACCTGGCAGTATCCTGATACACTGTGAAAACCGCATACTCACCTGGCTGGATCCTGATGCACTGTGAAAACCCCATACACACGATGCAGGATCCTGATACACTGTGAAACCCACATACACATCTGGAAGGATCCTGATCAACTCTGAAAACCCCGTACACACCTGGCAGGATCCTGATGCACAGTGAATACCGCAAACACACCTGGCAGGATCCTGAACCACTGTGGAACCCCCAAACACACCTGGCAGGATCCTGATAAACTGTGAAACCCACATAGACACCTGGCAGGATCCTGATCCATTGTGAAACCCCATGCACACCTGGCAGGATCCTGATGTAATGTGTAAACCCCATACACACCAGGCAGGATCCTGATAAACTGTGAAACCCACATACACACCTGGCAGGATCCTGATACACTGTGAAAACCCCATACACACCTGGCAGGATCCTGATGCTATGTGAAAACCCCATACACACGATGCAGGATCCTGATACACTATGAAACCCCCATACACATTTGGAAGGATCCTGATGCACTGTGAAAACCCATACACATCTGGCAGGATCCTGATGCACTGTGAAAACCGCAGGCACACCAGACAGCATCCTGATAAACTGTGAAACCCACATGCACACCTGGCAGCATCCTGATGAACTGTGAAACTCCCCAGACACGCCAGGCAGGATCCTGATAAACTGTGAAACCCCCATACACACCTGGCAGGATCCTGACAAACTGTGAAAGCCCCAGACACACCTGGCAGGATCCTGATGCACTGTGAAAACCCCATACACACGATGCAGGATCCTGATACACTGTGAAACCCACATACACATCTGCAAGGATCCTGATGCAGTGTGAAAACCCATACACATCTGGCAGGATCCTGATGCACTGTGAAAACCCCAGGCACACCAGGCAGGATCCTGATCAACTGTGAAAACCCCGTACACACCTGGCAGGATCCGGATGCACAGTGAATACTGCAAACACGCCTGGCAGGATCCTGAACCACTGTGAAACCCCATACACATGTGGCAGGATCCTGATAATCTGTGGAACACCCAAACACACCTGGCAGGATCCTGATAAACTGTGAAACCCTCATAGACACCTGGCAGGATCCTGATCCATTGTGAAACCCCATGCACACCTGGCAGGATCCTGATGTAGTGTGAAAACCCCAGACACACCAGGCAGGATCCTGATAAACTGTGAAACCCACATACACACCTGGCAGGATCCTGATGTTCTTGTTCTTGTTCGTTCTTTTGGGCCTCCTTATCTCGAGAGACAATGGATACGCGCCTGGAGGTGGTCAGTGGTTTGTGAAGCAGCGCCTGGAGTGGCTATAAAGGCCAATTCTGGAGTGACAGGCTCTTCCACAGGTGCTGCAGAGAAATTTGTTTGTTGGGGCTCTTGCACAGTTGGCTCTCCCCTTGCGCCTCTGTCTTTTTTCCTGCCAACTACTAAGTCTCTTCGACTCGCCACAATTTAGCCCTGTCTTTATGGCTGCCCGCCAGCTCTGGCGAATGCTGGCAACTGACTCCCACGACTTGTGATCAATGTCACACGATTTCATGTCGCGTTTGCAGACGTCTTTATAACGGAGACATGGACGGCCGGTGGGTCTGATACCAGTGGCGAGCTCGCTGTACAATGTGTCTTTGGGGATCCTGCCATCTTCCATGCGGCTCACATGGCCAAGCCATCTCAAGCGCCGCTGACTCAGTAGTGTGTATAAGCTGGGGATGTTGGCCGCTTCAAGGACTTCTGTGTTGGAGATATAGTCCTGCCACCTGATGCCAAGTATTCTCCGAAGGCAGCGAAGATGGAATGAATTGAGACGTCGCTCTTGACTGGCATACGTTGTCCAGGCCTCGCTGCCGTAGAGCAAGGTACTGAGGACACAGGCCTGATACACTCGGACTTTTGTGTTCCGTGTCAGTGCGCCATTTTCCCACACTCTCTTGGCCAGTCTGAACATAGCAGTGGAAGCCTTACCCATGCGCTTGTTGATTTCTGCATCTAGAGACAGGTTACTGGTGATAGTTGAGCCTAGGTAGGTGAACTCTTGAACCACTTCCAGAGCGTGGTCGCCAATATTGATGGATGGAGCATTTCTGACATCCTGCCCCATGATGTTCGTTTTCTTGAGGCTGATGGTTAGGCCAAATTCATTGCAGGCAGACGCAAACCTGTCGATGAGACTCTGCAGGCATTCTTCAGTGTGAGATGTTAAAGCAGCATCGTCAGCAAAGAGGAGTTCTCTGATGAGGACTTTCCGTACTTTGGACTTCGCTCTTAGACGGGCAAGGTTGAACAACCTGCCCTCTGATCTTGTGTGGAGGAAAATTCCTTCTTCAGAGGATTTGAACGCATGTGAAAGCAGCAGGGAGAAGAAAATCCCAAAAAGTGTGGGTGCGAGAACACAGCCCTGTTTCACACCACTCGGGATAGGAAAGGGCTCTGATGAGGAGCCACCATGTTGAATTGTGCCTTTCATATTGTCATGGAATGAGGTGATGATACTTAGTAGCTTTGGTGGACATCCGATCTTTTCTAGTAGTCTGAAGAGACCACGTCTGCTGACGAGGTCAAAGGCTTTGGTGAGATCAATGAAAGCAATGTAGAGGGGCATCTGTTGTTCACGGCATTTCTCCTGTATCTGACGAAGGGAGAACAGCATGTCAATAGTCGATCTCTCTGCACGAAAGCCACACTGTGCCTCAGGGTAGACGCGCTCGGCCAGCTTCTGGAGCCTGTTCAGAGCGACTCGAGCAAAGTGTATCCTGATACACTGTGAAACCCCCATACACATCTGGAAGGATCCTGATGCACTGTGAAAACCCATACACATCTGGCAGGATCCTGATGCACTGTGAAAACCGCAGGCACACCAGGCAGGATCCTGATAAACTGTGAAACCCACATACACACCTGGCAGCATCCTGATGAACTGTGAAACCCCCAGACACACCAGGCAGGATCCTGATAAACTGTGAAACCCCCATACACACCTGGCAGGATCCTGACAAACTGTGAAAGCCCCATACACACCTGGCAGGAAACTGATGAAATGTGAAACCAAAATCCACACCTGGCAGGATCCTGACAAACTGTGAAACCCCCATACACACCTGGCAGGATCCTCATAAACTGTGAAAACCCCAGATACACCTGGCATGATCCTGATAAACTGTGAAACCCACATACGCACCTGGCAGGATCCTGATACACTGTGAAACCCCCATACACACCTGGCAGGATCCTGATGAATTGTGAAACCCCCATACACACCTGGCAGGATCCTGATAAACTGTGAAACCCGCATACACACGTGGCAGGATCCTGCTCCACTGTGAAACCCCATACACACCAGGCAGGATACTGATAAACTGTTAAATCCACATACACACCTGGCAGGAGCCTGGTACACTGTGAAACCCCCATACACACCTGGCAGAATCCTGATACACTGTGAAAACCCCAGACACACCAGGCAGGATCCTGATAAACTGTGAAACCCCATACACACGTGGCAGGATCCTGATACACTGTGATACCCCCAGACACATCTGGAAGGATCCTGATGCACTGTGAAAAACCCATACACATCTGGCAGGATCCTGATGCACTGTGAAAACCCCATTCACATCTGGCAGGATCCTGATAAACTGTGAAACCCACATACACACCTGGCAGGATCCTGATAAACTGTGAAACCCCATGCACACGATGCAGGATCCTGATACACTGTGAAAACCCCATACACACGTGGCAGGATCCTGATCCACTGTGAAACCCCAAACACACCAGGCAGGATCCTGATAAACTGTGAAACCCACATACACACGATGCAGGATCCTGATACACTGTGAAACCCCCATACACATCTGGAAGGATCCTGATGCACTGTGAAAACCCCATACACATCTGGCAGGATCCTGCTGCACTGTGAAAACCCCATTCACATCTGGCAGTTTCCTGATAAACTTTGAAACCCACATACACACCTGGCAGGATCCTGATGGAGTGTGAAACCCCCAGACACACCAGGCAGGATCCTGATAAACTGTGAAACCCCCATACACACCTGGCAGGATCCTGATGAACTGTGAAAACCCATACACATCTGGCAGGATCCTGATGCACTGTGAAAACCCCAGGCACACCAGGCAGGATCCTGATCAACTGTGAAAACCCCGTACACACCTGGCAGGATCCTGATGCACAGTGAATACCGCAAACACACCTGGCAGGATCCTGAACCACTGTGAAACCCCATACACATGTGGCAGGATCCTGATAAACTGTGGAACCCCCAAACACACCTGGCAGGATCCTGATAAACTGTGACACCCCATTTACACGATGCAGGATCCTGATACACTGTGAAACCCCCATACACATCTGGAAGGGTCCTGATGCACTGTGAAAACCCATACACATCTGGCAGGATCCTGATGCACTGTGAAAACCCCAGGCACACCAGGCAGGATCCTGATCAACTGTGAAAACCCCGTACACACCTGGCAGGATCCTGATGCACAGTGAATACCGCAAACACACCTGGCAGGATCCTGAACCACTGTGAAACCCCATACACATGTGGCAGGATCCTGATAAACTGTGGAACCCCCAAACACACCTGGCAGGATCCTGATAAACTGTGAAACCCACATAGACACCTGGCAGGATCCTGATCCATTGTGAAACCCCATGCACACCTGGCAGGATCCTGATGTAGTGTGAAAACCCCATACACACCAGGCAGGATCCTGATAAACTGTGAAATCCACATACACACCTGGCAGGATCCTGATACACTGTGAAAACCCCATACACACCTGGCAGGATCCTGATGAATTGTGAAACCCCCATACACACCTGGCAGGATCCTGATAAACTGTGAAACCCGCATACACACGTGGCAGGATCCTGCTCCACTGTGAAACCCCATACACACCAGGCAGGATACTGATAAACTGTTAAATCCACATACACACCTGGCAGGAGCCTGGTACACTGTGAAACCCCCATACACACCTGGCAGAATCCTGATACACTGTGAAAACCCCAGACACACCAGGCAGGATCCTGATAAACTGTGAAACCCCATACACACGTGGCAGGATCCTGAAACACTGTGATACCCCCAGACACATCTGGAAGGATCCTGATGCACTGTGAAAAACCCATACACATCTGGCAGGATCCTGATGCACTGTGAAAACCCCATTCACATCTGGCAGGATCCTGATAAACTGTGAAACCCACATACACACCTGGCAGGATCCTGATAAACTGTGAAACCCCATGCACACGATGCAGGATCCTGATACACTGTGAAAACCCCATACACACGTGGCAGGATCCTGATCCACTGTGAAACCCCAAACACACCAGGCAGGATCCTGATAAACTGTGAAACCCACATACACACGATGCAGGATCCTGATACACTGTGAAACCCCCATACACATCTGGAAGGATCCTGATGCACTGTGAAAACCCCATACACATCTGGCAGGATCCTGCTGCACTGTGAAAACCCCATTCACATCTGGCAGTTTCCTGATAAACTTTGAAACCCACATACACACCTGGCAGGATCCTGATGGAGTGTGAAACCCCCAGACACACCAGGCAGGATCCTGATAAACTGTGAAACCCCCATACACACCTGGCAGGATCCTGATGAACTGTGAAAACCCATACACATCTGGCAGGATCCTGATGCACTGTGAAAACCCCAGGCACACCAGGCAGGATCCTGATCAACTGTGAAAACCCCGTACACACCTGGCAGGATCCTGATGCACAGTGAATACCGCAAACACACCTGGCAGGATCCTGAACCACTGTGAAACCCCATACACATGTGGCAGGATCCTGATAAACTGTGGAACCCCCAAACACACCTGGCAGGATCCTGATAAACTGTGACACCCCATTTACACGATGCAGGATCCTGATACACTGTGAAACCCCCATACACATCTGGAAGGGTCCTGATGCACTGTGAAAACCCATACACATCTGGCAGGATCCTGATGCACTGTGAAAACCCCAGGCACACCAGGCAGGATCCTGATCAACTGTGAAAACCCCGTACACACCTGGCAGGATCCTGATGCACAGTGAATACCGCAAACACACCTGGCAGGATCCTGAACCACTGTGAAACCCCATACACATGTGGCAGGATCCTGATAAACTGTGGAACCCCCAAACACACCTGGCAGGATCCTGATAAACTGTGAAACCCACATAGACACCTGGCAGGATCCTGATCCATTGTGAAACCCCATGCACACCTGGCAGGATCCTGATGTAGTGTGAAAACCCCATACACACCAGGCAGGATCCTGATAAACTGTGAAATCCACATACACACCTGGCAGGATCCTGATACACTGTGAAAACCCCATACACACCTGGCAGGATCTTGATGCTCTGTGAAAACCCCATACACACGATGCAGGATCCTGATACCCTGTGAAACCCCCATACACATCTGGAAGGATCCTGATGCACTGTGAAAACCCATACACATCTGGCAGGGTCCTGATGCACTGTGAAAACCGCAGGCACACCAGGCAGGATCCTGATAAACTGTGAAACACACATACACACCTGGCAGCATCCTGATGAACTGTGAAACCCCCAGACACACCAGGCAGGATCCTGATAAACTGTGAAACCCCCATACACACCTGGCAGGATCCTGACAAACTGTGAAAGCCACATACACACCTGGTAGGAAACTGATGAACTGTGAAACCAAAATCCACACCTGGCAGGATCCTGACAAACTGTGAAACCCCCATACACACCTGGCAGGATCCTCATAAACTGTGAAAACCCCAGATACACCTGGCAGGATCCTGATAAACTGTGAAACACACATACGCACCTGGCAGGATCCTGATACACTCTGAAACATCCATACACACCTGGCAGGATCCTGATGAATTGTGAAACCCCCATACACACCTGGCAGGATCCTGATAAACTGTGAAACCCACATACACACGTGGCAGGATCCTGATCCACTGTGAAACCCCATACACACCAGGCAGGTTACTGATAAACTGTGAAATCCACATAAACACCTGGCAGGAGCCTGGTACACTGTGAAACCCCCATACACACCTGGCAGAATGCTGATACACTGTGAAAACCCCAGACACACCAGGCAGGATCCTGATAAACTGTGAAACCCACATATACACATGGCGGGATCCTGATAAACTGTGAAACCCCATACACACGTGGCAGGATCCTGATACACTGTGATACCCCCAGACACATCTGGCAGGATCCTGATCAACAGTGAAAACCCCATACACACCTGGCAGGATCCTGATACACTGTGAAAACACCATGCACACATGGCAGGATCCTGATCCACTGTATATACCCCATACGCACCTGGCAGGATGCCTATAAACTGTAGAACCCCCATACACACCTGGCAGGATCCTGATAAACTGTGAAACCCCCACACACACCTGGCAGGATCCTGACATGCTGTGAAAACCCATACACACCTGGCAGGATCCTGATATACTGTGAAGCCCCCATACACAGCTGGCAGGAGCTTGATGCACTGTGAAATCCCCGTACACACCTGGCAGGTTCCTGATGCACAGTGAAACCCCATTCACATCTGGCAGGATCCTGATACACATTGAAACCCCATTCACATCTGGCAGGATCCTGATACACTGTGAAACCCCATGCACACCTGGCAGGATCCTGATACACTGTGAAACCCCATACACACCTGGCAGGATCCTGATGCACAGTGACACCCCCATACACACCTGGCAGGATCATGATCCAGTGTGAAAACTCCATACACTCCTGGCAGGACCTTGATAAACTGTGAACACCCCATACACACCTGGCAGGATCCTGATACACTGTGAAATCCCTGACATGCCTGGCAGGATCCTGATCCACTGTGAAAACCCCTTACACACCTGGCAGGATACAGATCCACTGTGAAAACTCCATACACATCTGGCAGGATCCTGATCCACTGAGAAAACCCCGTACATACCTGGCAGGATCCTGATCCACTGTGAAACCCCATTCAAATCTGGCAGGATCCGGATAAACTGTGAAACCCACATACACACCTGGCAGGATCCTGATATACTGTCAAAACCCCATGCACACCTAGCATGATGCTGATGCACAGTGAAACCCCAGACACTCCTGGAAGGATCCTGAACCACTGTGAAACCCCATACACACGTGGCAGGATCCTGATAAACTGTGAAACCCACATACACACCTAGCAGGATCCTGATACACTGTGAAATCCCCGTAGACACCTGGCAGGTTCCTGATCCACTGTGAAAACCCCATACACATCTGGCAGGATGCTGATAAACTGTGAAAACCCCATACACACCTTGCAAGATACTGATACACTGTTAACAACCCCGTACACACGTGACAGGATCCTGATACACTGTGAAAACCCCACACACACCTGGCAGGATGCTGATACACTGTGAAAACCCCGTACACACCGGGCAGTATCCTGATGCACAGTGAGTACCCCAAACACACCTGGCAGGATCCTGAACCACTGTGAAACCCCATACACATGTGGCAGGATCCTGATAAACTGTGGAACCCCCAAACACACCTGGCAGGATCCTGATAAATTGTGAAACCCACATAGACACCTGGCAGGATCCTGATCCACTGTGAAACCCCATACACACCAGGCAGGATCCTGATGCAGTGTGAAAATCCCATACACACCAGGCAGGATCCTGATAAACTGTGAAACCCACATACACACCTGGCAGGATCCTGATACACTGTGAAAACCCCATACACACCTGGCAGGATCCTGATACACTGTGAAAACCGCATACTCACCTGGCAGGATCCTGATGCACTGTGAGAACCCCATACACACGATGCAGGATCCTGATAAACTGTGAAACCCCCGTACACATCTGGAAGGATCCTGATGCACTGTGAAAACCCATACACATCTGGCAGGATCCTGATGCACTGTGAAAACCCCAGGCACACCAGGCAGGATCCTGATAAACTGTGAAAACCCCGTACACACCTGGCAGGATCCTGATGCACAGTGAATACCGCAAACACACCTGGCAGGATACTGAACCACTGTGAAACCCCATACATATGTGGCAGGATCCTGATGAACTGTGGAACCCCCAAACACACCTGGCAGGATCCTGATAAACTGTGAAACCCACATAGACACCTGGCAGGATCCTGAAACACTGTGAAACCCCATACAGACCAGGCAGGATCCTGATGCAGTGTGAAAACCCCATACACACCAGGCAGGAAACTGATACACTGTGAAAACCCCATACACACCTGGCAGGATCCTGATACACTGTGAAAACCGCATACTCACCTGGCAGGTTCCTGATGCACTGTGAAAACCCCAGACACACGATGCAGGATCCTGATACACTGTGAAACCCTCATACACATCTGGAAGGATCCTGATGCACTGTGAAAACCCAATAACATCTGGCAGGTTCCTGATGCACTGTGAAAACCCCAGGCACACCAGGCAGGATCCTGATAAACTGTGAAACACACATACACACCTGGCAGCATCCTGATGAACTGTGAAACCCCCAGACACACCAGGCAGGAACCTGATAAACTGTGAAACCCCCATACACACCTGGCAGGATCCTGACAAACTGTGAAACCCCCATGCACACCTGGCAGGAAACTGATGAACTGTGAAACCAACATCCACACCTGGCAGGATCCTGACAAACTGTGAAACCCCCATACACACCTGGCAGGATCCTCATAAACTGTGAAAACCCCAGACACACCTGGCAGGATCCTGATAAACTGTGAAACCCACATACACACCTGGCAGGATCCGGATGCAGTGTGAAAACCCCATACACACCAGGCAGGATCCTGATAAACTGTGAAACCCACATACACACCTGGCAGGATCCTGATACACTGTGAAAACCCCATACACACCAGGCAGGATCCTGATACACTGTGAAAACCGCATACTCACCTGGCAGGATCCTGATGCACTATGAAAACCCCATACACACGATGCAGGATCCTGATACACTGTGAAACCCACATACACATCTGGAAGGATCCTGATGCACTGTGAAAACCCATACACATCTGGCAAGATCCAGATGCACTGTGAAAACCCCAGGCACACCAGGCAGGATCCTGATAAACTGTGAAAACCCCGTACACACCTGGCAGGATCCTGATGCACAGCGAATACCGCAAACACACCTGGCAGAATCCTGAACCACTGTGAAACCCCATACATATGTAGCAAGATCCTGATAAACTGTGGAACCCCCAAACACACCTGGCAGGATCCTGATAAACTGTGAAACCCACATAGACACCTGGCAGGATCCTGATCCACTGTGAAACCCCATACACACCAGGCAGGATCCTGATGCAGTGTGAAAACCCCATACACACCGGGCAGGATCCTGATAAACTGTGAAACCCACATACACACCTGGCAGGATACTGATACACTGTGAAAACCCCATACACACCTGGCAGGATCCTGATACACTGTGAAAACCGCATACACACCTGGCAGGATCCTGATGCACTGTGAAAACCCCATACACACGATGCAGGATCCTGATAAACTGTGAAACCCCCATACACATCTGGAAGGATCTTGATGCACTGTGAAAACCCATACACATCTGGCAGGATCCTGATGCACTGTGAAAACCCCAGGCACACCAGGCAGGATCCTGATAAACTGTGAAAACCCCGTACACACCTGGCAGGATCCTGATGCACAGTGAATACCGCAAACACACCTGGCAGAATCCTGAACCACTGTGAAACCCCATACATATGTAGCAGGATCCTGATAAACTGTGGAACCCCCAAACACACCTGGCAGGATCCTGATAAACTGTGAAACCCACATAGACACCTGGCAGGATCCTGATCCACTGTGAAACCCCATACACACCAGGCAGTATCCTGATGCAGTGTGCAAACCCCATACACACCAGGCAGGATCCTGATAAACTGTGAAACCCACATACACACCTGGCAGGATCCTGATACACTGTGAAAACCCCATACACACCTGGCAGGATCCTGATACACTGTGAAAACCGTATACTCACCTGGCAGGATCCTGATGCACTGTGAAAACCCCATACACACGATGCAGGATCCTGATACACTGTGAAACCCTCATACACATCTGGAAGGATCCTGATGCACTGTGAAAACCCATAGACATCTGCCAGGATCCTGATGCACTGTGAAAACCCCAGGCACACCTGGCAGGATCCTGATAAACTGTGAAACCCACATACACAACTGGCAGCATCCTGATGAACTGTGAAACCCCCAGACACACCAGGCAGGATCCTGATAAACTGTGAAACCCCCATACACACCTGGCAGGATCCTGATGAACTGTGAAAACCCCAGAAACACCTGACAGGATCCTGATAAACTGTGAAACCCACATACACACCTGGCAGGATCCTGATAAACTGTGAAACCCACATATACACATGGCAGGATCCTGATAAACTGTGAAACCCCATACACACGTGGCAGGATCCGGATACACTGTGAAACCCCCAGACACATCTGGAAGGATCCTGATGTACTGTGAAAAACCCATACACATCTGGCAGGAACCTGATGCACTGTGAAAACCCCATTCACATCTGGCAGGATCCTGATAAACTGTGAAACCCACATACACACCTGGCAGGATCCTGATAAACTGTGAAACCCCAGACACAAAAGGCAGGATCCCGATAAACTGTGAAAACCCCATACACACCTGGCAGGATCCTGACAAACTGTGAAACCCCCATACACACCTGGCAGGAAACTGATGAACTGTGAAACCAACATCCACACCTGGCAGGATCCTGACAAACTGTGAAACCCCCATACACTCCTGGCAGGATCCTCATAAACTGTGAAAACCCCAGTCACACCTGGCAGGATCCTGATAAACTGTGAAACACACATACACACCTGGCAGGATCCTGATACACTGTGAAACCCCCATACACACCTGGCAAGATCCTGATAAACTGTGAAACCCACATACACACCTGGCAGGATCCTGATACACTGTGAAAACCCCAAACACACCTGGCAGCATCCTGATGCACAGTGAAAACCCCATGCACACCTGGCAGGATCCTGATACACTGTCAAAACCCCACACACACCTGGCAGGATCCTGATGCACAGAGAAAGCACCAAACACACCTGGCAGGATCCTGATACACTGTGAAAACCCCATGCACACCTGGCAGGATCCTGATGCAATGTGAAAACCCCATGCACACCTGGCAGGATCCTGATACACTGTGAAAACCCCACACACACCTGGCAGGATCCTGATCCACTGTGAAAACCCCATACACACTTGGGAGGATCCTCATACACTGTGAATACCCCATACACACCTGGCAGTATCCTGATACACTGTGAAAACCCCATGCACACCTGGCAGGATCCTGATACACTGTGAAACCCCCACACACATCTGGAAGGTTCCTGATGCACTGTGAAAACCACATACACATCTGGCAGGATCCTGATGCACTGTGAAAACCGCATTCACATCTGGCAGTTTCCTGATACACTGTGAAACACACATACACACCTGGCAGGATCCTGATGAACTGTGAAGCCCCCAGACACACCTGGCAGGATCCTGATAAACTGTGAAACCCCCATAAACACCTGGCAGGATCCTGATACACTGTGAAAACCACATACACACGTGGCAGGATCCTGATCCACTGTCAAACCCCATACACACCAGGCAGGATCGTCAAAAACTGTGAAACCCACATACACACCTGGCAGGAGCCTGATACACTGTGAAACCCACATACACACCTGGAAGGATCCTGACACACTGTGAAAACCCCAGACACACCAGGCAGGATCCTGATAAACTGTGAAACCCACATATACACCGAGCAGGATCCTGATAAACTGTGAAACCCCATGCACACGTGGCAGGATCATGATACACTGTGAAACCCCCAGACACATCTGGAAGGATCCTGATGCTCTGTGAAAAACCCATACACATCTGGCAGGAGCCTGATGCACTGTGAAAACCCCAGACACACCAGTCAGGATCCTGATAAACTGTGAAACCCACATATACACCTAGCGGGATCCTGATAAACTGTGAAACCCCATACACACGTGGAAGGATCATGATACACTGTGAAACCCCCAGACACATCTGGAAGGATCCTGATGCACTGTGAAAACCCCGTACACACCTGGCAGGATCCTGATGCACAGTCAATACCGCAAACACACCTGGCAGGATCCTGAACCACTGTGAAACCCCATACATATGTGGCAGGATCCTGATAAACTGTGGAACCCCCAAACACACCTGGCAGGATCCTGATAAACTGTGAAACCCACATAGGCACCTGGCAGGATCCTGATCCACTGTGAAACCCCATGCAAACCAGGCAGGCTCCTGATGCAGTGTGAAAACCCCACACACACCAGGCAGGATCCTGATAAACTGTGAAACCCACATACACACCTGGCAGGATCCTGAAACACTGTGAAAACCCCATACACACCTGGCAGGATCCTGATACACTGTGAAAACCGCATACTCAACTGGCAGGATCCTGATGCACTGTGAAAACCCCATACACACGATGCAGGATCCTGATACACTGTGAAACCCCCATACACATCTGGAAGGATCCTGATGCACTGTGAAAACCCATACACACCAGGCAGGATCCTGATAAACTGTGAAACCCACATACACACCTGGCAGGATCCTGATACACTGTGAAACCCCCATACACACCTGGCAGGATCCTGATGAACTGTGAAACCCCCATACGCAGCTGGCAGGATCCTGATAAACTGTGAAACCCACATACACACGTGACAGGATCCTGATCCACTGTGAAACCCCATACACACCAGGCAGGATACTGATAAACTGTGAAAACCACATACACACCTGGCAGAATCCTGACAGACTGTGAAAACCCCAGACACACCAGGCAGGATCCTGATAAACTGTGAAACCCACATATACACATGGCAGGATCCTGATGAACTGAGAAACCCCATACACACGTGGCAGGATCCTGATACACTGTGAACCCCACCCCCCCAGACACATCTGGAAGGATACTGATGCACTGTGAAAAACCCATAAACATCTGGCAGGAACCTGATGCACTGTGAAAACCCCATTCACATCTGGCAGGGTCCTGATAAACTGTGAAACCCACATACACACCTGGCAGGATCCTGATAAACTGTGAAACCCCAGACACAAAAGGCAGGATCCCGATAAACTGTGAAACCCCCATACACACCTGGCAGGAAACTGATGAACTGTGAAACCAACATCCACACCTGGCAGGATCTTGACAAACTGTGAAACCCCCATACACACCTGGCAGGATCCTCATAAACTGGGAAAACCCCAGACACACCTGGCAGGATCCTGATAAACTGTGAAACACACATACACACCTGGCAGGATCCTGATACACTGTGAAACCCCCATACACACCTGGCATGATCCTGATACACTGTGAAACCCACATACACACCTGGCAGGATCCTGATACACTGTGAAAACCCAAAACACACCTGGCAGCATCCTGATGCACAGTGAAAACCCCATACACACCTGGCAGGATCCTGATACACTGTGAAAACCCCACACACACCTGGCAGGATCCTGATGCACAGAGAAAGCACCAAACACACCTGGCAGGATCCTGATACACTGTGAAAACCCCATACACACCTGGCAGGATCCTGATGCACTGTGAAAACCCCATGCACAACTGGCAGGATCCTGATCCACTGTGAAAACCCCATACACACTTGGGAGGATCCTGATACACTGTGAAAACCCCATACACACCTGGCAGTATCCTGATACACTGTGAAAACCCCATGCACACGATGCAGGTTCCTGATACACTGTGAAACCCCCACACACATCTGGAAGGTTCCTGATGCACTGTGAAAACCACATACACATCTGGCAGGATCCTGATGCACTGTGAAAAACCCATACACATCTGGCAGTTTCCTGATACACTGTGAAACACACATACACACCTGGCAGGATCCTGATGAACTGTGAAGCCCCCAGACACACCTAGCAGTTTCCTGATAAACTGTGAGACCCCCAATGCACACCTGGCAGGATCCTGATGAACTGTGAAACCCCCATACACACATGGCAGGATCCTGATAAACTGTGAATCCCACATACACACCTGGCAGGATCCTGATAAACAGTGAAACCCCATAAACACCTGGCAGGATCCTGATACACTGTGAAAACCCCATACACACGTGGCAGGTTCCTGATCCACTGTGAAACCCCATACACACCTGGCAGGATCCTGATAAACTTTGAAACCCACATACACACCTGGCAGGAGCCTGACACAATGTGAAAACCCCAGACACACCAGGCAGGATCCTGATACACTGTGAAAAACCCATACACATCTGGCAGGATCATGATGCACTGTGAAAACCCCAGACACACCAGTCAGGATCCTGATAAACTATGAAACCCACATATACACCTAGCAGGATCCTGATAAACTGTGAAACCCCATGCACACGTGGCAGGATCATGATACACTGTGAAACCCCCAGACACATCTGGAAGGATCCTGATGCACTGCGAAAAACCCATACACACCTGGGAGGATACTGACAAATTGTGAAACCCCCATACACACCGGGCAGCAAACTGATAAACTGTGAAATCAACATGCACACCTGGCAGGATCCTGATAAACTGTGAAACACCCATACAGACCTGGCAGGATCCTGATAAACTGTGAAAACCCCAGACACACCTGGCAGCATCCTGATAAACTGTGAAACCCACATACGCACCTGGCAGGATCCTAATACACTGTGAAACCCCCATACACACCTGGCATGGTCCTGATAAAATGCGAAACCCACATACACACCTGGCAGGATCCTGATACACTGTGAAAACCCTATACACACCTGGCAGGATCCTGATACACTGTGAAAACCCCACACACACCCGGCAGGATCCTGATCCACTGTGAAAACCCCATACACACCTGTCAGTATCCTGATCCACTGTGAAAACCCCACACACACCCGGCAGGATCCTGATACACTGTGAAAACCCCAAACACACGGCAGGATCCTGATACACTGTGAAAACCCCATACACACCTGGCAGGAAACTGATGCACTGTGAAAACCCCATACACATCTGGCAGGATCCTGATACACTGTGAAAACCCCACACACACCCGGCAGGATCCTGATCCACTGTGAAAACCCCATACACACCTGTCAGTATCCTGATCCACTGTGAAAACCCCATACACACTTGGCAGGATCCTGATACACTGTGAAAACCACATACACACCTGGCAGGATCCTGATACACTTTGAAAACACCATGCACACCTGGCAGGATCCTGATCCACTGTATATATACCCCATACGCACCTGGCAGGATGCTGATAAACTGTCAATCCCCCATACACACCTGGCAGGATCCTGATAAACTGTGAAACAACCATACACACCTGGCAATATCCTTATATACTGCGAAACCCCCATACACACCTGGCAGGAGCCTGGTACACTGTGAAACCCCCATACACACCTGGCAGAATCCTGACACACTTTGAAAACCCCAGACACACCAGGCAGGATCCTGATAAACTGTGAAACCCACATATACACATGGCAGGATCCTGATAAACTGTGAAACCCCATACACACGTGGCAGGATCCTAATACACTGTGAAAAACCCAGACACATCTGGAAGGATCCTGATGCACTGTGAAAAACCCATACACATCTGGCAGGAACCTGATGCACTGTGAAAACCCCATTCACATCTGGCAGGATCCTGATAAACTGTGAAACCCACATACACACCTGGCAGGGTCCTGATAAACTGTGAAACCCCAGACACAAAAGGCAGGATCCCGATAAACTGTGAAAACCCCATACACACCTGGCAGGATCCTGACAAACTGTGACACCCCCATACACACCTGGCAGCAAACTGATGAACTGTGAAACCAACATCCACAGCTGGCAGGATCCTGACAAACTGTGAAACCCCCATACACACCTGGCAGGATCCTCATAAACTGTGAAAACCCCAGGCACACCTGGCAGGATCCTGATAAACTGTGAAACCCACATTCACACCTGGCAGGATCCTGATACACTGTGAATACCCCATACACACTTGGCATGATCCTGAAAAACTGTGAAACCCACATACACACCTGGCAGGATCCTGATAAACTGTGAATACCCAAAACACACCTGGCAGCATCCTGATGCACAGTGAAAACCCCATACACACCTGGCAGGATCCTGATACACTGTGAAAACCCCACACACACCTGGCAGGATCCTGATGCACAGAGAAAGCACCAAACGCACCTGGCAGGATCCTGATACACTGTGAAACCCACATACACACGTGACAGGATCCTGATGCAATGTGAAAACCCCATGCACACCTGGCAGGATCCTGATACACTGTGAAAACCCCACACACACCTGGCAGGATCCTGATCCACTGTGAAAACCCCATACACACTTGGGAGGATCCTCATACACTGTGAAAACCCCATACACACCTGGCAGTATCATGATACACTGTGAAAACCCCATGCACACCTGGCAGGATCCTGATACACTGTGAAACCCCCACACACATCTGGAAGGTTCCTGATGCACTGTGAAAACCACATACACATCTGGCAGGATCCTGATGCACTGTGAAAACCGCATTCACATCTGGCAGTTTCCTGATACACTGTGAAACACACATACACACCTGGCAGGATCCTGATGAACTGTGAAGCCCCCAGACACACCTGGCAGGATCCTGATAAACTGTGAAACCCCCATAAACACCTGGCAGGATCCTGATACACTGTGAAAACCACATACACACGTGGCAGGATCCTGATCCACTGTCAAACCCCATACACACCAGGCAGGATCCTCAAAAACTGTGAAACCCACATACACACCTGGCAGGAGCCTGATACACTGTGAAACCCACATACACACCTGGAAGGATCCTGACACACTGTGAAAACCCCAGACACACCAGGCAGGATCCTGATAAACTGTGAAACCCACATATACACCGAGCAGGATCCTGATAAACTGTGAAACCCCAGGCACACGTGGCAGGATCATGATACACTGTGAAACCCCCAGACACATCTGGAAGGATCCTGATGCTCTGTGAAAAACCCATACACATCTGGCAGGAGCCTGATGCACTGTGAAAACCCCAGACACACCAGTCAGGATCCTGATAAACTGTGAAACCCACATATACACCTAGCGGGATCCTGATAAACTGTGAAACCCCATACACACGTGGAAGGATCATGATACACTGTGAAACCCCCAGACACATCTGGAAGGATCCTGATGCACTGTGAAAACCCCGTACACACCTGGCAGGATCCTGATGCACAGTCAATACCGCAAACACACCTGGCAGGATCCTGAACCACTGTGAAACCCCATACATATGTGGCAGGATCCTGATAAACTGTGGAACCCCCAAACACACCTGGCAGGATCCTGATAAACTGTGAAACCCACATAGGCACCTGGCAGGATCCTGATCCACTGTGAAACCCCATGCAAACCAGGCAGGCTCCTGATGCAGTGTGAAAACCCCACACACACCAGGCAGGATCCTGATAAACTGTGAAACCCACATACACACCTGGCAGGATCCTGAAACACTGTGAAAACCCCATACACACCTGGCAGGATCCTGATACACTGTGAAAACCGCATACTCAACTGGCAGGATCCTGATGCACTGTGAAAACCCCATACACACGATGCAGGATCCTGATACACTGTGAAACCCCCATACACATCTGGAAGGATCCTGATGCACTGTGAAAACCCATACACACCAGGCAGGATCCTGATAAACTGTGAAACCCACATACACACCTGGCAGGATCCTGATACACTGTGAAACCCCCATACACACCTGGCAGGATCCTGATGAACTGTGAAACCCCCATACGCAGCTGGCAGGATCCTGATAAACTGTGAAACCCACATACACACGTGACAGGATCCTGATCCACTGTGAAACCCCATACACACCAGGCAGGATACTGATAAACTGTGAAAACCACATACACACCTGGCAGAATCCTGACAGACTGTGAAAACCCCAGACACACCAGGCAGGATCCTGATAAACTGTGAAAACCCCATACACACCTTGCAAGATACTGATACACTGTTAACAACCCCGTACACACGTGACAGGATCCTGATACACTGTGAAAACCCCACACACACCTGGCAGGATGCTGATACACTGTGAAAACCCCGTACACACCGGGCAGTATCCTGATGCACAGTGAGTACCCCAAACACACCTGGCAGGATCCTGAACCACTGTGAAACCCCATACACATGTGGCAGGATCCTGATAAACTGTGGAACCCCCAAACACACCTGGCAGGATCCTGATAAATTGTGAAACCCACATAGACACCTGGCAGGATCCTGATCCACTGTGAAACCCCATACACACCAGGCAGGATCCTGATGCAGTGTGAAAATCCCATACACACCAGGCAGGATCCTGATAAACTGTGAAACCCACATACACACCTGGCAGGATCCTGATACACTGTGAAAACCCCATACACACCTGGCAGGATCCTGATACACTGTGAAAACCGCATACTCACCTGGCAGGATCCTGATGCACTGTGAGAACCCCATACACACGATGCAGGATCCTGATAAACTGTGAAACCCCCGTACACATCTGGAAGGATCCTGATGCACTGTGAAAACCCATACACATCTGGCAGGATCCTGATGCACTGTGAAAACCCCAGGCACACCAGGCAGGATCCTGATAAACTGTGAAAACCCCGTACACACCTGGCAGGATCCTGATGCACAGTGAATACCGCAAACACACCTGGCAGGATACTGAACCACTGTGAAACCCCATACATATGTGGCAGGATCCTGATGAACTGTGGAACCCCCAAACACACCTGGCAGGATCCTGATAAACTGTGAAACCCACATAGACACCTGGCAGGATCCTGAAACACTGTGAAACCCCATACAGACCAGGCAGGATCCTGATGCAGTGTGAAAACCCCATACACACCAGGCAGGAAACTGATACACTGTGAAAACCCCATACACACCTGGCAGGATCCTGATACACTGTGAAAACCGCATACTCACCTGGCAGGTTCCTGATGCACTGTGAAAACCCCAGACACACGATGCAGGATCCTGATACACTGTGAAACCCTCATACACATCTGGAAGGATCCTGATGCACTGTGAAAACCCAATAACATCTGGCAGGTTCCTGATGCACTGTGAAAACCCCAGGCACACCAGGCAGGATCCTGATAAACTGTGAAACACACATACACACCTGGCAGCATCCTGATGAACTGTGAAACCCCCAGACACACCAGGCAGGAACCTGATAAACTGTGAAACCCCCATACACACCTGGCAGGATCCTGACAAACTGTGAAACCCCCATGCACACCTGGCAGGAAACTGATGAACTGTGAAACCAACATCCACACCTGGCAGGATCCTGACAAACTGTGAAACCCCCATACACACCTGGCAGGATCCTCATAAACTGTGAAAACCCCAGACACACCTGGCAGGATCCTGATAAACTGTGAAACCCACATACACACCTGGCAGGATCCGGATGCAGTGTGAAAACCCCATACACACCAGGCAGGATCCTGATAAACTGTGAAACCCACATACACACCTGGCAGGATCCTGATACACTGTGAAAACCCCATACACACCAGGCAGGATCCTGATACACTGTGAAAACCGCATACTCACCTGGCAGGATCCTGATGCACTATGAAAACCCCATACACACGATGCAGGATCCTGATACACTGTGAAACCCACATACACATCTGGAAGGATCCTGATGCACTGTGAAAACCCATACACATCTGGCAAGATCCAGATGCACTGTGAAAACCCCAGGCACACCAGGCAGGATCCTGATAAACTGTGAAAACCCCGTACACACCTGGCAGGATCCTGATGCACAGCGAATACCGCAAACACACCTGGCAGAATCCTGAACCACTGTGAAACCCCATACATATGTAGCAAGATCCTGATAAACTGTGGAACCCCCAAACACACCTGGCAGGATCCTGATAAACTGTGAAACCCACATAGACACCTGGCAGGATCCTGATCCACTGTGAAACCCCATACACACCAGGCAGGATCCTGATGCAGTGTGAAAACCCCATACACACCGGGCAGGATCCTGATAAACTGTGAAACCCACATACACACCTGGCAGGATACTGATACACTGTGAAAACCCCATACACACCTGGCAGGATCCTGATACACTGTGAAAACCGCATACACACCTGGCAGGATCCTGATGCACTGTGAAAACCCCATACACACGATGCAGGATCCTGATAAACTGTGAAACCCCCATACACATCTGGAAGGATCTTGATGCACTGTGAAAACCCATACACATCTGGCAGGATCCTGATGCACTGTGAAAACCCCAGGCACACCAGGCAGGATCCTGATAAACTGTGAAAACCCCGTACACACCTGGCAGGATCCTGATGCACAGTGAATACCGCAAACACACCTGGCAGAATCCTGAACCACTGTGAAACCCCATACATATGTAGCAGGATCCTGATAAACTGTGGAACCCCCAAACACACCTGGCAGGATCCTGATAAACTGTGAAACCCACATAGACACCTGGCAGGATCCTGATCCACTGTGAAACCCCATACACACCAGGCAGTATCCTGATGCAGTGTGCAAACCCCATACACACCAGGCAGGATCCTGATAAACTGTGAAACCCACATACACACCTGGCAGGATCCTGATACACTGTGAAAACCCCATACACACCTGGCAGGATCCTGATACACTGTGAAAACCGTATACTCACCTGGCAGGATCCTGATGCACTGTGAAAACCCCATACACACGATGCAGGATCCTGATACACTGTGAAACCCTCATACACATCTGGAAGGATCCTGATGCACTGTGAAAACCCATAGACATCTGCCAGGATCCTGATGCACTGTGAAAACCCCAGGCACACCTGGCAGGATCCTGATAAACTGTGAAACCCACATACACAACTGGCAGCATCCTGATGAACTGTGAAACCCCCAGACACACCAGGCAGGATCCTGATAAACTGTGAAACCCCCATACACACCTGGCAGGATCCTGATGAACTGTGAAAACCCCAGAAACACCTGACAGGATCCTGATAAACTGTGAAACCCACATACACACCTGGCAGGATCCTGATAAACTGTGAAACCCACATATACACATGGCAGGATCCTGATAAACTGTGAAACCCCATACACACGTGGCAGGATCCGGATACACTGTGAAACCCCCAGACACATCTGGAAGGATCCTGATGTACTGTGAAAAACCCATACACATCTGGCAGGAACCTGATGCACTGTGAAAACCCCATTCACATCTGGCAGGATCCTGATAAACTGTGAAACCCACATACACACCTGGCAGGATCCTGATAAACTGTGAAACCCCAGACACAAAAGGCAGGATCCCGATAAACTGTGAAAACCCCATACACACCTGGCAGGATCCTGACAAACTGTGAAACCCCCATACACACCTGGCAGGAAACTGATGAACTGTGAAACCAACATCCACACCTGGCAGGATCCTGACAAACTGTGAAACCCCCATACACTCCTGGCAGGATCCTCATAAACTGTGAAAACCCCAGTCACACCTGGCAGGATCCTGATAAACTGTGAAACACACATACACACCTGGCAGGATCCTGATACACTGTGAAACCCCCATACACACCTGGCAAGATCCTGATAAACTGTGAAACCCACATACACACCTGGCAGGATCCTGATACACTGTGAAAACCCCAAACACACCTGGCAGCATCCTGATGCACAGTGAAAACCCCATGCACACCTGGCAGGATCCTGATACACTGTCAAAACCCCACACACACCTGGCAGGATCCTGATGCACAGAGAAAGCACCAAACACACCTGGCAGGATCCTGATACACTGTGAAAACCCCATGCACACCTGGCAGGATCCTGATGCAATGTGAAAACCCCATGCACACCTGGCAGGATCCTGATACACTGTGAAAACCCCACACACACCTGGCAGGATCCTGATCCACTGTGAAAACCCCATACACACTTGGGAGGATCCTCATACACTGTGAATACCCCATACACACCTGGCAGTATCCTGATACACTGTGAAAACCCCATGCACACCTGGCAGGATCCTGATACACTGTGAAACCCCCACACACATCTGGAAGGTTCCTGATGCACTGTGAAAACCACATACACATCTGGCAGGATCCTGATGCACTGTGAAAACCGCATTCACATCTGGCAGTTTCCTGATACACTGTGAAACACACATACACACCTGGCAGGATCCTGATGAACTGTGAAGCCCCCAGACACACCTGGCAGGATCCTGATAAACTGTGAAACCCCCATAAACACCTGGCAGGATCCTGATACACTGTGAAAACCACATACACACGTGGCAGGATCCTGATCCACTGTCAAACCCCATACACACCAGGCAGGATCGTCAAAAACTGTGAAACCCACATACACACCTGGCAGGAGCCTGATACACTGTGAAACCCACATACACACCTGGAAGGATCCTGACACACTGTGAAAACCCCAGACACACCAGGCAGGATCCTGATAAACTGTGAAACCCACATATACACCGAGCAGGATCCTGATAAACTGTGAAACCCCATGCACACGTGGCAGGATCATGATACACTGTGAAACCCCCAGACACATCTGGAAGGATCCTGATGCTCTGTGAAAAACCCATACACATCTGGCAGGAGCCTGATGCACTGTGAAAACCCCAGACACACCAGTCAGGATCCTGATAAACTGTGAAACCCACATATACACCTAGCGGGATCCTGATAAACTGTGAAACCCCATACACACGTGGAAGGATCATGATACACTGTGAAACCCCCAGACACATCTGGAAGGATCCTGATGCACTGTGAAAACCCCGTACACACCTGGCAGGATCCTGATGCACAGTCAATACCGCAAACACACCTGGCAGGATCCTGAACCACTGTGAAACCCCATACATATGTGGCAGGATCCTGATAAACTGTGGAACCCCCAAACACACCTGGCAGGATCCTGATAAACTGTGAAACCCACATAGGCACCTGGCAGGATCCTGATCCACTGTGAAACCCCATGCAAACCAGGCAGGCTCCTGATGCAGTGTGAAAACCCCACACACACCAGGCAGGATCCTGATAAACTGTGAAACCCACATACACACCTGGCAGGATCCTGAAACACTGTGAAAACCCCATACACACCTGGCAGGATCCTGATACACTGTGAAAACCGCATACTCAACTGGCAGGATCCTGATGCACTGTGAAAACCCCATACACACGATGCAGGATCCTGATACACTGTGAAACCCCCATACACATCTGGAAGGATCCTGATGCACTGTGAAAACCCATACACACCAGGCAGGATCCTGATAAACTGTGAAACCCACATACACACCTGGCAGGATCCTGATACACTGTGAAACCCCCATACACACCTGGCAGGATCCTGATGAACTGTGAAACCCCCATACGCAGCTGGCAGGATCCTGATAAACTGTGAAACCCACATACACACGTGACAGGATCCTGATCCACTGTGAAACCCCATACACACCAGGCAGGATACTGATAAACTGTGAAAACCACATACACACCTGGCAGAATCCTGACAGACTGTGAAAACCCCAGACACACCAGGCAGGATCCTGATAAACTGTGAAACCCACATATACACATGGCAGGATCCTGATGAACTGAGAAACCCCATACACACGTGGCAGGATCCTGATACACTGTGAACCCCACCCCCCCAGACACATCTGGAAGGATACTGATGCACTGTGAAAAACCCATAAACATCTGGCAGGAACCTGATGCACTGTGAAAACCCCATTCACATCTGGCAGGGTCCTGATAAACTGTGAAACCCACATACACACCTGGCAGGATCCTGATAAACTGTGAAACCCCAGACACAAAAGGCAGGATCCCGATAAACTGTGAAACCCCCATACACACCTGGCAGGAAACTGATGAACTGTGAAACCAACATCCACACCTGGCAGGATCTTGACAAACTGTGAAACCCCCATACACACCTGGCAGGATCCTCATAAACTGGGAAAACCCCAGACACACCTGGCAGGATCCTGATAAACTGTGAAACACACATACACACCTGGCAGGATCCTGATACACTGTGAAACCCCCATACACACCTGGCATGATCCTGATACACTGTGAAACCCACATACACACCTGGCAGGATCCTGATACACTGTGAAAACCCAAAACACACCTGGCAGCATCCTGATGCACAGTGAAAACCCCATACACACCTGGCAGGATCCTGATACACTGTGAAAACCCCACACACACCTGGCAGGATCCTGATGCACAGAGAAAGCACCAAACACACCTGGCAGGATCCTGATACACTGTGAAAACCCCATACACACCTGGCAGGATCCTGATGCACTGTGAAAACCCCATGCACAACTGGCAGGATCCTGATCCACTGTGAAAACCCCATACACACTTGGGAGGATCCTGATACACTGTGAAAACCCCATACACACCTGGCAGTATCCTGATACACTGTGAAAACCCCATGCACACGATGCAGGTTCCTGATACACTGTGAAACCCCCACACACATCTGGAAGGTTCCTGATGCACTGTGAAAACCACATACACATCTGGCAGGATCCTGATGCACTGTGAAAAACCCATACACATCTGGCAGTTTCCTGATACACTGTGAAACACACATACACACCTGGCAGGATCCTGATGAACTGTGAAGCCCCCAGACACACCTAGCAGTTTCCTGATAAACTGTGAGACCCCCAATGCACACCTGGCAGGATCCTGATGAACTGTGAAACCCCCATACACACATGGCAGGATCCTGATAAACTGTGAATCCCTCATACACACCTGGCAGGATCCTGATAAACAGTGAAACCCCATAAACACCTGGCAGGATCCTGATACACTGTGAAAACCCCATACACACGTGGCAGGTTCCTGATCCACTGTGAAACCCCATACACACCTGGCAGGATCCTGATAAACTTTGAAACCCACATACACACCTGGCAGGAGCCTGACACAATGTGAAAACCCCAGACACACCAGGCAGGATCCTGATACACTGTGAAAAACCCATACACATCTGGCAGGATCATGATGCACTGTGAAAACCCCAGACACACCAGTCAGGATCCTGATAAACTATGAAACCCACATATACACCTAGCAGGATCCTGATAAACTGTGAAACCCCATGCACACGTGGCAGGATCATGATACACTGTGAAACCCCCAGACACATCTGGAAGGATCCTGATGCACTGCGAAAAACCCATACACACCTGGGAGGATACTGACAAATTGTGAAACCCCCATACACACCGGGCAGCAAACTGATAAACTGTGAAATCAACATGCACACCTGGCAGGATCCTGATAAACTGTGAAACACCCATACAGACCTGGCAGGATCCTGATAAACTGTGAAAACCCCAGACACACCTGGCAGCATCCTGATAAACTGTGAAACCCACATACGCACCTGGCAGGATCCTAATACACTGTGAAACCCCCATACACACCTGGCATGGTCCTGATAAAATGCGAAACCCACATACACACCTGGCAGGATCCTGATACACTGTGAAAACCCTATACACACCTGGCAGGATCCTGATACACTGTGAAAACCCCACACACACCCGGCAGGATCCTGATCCACTGTGAAAACCCCATACACACCTGTCAGTATCCTGATCCACTGTGAAAACCCCACACACACCCGGCAGGATCCTGATACACTGTGAAAACCCCAAACACACGGCAGGATCCTGATACACTGTGAAAACCCCATACACACCTGGCAGGAAACTGATGCACTGTGAAAACCCCATACACATCTGGCAGGATCCTGATACACTGTGAAAACCCCACACACACCCGGCAGGATCCTGATCCACTGTGAAAACCCCATACACACCTGTCAGTATCCTGATCCACTGTGAAAACCCCATACACACTTGGCAGGATCCTGATACACTGTGAAAACCACATACACACCTGGCAGGATCCTGATACACTTTGAAAACACCATGCACACCTGGCAGGATCCTGATCCACTGTATATATACCCCATACGCACCTGGCAGGATGCTGATAAACTGTCAATCCCCCATACACACCTGGCAGGATCCTGATAAACTGTGAAACAACCATACACACCTGGCAATATCCTGATATACTGCGAAACCCCCATACACACCTGGCAGGAGCCTGGTACACTGTGAAACCCCCATACACACCTGGCAGAATCCTGACACACTTTGAAAACCCCAGACACACCAGGCAGGATCCTGATAAACTGTGAAACCCACATATACACATGGCAGGATCCTGATAAACTGTGAAACCCCATACACACGTGGCAGGATCCTAATACACTGTGAAAAACCCAGACACATCTGGAAGGATCCTGATGCACTGTGAAAAACCCATACACATCTGGCAGGAACCTGATGCACTGTGAAAACCCCATTCACATCTGGCAGGATCCTGATAAACTGTGAAACCCACATACACACCTGGCAGGGTCCTGATAAACTGTGAAACCCCAGACACAAAAGGCAGGATCCCGATAAACTGTGAAAACCCCATACACACCTGGCAGGATCCTGACAAACTGTGACACCCCCATACACACCTGGCAGCAAACTGATGAACTGTGAAACCAACATCCACAGCTGGCAGGATCCTGACAAACTGTGAAACCCCCATACACACCTGGCAGGATCCTCATAAACTGTGAAAACCCCAGGCACACCTGGCAGGATCCTGATAAACTGTGAAACCCACATTCACACCTGGCAGGATCCTGATACACTGTGAATACCCCATACACACTTGGCATGATCCTGAAAAACTGTGAAACCCACATACACACCTGGCAGGATCCTGATACACTGTGAATACCCAAAACACACCTGGCAGCATCCTGATGCACAGTGAAAACCCCATACACACCTGGCAGGATCCTGATACACTGTGAAAACCCCACACACACCTGGCAGGATCCTGATGCACAGAGAAAGCACCAAACGCACCTGGCAGGATCCTGATACACTGTGAAACCCACATACACACGTGACAGGATCCTGATGCAATGTGAAAACCCCATGCACACCTGGCAGGATCCTGATACACTGTGAAAACCCCACACACACCTGGCAGGATCCTGATCCACTGTGAAAACCCCATACACACTTGGGAGGATCCTCATACACTGTGAAAACCCCATACACACCTGGCAGTATCATGATACACTGTGAAAACCCCATGCACACCTGGCAGGATCCTGATACACTGTGAAACCCCCACACACATCTGGAAGGTTCCTGATGCACTGTGAAAACCACATACACATCTGGCAGGATCCTGATGCACTGTGAAAACCGCATTCACATCTGGCAGTTTCCTGATACACTGTGAAACACACATACACACCTGGCAGGATCCTGATGAACTGTGAAGCCCCCAGACACACCTGGCAGGATCCTGATAAACTGTGAAACCCCCATAAACACCTGGCAGGATCCTGATACACTGTGAAAACCACATACACACGTGGCAGGATCCTGATCCACTGTCAAACCCCATACACACCAGGCAGGATCCTCAAAAACTGTGAAACCCACATACACACCTGGCAGGAGCCTGATACACTGTGAAACCCACATACACACCTGGAAGGATCCTGACACACTGTGAAAACCCCAGACACACCAGGCAGGATCCTGATAAACTGTGAAACCCACATATACACCGAGCAGGATCCTGATAAACTGTGAAACCCCAGGCACACGTGGCAGGATCATGATACACTGTGAAACCCCCAGACACATCTGGAAGGATCCTGATGCTCTGTGAAAAACCCATACACATCTGGCAGGAGCCTGATGCACTGTGAAAACCCCAGACACACCAGTCAGGATCCTGATAAACTGTGAAACCCACATATACACCTAGCGGGATCCTGATAAACTGTGAAACCCCATACACACGTGGAAGGATCATGATACACTGTGAAACCCCCAGACACATCTGGAAGGATCCTGATGCACTGTGAAAACCCCGTACACACCTGGCAGGATCCTGATGCACAGTCAATACCGCAAACACACCTGGCAGGATCCTGAACCACTGTGAAACCCCATACATATGTGGCAGGATCCTGATAAACTGTGGAACCCCCAAACACACCTGGCAGGATCCTGATAAACTGTGAAACCCACATAGGCACCTGGCAGGATCCTGATCCACTGTGAAACCCCATGCAAACCAGGCAGGCTCCTGATGCAGTGTGAAAACCCCACACACACCAGGCAGGATCCTGATAAACTGTGAAACCCACATACACACCTGGCAGGATCCTGAAACACTGTGAAAACCCCATACACACCTGGCAGGATCCTGATACACTGTGAAAACCGCATTCTCAACTGGCAGGATCCTGATGCACTGTGAAAACCCCATACACACGATGCAGGATCCTGATACACTGTGAAACCCCCATACACATCTGGAAGGATCCTGATGCACTGTGAAAACCCATACACATCTGGCAGGATCCTGATGCACTGTGAAAACCCCAGGCACACCAGGCAGGATCCTGATAAACTGTGAAACCCACATACACACCTGTCAGGATCCTGATACACTGTGAAACCCCCATACACACCTGGCAGGATCCTGATGAACTGTGAAACCCCCATACGCACCTGGCAGGATCCTGATAAACTGTGAAACCCACATACACACGTGACAGGATCCTGATCCACTGTGAAACCCCATACACACCAGGCAGGATACTGATAAACTGTGAAAACCACATACACACCTGGCAGAATCCTGACACACTGTGAAAACCCCAGACACACCAGGCAGGATCCTGATAAACTGTGAAACCCACATATACACATGGCAGGATCCTGATAAACTGAGAAACCCCATACACACGTGGCAGGATCCTGATACACTGTGAACCCGCCCCCCCCCAGACACATCTGGAAGGATACTGATGCACTTTGAAAAACCCATAAACATCTGGCAGGAACCTGATGCACTGTGAAAACCCCATTCACATCTGGCAGGGTCCTGATAAACTGTGAAACCCACATACACACCTGGCAGGATCCTGATAAACTGTGAAACCCCAGACACAAAAGGCAGGATCCCGATAAACTGTGAAACCCCCATACACACCTGGCAGGAAACTGATGAACTGTGAAACCAACATCCACACCTGGCAGGATCTTGACAAACTGTGAAACCTCCATACACACCTGGCAGGATCCTCATAAACTGGGAAAACCCCAGACACACCTGGCAGGATCCTGATAAACTGTGAAACACACATACACACCTGGCAGGATCCTGATACACTGTGAAACCCCCATACACACCTGGCATGATCCTGATAAACTGTGAAACCCACATACACACCTGGCAGGATCCTGATACACTGTGAAAACCCAAAACACACCTGGCAGCATCCTGATGCACAGTGAAAACCCCATACACACCTGGCAGGATCCTGATACACTGTGAAAACCCCACACACACCTGGCAGGATCCTGATGCACAGAGAAAGCACCAAACACACCTGGCAGGATCCTGATACACTGTGAAAACCCCATACACACCTGGCAGGATCCTGATGCACTGTGAAAACCCCATACACAACTGGCAGGATCCTGATCCACTGTGAAAACCCCATACACACTTGGGAGGATCCTGATACACTGTGAAAACCCCATACACACCTGGCAGTATCCTGATACACTGTGAAAACCCCATGCACACGATGCAGGTTCCTGATACACTGTGAAACCCCCACACACATCTGGAAGGTTCCTGATGCACTGTGAAAACCACATACACATCTGGCAGGATCCTGATGCACTGTGAAAATCCCATACACATCTGGCAGTTTCCTGATACACTGTGAAACACACATACACACCTGGCAGGATCCTGATGAACTGTGAAGCCCCCAGACACACCTGGCAGTTTCCTGATAAACTGTGAGACCCCCAATGCACACCTGGCAGGATCCTGATGAACTGTGAAACCCCCATACACACATGGCAGGATCCTGATAAACTGTGAATCCCACATACACACCTGGCAGGATCCTGATAAACAGTGAAACCCCATAAACTCCTGGCAGGATCCTGATACACTGTGAAAACCCCATACACACGTGGCAGGTTCCTGATCCACTGTGAAACCCCATACACACCAGGCAGGATCCTGATAAACTTTGAAACCCACATACACACCTGGCAGGAGCCTGACACAATGTGAAAACCCCAGACACACCAGGCAGGATCCTGATACACTGTGAAAAACCCATACACATCTGGCAGGATCATGATGCACTGTGAAAACCCCAGACACACCAGTCAGGATCCTGATAAACTATGAAACCCACATATACACCTAGCAGGATCCTGATAAACTGTGAAACCCCATGCACACGTGGCAGGATCATGATACACTGTGAAACCCCCAGACACATCTGGAAGGATCCTGATGCACTGCGAAAAACCCATACACACCTGGGAGGATACTGACAAATTGTGAAACCCCCATACACACCGGGCAGGAAACTGGTAAACTGTGAAATCAACATGCACACCTGGCAGGATCCTGATAAACTGTGAAACACCCATACAGACCTGGCAGGATCCTGATAAACTGTGAAAACCCCAGACACACCTGGCAGCATCCTGATAAACTGTGAAACCCACATACGCACCTGGCAGGATCCTAATACACTGTGAAACCCCCATACACACCTGGCATGGTCCTGATAAAATGCGAAACCCACATACACACCTGGCAGGATCCTGATACACTGTGAAAACCCTAGACACACCTGGCAGGATCCTGATATACTGTGAAAACCCCACACACACCCGGCAGGATCCTGATCCACTGTGAAAACCCCATACACACCTGTCAGTATCCTGATCCACTGTGAAAACCCCACACACACCCGGCAGGATCCTGATACACTGTGAAAACCCCAAACACACGGCAGGATCCTGATACACTGTGAAAACCCCATACACACCTGGCAGGAAACTAATGCACTGTGAAAACCCCATACACATCTGGCAGGATCCTGATACACTGTGAAAACCCCACACACACCCGGCAGGATCCTGATCCACTGTGAAAACCCCATACACACCTGTCAGTATCCTGATCCACTGTGAAAACCCCATACACACTTGGCAGGATCCTGATACACTGTGAAAACCACATACACACCTGGCAGGATCCTGATACACTTTGAAAACACCATGCACACCTGGCAGGATCCTGATCCACTGTATATATACCCCATACGCACCTGGCAGGATGCTGATAAACTGTCAATCCCCCATACACACCTGGCAGGATCCTGATAAACTGTGAAACAACCATACACACCTGGCAATATCCTGATATACTGCGAAACCCCCATACACACCTGGCAGGAGCCTGGTACACTGTGAAACCCCCATACACACCTGGCAGAATCCTGACACACTTTGAAAACCCCAGACACACCAGGCAGGATCCTGATAAACTGTGAAACCCACATATACACATGGCAGGATCCTGATAAACTGTGAAACCCCATACACACGTGGCAGGATCCTAATACACTGTGAAACGCCCAGACACATCTGGAAGGATCCTGATGCACTGTGAAAAACCCATACACATCTGGCAGGAACCTGATGCACTGTGAAAACCCCATTCACATCTGGCAGGATCCTGATAAACTGTGAAACCCACATACACACCTGGCAGGGTCCTGATAAACTGTGAAACCCCAGACACAAAAGGCAGGATCCCGATAAACTGTGAAAACCCCATACACACCTGGCAGGATCCTGACAAACTGTGACACCCCCATACACACCTGGCAGCAAACTGATGAACTGTGAAACCAACATCCACACCTGGCAGGATCCTGACAAACTGTGAAACCCCCATACACACCTGGCAGGATCCTCATAAACTGTGAAAACCCCAGGCACACCTGGCAGGATCCTGATAAACTGTGAAACCCACATTCACACCTGGCAGGATCCTGATACACTGTGAAAACCCCATACACACTTGGCATGATCCTGAAAAACTGTGAAACCCACATACACACCTGGCAGGATCCTGATACACTGTGAATACCCAAAACACACCTGGCAGCATCCTGATGCACAGTGAAAACCCCATACACACCTGGCAGGATCCTGATACACTGTGAAAACCCCACACACACCTGGCAGGATCCTGATGCACAGAGAAAGCACCATTCACATCTGGCAGTTTTACTGATACACTGTGAAACACACATACACACCTGGCAGGATCCTGATGAACTGTGAAGCCCCCAGACACACCTGGCAGTTTCCTGATAAACTGTGAGACCCCCATACACACCTGGCAGGATCCTGATGAACTGTGAAACCCCCATACACACCTGGCAGGATCCTGATAAACTGTGAAACCCACATACACACCTGGCAGGATCCTGATAAACAGTGAAACCCCCATAAACACCTGGCAGGATCCTGATACACTGTGAAAACCCCATACACACGTGGCAGGATCCTGATCCACTGTGAAACCCCATACACACCAGGCAGGATCCTGATAAACTGTGAAACCCACATACACACCTGGCAGGAGCCTGATACACTGTGAAATCCACATACACACCTGGAAGGATCCTGGCACACTGTGAAAACCCCAGACACACCAGGCAGGATCCTGATAAACTGTGAAACCCACATATACACCTAGCAGGATCCTGATAAACTGTGAAACCCCATGCACACGTGGCAGGATCATGATACACTGTGAAACCCCCAGACACATCTGGAAGGATCCTGATGCACTGTGAAAAACCCATACACATCTGGCAGGATCCTGATGCACTGTGAAAACCCTAGACACACCAGTCAGGATCCTGATAAACTGTGAAACCCACATATACACCTAGAAGGATCCTGATAAACTGTGAAACCCCATGCACACGTGGCAGGATCATGATACACTGTGTAACCCCCAGACACATCTGGAAGGATCCTGATGCACTGTGAAAAACCCATACACACCTGGGAGGATCCTGACAAATTGTGAAACCCCCATACACACCTGGCAGGAAACTGATAAACTGTGAAACCAACATACACACCTGGCAGGATCCTGATAAACTGTGAAACACCCATACAGACCTGGCAGGATCCTGATAAACTGCGAAACCCCCATACACACCTGGCAGGATCCTCATAAACTGTGAAAACCCCAGACACACCTGGCAGGATCCTGATAAACTGTGAAACCCACATCCACACCTGGCAGGATCCTGATACACTGTGAAACCCCCATACACACTTGGCATGATCCTGAAAAACTGTGAAACCCACATACACACCTGGCAGGATCCTGATAAACTGTGAATACCCAAAACACACCTGGCAGCATCCTGATGCACAGTGAAAACCCCATACACACCTGGCAGGATCCTGATACACTGTGAAAACCCCACACACACCTGGCAGGATCCTGATGCACAGAGAAAGCACCAAACACACTTGGCAGGATCCTGATACACTGTGAAAACCCCATACACACCTGGCAGGATCCTGATGCAATGTGAAAACCCCATGCACACCTGGCAGGATCCTGATACACTGTGAAAATCCAACACACACCTGGCAGGATCCTGATCCACTGTGAAAACCCCATACACACCTGGCAGGATCCTGATCCACTGTGAAAAACCCATACACACTTGGGAGGATCCTGATACACTGTGAAAACCCCATACACACCTGGCAGTATCCTGATACACTGTGAAAACCCCATGCACACGATGCAGGATCCTGATACACTGTGAAACCCCCACACACATCTGGAAGGTTCCTGATGCACTGTGAAAACCACATACACATCTGGCAGGATCCTGATGCACTGTGAAAACACCATTCACATCTGGCAGTTTCCTGATACACTGTGAAATACACATACACACCTGGCAGGATCCTGATGAACTGTGAAGCCCCCAGACACACCTGGCAGTTTCCTGATAAACAGTGAGACCCCCATACACACCTGGCAGGATCCTGATGAAATGTGAAACCCCCATACACACCTGGCAGGATCCTGACAAACTGTGAAACCCACATACACACCTGGCAGGATCCTGATAAACAGTGAAACCCCCATAAACACCTGGCAGGATCCTGATACACTGTGAAAACCCCATACACACGTGGCAGGATCCTGATCCACTGTGAAACACCATACACACCAGGCAGGATACTGATAAACTGTGAAACCCACATACACACCTGGCAGGAACCTGATACACTGTGAAATCCACATACACACCTGGAAGGATCCTGGCACACTGTGAAAACCCCAGACACGCCAGGCAGGATCCTGATAAACTGTGAAACCCACATATACACCTAGCAGGATCCTGATAAACTGTGAAACCCCATGCACACGTGGCAGGATCATGTTACACTGTGAAACCCCCAGACACATCTGGAAGGATCCTGATGCACTGTAAAAAACCCATACACATCTGGCAGGATCATGATGCACTGTGAAAACCCCAGACACACCAGTCAGGATCCTGATAAACTTTGAAACCCACATATACACCTAGAAGGATCCTGATAAACTGTGAAAACCCATGCACACGTGGCAGGATCATGATACACTGTGAAACCCCCAGACACATCTGGAAGGATCCTGATGCACTGTGAAAAACCCATACACACCTGGGAGGATACTGACAAATTGTGAAACCCCCATACACACCTGGCAGGAAACTGATAAACTGTGAAACCAACATACACACGTGGCAGGATCCTGATAAACTGTGAAACACCCATACAGACCTGGCAGGATCCTGATAAACTGCGAAAACCCAGACACACCTGGCAGCATCCTGATAAACTGTGAAACCCACATACACACCTGGCAGGATCCTAATACACTGCGAAACCCCCATACACACCTGGCATGATCCTGATAAAATGCGAAACCCACATAAACACCTGGCAGAATCCTGATACACTGTGAAAAACCCATACACACCTGGCGGGATCCTGATGCACAGTGAAAACCCCATACACACCTGGCAGGATCCTGATACACTGTGAAAACCCCAAACACACGGCAGGATCCTGATACACTGTGAAAACCCCATACACACCTGGCAGGAAACTGATGCACTATGAAAACCCCATACACACCTGGCAGGATCCTGATCCACTGTGAAAACCCCATACACACCTGACAGGATCCTGATCCACTGTGAAACCCCATACACACCTTGCAGGATCCTGATACCCTGAGAAACCCCATACACACCTGGCAGGATCCTGATACACAGTGAAACCCCCATGCACACCTGGCAGGATCCTGATCAACTGTGAAAACCCCATACACGCCTGGCAGGACCTTGATAAACTGTGAACACCCCATACACACCTGGCAGGATCCTGATACACAGTTAAATCCCTGACACACCTGGCAGGATCCTGATACACTGCGAAAACCCCATACACTCCTGGCTGGATCCTGATCCACTGTGAAATCTCCATTCACATCTGGCAGGATCCTGATCCACTGTGAAAACCCCGTTCACACCTGGCAGGATCCTGATCCACTGTGAAACCCCATTCACATCTGGCGTGATCCTGACAAACTGTGAAACCCACATACACACCTGGCAGGATCCTGATGAACTGTGAAACCCCCAGACACACCAGGCAGGATCCTGATGAACTGTGAAACCCCCATACACAGCTGGCAGGATCCTGATGATCTGTGAAACCCCCATACACACCTGGCAGGATCCTGATAAACTGTGAAACCCACATACACGCGTGGCAGGATCCTGATCCACTGTGAAACCCCATACACACCAGGCAGGATACTGATAAACTGGGAAACCCACATACACACCTGGCAGGTGCCTGGTACACTGTGAAACCACCATACTCACCTGGCAGAATCCTGATACACTGTGAAAACCCCAGACACACCAGGCAGTATCCTGATAAACTGTGATACACCCAGACACATCTGGAAGGATCCTGATGCACTGTGAAAATCCCACACACAACTGGCAGGATCCTGATGCACTGTGAAAACCCCATTCACATCTGGCAGGATCCTGATAAACTGTGAAACCCACATACACACCTGGCAGGATCCTGATAAACTGTGAAACCCCAGACACAAAAGGCAGGATCCCGATAAACTGTGAAAACCCCATACACACCTGGCAGGATCCTGACAAACTGTGAAACCCCCATGCACACCTGGCAGGAAACTGATGAACTGTGAAACCAACATCCACACCTGGCAGGATCCTGAAAAACTGTGAAACCCTCATACACACCTGGCAGGATCCTCATAAACTCTGAAAACCCCAGACACACCTGGCAGGATCCTGATAAACTGTGAAACCCACATACACACCTGGCAGAATTAGAATTAGAATATTACAGCGCAGTACAGGCCCTTCGGCCCTCGATGTTGCGCCGATCATCTGACCTACACTATTCCATTTACATCCATATGTCTATCCAATGACCACTTAAATGCCCTTAAAGTTGGCGAGTCTACTACTGTTGCAGGCAGGGCGTTCCACGCCCCTACTACTCTCTGCGTAAAGAAACTACCTCTGACATCTGTCCTATATCTTTCACCCCTCAACTTAAAACTATGTCCCCTCGTGTTTGCCATCCTCATCCGAGGAAAAAGACTCTCACTATCCACCCTATCTAACCCTCTGATTATCTTGTATGTCTCTATTAAGTCACCTCTCCTCCTCCTTCTCTCTAACGAAAACAACCCCAAGTCCCTCAGCCTTTCCTCGTAAGACCTTCCTTCCATACCAGGCAACATCCTAGTAAATCTCCTCTGCACCCTTTCCAAAGCTTCGACATCCTTCCTATAATGCGGTGACCAGAACTGCACGCAATACTCCAGGTGCGGCCTCACCAGAGTTTTGTACAGCTGCATCATGACCGCGTGGCTCTGAAACTCGATCCCCCTACTAATAAAGGCTAACACACCATATGCCTTCTTAACAGCCCTATTAACCTGGGTAGCAACTTTCAGGGATTTATGTACCTGGATACCAAGATCTCTCTGCTCATCTACACTACCAAGAATCTTCCCATTAGCCCAGTACTCTGCATTGCTGTTACTCCTTCCAAAGTGAATCACCTCACACTTCTCCGCATTAAACTCCGTTTGCCATCTCTCAGCCCAGCTCTGCAGCCTATCTATGTCCCTCTGTACCCTACAACACCCTTCGACACTATCCACAACTCCACCGACCTTCGTGTCATCCGCAAATTTACTAACCCACCCTTCTACACCCTCATCCAGGTCGTTTATAAAAATGACAAACAGCAGTGGCCCCAAAACAGAACCTTGCGGTACACCACTAGTAACTAAACTCCAGGATGAACATTTGCCATCAACCACCACCCTCTGTCTTCTTTCAGCTAGCCAATTTCTGATCCAAAGCTCTAAATCACCTTCAACCCCATACTTCCGTATTATCTGCAATAGCCTACCGTGGGGAACCTTATCAAACGCCTTACTGAAATCCATATACACCACATCCACGGCTTTACCCTCATCCACCTGTTTGGTCACCTTCTCGAAAAACTCAATAAGGTTTGTGAGGCACGACCTACCTTTCACAAAACCGTGCTGACTATCGCAAATCAACTTATTCTTTTCAAGATGATTATAAATCCTGTCTCTTATAACCTTTTCCAACATTTTACCCGCAACCGAAGTAAGGCTCACAGGTCTATAATTACCAGGGCTGTCTCTACTCCCCTTCTTGAACAAGGGGACAACATTTGCTATCCTCCAGTCCTCCGGCACTACTCCTGTCGACAATGACGACTTGAAGATCAACAACAACGGCTCTGCAATCTCCTCCCTGGCTTCCCAGAGAATCCTAGGATAAATCCCATCTGGCCCAGGGGACTTATCTATTTTCACTCTTTCCAAAATTGCTAACACCTCCTCCTTGTGAATCTCAATCCCATCTAGCCTAGTAGGCTGTATCTCAGTAATCTCCTCGGCAACATTTTCTTTCTCTACTGTAAATACTGACGAAAAATATTCATTTAACGCTTCCCCTATCTCCTCTGATTCCGCACACAACTTCCCACTACTATCCTTGATTGGCCCTGTTCTAACTCTTATCATTCGTTTATTCCTGATATACCTATAGAAAGCCTTAGGGTTTTCTTTGATCCTATCCGCCAATGACTTCTCGTGTCCTCTCCTTGCTCTTCTTAGCCCTCCCTTTAGATCCTTCCTGGCTAGCTTGTAACTCTCAAGCGCCCTAACTGAGCCTTCACGTCTCATCCTAACATAAGCCGCCCTCTTCCTCTTGACAAGCGCTTCAACTTCTTGAGTAAACCACGGCTCCCTCGCTCGACAACTTCCTCCCTGCCTGACAGGTACATACTTATCAAGGACACGCATTAGCTGCTCCTTGAATAAGCTCCACATTTCGTTTGTGCCCATCCCCTGCAGTTTCCTTCCCCATCCTACACATCCTAAATCTTGCCTAATCGCGTCATAATTTCCTTTCCCCCAGCTATAATTCTTGCCCTGCGGTATATACCTGTCCCTGCCCATCGCTAAGGTAAACCTAACCGAATTGTGATCACTATCGCCAAAGTGCTCACCTACATCTAAATCGAACACCTGGCCGGGTTCATTACCCAGTACCAAATCCAATGTGGCATCGCCCCTGGTTGGCCTGTCCACATACTGTGTCAGAAAACCCTCCTGCACACACTGGACAAAAACAGACCCATCTAAAGTACTCGAACTATAGTATTTCCAGTCAATATTTGGAAAGTTAAAGTCCCCCATAACCACTACCCTGTTACTCTCGCTCCTGTCGAGAATCATCTTCGCTATCCTTTCCTCTACATCTCTGGAACTACAATGCAGGATCCTGATACACTGCGAAACCCCCATACACACCTGGCATGATCCTGATAAACTGTGAAACCCACATACACACCTGGCAGGATCCTGATACACTGTGAAAACCCCATACACACCTGGCAGGATCCTGATGCACAGTGAAAACCCCATACACATCTGGCAGGATCCTGATACACTGTGAAAATCCCACACACACCTGGCAGGATCCTGATGCACAGAGAAAGCACCAAACACACCTGGCAGGATCCTGATACACTGTGAAAACCCCATATACACCTGGTAGGATCCTGATGCAATGTGAAAACCCCTTGCACACCTGGCGGGATCCTGATACACTGTGAAAACCCCACACACACCTGGCAGGATACTGATCCACTGTGAAAACCGCATACACACCTGGCAGGATTCTGATCCACTGTGAAAACCCCATACACACTTGGGAGGATCCTGATGCACTGTGAAAACCCCATACACACCTGGCAGTAGCCTGATACACTGTGAAAACCCCATACACACCTGGCAGGATCCTGATGCTCTGTGAAAACGCCAGACACACGATGCAGGATCCTGATGCACTGTGAAACCCCCACACACATCTGGAAGGATCCTGATGCACTGTGAAAACCCCAAACACATCTGGCAGGATCCTGATGCACTGTGAAAACCCCATTCACATCTGGCAGTTTCCTGATCCACTGTGAAACCCACATACACACCTGGCAGGATCCCGATGAACTGTGAAGCCCCCAGACACACCTGGCAGGATCCTGATAAACTGTGAGACCCCCATACACACCTGGCAGGATCCTGATGAACTGTGAAACCCCCATACACATCTGGCAGGATCCTGATAAACTGTGAAACCCACATACACACCTTGCAGGATCCTGATAAACTGTGAAACCCCCATAAACACCTGGCAGGATCCTGATACACGGTGAAAACCCCATACACAAGTGGCAGGATCCTGATCCACTGTCAAACCCCATACACACCAGGCAGGATCCTGATAAACTGTGAAACCCACATACACACCTAGCAGGAGCCTGATACACTGTGAAACCCACATACACACCTGGAAGGATCCTGATACACTGTGAAAACCCCATACACAAGTGGCAGGATCATGATACACTGTGAAACCCCCAGACACATCTGGAAGGATCCTGATGCACTGTGAAAAACCCATACACATCTGGCAGGATCCTGATGCACTGTGAAAACCCCATTCACATCTGGCAGGATCCTGATAAACTGTGAATCCCACAGACACACCTGGCAGGATCCTGATAAACTGTGAAACCCCCAGAGACACCAGGCAGGATTCCGATAAACTGTGAAACCCACATACACACCTGGCAGGAAACTGATAAACTGTGAAACCAACATACACACCTGGCAGGATCCTGATAAACTGTGAAACATCCATACAGACCTGGCAGGAACCTGATAAACTGCGAAAACCCCAGCCACAGCTGGCAGCATCCTGATAAACTGTGAAACCCACATACACACCTGGCAGGATCCTAATACACTGTGAAACCCCCAGACACACCTGGCATGATCCTGATAAAATGCAAAACCCACATACACACCTGGCAGGATCCTGATACACTCTGAAAACCCCATACACACCTGGCAGGATCCTGATGCATAGCGAAAACCCCATACACACCTGGCAGGATCCTGATACACTGTGAAAAGCCCACACACACCTGGCAGGTTCCTGATACACTGTGAAAACCCCATACACACCTGGCAGGAAACAGATGCTCTGTGAAATCACCATACACACCTGGCAGGATCCTGATACACTGTCAAAATCCCACACACCCCTGGCAGGATCCCGATCCACTGTGAAAACCCCAAACACACCTGGCAGGATCCTGATCCACTGTGAAAACCCCATACACACTTGGCAGGATACTGATACACTGTGAAAACCACATATACAACTGGCAGGATCCTGATACACTTTGAAAACACCATACACACCTGGCAGGAACCTGATCCACTGTATATATACCACATACGCACCTGGCAGAATGCCGATAAACTGTCAAACCCCCATACACACCTGGCAGGATCCTGATAAACTGTGAAACCCCTATACACATCTGGCAGGATCCTGATGTACTGTGAAACCCCATACACACCTGGCAGGATCCTGATATACTGTGAAACCCCCATGCACACCTGGCAGGAGCCTGATAAACTGTGAAACCCCCATGCAGACCTGGCAGGATGCTGATAAACTGCGAAAATCCCAGACACACCTGGCAGCATCCTGATAAACTGTGAAACCCACATACACACCTGGCAGGATCCTGATACACAGTGAAACCCCCATACACACCTGGCATGATCCAGATAAACAGTGAAACCCACATACACATCTGGCAGGATCCTGATACACTGTGAAAACCCCATACGCACCTGGCAGGATCCTGATGCACAGTGAAAACCCCATACACACCTGGCATGATCCTGATACACTGTGAAAACCCCACACAAACCTGGCAGGATCCTGATGCACAGTGAAAATACCAAACACACCTGGCAGGATCCTGATACACTGTGAAAACCCCATACACACCTGGCAGTATCCTGATGGACTGTGAAAACCCCATGCACACCTGGCAGGATCCTGATACACTGTGAAAACCCCGCACACACCTGGCAGGATCCTGATCCACTGTGAAAACCCCATACACACCTGGCAGGATCCTGATCCGCTGTGAGACCGCATACACACCTGGCAGGATCCTGATCCACTGTGAAAACCCCATACACACTTGGGAGGATCCTGATAAACTGCGAAAACCCCAGCCACAGCTGGCAGCATCCTGATAAACTGTGAAACCCACATACACACCTGGCAGGATCCTAATACACTGTGAAACCCCCAAACACACCTGGCATGATCCTGATAAAATGCAAATCCCACATAAACACCTGGCAGGATCCTGATACACTCTGAAAACCCCACACACACCTGGCAGGACCCTGATGCACAGTGAAAACCCCATACACAACTGGCAGGATCCTGATACACTGTGAAAACCCCACACACACCTGGCAGGATCCTGATACACTGTGAAAACCCCATACACACTGGCAGGAAACAGATGCACTGTGAAATCACCATACACACCTGGCAGGATCCTGATACACTGTGAAAACCCCACACACACCTGGCAGGATCCCGATCCACTGTGAAAACCCCACTCACATCTGGAAGGATCCTGATGCACTGTGAAAACCCCATACACATCTGGCAGGATCCTGATGCACTGTGAAAACCCCATTCACATCTGGCAGTTTCCTGATCCACTGTGAAACCCACATACACACCTGGCAGGATCCCGATGAACTGTGAAGCCCCCAATCACACCTGGCAGGATCCTGATGAACTGTGAAAACCCCATACACACCTGGCAGGATCCTGATAAACTGTGAAACCCACATACACACCTTGCAGGATCCTGATAAACTGTGAAACACCCATAACCACCTGGCAGGATCCTGATACACGGTGAAAACCCCATACACAAGTGGCAGTATCCTGTTCCACTGTCAAACCCCATACACACCAGGCAGGATCCTGATAAACTGTGAAACCCACATACACACCTGGCAGGAGCCTGATACACTGTGAAACCCACATACACACCTGGAAGGATCCAGACACACTGTGAATACCCCAGACACACCAGGCAGGATCCTGATAAACTGTGAAACCCACATATACACCTGGCAGGATCCTGATACACTGTGAAAACCCCATACACAAGTGGCAGGATCATGATACACTGTGAAACACCCAGACACATCTGGAAGGATCCTGATGCACTGTGAAAAACCCATACACATCTGGCAGGATCCTGATGCACTGTGAAAACCCCATTCACATCTGGCAGGATCCTGATAAACTGTGAATCCCACATACACAACTGGCAGGATCCTGATAAACTGTGAAACCCACATACACACCTGGCAGGAGCCTGATACACTGTGAAACCCACATACACACCTGGAAGGATCCAGACACACTGTGAATACCCCAGACACACCAGGCAGGATCCCGATAAACTGTGAAACCCACATACACACCTGGCAGGAAACTGATAAACTGTGAAACCAACATACACACCTGGCAGGATCCTGATAAACTGTGAAACATCCATACAGACCTGGCAGGAACCTGATAAACTGCGAAAACCCCAGCCACAGCTGGCAGCATCCTGACAAACTGTGAAACCCACATACACACCTGGCAGGATCCTAATACACTGTGAGACCCCCATACACACCTGGCATGATCCTGATAAAATGCAAAACCCACATACACACCTGGCAGGATCCTGATACACTCTGAAAACCCCATACACACCTGGCAGGATCCTGATGCACAGTGAAAACCCCAGACACACCTGGCAGGATACTGATACACTGTGAAAAGCCCACACACACCTGGCAGGTTCCTGATACACTGTGAAAACCCCATACACACCTGGCAGGAAACAGATGCACTGTGAAATCACCATACACACCTTGCAGGATCCTGATACACTGTGAAAACCCCACACACACCTGGCAGGATCCCGATCCACTGTGAAAACCCCAAACACACCTGGCAGGATCCTGATCCACTGTGAAAACCCCATACACACTTGGCAGGATACCGATACACTGTGAAAACCACATAGACACCTGGCAGGATCCTGATAGACTTTGAAAACACCATACACACCTGGCAGGAACCTGATCCACTGTATATATACCCCATACGCACCTGGCAGGATGCTGATAAACTGTCAAACCCCCATACACACCTGTCAGGATCCTGATAAACTGTGAAACCCCCATACACATCTGGAAGGATCCTGATGTACTGTGAAACCCCATACACACCTGGCAGGATCCTGATATACTGTGAAACCCCCATGCACACCTGGCAGGAGCCTGATAAACTGTGAAACCCCCATGCAGACCTGGCAGGATGCTGATAAACTGCGAAAATCCCAGACACACCTGGCAGCATCCTGATAAACTGTGAAACCCACATACACACCTGGCAGGATCCTGATACACAGTGAAACCCCTATACACACCTTGCATGATCCAGATAAACAGTGAAACCCACATACACACCTGGCAGGATCCTGATACACTGTGAAAACCCCATACGCACCTGGCAGTATCCTGATGCACAGTGAAAACCCCATACACACCTGGCATGATCCTGATACACTGTGAAAACCCCACACACACCTGGCAGGATCCTGATGCACAGTGAAAATACCAAACACACCTGGCAGGATCCTGATACACTGTGAAAACCCCATACACACCTGGCAGGATCCTGATGGACGGTGAAAACCCCATACACACCTGGCAGGATCCTGATACACTGTGAAAACCCCGCACACACCTGGCAGGATCCTGATCCACTGTGAAAACCCCATACACACCTGGCAGGATCCTGATCCACTGTGAAAACCGCATACACACCTGGCAGGATCCTGATCCACTGTGAAAACCCCATACAGACTTGGGAGGATCCTGATAAACTGCGAAAACCCCAGCCACAGCTGGCAGCATCCTGATAAACTGTGAAACCCACATACACACCTGGCAGGATCCTAATACACTGTGAAACCCCCATACACACCTGGCATGATCAGGATAAAATACAAAACCCACATACACACCTGGCAGGATCCTGATACACTCTGAAAACCCCACACACACCTGGCAGGACCCTGATGCACAGTGAAAACCCCATACACAATTGGCAGGATCCTGATACACTGTGAAAACCCCACACACACCTGGCAGGATCCTGATACACTGTGAAAACCCCATACACACTGGCAGGAAACAGATGCACTGTGAAATCACCATACACACCTGGCAGGATCCTGATACACTGTGAAAACCCCACACACACCTGGCAGGATCCCGATCCACTTTGAAAACCCCATACACACCTGGCAGGATCCTGATCCACTGTGAAAGCCCCATACACACTTGGCAGGATCCTGATACACTGTGAAAACCACATACACACCTGGCAGGATCCTGATACACTTTGAAAACACCATACACACCTGGCAGGATCCTGATCCACGGGATATATACCCCATACGCACCTGGCAGGATGCTGATAAACTGTCAAACCCCCATACACACCTGGCAGGATCCTGATAAACTGTGAAACCCCCATATACATCTGGCAGGATCCTGATGTACTGTGAAACCCCATACACACCTGGCAGGATCCTGATATACTGTGAAACCCCCATGCACACCTGGCAGGAGCCTGATAAACTGTGAAACCCCCATGCAGACCTGGCAGGATGCTGATAAACTGCGAAAATCCCAGACACACCTGGCAGCATCCTGATAAACTGTGAAACCCACATACACACCTGGCAGGATCCTGATACACTGTGAAAACCCCATACACACCTGGCAGGATCCTGATACACTGTGAAAATCCCACACACACCTGGCAGGATCCTGATGCACAGTGAAAACACCAAACACACCTGGCAGGATCCTGATACACTGTGAAAACCCCATACACACCTGGCAGGATCCTGATGGACTGTGAAAACCCCATACACACCTGGCAGTATCCTGATACACTGTGAAAACCCCGCACACACCTGGCAGGATCCTGATCTACTGTGAAAACCCCATACACACCTGGCAGGATCCTGATCCACTGCGAAAACCGCATACACACCTGGCAGGATCCTGATCCACTGTGAAAACCCCATACACACTTGGGAGGATCCTGATACACTGTGAAAACCCCATACACACCTGGCAGTATCCTGATACACTGTGAAAACCCCACACACACCTGCTGGATCCAAATACACTGTGAAAACCCCATACACACCTGGCAGGATCCTGATGCACTGTGAAAACCCCATACATACGATGCAGGATCCTGATACACTGTGAAACCCCCACACACATCTGGAAGGATCCTGATGCACTGTGAAAACCCCATACACATCTGGCAGTTTCCTGATACACTGTGAAACCCACATACACACCTGGCAGGATCCTGATGAACTTTGAAGCCCCCAGACAGACCTGGCAGGATCCTGATAAACTGTGAAACCCACATAGACACCTGGCAGGATCCTGATAAACTGTGAAACCCCCATAAACACCTGGCAGGATCCTGATACACTGTGAAAACCCCATACACACGTGGCAGGATCCTGATCCACTGTGAAACCCCATACACACCAGGCAGGATCCAGATATACTGTGAAACCCACATGCACAGCTGGCAGGAGCCTGATACACTGTGAAACCCACATACACACCTGGAAGGATCCTGACACACTGTGAAAACCCCAGACACACCAGGCAGGATCCTGATAAACTGTGAGACCCCCATACACACCGGGCAGGACCCTGATGAACTGTGAAACCCCCATACACACCTGGCAGGATCCTGATAAACTGTGAAACCCACATACACACCTGGCAGGATCCTGATAAACTGTGAAACCCCCATAAACAGCTGGCAGGATCCTGATACACTGTGAAAACCCCATACACACGTGGCAGGTTCATGATACACTGTGAAACCCCCTGACACATCTGGAAGGATCCTGATGCACTGTGAAAAACCCATACACATCTGGCAGGATCCTGATGCACTGTGAAAACCCCATTCACATCTGGCAGGATCCTGATAAACTGTGAATCCCACATACACACCTGGCAGGATCCTGATAAACTGTGAAACCCCCATACACACCTGGGAGGATCCTGACAAACTGTGAAACCCCCATACACACCTGGCAGGAAACTGATGCACTGTGAAAACCCCATACACACCTGGCAGGATCCTGATACTCTGTGAAAACCCCACACACACCCGGCAGGATCCTGATCCACTGTGAAACCCCCATACACACCTGGCAGGATCCTGATCCAATGTGAAAACCCCATGCAAACTTGGCAGGATCCTGATACACTGTGAAAACCACATGCACACCTGGCAGGATCCTGATATACTATGAAACCCCTTGCACACGATGCAGGATCCTGATACACTGTTAAACACCCATACACACCTGGCAGGAGCCTGAAAAACTGTGAAACCCCCATACAGACCTGGCAGGATCCTGATAAACTGCGAAAATCCCAGACACACCTGGCAGCATCCTGATACACTGTATATATACCCCATACGCACCTGGCAGGATGCTGATAAACTGTCAAACCCCCATACACACCTGGCAGCATCCTGATAAACTGTGAAACCCCCATACACACCTGGCAGGATCCTGATAAACTGTCAAACCCCCATACACACCTGGCAGGATCCCGATAAACTGTGAAACCCCCATACACACCTGGGAGGATCCTGACAATCTGTGAAACCCCCATACACACCTGGCAGGAAACTGATGCACTGTGAAAACCCCATACACACCTGGCAGGATCCTGATACTCTGTGAAAACCCCACACACACCCGGCAGGATCCTGATCCACTGTGAAACCCCCATACACACCTGGCAGGATCCTGATCCAATGTGAAAACCCCATGCAAACTTGGCAGGATCCTGATACACTGTGAAAACCACATGCACACCTGGCAGGATCCTGATATACTGTGAAACCCCATACACACGATGCAGGATCCTGATACAATGTTAAACACACATACACGCCTGGCAGGAGCCTGAAAAACTGTGAAACCCCCATACAGACCTGGCAGGATCCTGATAAACTGCGAAAATCCCAGACACACCAGGCAGCATCCTGATACACTGTATATATACCCCATACGCACCTGGCAGGATGCTGATAAACTGTCAAACCCCCATACACACCTGGCAGCATCCTGATAAAATGTGAAACCCCCATACACACCTGGCAGGATCCTGATATACTGTGAAACCCCCATACACACCTGGCAGGAGCCTGATAAACTGTGAAATCCCCATACAGAACTGGCAGGATCCTGATAAACTGCGAAAATCCCAGACACACCTGGCAGCATCCTGATAAACTGTGAAACCCACATACACACCTGGCAGGATCCTGATACACAGTGAAACCCCCATACATACCTGGCATGATCCTGATAAACTGTGAAACCCACATACACACCTGGCAGGATCCTGATACACTGTGAAAACCCCATACACACCTGGCAGGATCCTGATGCAAAGTGAGAACCCCATACACACCTGGCAGGATCATGATACACTGTGAAATTCCCACACACACCTGGTAGGATGCTGAAGCACAGTGAAAACACCAAAAACACCTGGCAGGATCCTGATACACTGTGCGAACCCCATTCACACTTGGCAGGATCCTTATACACTGTGAAACCCCCATACACACCTGGCATGATCCTGATAAAATGCAAAACCCACATACACACCTGGCAGGATCCTGATACACTCTGAAAACCCCACACACACCTGGCAGGACCCTGATGCACAGTGAAAACCCCATACACAACTGGCAGGATCCTGATACACTGTGAAAACCCCACACACACCTGGCAGGATCCTGATACACTGTGAAAACCCCATACACACTGGCAGGAAACAGATGCACTGTGAAATCACCATACACACCTGGCAGGATCCTGATACACTGTGAAAACCCCACACACACCTGGCAGGATCCCGATCCACTGTGAAAACCCCATACACTCCTGGCAGGATCCTGATCCACTGTGAAAACTCCATACACACTTGGCAGGATCCTGATACACTGTGAAAACCACATACACACCTGGCAGGATCCTGATACACTTTGAAAACACCATACACACCTGGCAGGATCCTGATCCACGGGATATATACCCCATACGCACCTGGCAGGATGCTGATAAACTGTCAAACCCCCATACACACCTGGCAGGATCCTGATAAACTGTGAAACCCCCATATACATCTGGCAGGATCCTGATGTACTGTGAAACCCAATACACACCTGGCAGGATCCTGATATACTGTGAAACCCCGATGCTCACCTGGCAGGAGCCTGATAAACTGTGAAACCCCCATGCAGACCTGGCAGGATGCTGATAAACTGCGAAAATCCCAGACACACCTGGCAGCATCCTGATAAACTGTGAAACCCACATACACACCTGGCAGGATCCTGATACACAGTGAAACCCCCATACACACCTGGCATGATCCAGATAAACTGTGAAACCCACATACACACCTGGCAGGATCCTGATACACTGTGAAAACCCCATACACACCTGGCAGGATCCTGATGCACAGTGAAAACCCCATACACACCTAGCAGGATCCTGATACACTGTGAAAACCCCACACACACCTGGCAGGATCATGATGCACAGTGAAAACACCAAACACACCTGGCAGGATCCTGATACACTGTGAAAACCCCATACACACCTGGCAGGAGCCTGATGGACAGTGAAAACCCCATACACACCTGGCAGGATCCTGATACACTGTGAAAACCCCGCACCCACCTGGCAGGATCCTGATCCACTGTGAAAACCCCATACACACCTGGCAGGATCCTGATCCACTGCGAAAACCGCATACACACCTGGCAGGATCCTGATCCACTGTGAAAACCCCATACACACTTGGTAGGATCCTGATACACTGTGAAAACCAAATACACACCAGGCAGTATCCTGATACACTGTGAAAACCCCACACACACCTGCTGGATCCAAATACACTGTGAAAACCCCATACACACCTGGCATGACCCTGATGCACTGTGAAAACCCCATACATACGATGCAGGATCCTGATACACTGTGAAACCCCCACACACATCTGGAAGGATCCTGATGCACTGTGAAAACCCCATACATATCTGGCAGGATCCTGATGCACTGTGAAAACCCCATTCACATCTGGCAGTTTCCTGATACACTGTGAAACCCACATACACACCTGGCAGGATCCTGATGAACTTTGAAGCCCCCAGACAGACCTGGCAGGATCCTGATAAACTGTGAAACCCACATAGACACTTGGAAGGATCCTGATAAACTGTGAAACCCCCATAAACACTTGGCAGGATCCTGATACACTGTGAAAACCCCATACACACGTGGCAGGATCCTGATCCACTGTGAACCCCCATACACACCAGGCAGGATCCTGATAAACTGTGAAACCCACATGCACAGCTGGCAGGAGCCTGATACACTGTGAAACCCACAAACACACCTGGAAGGATCCTGACACACTGTGAAAACCCCAGACACACCAGGCAGGAACTGATAAACTGTGAGACCCCCATACACACCTGGCAGGACCCTGATGAACTGTGAAACCCCCATACACACCTGGCAGGATCCTGATAAACTGTGAAACCCACATACACACCTGGCAGGATCCTGATAAACTGTGAAACCCCCAGACAAACCAGGCAGGATCCCGATAAACTGTGAAACCCCCATACACACCTGGCAGGATCCTGAAACACTGTGAAAACCCCATACGCACGTGGCAGGTTCATGATACACTGTGAAACCCCCTGACACATCTGGAAGGATCCTGATGCACTGTGAAAAACCCATACACATCTGGCAGGATCCTGATGCACTGTGAAAACCCCATTGACATCTGGCGGATCCTGATAAACTGTGAATCCCACATACACACCTGGCAGGATCCTGATAAACTGTGAAACCCCCAGACACACCAGGCAGGATCCCGATAAACTGTGAAACCCCCATACACACCTGGGAGGATCCTGACAAACTGTGAAACCCCCATACACACCTGGCAGGATCCTGATACTCTGTGAAAACCCCACACACACCCGGCAGGATCCTGATCCACTGTGAAACCCCCATACACACCTGGCAGGATCCTGATCCAATGTGAAAACCCCATGCAAACTTGGCAGGATCCTGATACACTGTAAAAACCACATGCACACCTGGCAGGATCCTGATACACTGTGAAACCCCATGCACACGATGCAGGATCCTGATACACTGTTAAACACCCATACACACCTGGCAGGAGCCTGAAAAACTGTGAAACCCCCATACAGACCTGGCAGGATCCTGATAAACTGCGAAAATCCCAGACACACCTGGCAGCATCCTGATACACTGTATATATACCCCATACGCACCTGGCAGGATGCTGATAAACTGTCAAACACCCATACACACCTGGCAGCATCCTGATAAACTGTGAAACCCCCATACACACCTGGCAGGATCCTGATATACTGTGAAACCCCCATGCACACCTGGCAGGAGCCTGATAAACTGTGAAACCCCCATACAGACCTGGCAGGATCCTGATAAACTGTGAAAATCCCAGACACACCTGGCAGCATCCTGATAAACTGTGAAACCCACATACACACCTGGCAGGATCCTGATACACTGTGAAACCCCCATACACACCTGGCATGATCCTGATAAACTGTGAAACCCACATACACACCTGGCAGGATCCTGATACACTGTGAAAACCCCATACACACGATGCAGGATCCTGATGCAAAGTGAAAACCCCATACACACCTGGCAGGATCCTGATACACTGTGAAATTCCCACACACACCTGGCAGGATCCTGAAGCACAGTGAAAACACCAAACACACCTGGCAGGATCCTGATACACTGTGAGAACCCCATTCACACTTGGCAGGATTCTTATACACTGTGAAAACCCCATACACACCTGGCAGGATCCTGATACATTGTGAAAACACCATGCACACCTGGCAGGATCCTGATCCACTGTATATATACCCCATACGCACCTGGCAGGATGCTGATAAACTGTGAAACCCCCATATACACCTGGCAGGATCCTGATATACTGTGAAACCCCATACACACCTGGCAGAATCCTGATATACTGTGAAACCCCCATACACACCTGGCAGGAGCCTGATGCACTGTGAAATCCCCGTGCACACCTGGCAGGTGCCTGATGCACAGTGAAACCCCATTCACATCTGGCAGTATCCTGAAACACAGTGAAACCCCATTCACATCTGGCAGGATCCTGATACCCTGAGAAACCCCATACACACCTGGCAGAATCCTGATATACTGTAAAACCCCCATACACACCTGGCAGGAGCCTGATGCACTGAGAAATGCCCGTGCACACCTGGCAGGTTCCTGATGCACAGTGAAACCCCATTCACATCTGGCAGGATCCTGAAACACAGTGAAACCCCATTCACATCTGGCAGGATCCTGATACCCTGAGAAACCCCATACACACCTGGCAGGATCCTGATACACAGAGAAACCCCCATGCACACCTGGCAGGATCCTGATCCACAGTGAAAACCCCATACACGCCTGGCAGGACCTTGATAAACTGTGAACACCCCATACACACCTGGCAGGATGCTGATACACTGTTAAATCCCTGACACACCTGGCAGGATCCTGATCCACTGTGAAAACCCCAAACACTCCTGGCAGGATCCTGATCCACTGTGAAATCTCCATACACATCTGGCAGGATCCTGATCCACTGTGAAAACCGCGTTCACACCTGGCAGGATCCTGATCCACTGTGAAACCCCATTCACATCTGGCAGGATCCTGATAAACTGTGAAACCCACATAAACACCTGGCAGGATCCTGATAAGCTGTGAAACCCCCAGACACACCAGGCAGGATCCCGATAAACTGTGAAACCCCCATACACACCTGGCAGGATCCTGGTACACTGTGAAACCCCCATACACACCTGGCAGAATCCTGATACACTGTGAAAACCCCAGACACACCAGGCAGGATCCTGATAAACTGTGAAACCCACATATACACCTGGCAGGCTCCTGATACACTGTGAAACCTCATACACACGTGGCAGGATCCTGATACACTGTGAAACTCCCAGACACATCTGGAAGGATCCTGATGCACTGTGAAAAACCCATACACAACTTGCAGGATCCTGATGCACTGTGAAAATCCCATTCACATCTGGCAGGATCCTGATAAACTGTGAAACCCACATACACACCTGGCAGGATCCTGATAAACTGTGAAACCCCAGACACAAAAGGCAGGATCCCGATAAACTGTGAAACCCCCATACACACCTGGCAGGAAACTGATGAACTGTGAAACCAACATCCACACCTGGCTGGATCCTGAAAAACTGTGAAACCCCCATACACAATTGGCAGGATCCTCATAAACTGTGAAAACGCCAGACACGACTGGCAGGATCCTGATAAAATGTGAAACCCACATACACACCTGGCAGGATCCTGAAACAATGCGAAACCCCCATACACACCTGGCATGATCCTGATAAACTGTGAAACCCACATACACACCTGGCACGATCCTGATACACTGCGAAAGCCCCATACACACCTGGCAGGATACTGATGCACAGTGATAACCCCAAACACACCTGGCAGGATCCTGATACACTGTGAAAATCCCATACACACCTGGCAGGATCCTGATGCAATGTGAATACCCCTTGCACACCTGGCAGGATCCTGATACACTTTGAAAACCCAACACACACCTGGCAGGATCCTGATCCACTGTGAAAACCCCATACACACTTGGGAGGATCCTGATACACTGTGAAAACCCCATACACACCTGGCAGGATCCTGATACACTGTGAAAACCCCACAAACACCTGGCAGGATCCAAATACACTGTGAAAACCCCAGACACACCTGGCAGGATACTGATGCACTGTGAAAACCCCATACACACGATGCAGGATCCTGAAACACTGTGAAACCCCCACACACATCTGGAAGGATCCTGATGCACTGTGAAAACCCCATACACATCTGGCAGGATCCTGATGCACTGTGAAAACCCCAGACACACCTGGCAGGATCCTGATAAACTGTGAAACCCCCATACACACCTGGCAGGATCCGGTTGAACTGTGAAACCCCCATACACACCTGGCAGGATCCTGATAAACTGTGAAACCCACATACACACGTGGCAGGATCCTGATCCACTGTGAAACCCCATACACTCCAGGCAGGATACTGTTAAACTGTGAAACCCACATACACACCTGGCAGGAGCCTGGTACACTGTGAAACCCCCATACACACCTGGCAGAATCGTGATACACTGTGAAAACCCCAGACACACCTGGCAGGATCCTGATAAACAGTGAAACCCACATATACACCTGGCAGGATCCTGATAAACTGTGAAACCCCCATACACACCTGGCAGGATCCTGATAAACTGTGAAACCCACATACACACGTGGCAGGATCCTGATCCACTGTGAAACCCCATACACTCCAGGCAGGATACTGATAAACTGTGAAACCCACATAAACACATGGCAGGAGCCTGGTACACTGTGAAACCCCCATACACACCTGGCAGAATCCTGATACACTGTGAAAACCCCAGACACTCCATGCAGGATACTGATAAACTGTGAAACCCACAGACACACCTGGCAGGAGCCTGGTACACTGCGAAACCCCCATACACACCTGGCAGAATCCTGATACACTGTGAAAACCCCAGACACACCAGGCAGGATCCTGATAAACTGTGAAACCCACATATACACCTGGCAGGCTCCTGATACACTGTGAAACCTCATACACACGTGGCAGGATCCTGATACACTGTGAAACCCCCAGACACATCTGGAAGGATCCTGATGCACTGTGAAAAACCCATACACAACTTGCAGGATCCTGATGCACTGTGAAAATCCCATTCACATCTGGCAGGATCCTGATAAACTGTGAAACCCACATACACACCTGGCAGGATCCTGATAAACTGTGAAACCCCAGACACAAAAGGCAGGATCCCGATAAACTGTGAAACCCCCATACACACCTGGCAGGAAACTGATGAACTGTGAAACCAACATCCACACCTGGCTGGATCCTGAAAAACTGTGAAACCCCCATACACAATTGGCAGGATCCTCATAAACTGTGAAAACGCCAGACACGCCTGGCAGGATCCTGATAAAATGTGAAACCCACATACACACCTGGCAGGATCCTGAAACAATGCGAAACCCCCATACACACCTGGCATGATCCTGATAAACTGTGAAACCCACATACACACCTGGCACGATCCTGATACACTGCGAAAGCCCCATACACACCTGGCAGGATACTGATGCACAGTGATAACCCCAAACACACCTGGCAGGATCCTGATACACTGTGAAAATCCCATACACACCTGGCAGGATCCTGATGCAATGTGAATACCCCTTGCACACCTGGCAGGATCCTGATACACTTTGAAAACCCAACACACACCTGGCAGGATCCTGATCCACTGTGAAAACCCCATACACACTTGGGAGGATCCTGATACACTGTGAAAACCCCATACACACCTGGCAGGATCCTGATACACTGTGAAAACCCCACAAACACCTGGCAGGATCCAAATACACTGTGAAAACCCCAGACACACCTGGCAGGATACTGATGCACTGTGAAAACCCCATACACACGATGCAGGATCCTGAAACACTGTGAAACCCCCACACACATCTGGAAGGATCCTGATGCACTGTGAAAACCCCATACACATCTGGCAGGATCCTGATGCACTGTGAAAACCCCAGACACACCTGGCAGGATCCTGATAAACTGTGAAACCCCCATACACACCTGGCAGGATCCGGTTGAACTGTGAAACCCCCATACACACCTGGCAGGATCCTGATAAACTGTGAAACCCACATACACACGTGGCAGGATCCTGATCCACTGTGAAACCCCATACACTCCAGGCAGGATACTGTTAAACTGTGAAACCCACATACACACCTGGCAGGAGCCTGGTACACTGTGAAACCCCCATACACACCTGGCAGAATCGTGATACACTGTGAAAACCCCAGACACACCTGGCAGGATCCTGATAAACAGTGAAACCCACATATACACCTGGCAGGATCCTGATAAACTGTGAAACCCCCATACACACCTGGCAGGATCCTGATAAACTGTGAAACCCACATACACACGTGGCAGGATCCTGATCCACTGTGAAACCCCATACACTCCAGGCAGGATACTGATAAACTGTGAAACCCACATAAACACATGGCAGGAGCCTGGTACACTGTGAAACCCCCATACACACCTGGCAGAATCCTGATACACTGTGAAAACCCCAGACACTCCATGCAGGATACTGATAAACTGTGAAACCCACAGACACACCTGGCAGGAGCCTGGTACACTGCGAAACCCCCATACACACCTGGCAGAATCCTGATACACTGTGAAAACCCCAGACACACCAGGCAGGATCCTGATAAACTGTGAAACCCACATATACACCTGGCAGGCTCCTGATACACTGTGAAACCTCATACACACGTGGCAGGATCCTGATACACTGTGAAACCCCCAGACACATCTGGAAGGATCCTGATGCACTGTGAAAAACCCATACACAACTTGCAGGATCCTGATGCACTGTGAAAATCCCATTCACATCTGGCAGGATCCTGATAAACTGTGAAACCCACATACACACCTGGCAGGATCCTGATAAACTGTGAAACCCCAGACACAAAAGGCAGGATCCCGATAAACTGTGAAACCCCCATACACACCTGGCAGGAAACTGATGAACTGTGAAACCAACATCCACACCTGGCTGGATCCTGAAAAACTGTGAAACCCCCATACACAATTGGCAGGATCCTCATAAACTGTGAAAACGCCAGACACGCCTGGCAGGATCCTGATAAAATGTGAAACCCACATACACACCTGGCAGGATCCTGAAACAATGCGAAACCCCCATACACACCTGGCATGATCCTGATAAACTGTGAAACCCACATACACACCTGGCACGATCCTGATACACTGCGAAAGCCCCATACACTCCTGGCAGGATCCTGATGCACAGTGATAACCCCAAACACACCTGGCAGGATCCTGATACACTGTGAAAACCCCATACACACCTGGCAGGATCCTGATGCAATGTGAATACCCCTTGCACACCTGGCAGGATCCTGATACACTTTGAAAACCCAACACACACCTGGCAGGATCCTGATCCACTGTGAAAACCCCATACACACCTGGCAGGATCCTGATCCACTGTGAAAACCCCATACACACTTGGGAGGATCCTGATACACTGTGAAAACCCCATACACACCTGGCAGGATCCTGATACACTGTGAAAACCCCACAAACACCTGGCAGGATCCAAATACACTGTGAAAACCCCATACACACCTGGCAGGATACTGATGCACTGTGAAAACCCCATACACACGATGCAGGATCCTGAAACACTGTGAAACCCCCACACACATCAGGAAGGATCCTGATGCACTGTGAAAACCCCATACACATCTGGCAGGATCCTGATGCACTGTGAAAACCCCAGACACACCTGGCAGGATCCTGATAAACTGTGAAACCCCCATACAAACCTGGCAGGATCCAGATGAACTGTGAAACCCCCATACACACCTGGCAGGATCCTGATAAACTGTGAAACCCACATACACACGTGGCAGGATCCTGATCCACTGTGAAACCCCATACACTCCAGGCAGGATACTGTTAAACTGTGAAACCCACATACACACCTGGCAGGAGCCTGGTACACTGTGAAACCCCCATACACACCTGGCAGAATCGTGATACACTGTGAAAACCCCAGACACAGCTGGCAGGATCCTGATAAACAGTGAAACACACATATACACCTGGCAGGATCCTGATAAACTGTGAAACCCCCATACACACCTGGCAGGATCCTGATAAACTGTGAAACCCACATACACACGTGGCAGGATCCTGATCCACTGTGAAACCCCATACACTCCAGGCAGGATACTGATAAACTGTGAAACCCACATACACACCTGGCAGGAGCCTGGTACACTGTGAAACCCCCATACACACCTGGCAGAATCCTGATACACTGTGAAAACCCCAGACACTCCAGGCAGGATACTGATAAACTGTGAAACCCACAGACACACCTGGCAGGAGCCTGGTACACTGTGAAACCCCCATACACACCTGGCAGAATCCTGATACACTGTGAAAACCCCAGACACAGCAGGCAGGATCCTGATAAACTGTAAAACCCACATATACACCTGGCAGGATCCTGATAATCTGTGAAACCCCATACACACGTGGCAGGATCCTGATACACTGTGAAACCCCCAGACACATCTGGAAGGATCCTGATGCACTGTGAAAAACCCATACACAACTGGCAGGATCCCGATAAACTGTGAAACACACATACACACCTGGCAGGATCCTGATAAACTGTGAAACCCCAGACACAAAAGGCAGGATCCCGATAAACTGTGAAAACCCCATACACACCTGGCAGGATCCTGACAAACTGTGAAACCCCCATACACACCTGGCAAGAAACTGATGAACTGTGAAACCAACATCCACACCTGGCTGGATCCTGAAAAACTGTGAAACCCCCATACACACCTGGCAGGATCCTCATAAACTGTGAAAACCCCAGACACACCTGGCAGCATCCAAATAAACTGTGAAACCCACATACACACCTGGCAGGATCCTGACACCCTGCGAAACCCCCATACACACCTGGCATGATCCTGATAAACTGTGAAACCCACATACACATCTGGAAGGATCCTGATACACTGCGAAAACCCCATACACACCTGGCAGGATCCTGATGCACAGTGAAAACCCCACACAGACCTGGCAGGATCCTGATACACTGTCAAAACCCCACACACACCTGGCAGGATCCTGATGCACAGAGAAAGCACCAAACACACCTGGCAGGATCCTGATACACTGTGAAAACCCCATATACACCTGGCAGGATCCTGATGCAATGTGAAAACCCCTTGCACACCTGGCAGGATCCTGCTACACTGTGAAAACCCCACACACACCTGGCAGGATCCTGATCCACTGTGAAAACCCCATACACACTTGGGAGGATCCTGATCCACTGTGAAAACCCCATACACACCTGGCAGTATCCTGATACACTGTGAAAACCCCACACACACATGGCAGGATCAAAATACACTGTGAAAACCCCATATACACCTGGCAGGATCCTGATGCACTGTGAAAACCCAATACACACGATGCAGGATCCTGATACACTGTGAAACCCCCACACACATCTGGAAGGATCCTGATGCACTGTGAAAACCCCATACACATCTGGCAGGATCCTGATGCACTGTGAAAACCCCATTCACATCTGGCAGTTTCCTGATACACTGTGAAACCCACATACACACCTGGCAGGATCCTCATGAACTGTGAAGCCCCCAGACACACCTGGCAGGATCCTGATAAACTGTGAGACCCCCAAACACACCTGGCAGGATCCTGATGAACTGTGAAACCCCCATACACACCTGGCAGGATCCTGATAAACTGTGAAACCCACATACACACGTGGCAGGATCCTGATCCACTGTGAAACCCCATACACTCCAGGCAGGATACTGATAAACTGTGAAACACACATAGTCAACTGGCAGGAGCCTGGTACACTGTGAAACCCCCAAACACACCTGGCTTTATCCTGATACACTGTGAAAACCCCAGACACAGCAGGCAGGATCCTGATACACTGTGAAACCCCCAGACACATCTGGAAGGATCCTGATGCACTGTGAAAAACCCATACACAACTGGCAGGATCCTGATGCACTGTGAAACACACATACACACCTGGCAGGATCCTGGTAAACTGTGAAACCCCAGACACAAAAGGCAGGATCCCGATAAACTGTGAAAACCCCATACACACCTGGCAGGATCCTGACAAACTGTGAAACCCCCATACACACCTGGCAAGAAACTGATGAACTGTGAAACCAACATCCACACCTGGCTGGATCCTGAAAAACTGTGAAACCCCCATACACACCTGGCAGGATCCTCATAAACTGTGAAAACCCCAGACACACCTGGCAGCATCCAAATAAACTGTGAAACCCACATACACACCTGGCAGGATCCTGACACCCTGCGAAACCCCCATACACACCTGGCATGATCCTGATAAACTGTGAAACCCACATACACATCTGGAAGGATCCTGATACACTGCGAAAACCCCATGCACACCTGGCAGGATCCTGATGCACAGTGAAAACCCCATACAGACCTGGCAGGATCCTGATACACTGTGAAAACCCCACACACACCTGGCAGGATCCTGATGCACAGAGAAAGCACCAAACACACCTGGCAGGATCCTGATACACTGTGAAAACCCCATATACACCTGGCAGGATCCTGATGCAATGTGAAAACCCCTTGCACACCTGGCAGGATCCTGCTACACTGTGAAAACCCCACACACACCTGGCAGGATCCTGATCCACTGTGAAAACCCCATACACACTTGGGAGGATCCTGATCCACTGTGAAAACCCCATACACACCTGGCAGTATCCTGATACACTGTGAAAACCCCACACACACATGGCAGGATCAAAATACACTGTGAAAACCCCATATACACCTGGCAGGATCCTGATGCACTGTGAAAACCCAATACACACGATGCAGGATCCTGATACACTGTGAAACCCCCACACACATCTGGAAGGATCCTGATGCACTGTGAAAACCCCATACACATCTGGCAGGATCCTGATGCACTGTGAAAACCCCATTCACATCTGGCAGTTTCCTGATACACTGTGAAACCCACATACACACCTGGCAGGATCCTCATGAACTGTGAAGCCCCCAGACACACCTGGCAGGATCCTGATAAACTGTGAGACCCCCAAACACACCTGGCAGGATCCTGATGAACTGTGAAACCCCCATACACACCTGGCAGGATCCTGATAAACTGTGAAACCCACATACACACGTGGCAGGATCCTGATCCACTGTGAAACCCCATACACTCCAGGCAGGATACTGATAAACTGTGAAACACACATAGTCAACTGGCAGGAGCCTGGTACACTGTGAAACCCCCAAACACACCTGGCAGAATCCTGATACACTGTGAAAACCCCAGACACAGCAGGCAGGATCCTGATACACTGTGAAACCCCCAGACACATCTGGAAGGATCCTGATGCACTGTGAAAAACCCATACACAACTGGCAGGATCCTGATGCACTGTGAAAACCCCATTCACATCCGGCAGGATCCTGATAAACTGTGAAACCCACATACACACCTGGCAGGGTCCTGATAAACTGTGAAACCCCAGACACAAAAGGCAGGATCCCGATAAACTGTGAAAACCCCATACACACCTGGCAGGATCCTGACAAACTGTGAAACCCCCATACACACCCGGCAGGAAACTGATGAACTGTGAAACCAACATCCACACCTGGCTGGATCCTGAAAAACTGTGAAACCCCCATACACACCTGGCAGGATCCTCATAAACTGTGAAAGCCACATACACACCTGGCAGGATCCTGATACACTGCGAAACCCCCATACACACCTGGCATGATCCTGATAAACTGTGAAACCCACATACACACCTGGCAGGATCCTGATACACTGTGAAAACCCCATACACACCTGGCAGGATCCTGATGCTCAGTGAAAACCCCATACACACCTGGAAGGATCCTGATACACTCTGAAAACCCCACACACCTGGCAGGATCCTCATGCACAGAGAAAGCACCAAACACACCTGGCAGAATCCTGATACACTGTGAAAACAACATACACACCTGGCAGGATCCTGATACACTGTGAAAACCCCACACACACCTGGCAGGATACTGATCCACTGTGAAAACCGCATACACACCTGGCAGGATTCTGATCCATTGCGAAAACCCCATACACACTCGGGAGGATCCTGATACTCTGTGAAAACCCCTGTACACCTGGCAGTATACTGATACACTGTGAAAACCCCACACACACCTGGCAGGATCCAAATACACTGTGAAAACCCCATAAACACCTGGCAGGATCCTGATGCACTGTGAAAACCCCATACACACGATGCAGGATCCTGATACACTGTGAAACCCCCACACACATCTGGAAGGATCCTGATGCACTGTGAAAACCCCATACACATCTGGCAGGATCCTGATGCACTGTGAAAACCCCATTCACATCTGGCAGTTTCCTGATCCACTGTGAAACCCACATACACACCTGACAGGATCCTGATGAACTGTGAACCCCCAGACACACCTGGCAGGATCCTGATGAACTCTGAAACCCCCATACACACCTGGCAGGATCCTGAAAAACTGTGAAACCCACATACACACCTGGCAGGATCCTGATAAACTGTGAAACCCCCCTGGCACACCTGGCAGGATCCTGATACACTTTGAAAACCCAACACACACCTGGCAGGATCCTGATCCACTGTGAAAACCCCATACACACCTGGCAGGATCCTGATCCACTGTGAAAACCCCATACACACTTGGGAGGATCCTGATACACTGTGAAAACCCCATACACACCTGGCAGGATCCTGATACACTGTGAAAACCCCACAAACACCTGGCAGGATCCAAATACACTGTGAAAACCCCATACACACCTGGCAGGATACTGATGCACTGTGAAAACCCCATACACACGATGCAGGATCCTGAAACACTGTGAAACCCCCACACACATCTGGAAGGATCCTGATGCACTGTGAAAACCCCATACACATCTGGCAGGATCCTGATGCACTGTGAAAACCCCAGACACACCTGGCAGGATCCGGATGAACTGTGAAACCCCCATACACACCTGGCAGGATCCTGATAAACTGTGAAACCCACATACACACGTGGCAGGATCCTGATCCACTGTGAAACCCCATACACTCCAGGCAGGATACTGTTAAACTGTGAAACCCACATACACACCTGGCAGGAGCCTGGTACACTGTGAAACCCCCATGCACACCTGGCAGAATCATGATACACTGTGAAAACCCCAGACACAGCTGGCAGGATCCTGATAAACAGTGAAACCCACATATACACCTGGCAGGATCCTGATAAACTGTGAAACCCCCATACACACCTGGCAGGATCCTGATAAACTGTGAAACCCACATACACACGTGGCAGGATCCTGATCCACTGTGAAACCCCATACACTCCAGGCAGGATACTGATAAACTGTGAAACCCACATACACACCTGGCAGGAGCCTGGTACACTGTGAAACCCCCATACACACCTGGCAGAATCCTGATACACTGTGAAAACCCCAGACACAGCAGGCAGGATCCTGATAAACTGTAAAACCCACATATACACCTGGCAGGATCCTGATAATCTGTGAAACCCCATACACACTTGGCAGGATCCTGATACACTGTGAAACCCCCAGACACATCTGGAAGGATCCTGATGCACTGTGAAAAACCCATACACAACTGGCAGGATCCTGATAAACTGTGAAACACACATACACACCTGGCAGGATCCTGATAAACTGTGAAACCCCAGACACAAAAGGCAGGATCCCGATAAACTGTGAAAACCCCATACACACCTGGCAGGATCCTGACAAACTGTGAAACCCCCATACACACCTGGCAGGAAACTGATGAACTGTGAAAGCAACATCCACACCTGGCTGGATCCTGAAAAACTGTGAAACCCCCATACACACCTGGCAGGATACTCATAAACTGTGAAAACCCCAGACACACCTGGCAATATCCTGATAAACTGTGAAACCCACATACACACCTGGCAGGATCCTGACACACTGCGAAACCCCCATACACACCTGGCATGATCCTGATAAACTCTGAAACCCACATACACACCTGGCAGGATCCTGATGCACTGTGAAAACCCCATACAGACCTGGCAGGATCCTGATACACTGTGAAAACCCCACACACACCTGGCAGGATCCTGATGCACAGAGAAAGCACCAAACACACCTGGAAGGATCCTGATACACTGTGAAAACCCCATATACACCTGGCAGGATCCTGATGCAATGTGAAAACCCCTTGCACACCTGGCAGGATCCTGCTACACTGTGAAAACCCCACACACACCTGGCAGGATCCTGATCCACTGTGAAAACCCCATACACACTTGGGAGGATCCTGATCCACTGTGAAAACCCCATACACACCTGGCAGTATCCTGATACACTGTGAAAACCCCACACACACATGGCAGGATCAAAATACACTGTGAAAACCCCATACACACCTGGCAGGATCCTGATGCACTGTGAAAACCCAATACACACGATGCAGGATCCTGATACACTGTGAAACCCCCACACACATCTGGAAGGATCCTGATGCACTGTGAAAACCCCATACACATCTGGCAGGATCCTGATGCACTGTGAAAACCTCATTCACATCTGGCAGTTTCCTGATACACTGTGAAACCCACATACACACCTGGCAGGATCCTGATGAACTGTGAAGCCCCCAGACACACCTGGCAGGATCCTGATAAACTGTGAGACCCCCAAACACACCTGGCAGGATCCTGATGAACTGTGAAACCCCCATACACACCTGGCAGGATCCTGATAAACTGTGAAACCCACATACACACGTGGCAGATCCTGATCCACTGTGAAAACCCATACACTCCAGGCAGGATACTGATAAACTGTGAAACCCACATACACAACTGGCAGGAGCCTGGTACACTGTGAAACCCCCAAACACACCTGGCAGAATCCTGATACACTGTGAAAACCCCAGACACAGCAGGCAGGATCCTGATAAACTGTGAAACCCAAATATACACCTGGCAGGATCCTGATAAACTGTGAATCCCCATACACACGTGGCAGGATTCTGATACACTGTGAAACCCCCACACACATCTGGAAGGATCCTGATGCACTGTGAAAACCCCATACACATCTGGCAGGATCCTGATGCACTGTGAAAACCTCATTCACATCTGGCAGTTTCCTGATACACTGTGAAACCCACATACACACCTGGCAGGATCCTGATGAACTGTGATGCCCCCAGACACACCTGGCAGGATCCTGATAAACTGTGAGACCCCCAAACACACCTGGCAGGATCCTGATGAACTGTGAAACCCCCATACACACCTGGCAGGATCCTGATAAACTGTGAAACCCACATACACACGTGGCAGGATCCTGATCCACTGTGAAAACCCATACACTCCAGGCAGGATACTGATAAACTGTGAAACCCACATACACAACTGGCAGGAGCCTGGTACACTGTGAAACCCCCAAACACACCTGGCAGAATCCTGATACACTGTGAAAACCCCAGACACAGCAGGCAGGATCCTGATAAACTGTGAAACCCAAATATACACCTGGCAGGATCCTGATAAACTGTGAATCCCCATACACACGTGGCAGGATCCTGATACACAGTGAAACCCCCAGACACATCTGGAAGGATCCTGATGCACTGTGAAAAACCCATACACAACTGGCAGGATCCTGATGCACTGTGAAAACCCCATTCACATCCGGCAGGATCCTGATAAACTGTGAAACCCACATACACACCTGGCAGGATCCTGACAAACTGTGAAACCCCCATACACACCCGGCAGGAAACTGAAGAACTGTGAAACCAACATCCACAGCTGGCTGGATCCTGAAAAACTGTGAAACCCCCATACACACCTGGCAGGATCCTCATAAACTGTGAAAACCCCAGACACACCTGGCAGGAACCTGATAAACTGTGAAAGCCACATACACACCTGGCAGGATCCTGATACACTGCGAAACCCCCACACACACCTGGCATGATCCTGATACACTGTGAAAACCCCATACACACCTGGCAGGATCCTGATGCACAGTGAAAACCCCATACACACCTGGCAGGATCCTGATACACTCTGAAAACCCCACACACCTGGCAGGATCCTGATGCACAGAGAAAGCACCAAACACACCTGGCAGGATCCTGATACACTGTGAAAACAACATACACACCTGGCAGGATCCTGATACACTGTGAAAACCCCACACACACCTGGCAGGATACTGATCCACTGTGAAAACCGCATACACACCTGGCAGGATTCTGATCCATTGCGAAAACCCCATACACACTCGGGAGGATCCTGATACTCTGTGAAAACCCCTGTACACCTGGCATTATACTGATACACTGTGAAAACCCCACACACACCTGGCAGGATCCAAATACACTGTGAAAACCCCATACACACCTGGCAGGATCCTGATGCACTGTGAAAACCCCATACACACGATGCAGGATCCTGATACACTGTGAAACCCCCACACACATCTGGAAGGATCCTGATGCACTGTGAAAACCCCATACACATCTGGCAGGATCCTGATGCACTGTGAAAACCCCATTCACATCTGGCAGTTTCCTGATCCACTGTGAAACCCACATACACACCTGACAGGATCCTGATGAACTGTGAAGCCCCCAGACACACCTGGCAGGATCCTGATGAACTGTGAACCCCCATACACACCTGGCAGGATCCTGAAAAACTGTGAAACCCACATAGACACCTGGCAGGATCCTGATAAACTGTGAAACCCCCATAAGCACCTGGCAGGATACTGATACACTGTGAAAACCCCATACACACGTGGCAGGATCCTGATGCACTGTGAAAACCCCACACACACCTGGCAGGATCCAAATAAACTGTGAAAACGCCATACACATCTGGCAGGATCCTGATGCACTGTGAAACCCCCATTCACATCTGGCAGTTTCCTGATACACTGTGAAACCCACATACACACCTGGCAGGATCCTGATGAACTGTGAAGCCCCCAGACACACCTGGCAGGATCCTGATAAACTGCGAGACACCCATACACACCTGGCAGGATCCTGATGAACTGTGAAACCCCCATACACACCTGGCAGGATCCTGATAATCTGTGAAACCCACATACCCCTGGCAGGAACCTGATAAACTGTGAAACCCCCATAAACACCTGGCAGGATCCTGATACACTGTGAAAACCCCATACACACGTGGCAGGATCCTGATCCACTGTGAAACCCCATACACACCAGGCAGGATCCTGATAAACTGTGAAACCCACATACACACCTGGCAGGAGCCTGAGACACTGTGAAACCCACATACACACCTGGAAGGATCCTGACACACTGTGAAAACCCCAGACACACCAGGCAGGATCCTGATAAACTGTGACACCCACATAGACACCTGGCAGGATCCTGATCAACTGTGAAACCCCATACACACGTGGCAGGATCATGATGCACTGTGAAACCCCCAGACACATCTGGAAGGATCCTGATGCACTGTGAAAAACCCATACACATCTGGCAGGATCCTGATGCACTGTGAAAACCCCATTCACATCTGGCAGGATCCTGATAAACTGTGAATCCCACATACACACCTGGAAGGATCCTGATAAACTGTGAAACCCCCAGACACACCAGGCAGGATCCCGATAAACTGTGAAACCCCCATACACACCTGGCAGGAAACTGATAAACTGTGAAACCAAAATACGCACCTGGCAGGATCCTGATAAACTGTGAATCGCCCATACAGACCTGGCAGGATCCTGATAAACTGCGAATACCCCAGACACACATGGCAGCATCCTGATAAACTGTGAAACCCCCATACACACCTGGCATGATCCTGATAAAATGCGAAACCCACATACACACCTGGCAGGATCCTGATACACTGTGAAAACCCCATACACACCTGGCAGGATCCTGATGCACAGTGAAAACCCCATACACACCTGGCAGGATCCTGATACACTGTGAAGACCCCACACACACCTGGCAGGATCCTGATACACTGTGAAAACCCCATACACACCTGGCAGGATTCTGATGCACTGTGAAATCCCCATACACACCTGGCAGGATCCTGAAACACTGTGAAAACCCCACACACACCTGGCAGGATCCTGATCCACTGTGAAAACCCCATACACACCTGGCAGGATCCTGATCCACTGTGAAAACCCCATACACACTTGGCAGGATCCTGATACACTGTGAAAACCACCTACACACCTGGCAGGATCCTGATCCACTGTGAAAACCCCATACACACTTGGCAGGATCCTGATACACTGTGAAAACCACATACACTCCTGGCAGGATACTGATCCACTGTATATATACCCCATACGCACCTGGCAGGATGCTGATATACTGTCAAACCCCCATACACACCTGGCAGGATCCTGATAAACTGTGAAACCCCCATACACACCTGGCAGGATCCTGATGCACTGTGAAACCCCATACACACCTGGCAGGATCCAGATATACTGTGAAACCCCCATATAGACCTGGCAGGATCCTGATAAACTGCGAAAATCCCAGACACAACTGGCAGCATCCTGATAAACTGTGAAACCCACATACACACCTGGCAGGATCCTGATACACAGTGAAACCCCCATACACACCTGGCATGATCCTGATAAACTGTGAAACCCACATACACACCTGGCAGGATCCTGATACACTGTGAAAGCCCCATACACACCTGGCAGGATCCTGATGCACTGTGAAACCCCATACACACCTGGCAGGATCCAGATATACTGTGAAACCCCCATACACACCTGGCAGGAGCCTGATAAACTGTGAAACCCCCATACAGACCTGGCAGGATCCTGATAAACTGCGAAAATCAAAGACACACCTGGCAGCATCCTGATAAACTGTGAAACCCACATACACACCTGGCAGGATCCTGATACACAGTGAAACCCCCATACACACCTGGCATGATACTGATAAACTGTGAAACCCACATACACACCTGGCAGGATCCCGATACACTGTGAAAGCCCCATACACACCTGGCAGGATCCTGATGCACAGTGAAAACACCAAACACACCTGGCAGGATCCTGATACACTGTGAAAACCCCATACACACCTGGCAGGAACCTGATGGACTGTGAAAACCTCATACACACCTGGCAGGATCCTGATACACTGTGAAAACCCCGCACAAACCTGGCAGGATCCTGATCCACTGTGAAAACCCCATACACACCTGGCAGGATCCTGATGCACTGTGAAAACCCCATACACACGATGCAGGATCCTGATACACTGTGAAACCCCCACACACATCTGGAAGGATCCTGATGCACTGTGAAAACCGCATACACACCTGGCAGGATCCTGATGCACTGTGAAAACCCCATTCACATCTGGCAGTTTCCTGATACACTGTGAAACCCCCATACACACCTTGCAAGATCCCGATAAACTGTGAAACCCACATACACACCTGGCAGGATCCTGATAAACTGTGAAACCCCCATAAACACCTGGCAGGATCCTGATACACTGTGAAAACCCCATACATACGTGGCAGGATCCTGATCCACTGTGAAACCCCATACACACCAGGCAGGATGCTGATAAACTGTGAAACCCACAGACCCATCTGGCAGGAGCCTGATACACTGTGAAACCCACATACACACCTGGAAGGATCCTGACACACTGTGAAAACCCCAGACACACCAGGCAGGATCCTGATAAACTGTGAAACCCACATATACACCTGGCAGGATCCTGATAATCTGTGAAAACCCATACACACGTGGCAGGATCATGATACACTGTGAAACCCCCAGACACACCTGGAAGGATCCTGATGCACTGTGAAAATCCCATACACATCTGGCAGGATCCTGATGCACAGTGAAAACCCCATTCACATCTGGCAGGATCCTGATAAACTGTGAATCCCACATACACTCCTGGCAGGATCCTGATAAACTGTGAAACCCCCAGACACACCTGGCAGGAAACTGTTAAACTGTGAAACCAACATACACACCTGGCAGGATCCTGATAAACTGTGAAACGCCCATACAGACCTGGCAGGATCCTGATAAACTGCGAAAACCCCAGAGACACCTGGCAGCATCCTGATAAACTGTGAAACCCACATACACACCTGGCAGGAACCTAATACACTGTGAATCCCCCATACACACCTGGCATGATCCTGATAATATGCGAAACCCACATATACACCTGGCAGGATCCTGATACGCTGTGAAAACCCCATACACACCTGGCAGGATCCTGATGCACAGTGAAAACCCCATACACAACTGGCAGGATCCTGATACACTGTGAAATTCCCACACACACCTGGCAGGATCCTGATACACTGTGAAAACCCCATAAACACCTGGCAGGATCCTGATCCACTGTGAAAACCCCATACACACCTGGCAGGATCCTGATACACTGTGAGAACCCCATACACACCTGGCAGGATCCAGATCCACTGTATATACCCCATACGCACCTGGCAGGATGCTGATAAACTGTGAAAACCCATGCACACCTGGCAGGATCCTGATATACTGTGAATCCCCCATACACACCTGGCAGGAGCCGGATGCACTGTGAAATCCCCGTACAAACCTGGCAGGTTCCTGATGCACAGTGAAACACCATTCACATCTGGCAGGATCCTGATACACAGTGAAACCCCATTCACATCTGGCAGGATCCTGATAAACTGTGAAACCCACATACACACCTGGCAGGATCCTGATAAACTGTGAAACCCCCATACACAACCGGCAGGATCCTGATATACATTGAAAATCCCAGACACACCTGGCAGGATCCTGATAATCTGTGAAACCCACATACACACCTGGCAGGATCCTGATACACTGTGAAAACCCCATATACACTTGGCAGGAACCTGATAAACTGTGAAATCCCATCCACACGATGCAGGATCCTTATACACTGTGAAACACCCATACACATCTGGAAGGATCCTGATGCACTGTGAAAACTCCATGCACATCTGGCAGGATCCTGATGCACTGTGAAAACCTCATTCACATCTGGCAGGATCCTGATCCACTGTGAAATCTGCATACACATCTGGCAGGATCCTGATACACTGTGAAAACCCCGTACGCACCGGCAGGATCATGATCTGCTGTGAAACACCATTCACATCTGGCAGGATCCTGATACGCAGTGAAAACCCCATACACACCTGGCAGGATCCTGATACACTGTGAAAAGCCCACACACCTGACAGGATCCAGATCCTCTGCGAAAACCCCATACACACCTGGCAGGATCCTGATCCACTGTGAAAACCCCATACAAACTTGGCAGGATCCTGATACAATGTGAAAACCCCATACACACCTGGCAGGATCCTGATACACTGTGAAAACACCATACACACCTGGCAGGATCCTGATCCCCTGTATATACCCCATACGCACCTGGCAGGATGCTGATAAACTGTGAAACCCCCATACACACCTGGCGGGATCCTTATAAACTGTGAAACACTCATACACACATGGCAGGATCCTGATACACTGTGAAAACCCATACACAACTGGCAGGATCCTGATATACTGTGAAACCCCCATACTCACCTGGCAGGAGCCCGATGCACTGTGAAATCCCCGTAAACACCTGGCAGGTTCCTGATGCACTGTGTAACCCCATTCACATCTGGCAGGATCCTGATTCACAGAGAAACCCCATTCACATCTGGCTGGATCCTGATGCACTGTGAAACCCCATACACACCTGGCAGGATTCTGATACACTGTGAAACCCCATACACACCTGGCAGGATCCTGGTACACTGTGAAACCCCCATACACACATGGCAGGATCCTGATCCACTGTGAAAACTCCATACACGCCTGGCAGGACCTTGATAAACTGTGAACACCCCACACACACCTGGCAGGATCCTGATACACTGTGAAATCCCTGACACTCCTGGCAGGATCCTGATCCACTCTGAAAATCCCATACACGCCTGGCAGGATCCTGATCCACTGTGAAAACTCCATACACATCTGGCAGGATCCTGATCCACTGTGAAAACCCCGTACACACCTGGCAGGATCCTGAACCACCGTGAAACCCCATTCACATCTGGCAGGATCCTGATAAACTGTGAAACCCACATACACACCTGGCAGGATCCTGATCCACTGTGAAACCCCATACGCACCAGGCAGGATCCTGATAAACTGTGAAACCCGCATATACACCTGGCAGGATCCTGATACACTGTGAAATCCCCATACACACCAGGCAGGATGCTGATAAACTGTGAAACCCACATACACACCTGGCAGGATCCTGATACACTGTGAAAACCCCATACACACCTGGCAGGATCCTGATACACTGTGAAAACCCCAGACACACCTGGCAGGATCCTGATAAACTGTGAAACCCCATACACACGATGCAGGATCCCGATACACTATGAAACACCCACACACATCTGGAAGGAACCTGACGGACTGTGAAAACCCCATACACATCTGGCAGGATCCTGATGCACTGTGAAAACCCCATTCACATCTGGCAGGATCCTGATTAACTGTGAAACCCACATGCACACCTGGCAGGATCCTGATAAACTGTGGAACCCCCATACACACCTGGCAGGATCCCGAAAACTGTAAAAACCCCGGACACACCTGGCAGGAACCTGATAAACTGTGAAACCCCATGCACACGATTCAGGATCCTGATACACTGTTAAACACCCATACACATCTGGAAGGATCCTGATGCACTGTGAAAACCCCATACACATCTGGCAGGATCCTGATGCACAGTGAAAAACACATCACATCTGGCAGGATCCTGATCCACTGTGAAATCTCCACACACTTCTGGCAGGATTCTGATACACTGTGAAAACCCCGTACACACCTGGCAGGATCCTGATCCACTGTGAAACACCATTCACATCTGGCAGGATCCTGATATACTGTGAAACCCCCAAAAACACCTGGCAGGAGCCTGATGCACTGTGAAATCCCCGTGCACACCTGGGAGGTTCCTGATGCACAGTGAAAACCCATTCACATCTGGCAGGATCCTGATACACAGTGAATCCCCTCTCACATCTGGCAGGATCCTGATACACTGTGAAACCCCATACACACCTGGCAGGATCCTGATACACATTGAAACCACATACACACCTGGCAGGATCCTGATACACAGTGAAACCCCCATACACACCTGGCAGGATCCTGATCCACTGTGAAAACTCCATACACGCCTGGCAGGACCTTGATAAACTGTAAACACCCCATACACACCTGGCAGGATCCTGATACACTGTGAAATCCCTGACACACCTGGCAGGATCCTGATCCACTGTGAAAACCCCATACACATCTGGCAGGATGCTGATCCACTGTGAAAGCTCCATACACATCTGGCAGGATCCTGATCCACTGTGAAAACCCCGTACACTCCTGGCAGGATCCTGATCAACTGTGAAACTCCATACACACCAGGCAGGATCCTGATAAACTTTGAAACCCACATACACACCTGGCAGGATCCTGATACACTGTGAAATCCCGATACACACCAGGCAGGATGCTGATAATCTGTAAAACACACATACACACCTGGCAGGATCCTGAAACACTGTGATAACCCCATGCACACCTGGCAGGATCCTGATAAACTGTGAAACCCCGTACACACGATGCAGGATCCTGATACACTGTGAAACACACATACACATCTGGAATGATCCTGATGCACTGTGAAAACCCCACACATCAGGCAGGATGCTGATGCACTGTGAAAACCTCATTCACATCTGGCAGGATCCTGATGCACTGTGAAATCTCCATACACATCTGGCAGGATCCAGATCCACTGTGAAACAACATTCACATCTGGCAGGATCCTGATACGCAGTGAAATCCCATTCACATCTGGCAGGATCCTGATACACTGTGAAAACCCCATACACACCTGGCAGGATCCTGATACATTGTGAAAGCCCCACAAACACCTGGCAGGAAATTAATCCACTGTGAAACCCCATACACACTTGGCAGGATCCTGTTACACTGTGAAAACCCCATACACGCCTGGCAGGATCCTGATACACTGTGAAAACACCATACACATCTGGCAGGATCCTGATCCACTGTATATACCCCATACGCACTTGGCAGGATGCTGATAAACTGTGAAACCCCCATACACACCTGGCGGGATCCTGATAAACTGTGAAACCCCCATACACACCTGGCAGGTTCCTGATATACTGTGAAAACCCACACACACCTGGCAGGATCCTGATATACTGTGAAACCCCCATACACACCTGGCAGAAGCCTGATGCACTGTGAAATCCCAGTACACACCTGGCAGGTTCCTGATGCACAGTGAAACCCCATTCACATCTGGCAGGATCCTGATATACTGTGAAACCCCCAAAAACACCTGGCAGGAGCCTGATGCACTGTGAAATCCCCGTGCACACCTGGCAGGTTCCTGATGCAAAGTGAAAACCCATTCACATCTGGCAGGATCCTGATACACAGTGAATCCCCTCTCACATCTGGCAGGATCCTGATACACTGTGAAACCCCATACACACCTGGCAGGATCCTGATACACATTGAAACCCCATACACACCTGGCAGGATCCTGATACACAGTGAAACCCCCATACACACCTGGCAGAATCCTGATCCACTGTGAAAACTCCATACACGTCTGGCAGGACCTTGATAAACTGTAAACACCCCATACACACCTGGCAGGATCCTGATACACTGTGAAATCCCTGACACACCTGGCAGGATCCTGATCCACTGTGAAAACCCCATACACATCTGGCTGGATGCTGATCCACTGTGAAAACTCCATACACATCTGGCAGGATCCTGATCCACTGTGAAAACCCCGTACACACCTGGCAGGATCCTGATCCACTGTGAAACTCCATGCACACCAGGCAGGATCCTGATAAACTGTGAAACCCACATACACACCTGGCAGGATCCCGATACTCTGTGAAATCCCCATACACACCAGGCAGGATGCTGATAATCTGTAAAACCCACATACACACCTGGCAGGATCCTGATACACAGTGAAAACCCCATACACACCTGGCAGGATCCCGAAACACTGTGATAACCCCATACACACCTGGCAGGATCCTGATAAACTGTGAAACCCCATACACACGATGCAGGATCCTGATACACTGTGAAACACACATACACACCTGGCAGGAGCCTGATGCACTGTGAAAACCCACACACACCTGGCAGGATCCTGATATACTGTGAAACCCCCATACACACCTGGCAGGAGCCTGATGCACTGTGAAATCCCCGTACACACCTGGCAGGTTCCTGATGCACAGTGAAACCCCATTCACATCTGGCAGGATCCTGATACAAAGTGAAACCCCATTCACATCTGGCAGGATCCTGATAATCTGTGAAACTAACATATACACCTGGCAGGATCCTGATAAACTATGAAACCCCCATACACACCTGTCACGATCCTGATAAACTGTGAAAACCCAAGACACACCTGGCAGGATCCTGATGGACTGTGAAAACCCCATACACACCTGGCAGGATCCTGATACACTGTGAAAACCCCATACACACCTGGCAGGATCCTGATAAACTGTGAAACCCCATACACACGATGCAGGATCCTGATACACTGTGAAACACACATACACATCTGGAAGGATCCTGATGCACTGTGAAAACCCCATACGCATCTGGCAGGATCCTGATGCACTGTGAAAACCTCATTCACATCTGGCAGGATCCTGATCCACTGTGAAATCTCCATACACATCTGGCAGGATCCTGATACACTGTGAAAACCCCGTACACACCTGGCAGGATCCTGATCCACTGTGAAACAACATTCACACCTGGCAGGATCCTGATACGCAGTGAAATACCATTCACATCTGGCAGGATCCTGATACACTGTGAAAACCTCTTGCACACCTGGCAGGATCCTGATACATTGTGAAAGCCCCACACACACCTGGCAGGATCTTGATCCACTGTGAAACCCCATACACACCTGGCAGGATCCTGATCCACTGTGAAAACACCATACACACCTGGCAGGATCCTGATACACTGTGAAAACACCATACACATCTGGCAGGATCCTGATCCACTGTGTAGACCCCATACGCACCTGGCAGGATGCTGATAAACTGTGAAACCCCCATACACACCTGGCAGGATCATGATATACTGTGAAAACCCATACACACCTGGCAGGATCCTGATATACTGTGAAACCCCCAAACACACCTGGCAGGAGACTGATGCACTGTGAAATCCCCGTACACACCTGGCAGGTTCCTAATGCACAGTGAAACCCCATTCACATCAGGCAGGATCCTGATACACAGTGAAACCCCATTCACATCTGGCAGGATCCTGATAAACTGTGAAACCCCCAGACACACCTGTCACGATCCTGATAAACTGTGAAAACCCCAGACACACCTGGCAGGATCCTGAAGGACTGTGAAAACCCCATACACACCTGGCAGGATCCTGATAGACTGTGAAAACCCCACACATACCTGGCAGGATCCTGATCCACTGAGAAAACCCCACACACACCTGGCAGGATCCTGATCCACTGTGAAAACCCCATACACACTTGGCAGGATCCTGATACGCTGTTTAAACCGCATACACACCTGGCAGGATCCTGATACACTGTGAAAACACCATACACACCCTGCAGGATCCTGATCCACTGTATATATATCCCATACGCACGTGTCAGGATGCTGATAAACTGTCAATCCCCCATACACACCTGGCAGGATCCTGATAAACTGTGAAACCCCCATACACACCTGGCAGGATCCTGATATACTGTGAAACCCCATACACACCAGGCAGGATCCTGATCCACTGTGAAAACACCATACACACTTGGCAGGATCCTGTTACACTGTGAAAACCCCATACACACCTGACAGGATCCTGATACACTGTGAAAACACCATACACATCTGGCAGGATCCTGATCCACTGTATATACCCCATACGCACCTGGCAGGATGCTGAAAAACTGTGAAACCCCCATACACACCTGCCGGGATCCTGACAAACTGTGAAACCCCCATACACACCTGGCAGGATCCTGATATACTGTGAAAACCCATACACACCTGGCAGGATCCTGATATACTGTGAAACCCCCATACACACCTGGCAGGAGCCTGATGCACTGTGAAATCCCCGTACACACCTGGCAGGTTCCTGATGCACAGTGAAACCCCATTCACATCTGGCAGGATCCTGATAATCTGTGAAACCTACATACACACCTGGCAGGATCCTGATAAACTGTGAAACTCCCATATACACCTGTCAGGATCCTGATAAACTGTGAAAACCCCAGACACACCTGGCAGGATCCTGATAAACTGTGAAAACCCCATACACGCCTGGCAGGATCCTGATACACTGTGAACACCCCATACACACCTGGCAGGATCCTGATACACTGTGAAATCCCTGACACACCTGGCAGGATCCTGATACACTGTGAAAACCCCATACACACTTGGCAGTATCCTGATCCACTGTGAAAGCTCCATACACATCTGGCAGGATCCTGATCCACTGTGAAAACCCGTACACACCTGGCAGGATCCTGATCCACTGTGAAACCCCATTCACATCTGGCAGGATCTTGATAAACTGTGAAACCCACATACACACCTGGCAGGATCCTCATCCACTGTGAAAACCCATACATACCAAGCAGGATCCTGATAAACTGTGAAACCCACATACACACCTGGCAGGATCCTGATACACTGTGAAATCCCCATACACACCAGGCAGGATGCTGATAAACTGTGAAACCCACATGCACACCTGGCAGGATCCTGATACAATGTGAAAACCCCACACACACCTGGCAGGATCCTGATCCACTGTGAAAACCCCATACACACCTGGCAGGATCCTGATCCACTGTGAAAACCCCATACACACTTGGCAGGATCCTGATACACTGTGTAAACCGCATACACATCTGGCAGGATCCTGATACACTGTGAAAACACCATACACACCTGGCAGGATCCTGATACACTGTGAAAACCCCATACACACCTGGCAGTATCCTGATCCACTGTGAAAGCTCCATACACATCTGGCAGGATCCTGATCCACTGTGAAAACCCGTACACACCTGGCAGGATCCTGATCCACTGTGAAACCCCATTCACATCTGGCAGGATATTGATAAACTGTGAAACCCACATACACACCTGGCAGGATCCTCATCCACTGTGAAAACCCATACATACCAAGCAGGATCCTGATAAACTGTGAAACCCACATACACACCTGGCAGGATCCTGATACACTGTGAAATCCCCATACACACCAGGCAGGATGCTGATAAACTGTGAAACCCACATGCACACCTGGCAGGATCCTGATACACTGTGAAAACCCCACACACACCTGGCAGGATCCTGATCCACTGTGAAAACCCCATACACACCTGGCAGGATCCTGATCCACTGTGAAAACCCCATACACACTTGGCAGGATCCTGATACACTGTGTAAACCGCATACACATCTGGCAGGATCCTGATACACTGTGAAAACACCATACACACCTGGCAGGATCCTGATCCACTGTATATATACCCCATACGCACCTGGCAGGATGCTGATAAACTGTCAATCCCCCATACACACCTGGCAGGATCCTGATAAACTGTGAAACCCCCATACACACCTGGCAGGATCCTGATATACTGTGAAACCCCCATACACACCTGGCAGGAGCCTGATGCACTGTGAAATCCCCGTGCACACCTGGCAGGTTCCTGATGCACAGTGAAATCCCATTCAAATCTGGCAGGATCCTGATTCTCAGTGAAACCCCACTCACATCTGGCAGGATCCTGAGACACTGTGAAACCCCATACACACCTGTCAGGATCCTGATACACTGAGAAACCCCATACACACCTGGCAGGATCCTGATCCACAGTGAAACCCCTATACACACCTGGCAGGATCCTGATATACTGTGAAACCCCATACACACCTGGCAGGATCGTGATATACTGCGAAACCCCCATACACACCTGGCAGGAGCCTGATGCAATGTGAAATCCCCGTGCACACCTGGCAGGTTCCTGATGCACTGTGAAATCCCATTCACATCTGGCAGGATCCTGATACACAGTGAAACCCCACTCACATCTGGCAGGATCCTGAGACACTGTGAAACCCCATACACACCTGGCGGGATCCTGATACACTGAGAAACCCCATACACACCTGGCAGGATCCTGATACACAGTGAAACCCCCATGCACACCTGGCAGGCTCCTGATCCACTGTGAAAACCCCATACACGCCTGGCAGGACCTTGATAAACTGTGAACACCCCATACACACCGGGCAGGATCCTGATACACTGTGAAATCCCTGACACACCTGGCAGGATCCTGATACACTGTGAAAACCCCATACACACCTGGCAGTATCCTGATCCACTGTGAAAGCTCCATACACATCTGGCAGGATCCTGATCCACTGTGAAAACCCGTACACACCTGGCAGGATCCTGATCCACTGTGAAACCCCATTCACATCTGGCAGGATCCTGATAAACTGTGAAACCCACATACACACCTGGCAGGATCCTCATCCACTGTGAAAACCCATACACACCAAGCAGGATCCTGATAAACTGTGAAACCCACATACACACCTGGCAGGATCCTGATACACTGTGAAATCCCCATACACACCAGGCAGGATGCTGATAAACTGTGAAACCCACATGCACACCTGGCAGGATCCTGATACACTGTTAAAACCCCATACACACCTGGCAGGATCCTGATCCACTGTGAAAACCCAATACACCCCTCGCAGGATCCTGATAACCTGTGAAACCCCATACACACCTGGCTGGATTCTGATCCACTGTATATGTACCCCATACACATCTGGAAGCAAACTGATGGACTCTGAAAACCCCATGCACATCTGACAGGATCCTGATGCACTGTGAAAACGCCATTCACATCTGGCAGGATCCTGATAAACTGTGAAACCCACATACACACCAGGCAGGATCCTGATAAACTGTGAAACCCCCATACACACCTGGCAGGAACCTGATAATCTGTGAAATCCCCAGACACACCTGGCAGTGTCCTGATAAACTGTGAAACCCACATACACACCTGGCAGGATCCTGATACACTGTGAAAACCCCATACACACCTGGCAGGATCCTGATACATTGTGAAAACCCCATACACACCTGGCAGGAACCAGATAAACTGTGAAACCCCATACAGACGATGCAGGATCCTGATACACTGTGAAACACCCATACACACCTGGCAGGATCCTGATACACTGAGAAACCCCATACACACCTGGCAGGATCCTGATACACAGTGAAAGCCCCATGCACACCTGGCAGGATCCTGATCCACTGTGAAAACCCTATACACGCCTGGCAGGACCTTGACAAACTGTGAACACCCCATACACGCCTGGCAGGATCCTGATACACTGTGAAATCCCTGACACACCTGTCAGGATCCTGATCCACTGTGAAAACCCCATACACACCTGGCAGTATCCTGATCCACTGTGAAAGCTCCATACACATCTGGCAGGATCCTGATCGACTGTGAAAACCCGTACACACCTGGCAGGATCCTGATCCACTGTGAAACCCCATTCACATCTGGCAGGATCCTGATAAACTGTGAAACCCACATACACACCTGGCAGGATCCTCATCCACTGTGAAAACCCATACACACCAAGCAGGATCCTGATAAACTGTGAAACCCACATACACACCTGGCAGGATCCTGATACACTGTGAAATCCCCATACACACCAGGCAGGATCCTGATAATCTGTGAAAACCCCAGACACACCTGGCAGTGTCCTGATAAACTGTGAAACCGACATATACACCTGGCAGGATCCTGATACACTGCAAAAACCCCATACACACCTGGCAGGATCCTGATACACTGTGAAAACCCCATACACACCTGGCAGGATCCTGATAAACTGTGAAACCCCATACACACGATGCAGGATCCTGATACACTGTGAAACACACATGCACATCTGGAAGGATCCTGATGCACTGTGAAAACCCCATACACATCTGGCAGGATCCTGATGCACTGTGAACACCTCATTCACATCTGGCAGGATCCTGATCCACTGTGAAATCTCCATACACATCTGGCAGGATCCTGATACGCAGTGAAACCCCATTCACATCTGGCAGGATCCTGAGACACTGTGAAACCCCATACACACCTGGCAGGATCCTGATACACTGAGATACCCCATACACACCTGGCAGGATCCTGATACACAGTGAAAGCCCCATGCACACCTGGCAGGATCTTGATCCACTGTGAAAACCCTATACACGCCTGGCAGGACCTTGACAAACTGTGAAAACCCCATACACACCTGGCAGGATCCTGATACACTGTGAAATCCCTGACACACCTGTCAGGATCCTGATCCACTGTGAAAACCCCATCCACACCTGGCAGTATCCTGATCCACTGTGAAAGCTCCATACACATCTGGCAGGATCCTGATCCACTGTGAAAACCCGTACACACCTGGCAGGATCCTGATCCACTGTGAAACCCCATTCACATCTGGCAGGATCCTGATAAACTGTGAAACCCACATACACACCTGGCAGGATCCTCATCCACTGTGAAAACCCATACACACCAAGCAGGATCCTGATAAACTGTGAAACCCACATACACACCTGGCAGGATCCTGATACACTGTGAAATCCCCATACACACCAGGCAGGATCCTGATAATCTGTGAAAACCCCAGACACACCTGGCAGTGTCCTGATAAACTGTGAAACCCACATATACACCTGGCAGGATCCTGATACACTGCAAAAACCCCATACACACCTGGCAGGATCCTGATACATTGTGAAAACCCCATACACGCCTGGCAGGATCCTGATAAACTGTGAAACCCCATACACACGATGCAGGATCCTGATACACTGTGAAACACACATGCACATCTGGAAGGATCCTGATGCACTGTGAAAACCCCATACACAACTGGCAGGATCCTGATGCACTGTGAACACCTCATTCACATCTGGCAGGATCCTGATCCACTGTGAAATCTCCATACACATCTGGCAGGATCCTGATACACTGTGAAAACCCCGTACACACCTGGCAGGATCCTGATCCACTGTGAAACACCATTCACATCTGGCAGGATCCTGATACGCAGTGAAACCCCATTCACATCTGGCAGGATCCTGAGACACTGTGAAACCCCATACACACCTGGCAGGATCCTGGTACACAGTGAAACCCCCTTGCACACCTGGCAGGATCCTGATCCACTGTGAAAACCCCATACACGCCTGGCAGGACCTTGATAAACTGTGAACACCCCATACACACCTGGCAGGATCCTGATACACTGTGAAATCCCTGACTCACCTGTCAGGATCCTGATCCACTGTGAAAACCCCATACACACCTGGCAGTATCCTGATGCACTGTGAAAGCTCCATACACATCTGGCAGGATCCTGATCCACTGTGAAAACCCGTACACACCTGGCAGGATCCTGATCCACTGTGAAACCCCATTCACATCTGGCAGGATGCTGATAAACTGTGAAACCCACATACACACCTGGCAGGATCCTGATCCACTGTGAAAACCCATACACACCAAGCAGGATCCTGATAAACTGTGAAACCCACATACACACCTGGCAGGATCCTGATACACTGTGAAATCCCCATACACACCAGGCAGGATGCTGATAAACTGTGAAACCCACATGCACACCTGGCAGGATCCTGATACACTGTGAAAACCCCATACACACCTGGCAGGATCCTGATACACTGTGAAAACCCCATACACCCCTGGCAGGATCCTGATAAACTGTGAAACCCCATACACACCTGGCTGGATTCTGATCCACTGTATATATACCCCATACACATCTGGAAGCAAACTGATGGACTGTGAAAACCCCATACACATCTGACAGGATCCTGATGCACTGTGAAAACCCCATTCACATCTGGCAGGATCCTGATAAACTGTGAAACCCACATACACACCAGGTAGGATCCTGATAAACTGTGAAACCCCCATACACACCTGGCAGGATCCTGATAATCTGTGAAAACCCCAGACACACCAGGCAGTGTCCTGATAAACTGTGAAACCCACATACACACCTGGCAGGATCCTGATACACTGTGAAAACCCCATACACACCTGGCAGGAACCAGATAAACTGTGAAACCCCATACAGACGATGCAGGATCCTGATACACTGTGAAACACCCATACACACCTGGCAGTATCCTGATCCACTGTGAAATCTCCATGCACATCTGGCAGGTTCCTGATCCACTGTGAAAACCCGTACACACCTGGCAGGATCCTGATCCACTGTGAAACCCCATTCACATCTGGCAGGATCCTGATAAACTGTGAAACCCACATACACACCTGGCAGGATCCTGATCCACTGTGAAAACCCATACACACCAAGCAGGATCCTGATAAACTGTGAAACCCACATACACACCAGGCAGGATCCTGATAAACTGTGAAACCCCCAAACACACCTGGCAGGATCCTGATAATCTTTGAAAACCCCAGACACACATGGCAGTGTCCTGATAAACTGTGAAACCCACATACACACCTGGCAGGATCCTGATACACTGTGAAAACCCCATACACACCTGGCAGGATCCTGATACACTGTGAAAACCCCATACACACCTGGCAGGAACCAGATTATCTGTGAAACCCCATACAGACGATGCAGGATCCTGATACACTGTGAAACACCCATACACACCTGGCAGTATCCTGATCCACTGTGAAATCTCCATGCACATCTGGCAGGATCCTGATCCACTGTGAAAACCCGTACACACCTGGCAGGATCCTGATCCACTGTGAAGCCCCATTCACATCTGGCAGGATCCTGATAAACTGTGAAACCCACATACACACCTGGCAGGATCCTGATCCACTGTGAACACCCATACACACCAAGCAGGATCCAGATAAACTGTGAAACCCACATACACACCTGGCAGGATCCTGATACACTGTGAAATCCCCAAACACACCAGGCAGGATGCTGATAAACTGTGAAACCCACATACACACCTGGCAGGATCCTGATACACTGTGAAAACCCCATACACACCTGGCAGGATCCTGATACACTGTGAAAACCCCATGCATGCCTGGCAGGATCCTGATAAACAGTGAAACCCCATATACACCTGGCTGGATCCTGATCCACTGTATATATACCCCATACACATCTGGAAGCAAACTGATGGACTGTGAAAACCCCATACACATCTGACAGGATCCTGATGCACTGTGAAAACCCCATTAACATATGGCAGGATCCTGATAAACTGTGAAACCCACAGACACACCAGGCAGGATCCTGATAAACTGTGAAACCCCCATACACACCTGGCAGGATCCTGATAATCTGTGAAAACCCCAGACACACCTGGCAGTGTCCTGATAAACTGTGAAAACCACATATACACCTGGCAGCATCCTGATACAGTGTGAAAACCCCATACACACCTGGCAGGATCCTGATACACTATGAAAACCCCATAAACACCTGGCAGGATCCTGATAAACTGTGAAACCCCATACACACGATGCAGGATCCTGATACACTGTGAAACACACATGCACATCTGGAAGGATCCTGATGCACTGTGAAAACCCCATACACATCTGGCAGGATCCTGATGCACTGTGAAAACCTCATTCACATCTGGCAGGATCCTGATCCACTGTGAAATCTCCATACACATCTGGCAGGATCCTGATACACTGTGAAAACCCCGTACACACCTGGCAGGATCCTGATCGACTGTGAAACACCATTCACATCTGGCAGGATCCTGATACGCAGTGAAATCCCATTCACATCTGGCAGGATCCTGATGCACTGTGAAAACCCCATACACCCCTGGCAGGATCCTGATAAACTGTGAAACCCCATACACACCTGGCAGGATCCTGATCCACTGTATATATACCCCATACACATCTGGAAGCAAACTGATGGACTGTGAAAACCCCATACACATCTGACAGGATCCTGATGCACTGTGATAACTCCATACACACCTGGCAGGATCCTGATAATCTGTGAAAACCCCAAACACACCTGGCAGTGTCCTGATAAACTGTGAAACCCACATGTGCCCCTGGCAGGATCCTGATACACTGTGAAAACCCCATACACACCTGGCAGGATCCTGATACACTGTGAAAACCCCATACACACCTGGCAGGATCCTGATAAACTGTGAAACCCCATACACACGAAGCAGGATCCTGATACACTGTGAACACCCCGTACACACCTGGCAGTATCCTGATCCACAGAGAAACACCATTCACATCTGGCAGGTTCCTGATACGCAGTGAAATCCCATTCACATCTGGCAGGATCCTGATGCACTGTGAAAACCCCAAAGACACACCAGGCAGGATCCTGATACATTGTGAAAACCCCACACACACCTGGCAGGATCTTGATCCACTGTGAAACCCCATACACCCCTGGCAGGATCCTGATCCACTGTGAAAACACCATACACACTTGGCAGGATCCTGTTGCACTGTGAAAACCCCATACACACCTGGCAGGATCCTGATACACTGTGAAAACACCATACACATCTGGCAGGATCTTGATCCACTGTATATACCCCATACGCACCTGGCAGGATGCTGATAAACTGTGAAACCCCCATACACACCTGCCGGGATCCTGATAAACTGTGAAACCCCCATGCACACCTGGCAGGATCCTGATATACTGTGAAAACCCATACAGACCTGGCAGGATCCTGATATACTGTGAAATCCCCATACATACCTGGCAGGAGCCTGATGCACTGTGAAATCCCCGACACACCTGGCAGATTCCTGATGAACAGTGAAACCGCGTTCACATCTGGCAGGATCCTGATACACAGTGCAACCCCAGTCACATCTGGCAGGATCCTGATAATCTGTGAAACTCACATACACACCTGGCAGGATCCTGATAAACCGTTAAACCCCCATACACACCTGTCAGGATCCTGATAAACTGTGAAAACCCCAGACACACCTGGCAGGATCCTGATGGACTGTGAAAACCCCAAACACACCTGGCAGCATCCTGATACACTGTGAAAACCCCACACACACCTGGCAGGATCCTGATCCACTGAGAAAACCCCATACACACCTGGCAGGATCGTGATCCACTGTGAAAACCACATACACACTTGGCAGGATCCTGATACACTGTGTAAACCGCATACACACCTGGCAGGATCCTGATACACTGTGAAAACACCATACACACCTGGCAGGATCCTGATCCACTGTACATATACCCCATAAGCACCTGGCAGGATGCTGATAAACTGTAAATCCCCCATACACACCTGGCAGGATCCTCATAAACTGTGAAACCCCCATACACACCTGGCAGGATCCTGATATACTGTGAAACCCCATACACACCTGGCAGGATACTGATATACTGTGAAACTCCCATACACACCTGGCAGGAGCCTGATGCACTGTGAAATCCCCGTGCACACCTGGCAGGTTCCTGATGCACAGTGAAACCCCATTCACATCTGGCAGGATCCTGAGACACTGTGAAACACCATACACACCTGGCAGGATCGTGATACACTGAGAAACCCCATACACACCTGGCAGGGTCCTGATACACAGTGAAACCCCCATGCACACCTGGCAGGATCCTGATCCACTGTGAAAACCCCATACACGCCTGGCAGGAGCTTGATAAACTGTGAACACCCCACACACACCTGGCAGGATCCTGATCCACTGTGAAATCCCTGACACACCTGGCAGGATCCTGATCCACTGTGAAAACCCCATACACACCTGGCAGTATCCTGATCCACTGTGAAATCTCCATTCACATCTGGCAGGATCCTGATCCACTGTGAAAACCCCATACACACCTGGCAGGAACCAGATAAACTGTGAAACCCCATACAGACGATGCAGGATCCTGATACACTGTGAAAAACCCATACACACCTGGCAGTATCCTGATCCACTGTGAAATCTCCATACACATCTGGCAGGATCCTGATCCACTGTGAAAACCCGTACACACCTGGCAGGATCCTGATCCACTGTGAAGCCCCATTCACGTCTGGCAGGATCCTGATAAACTGTGAAACCCACATGCACACCTGGCAGGATCCTGATCCACTGTGAAAACCCATACACACCAACCAGGATCCAGATAAACTGTGAAACCCACATACACACCTGGCAGGATCCTGATACACTGTGAAATCCCCAAACACACCAGGCAGGATGCTGATAAACTGTGAAACCCACATACACACCTGGCAGGATCCTGATACACTGTGAAAACCCCATACACACCTGGCAGGATCCTGATACACTGTGAAAACCCCATGCATGCCTGGCAGGATCCTGATAAACTGTGAAACCTCATACACACCTTGCTGGATCCTGATCCACTGTATATATACCTCATACACATCTGGAAGCAAACATATGGACTGTGCAAACCCCATACACATCTGACAGGATCCTGATGCACTGTGAAAACCCCATTCACATATGGCAGGATCCTGATAAACTGTGAAACCCACAGACACAACAGGCAGGATCCTGATAAACTGTGAAACCCCCATACACACCTGGCAGGATCCTGATAATCTGTGAAAACCCCAGACACACCTGGCAGTGTCCTGATAAACTGTGAAACCCACATATACACCTGGCAGGATCCTGATACGCAGTGAAATCCCATTCACATCTGGCAGGATCCTGATACACTGTGAAAACCCCATACACACCTGGCAGGATCCTGATAAACTGTGAAACCCCATACACACCTGGCAGGATCCTGATCCACTGTATATATACCTCATACACATCTGGAAGCAAACTGATGGCCTGTGAAAACCCCATACACATCTGACAGGATCCTGATGCACTGTGATAACTCCATACACACCTGGCAGGATCCTGATAATCTGTGAAAACCCCAGACACACCTGGCAGTGTCCTGATAAACTGTGAAACCCACATATGCACCTGGCAGGATCCTGATACACTGTGAAAACCCCATACACACCTGGCAGGATCCTGATACACTGTGAAAACCCCATACACACCTGGCAGGATCCTGATAAACTGTGAAACCCCATACACACGATGCAGGAGCCTGATACACTGTGAAACACTCATGCACATCTGGAAGGATCCTGATGCACTATGAAAACCCCATACACATCTGGCAGGATCCTGATGCACTGTGAAAACCTCATTCACATCTGGCAGGATCCTGATCCACTGTGAAATCTCCATACAAATCTGGCAGGATCCTGATACACTGTGAAAACCCCGTACACACCTGGCAGGATCCTGATCCACTGTGAAACACCATTCACATCTGGCAGGATCCTGATACGCAGTGAAATCCCATTCACATCTGGCAGGATCCTGATACACTGTGAAAACCCCATACACACCTGGCAGGATCCTGATAAACTGTGAAACCCCATACACACCTGGCAGGATCCTGATCCACTGTATATATACCTCATACACATCTGGAAGCAAACTGATGGACTGTGAAAACCCCATACACATCTGACAGGATCCTGATGCACTGTGATAACTCCATACACACCTGGCAGGATCCTGATAATCTGTGAAAACCCCAGACACACCTGGCAGTGTCCTGATAAACTGTGAAACCCACATATGCACCTGGCAGGATCCTGATACACTGTGAAAACCCCATACACACCTGGCAGGATCCTGATACACTGTGAAAACCCCATACACACCTGGCAGGATCCTGATAAACTGTGAAACCCCATACACACCTGGCAGGATCCTGATACACTGTGAAACACACATGCACATCTGGAAGGATCCTGATGCACTGTGAAAACCCCATACACATCTGGCAGGATCCTGATGCACTGTGAAAACCTCATTCACATCTGGCAGGATCCTGATCCACTGTGAAGTCTCCATACACATCTGGCAGGATCCTGATACACTGTGAACACCCCGTACACACCTGGCAGGATCCTGATCCACAGTGAAACACCATTCACATCTGGCAGGTTCCTGATACGCAGTGAAATCCCATTCACATCTGGCAGGATCCTGATACACTGTGAAAACCCCAAAGACACCTGGCAGGATCCTGATACATTGTGAAAACCCCACACACGCCTGGCAGGATCTTGATCCACTGTGAAACCCCATACACATCTGGCAGGATCCTGATACGCAGTGAAATCTCCATACACATCTGGCAGGATCCTGATACACTGTGAAAACCCCGTACACACCTGGCAGGATCCTGATCCACTGTGAAACACCATTCACATCTGGCAGGATCCTGATACGCAGTGAAATCCCATTCACATCTGGCAGGATCCTGATACACTGTGAAAACCCCATACACCCCTGGCAGGATCCTGATCTACTGTGAAAACACCATACACACTTGGCAGGATCCTGTTGCACTGTGAAAACCCCATACACACCTGGCAGGATCCTGATACACTGTGAAAACACCATACACATCTGGCAGGATCTTGATCCACTGTATATACCCCATACACACCTGGCGGGATCCTGATAAGCTGTGAAACCCCCATACACACCTGGCAGGATCCTGATATACTGTGAAAACCCATACACACCTGGCAGGATCCTGATATACTGCGAAACCCCCATACACACCTGGCAGGAGCCTGATGCACTGTGAAATCCCCGTACAGACCTGGCAGATTCCTGATGCACAGTGAAACCCCGTTCAGTTCTGGCAGGATCCTGATACACAGTGAAACCCCAGTCACATCTGGCAGGATCCTGATAATCTGTGAAACTCACATACACACCTGGCAGGATCCTGATAAACCGTTAAACCCCCATACACACCTGTCAGGATCCTGATACACTGTGAAAACCCCAGACACACCTGGCAGGATCCTGATGGACTGTGAAAACCCCACACACACCTGGCAGGATCCTGATCCACTGAGAAAACCCCATACACACCTGGCAGGATCGTGATCCACTGTGAAAACCCCATACACACTTGGCAGGATCCTGATACACTGTGTAAACCGCATACACACCTGGCAGGATCCTGATTCACTGTGAAAACACCATACACACCTGGCAGGATCCTGATCCACTGTACATATACCCCATACGCACCTGGCAGGATGCTGAAAAGCTGTAAATCCCCCATACACACCTGGCAGGATCCTCATAAACAGTGAAACCCCCATACACACCTGGCAGGATCCTGATATACTGTGAAACCACATACACACCTGGCAGGATCCTGATATACTGTGAAACCCCCATACACACCTGGCAGGAGCCTGATATACTGTGAAATCCCCGTGCACACCTGGCAGGTTCCTGATGCACAGTGAAACCCCATTCACATCTGGCAGAATCCTGATACACAGTGAAACCCCCATACACACCTGGCAGGATCCTGATATACTGTGAAACCCCATACACACCTGGCAGGATCCTGATATACTGTGAAACCCCCATACACACCTGGCAGGAGCCTGATATACTGTGAAATCCCTGTGCACACCTGGCAGGTTCCTGATGCACAGTGAAACCCCATTCACATCTGGCAGGATCCTGATACACAGTGAAACCCCATTCACATCTGGCAGGGTCGTGAGACACTGTGAAACCCCATACACACCTGGCAGGATCCTGATACACTGAGAAACCCCATACACACCTGGCAGGATCCTGATACAAAGTGAAACCCCTATGCACATTTGGCAGGATCCTGATCCACTGTGAAAACCCCATACACGCCTGGCAGGACCTTGATAAACTGTGAACACCCCACACACACCTGGCAGGATCCTGATCCACTGTGAAATCCCCATACACACCTGGCAGTATCCTGATCCACTGTGAAATCTCCATGCACATCTGGCAGGATCCTGATCCACTGTGAAAACCCGTACAAACCTGGCAGGATCCTGATCCACTGTGAAACCCCATTCACATCTGGCAGGATCCTGATAAACTGTGAAGCCCACATACACACCTGGCTGGATCCTGATCCACTGTGAAAACCCATACATACCAAGCAGGATCCTGATAAACTGTGAAACCCACATACACACCTGGCAGGATCCTGATACACTGTGAAATCCCCATACACACCAGGCAGGATGCTGATAAACTGTGAAACCCAGATACACACCTGGCAGGTTCCTGATACACTGTGAAAACCCCATACACACCTGGCAGGATCCTGATACACTGTGAAAACCCGATAAACCCCTGGCAGGATCCTGATAAACTGTGAAACCCCATACACACCTGGCAGGATCCTGATCCACTGTAAATATACCCCATACACATCTGGAAGCAAACTGATGGACTGTGAAAACCCCATAGACATCTGACAGGATTCTGATGCACTGTGAAAACCCCATTCACATCTGGCAGGATCCTGATAAACTGTGAAACCCACATACACACCAGGCAGGATCCTGATAAACTGTGAAACCCCCATACACACCTGGCAGGATCCTGATACACTGTGAAAACCCCATACACACCTGGCAGGAACCAGATAAACTGTGAAACCCACATACACACCTGGCAGGATCCTGATACACTGTGAAAACCCCATACACACCTGGCAGGATCCTGATACACTGTGAAAACCCCATACACACCTGGCAGGAACCAGATAAACTGTGAAACCCCCATACACACCTGGCGGGATCCTGATGCACTGTGAAATCCCGGTACACACCTGGCAGGTTCCTGATGCACAGTGAAACCCCATTCACATCTGGCAGGATCCTGATACACAGTGAAACCCCATTCACATCTGGCAGGATCCTGATATACTGTGAATCCCCCATACACACCTGGCAGGAGCCTGATGCACTGTGAAATCCCGGTACACACCTGGCAGGTTCCTGATGCACAGTGAAACCCCATTCACATCTGGCAGGATCCTGATACACAGTGAAACCCCATTCACATCTGGCAGGATCCTGATAAACTGTGAAACGCACATACACACCTGGCAGGATCCTGATAAACTGTGAAACCCACATACACAACTGGCAGGATCCTGATATACTGTGAATATCCCAGACACACCTGGAAGGATCCTGATAATCTGTGAAACCCACATACACACCTGGCAGGATCCTGATACACTGTGAAAACCTCAGACACACCTGGCAGGAACCTGATAAACTGTGAATCCCCATTCACACGATGCAGGATCCTGATACACTGTGAAACACCCATACACATCTGGAAGGATACTGATGCACTGTGAAAACCCAACACATATCTGGCAGGATCCTGATGCACGGTGAAAACCTCATTCACATCTGGCAGGATCCTGATACACTGTGAAAAACCCGTACACACCTGGCAGGATCCTGATCCGTTGTGAAACACCATTCACATCTGGCAGGATCCTGATACGCAGTGAAACCTCATTCACATCTGGCAGGATACTGATACACTGTGAAAACCCCATACACACCTGGCAGGATCCTGATACACTGTGAAAACCCCTCACACACCTGGCAGGATTCTGAACCACTGCGAAAAACCCATACACACCTGGCAGGATCCTGATCCACTGTGAAAACCCCATACAAACTTGGCAGGATCCTGATACACTGTGAAAACCCCATACACACCTGGCAGGATCCTGATCCACTGTGAAAACACCATACATACCTGGCAGGATCCTGATCCACTGTATATACCCCATACGCACCTGGCAGGAGGCTGATAAACTGTGAAACAACCACACACACCTGGCGGGATCCTTATAAAATGTGAAACCCCCATACACACCTGGCAGGATCCTGATATACTTTGAAAACCCATACACACCTGGCAGGATCCTGATATACTGTTAAACCCCATACTCACCTGGCAGGAGCGTGATGCACTGTGAAATCCCCGTAAACACCTGGCAGGTTCCTGATGCACAGTGTAACCCCATTCACATCTGGCAGGATCCTGATACACAGTGAAACCCCATTCACATCTGGCTGGATCCTGATACACTGTGAAACCCCATACACACCTGGCAGGATCCTGATACACTGTGAAACCCCATACACACCTGGCAGGATCCTGGTACACTGTGAAATCCCATACACACCTGGCAGGATCGTGATATACTGTGAAACCCCATACACACCTGGCAGGATCCTGATACACTGTGAAATCCCTGACACTCCTGGCAGGATCCTGATATACTGTGAAAATCCCATACACACCTGGCAGGATCCTGATCCACTGTGAAAACTCCATACACATCTGGCAGGATCCTGATCCACTGTGAAAACCCCGTACACACCTGGCAGGATCCTGATACACAGTGAAACCCCATTCACATCTGGCTGGATCCTGATACACTGTGAAACCCCATACACACCTGGCAGGATCCTGATACACTGTGAAACCCCATACACACCTGGCAGGATCCTGGTACACTGTGAAACCCCATACACACCTGGCAGGATCCTGATACACTGTGAAACCCCATACACACCTGGCAGGATCCTGATACACTGTGAAATCCCTGACACTCCTGGCAGGATCCTGATATACTGTGAAAATCCCATACACACCTGGCAGGATCCTGATCCACTGTGAAAACTCCATACACATCTGGCAGGATCCTGATCCACTGTGAAAACCCCGTACACACCTGGCAGGATCCTGAACCACCGTGAAACCCCATTCACATCTGGCAGGATCCTGATAATCTGTGAAACCCACATACACACCTGGCAGGATCCTGATGCACTGTGAAAACCCCATTCACATATGGCAGGATCCTGATAAACTGTGAAACCCACATACACACCTGGCAGGATCCTGATACACTGTGAAATCCCCATATGCACCAGGCAGGATGCTGATAATCTGTAAAACCCACATACACACCTGGCAGGATCCTGATACTCTGCGAAAACCCCATACACACCTGGCAGATCCTGATACACTGTGAAAACCCCATACACACCTGGCAGGATCCTGATAAACTGTGAAACCCCATACACACCTGGCAGGATCCTGATACACTGTGAAATCCCTGACACTCCTGGCAGGATCCTGATATACTGTGAAAATCCCATACACATCTGGCAGGATCCTGATCCACTGTGAAAACTCCATACACATCTGGCAGGATCCTGATCCACTGTGAAAACCCCGTACACACCTGGCAGGATCCTGAACCACCGTGAAACCCCATTCACATCTGGCAGGATCCTGATAATCTGTGAAACCCACAGACACACCTGGCAGGATCCTGATGCACTGTGAAAACCCCATTCACATATGGCAGGATCCTGATAAACTGTGAAACCCACATACACACCTGGCAGGATCCTGATACACTGTGAAATCCCCATATGCACCAGGCAGGATGCTGATAATCTGTGAAACCCACATACACACCTGGCAGGATCCTGATACTCTGCGAAAACCCCATATACACCTGGCAGATCCTGATACACTGTGAAAACCCCATACACACCTGGCAGGATCCTGATAAACTGTGAAACCCCATACACACGATGCAGGATCCTGATACACTATGAAACACCCTTACACATCTGGAAGGAACCTGATGGTCTGTGAAAACCCCATACACATCTGGCAGGATCCTGATGCACTGTGAAAACCCCATTCACATCTGGCAGTATCCTGATAAACTGTGAAACCCACATGCACACCTGGCAGGATCCTGATAAACTGTGGAACCCCAATACACACCTGGCAGGATCCTGATATACTGTGAAACCCCCTTACACACCTGGCAGGAGCCTGATGCACTGTGAAATCCCGTGCACACCTGGCAGGTTCCTGATGCACAGTGAAAATCCATTCACATCTGTCAGGATCCTGATCCACAGTGAATCCCCACTCACATCTGGCAGGATCCTGATACACTGTGAAACCCCATACACACCTGAAAGAATCCTGATACACATTGAAATCCCATACACACCTGGCAGGATCCTGATACACAGTGAAACCCCCATACACACCTGGCAGGATCCTGATCCACTGTGAAAACTCCATACACGCCTGGCAGCACCTTGATAAACTGTAAACACCCCATACACACCTGGCAGGATCCTGATACACTGTGAAATCCCTGACACACCTGGCAGGATCCTGATCCACTGTGAAAACCCCATACACACCTGGCAGGATCCTGATCCACTGTGAAAACTCCATACACATCTGGCAGGATCCTGATCCACTGTGAAAACCCCGTACACACCTGGCAGGATCCTGATCCACTGTGAAACCCCATTCACATCTGGCAGGATGCTGATAAACTGTGAAACCCAAATACGCACCTGGCAGGATACTGATCCACTGTGAAACCCCATACACACCAGGCAGGATCCTGATAAACTGTGAAACCCACATACACACCTGGCAGGATCCTGATACACTGTGAAATCCCCATACACACCAGGCAGATTGCTGATAATCTGTGAAACCCACATACACACCTGGCAGGATCCTGATCCACTGTGAAAACCCCATACACACCTGGCAGGATCCTGATACACTGTGAAAACCCCATACACACCTGGCAGGATCCTGATAAACTGTGAAACCCCATACACACGATGCAGGATCCTGATACACTGTGAAACACACATACACATCTGGAAGGATCCTGATGCACTGTGAAAACCCCATACACATCTGGCAGGATCCTGATGCACTGTGAAAACCTCATTCACATCTGGCAGGATCCTGATACACTGTGAAAACCCCAAACTCACCTGGCAGGATCTTGATCCACTGTGAAATCCCAAACACCCGGCAGGATCCTGATCCACTGTGAAAAACCCATACACACTTGGCAGGATCCTGTTACACTGTGAAAACCCCATACACATCTGGCAGGATCCTGATACACTGTGAAAACACCATACACATATGGCAGGATCCTGATCCACTGTATATACCCCATACGCACCTGGCAGGATGCTGATAATCTGTGGAACTCCCATACACACCTGGCAGGAGCCTGATGCACTGTGAAATCCCCGTACACACCTGGCAGGTTCCTGATGCACAGTGAAACCCCATTCACATCTGGCAGGATCCTAATACACAGTGAAACCCCATTCACATCTGGCAGGAACCTGATAAACTGTGAAACCCCATACACACGATGCAGGATCCTGATACACTGTGAAACACCGATACACATCTGGAAGGATCCTGATGCACTGTGAAAACCTCATTCACATCTGGCAGTATCCGGATCCACTGTGAAATCTCCATACACATCTGGAAGGATCCTGATGCACTGTGAAAACCCCGTACACACCTGGCAGGATCCTGATCCACTGTGAAACACCATTCACATCTGGCAGGATCCTGATACGCAGTGAAAACCCATGCACATCTGGCAGGATCCTGATACACTGTGAAAACCCCATACATACCTGGCAGGATCCTGATACACTGTGATAACCCCACACACACCTGGCAGGATCCTGATCCAATGTGAAAACCCCATACAAACCTGGCAGGATCCTGATCCACTGTGAAAACCCCATACACACTTGGCAGGATCCTGATACACAGTGAAAACCCCATACACACCTGGCAGGATCCTGATACACTGTGAAAACACCATACACACCTGGCAGGATCCTGATCCACTGTATATACCCCATCCGCTCCTGGCAGGATGCTGATAAACTGTGAAACCCCCATACACACCGAGCGGGAACCTGATACACTGTGAAACCCCCAAACATACCTGGCAGGATCCTGATATACAGTAAAAACCCAAACACACCTGGCAGGATCCTGATATACTGTGAAACACCCATACACACCTGGCAGGAGCCTGATGCACTGTGAAATCCCCGTACACACCTGGCAGGTTCCTGATGCACAGTGAAACCCCATTCACATCTGGCAGGATCCTGATACACAGTGAAACCCCATTCACATCTGGCTGGATCCTGATTCACTGTGAAACCCCATACACACCAGGCCGGTTCCTGATACACTGTGAAACCCCTTACACACCAGGCAGGGTCATGATACTCTGTGAAACCCCCATACACACCTGGCAGGATCGTGATCCACTGTGAAAACTCCATACACGCCTGGCAGGACCTTGATAAACTGGGAACACCCCATACACACCTGGCAGGATCCAGATACACTGTGAAATCCCTGACACTCCTGGCAGGATCCTGATCCACTGTGACAACCCCATACACACCTGGCAGGATACTGATCCACTGTGAAATCTCCATACACATCTGGCAGGATCCTGATCCACTGTGAAAAGCCCGTACACACCTGGCAGGATCCTGATCCACTGTGAAACCCACATCCAAACCTGGCAGGATCCTGATGCACTGTGAAATCCCCATACACACCAGGCAGGATGCTGATAGTCTTTGAAACCCACATGCACACCTGGCAGGATCCTGATACACTGTGAAAACCCCATACACACCTGGCCGGATCCTGATACACTGTGAAAACCCCGTACACGCCTGGCAGGATCCTTATCCACTGTGAAAAGCCCGTACACACCTGGCAGGATCCTGATCCACTGTGAAACCCACATCCAAACCTGGCAGGATACTGATGCACTGTGAAATCCCCATACACACCAGGCAGGATGCTGATAATCTTTGAAACCCACATGCACATCTGGCAGGATCCTGATACACTGTGAAAACCCCATACACACCTGGCAGGATCCTGATAGACTGTGAAAACCTCATGCACACCTGGCAGGATCCTGATCCACTGTGAAAACCCCATACACACTTGGCAGGATCCTGTTACACCGTAAAAACCCCATACACACCTGGCAGGATCCTGATACACTGTGAAAACACCATACACATCTGGCAGGATCCTGATCCACTGCACATACCCCATACGCACCTGGCAGGATGCTGATAAACTGTGAAACTCCCATACACACCTGGCGGGATCCTGATAAACTGTGAAACCCCCATACACACCTGGCAGGATCCAGATATACTGTGAAAACCCATACACACCTGGCAGGATCCTGATATACTGTGAAACCCCCATACACACCTGGCAGGAGCCTGATGCACTGTGAAATCCCCGAACACACGGCAGGTTCCTGATGCACGGTGAAACCCCATTCACATCTGGTAGGATCCTGATACACAGTGAAACCCCATTCACATCTGGCAGGAACCTGATAAACTGTGAAACCCCATGCACACGATGCAGGATCCTGATACACTGTGAAACACCCATACACATCTCGAAGGATCCTGATGCACTGTGAAAACCCCACACACATCTGGCAGGATCCTGATGCACTGTGAAAAACTCATTCACATCTGGCAGTATACGGATCCACTGTGAAATCTCCATACACATCTGGCAGGATCCTGATCCACTGTGAAAACCCCACACACACTTGGCAGGATCCTGTTACACTGTGAAAACCCCATGCACACCTGGCAGGATCCTGATACACTGTGAAAACACCATACACATCTGGCAGGATCCTGATCCAGTGTATATACCCCATACGCACCTGGCAGGATGCTGATAAACTGTGAAACTCCCATACACACCAGGCGGGATCCTGATAAACTGTGAAACCCGCATGCACACCTGGCAGGATCCTGATATACTGTGAAAACCCATACACACCTGGCAGGATCCTGATATACTGTGAAACCCCCATACACACCTGGCAGGAGCCTGATGCACTGTGAAATCCCCTACACACCTGGCAGGTTCCTGATGTACAGTGAAACCCCATTCACATCTGGCTGGATCCTGATACACTGTGAAACCCCATTCACATCTGGCAGGAACCTGATAAACTGTGAAACCCCATACACACGATGCAGGATCCTGATACACTGTGAAACACCCATACACATCTGGAAGGATCCTGATGCACTGTGAAAACCCCATACACATCTGGCAGGATCCTGATGCACTAGGAAAACCTCATTCACATCTGGCAGTATCCGGATCCACTGTGAAATCTCCACACACATCTGGCAGGATCCTGATACACTGTGAAAACCCCGTACACACCTGGCAGGATCCTGATCCACTGTGAAACACCATTCACACCTGGCAGGATCCTGATACGCAGTGAAACCCCATGCACATCTGGCAGGATCCTGATACACTGTGAAAACCCCATAAATACCTGGCAGGATCCTGATACACTGTGAAAACGCCACACACTCCTGGCAGGATCCTGATCCACTGTGAAAACCCCATACACACCTGGCAGGATCCTGATCCACTGTGAAAACCCCATACACACTTGGCAGGATCCTGATACACAGTGAAAACCCCATACACACCTGGCAGGATCCTGATACACTGTGAAAAGACCATGCACACCTGGCAGGATCCTGATCCACTGTATATACCCCATCCGAACCTGGCAGGATGCTGATAATCTGTGAAACCCCCATACACACCTGGCGGGAACCTGATACACTGTGAAACCCCCAAACATACCTGGCAGGATCCTGATATACAGTGAAAACCCATACACACCTGGCAGGATCCTGACATACTGTGAAACCCCCAGACACACCTGGCAGGAGCCTGGTGCACTGTGAAATCCCCGTACACACCTGGCAGGTTCCTGATGCACAGTGAAACCCCATTCACATCTGGCAGGATCCTGATACACAGTGAAACCCCATTCACATCTGGCTGGATCCTGATTCACTGTGAAAACCCATACACACCAGGCAGGATCCTGATACACTGTGAAACCCCATACACACCAGGCAGGATCGTGATCCACTGTGATAACTCCATACACGCCTGGCAGGACCTTGATAAACTGGGAACACCCCATACACACCTGGCAGTATCCAGATACACTGTGAAATCCCTGACACTCCTGGCAGGATCCTGATCCACTGTGAAAAACCATACACACCTGGCAGGATACTGATCCACTGTGAAATCTCCATACACATTTGGCAGGATCCTGATCCACTGTGAAAAGCCCGTACACACCTGGCAGGATCCTGATCCACTGTGAAACCCCATTCACATCTGGCAGGATACTGATAAACTGTGAAACCCACATACACACCTGGCAGGATCCTTATCCACTGTGAAACCCCATACACACCTGGCAGCATCCTGATAAACTGTGAAACCCACATACAAACCTGGCAGGATCCTGATGCACTGTGAAATCCCCATGCACACCAGGCAGGATGCTGATAATCTTTGAAACCCACATGCACACTTGGCAGGATCCTGATACACTGTATAAATCCCATACACACCTGGCCGGATCCTGATACACTGTGAAAACCACATACACACCTGGCAGGATCCTGATAAACTGTGAAACCCCATGCACACGATGCAGGATCCTGATACACTGTGAAACACCCATACACATCTGGAAGGAACCTGATTGACTGTGAAAACCCCATACACATCTGGCAGGATACTGATGCACTGTGAAAACCCCATACACACCTGGCAGGATCCTGATAAACTGTGAAACCCACATACACACCTGGCAGGATCCTGGTACACTGTGAAAACCCCATACACACCTGGCAGTATCCTGATACACTGTGAAAACCCCATACACACCTGGCAGGAAGCTGATAAAATATGAAACCCCATACACACGATGCAGGATCCTGATACACTGTTGAACACCCATACACATCTGGAAGGATCCTGATGCACTGTGAAAACCCCAATCACATCTGGCAGGATCCTGATGCACTGTGAAAACCAAATTCACATCTGGCAGGGTCCTGATCGACTGTGAAATCTCCATCCACTTCTTGCAGGATCCTGATACGCAGTGAATCCCCATTCACATCTGGCTGGATCCTGATACACTGTGAAACCCCATACACACCTTTCAGGATCCTGATCCATTGTGAAAACCCCATACACACCTGGAAGAATCCGGATACACTGTGAAAACCACCAAGCACACCTGGAAGGATCCTGATAAACTGTGAAAACCCCCATACACACGTGGCAGGATCCTGATCCACACTGAAAACCATATACACACCAGGCAGGATCCTGCTATACTGTGAAACCCCCTTCACATTGGGCAGGATCCAGATACACTGTGAAACCCCATACACACCTGGCAGGATCCTGATCCACTGTGAAACCCCGTTCACATTTGGCAGGATCCTGATCCACTGTGAAACCCCATACACACCTGGCAGGATCCTGATCCACTGTGAAACACCCATACACACCTGGCAGGATCCTGATAATCTGTGAAATCCCTGACACACCAGGCAGGATCCTGATCCACTGTGAAAACCCCATACACACCTGGCAGGATCCTGATCCACTGTGAAAACTCCATACAAATCTGGCAATATCCTGATAAACTGTGAAAACCCCATACACACCTGGCAGGATCTTGATACACTATGAAAACCCCATGCACACCTGGCAGGATCCTGATAAACTGTGAAACCCCAGACACACCATGCAGGATCCTGATACACTGTGAAACACCCATACACATCTGGAAGGATCCTGATGGACTGTGAAATCCCTGTACACATCTGGCAGGACACTGATGCACTGTGAAAACCCCATTCACATCTGGCAGGATCCTGATAAACTGTGAAACCCACATACACATCTGGCAGGATCCTGATCAACTGTGAAACACCCATACACACCGAGCAGGATCCTGATAAACTGTGAAAAACCCGGACACACCTGGCAGGATCCTGATAAACTGTGAAACCCCATTCACATCAGGCAGGATCCTGATACGTAGTGAAACCCCATTCACATCTGGCAGGATCCAGATACACTGTGAAACCCCATACACACCTGGCAGGTTCCTGATACATTGTGAAAACACCCAAGCACACCTGGAGGGATCCTGATACACTGTGACAATCCCAATACACACCTGGCAGGATCCTGATCCACTGTGAAAACCCCATACACACCTGGCAGGATCCTGTTACACTGTGAAACGCCATAAACACCTGGCAGGATCCTGATCCACTGTGAAACCCCGTTCACATTTGGCAGGATCCTGATCCACTGTGAAACCCTCATACACACCTGGAAGAATCCTGATACACTGTGAAAACCCCAAACACATCTGGCAGGATCCTGATACACAGTGAAACCCCATACACACCTGGCAGGATCCTGATCCACTGTGAAACACCCATACACACCTGGTGGGATCCTGATACACTGTGAAAACCCGAAACACATCTGGCAGGATCCTGATACACTGTGAAACCCCATACACACCTGGCAGATCCTGATACACTGTGAAAAACCCATACACACCTGTCAGAATCTTGAAACACTGTGAACCGCTCAAACACACCAGGCAGGATCCTGATACACTGTGTAACCCCCATACACATCTGGAAGGATCCTGATGCACTGTCAAAACCCCATGCACATCTGGCAGGATCCTGATGCACTGTAAAAACCCCATTCACATCTGGCAAGATCCTGATAAACAGCGAAACCCACATACACACCTGGCAGGATCCTGATAATCTGTGAAATCCCTGACACACCAGGCAGGATCCTGATCCACTGTGAAAACCCCATACACACCTGGCAGGATCCTGATCCACTGTGAAAACTCCATACAAATCTGGCAATATCCTGATAAACTGTGAAACCCACATGCACACCTGGCAGGATCCTGATCCACTGTGAAACCCCATACACACCAGGCAGGATCCTGATAAACTGTGAAACCCACAGACACACCTGGCAGGATCCTGATACACTGTGAAAACCCCATACACACCTGGCAGGATCTTGATACACTATGAAAACCCCATGCACACCTGGCAGGATCCTGATAAACTGTGAAACCCCAGGCACACCATGCAGGATCCTGATACACTGTGAAACACCCATACACATCTGGAAGGATCCTGATGGACTGTGAAATCCCTGTACACATCTGGCAGGATACTGATGCACAATGAAAACCCCATTCACATCTGGCAGGATCCTGGTAAACTGTGAAACCCACATACACATCTGGCAGGATCCTGATGAACTGTGAAACACCCATACACACCGAGCAGGATCCTGATAAACTGTGAAAAACCCGGACACACCTGGCAGGATCCTGATAAACTGTGAAACCCCATTCACATCTGGCAGGATCCTGATACGTAGTGAAACCCCATTCACATCTGGCAGGATCCAGATACACTGTGAAACCCCATACACACCTGGCAGGTTCCTGATACATTGTGAAAACACCTAAGCACACCTGGATGGATCCTGATACACTGTGACAATCCCAATACACACCTGGCAGGATCCTGATCCACTGTGAAAACCCCATACACACCTGGCAGGATCCTGTTACACTGTGAAACGCCATAAACACCTGACAGGATCCTGATCCACTGTGAAACCCCGTTGACATTTGGCAGGATCCTGATGCACTGTGAAAACCCCAAACACAGCTGGGAGGATACTGATACACTGTGAAACCCCAAACACACCTGGCAGGATCCTGATATACTGTGAAACCTTCATACACACCTGGAAGGATCCTGATACACTGTGAAAACCCCAAACACATCTGGCAGAAGGCCTATCCACTGTGAAACCCCATACACACCTGGCAGGATCCTGATCCACTGTGAAACCCCAATACACACCTGGAAGGACCTGATACACTGTGAAAACACGAAACACATCTGGCAGGATCCTGATCCTCTGTGAAACACCATACACACCTGGCAGATCCTGATACACTGTGAAAAACCCATACACACCTGGCAGGATCCTGATACAATGTGAAACGCTCATACACACCTGGCAGGATCCTGATACACTGTGTCACCCCCATACACATCTGGAAGGATCCTGAAGCACTGTGAAAACGCCATGCACATCTGGCAGGATCCTGATGCACTGTGAAAACCCCATTCACATCTGGCAGGATCCTGATAATCTGTGAAATCCCTGTCACACCAAGCAGGATCCTGATCCACTGTGAAAACCCCATACACACCTGGCAGGATCCTGATCCACTGTGAAAACTCCATACACATCTGGCAAGATCCTGATACACTGTGAAAACCCCGTACACACCTGGCAGGATCCTGATCTACTGTGAAACCCCATTCACACCTGGCAGGATCCTGATACACTGTGAAACCCACATGCTCACCTGGCAGGATCCTGATCCACTGTGAAACCCCATACACACCTGGCAGGATCCTGATAAACTGTGAAAACCACATACACACCTGGCAGGACCCTGATACACTGTGAAAACCTCATACACACCAGGCAGGATCGTGATAAACTGTGAAACCCACATACACACCTGGCACGATCCTGATACACTGTGAAAACACCTTACACACCTGGCAGGATCTTGATACACTGTGAAAACCCCATGCACACCTGGCAGGATCCTGATAAACTGTGAAACCCCATACACACGATGCTGGATCCTGAAACACTGTGAAGCACCCATACACATCTGTAAGGAGCCTGATGGACTGTGAAAACCCCATACACATCTGGCAGGATCCTGATAAACTGTGAAACCCACATACACACCTGGCAGGATACTGATAAACTGTGAAGCCCCCATACACAACTTGCAGGATCCTGATAAACTGTGAAACCCCCATCCACACCTGGCAGGATCCTGATAAACTGTGAAACCCAAATACACACCAGGCAGGATCCCGATACACTGTGAAAACCCCCATACACACCTGGCAGGATCCTGATACACAGTGAAAACCCCATACACACCTGGCAGGAACCTGATTAACTGTGAAACCCCATACACACGATGCAGGATCCTGATACACTGTGACACACCCATACACATCTGGAAGGACCCTGATGCACTGTGAAAACCCCAAGCACATCTGGCAGGATCCTGATGCACTGTGAAAAAACTCATTCACATCTGGCAGGATCCTGATCCACTGTGAAATCTCCATACACATCTGGCAGGATCCTGATACACTTTGAAAACCCGGTACACACCTGGCAGGATCCTGATCCACTGTGAAACCCCATTCACATCTGGCAGGATCCTGATACGCAGTGAAACCCCATTCACATCTGGCAGGATCCTGATACACTGTGAAACCCCATATCCACCTGGCAGGATCCTGATCCACTGTGAAAACCCCATGCACTCCTGGAAGAATTCGGATACACTGTGAAAACCCCCAAGCACACCTGGAAGGATCCTGATACACTGTGAAAACCCCCATACACACTTGGCAGGATCCTGTTATACTGTGAAACCCCCTTCACATTTGGCAGGGTCCTGATACACTGTGAAACCCCATACACACCTGGCAGGATCCTGATACACTGTGAAAACCCCATACACACCTGATAGGATCCTGATACACTGTGAAACCCCCATGCACACCTGGCAGGATCCTGATAAACTGTGAAACCCCATACACACGATGCTGGATCCTGAAACACTGTGAAGCACACATACACATCTGTAAGGAGCCTGATGGATTGTGAAAACCCCATACACATCTGGCAGGATCCTGATAAACTGTGAAATCCACATACACACCTGGCAGGATCCTGATAAACTGTGAAACCCCCATACAAACCTTGCAGGATCCTGATAAACTGTGAAACCCCCATGCACACCTGGCAGGATCCTGATAAACTGTGAAACCCAAATACACACCTGGCAGGATCCTGATACACTGCAAAAGCCCCAGACACACCTGACAGGATCCTGATACACAGTGAAAACCCCATACACACCTGGCAGGAACCTGATTAACTGTGAAACCCCATACACACGATGCAGGATCCGGATACACTGTGAAACACCCATACACATCTGGAAGGATCCTGATGCACTGTGAAAACCCCATGCACATCTGGCAGGATCCTGATGCACTGTGAAAAACTCATTCACATCTGGCAGGATCCTGATCCACTGTGAAATCTCCATACACATCTGGCAGGATCCTGATACACTTTGAAAACCAGGTACACATCTGGCAGGATCCTGATCCTCTGTGTAACCCCATTCACATCTGGCAGGATCCTGATACGCAGTGAAACCCCATTCACATCTGGCAGGATCCAGATACACTGTGAAACCCCATATACACCTGGCAGGATCCTGATCCACTGTGAAAACCCCATACACACCTGGAAGAATCCGGATACACTGTGAAAACCCCCAAGCACACCTGGAAGGATCCTGATACACTGTGAAAACCCCCATACACACCTGGCAGGATCCTGTCATACTGTGAAACCCCCTTCACATTTGGCAGGATCCTGATACACTGTGAAACCCCATACACACCTGGCAGGATCCTGATACACTGTGAAAACCCCATACACACCTGATAGGATCCTGATACACTGTGAAACCCCCATACACCCCTGGCAGGATCCTGATCCACTGTGAAAACCCCATACACACCTGGCAGGATTATGTTATACTGTGAAACCCCCTTCACATTTTGCAGGATCCTGAAACACTGTGAAAACCCCATACACACCTGGCAGGATCCTGATCCACTGTGAAAACCCGTTCACATTTGGCAGGATCCTAATACACTGTGAAAACCCCAAACACACCTGGGAGGATCCTGATACACTGTGAAACCCCATACACACCTGGCAGGATCCTGATACACAGTGAAACCTTCATACACACCTGGAAGGATCCTGATACACTTTGAAAACCAGGTACACATCTGGCAGGATCCTGATCCTCTGTGTAACCCCATTCACATCTGGCAGGATCCTGATACGCAGTGAAACCCCATTCACATCTGGCAGGATCCAGATACACTGTGAAACCCCATATACACCTGGCAGGATCCTGATCCACTGTGAAAACCCCATACACACCTGGAAGAATCCGGATACACTGTGAAAACCCCCAAGCACACCTGGAAGGATCCTGATACACTGTGAAAACCCCCATACACACCTGGCAGGATCCTGTCATACTGTGAAACCCCCTTCACATTTGGCAGGATCCTGATACACTGTGAAACCCCATACACACCTGGCAGGATCCTGATACACTGTGAAAACCCCATACACACCTGATAGGATCCTGATACACTGTGAAACCCCCATACACCCCTGGCAGGATCCTGATCCACTGTGAAAACCCCATACACACCTGGCAGGATTATGTTATACTGTGAAACCCCCTTCACATTTTGCAGGATCCTGAAACACTGTGAAAACCCCATACACACCTGGCAGGATCCTGATCCACTGTGAAAACGCGTTCACATTTGGCAGGATCCTAATACACTGTGAAAACCCCAAACACACCTGGGAGGATCCTGATACACTGTGAAACCCCATACACACCTGGCAGGATCCTGATACACAGTGAAACCTTCATACACACCTGGAAGGATCCTGATACACTGTGAAAACCCCAAACACATCTGGCAGGATCCTGATACACTGTGAAACCCCATACACACCTGGCAGGATGCTGATCCACTGTGAAACCACCATACACACATGGAAGGACCTGATAGACTGTGAAAACCCGAAACACATCTGGCAGGATCCTGATACACTGTGAAACCCCATACACACCTGGCAGGATCCTGATACACTGTGAAACACCCATACACATCTGGAAGGATCCTGATGCACTGTTAAAACCCCATGCACATCTGGCAGGATACTGATGCACTGTGAAAATCTCATTCACATCTGGCAGGATCCTGATCCACTGTGAAATCTCCAAACACAATTGGCAGGATCCTGATACACTGTGAAAACCCTGTACACACCTGGCAGGATCCTGATCGACTGTGAAACACCATTCACATCTGGCAGGATCCTGATACGCAGTGATACCCCATTCACATCTGGCAGGATCCAGATACACTGTGAAACCCCATATACACCTGGCAGGATCCTGATCCACTGTGAAAACCCCATCCACACCTGGAAGAATCCGGATACACTGTGAGAACCCCCAAGCACACCTGGAAGGATCCTGATACACTGTGAAAACCCCCATACACACCTGGCAGGATCCTGTTATACTGTGAAACCCCCATCACATTTGGCAGGATCCTGAGACACTGTGAAACCCCATACACACCTGGCAGGATCCTGATCCACTGTGAAAACCCCAAACACACCTGGTAGGATCCTGATACACTGTGAAACCCCCATACACACCTGGCAGGATCCTGATCCACTGTGAAAACCCCATACACACCTGGCAGGATCCTGTTATACTGTGAAACCCCCTTCACATTTGGCAGGATCCTGATACACTGTGAAAACCCCAAACACACCTGGGAGGATCCTGATACACTGTGAAACCCCATACACACCTGGCAGGATCCAGATACACTGTGAAACCTTCATACACACCTGGAAGGATCCTGATACACTGTGAAAACCCCAAACACATCTGGCAGGTTCCTGATACACTGTGAAACCCCATACACACCTGGCAGGATCCTGATCCACTGTGAAACCACCATACACACCTGGAAGGACCTGATAGACTGTGAAAACCCGAAACACATCAGGCAGAATGCCGATCCACTGTGAAACCCCATACACACCTGGCAGGATCCTGATCCACTGTGAAACCCCAATACACACCTGGAAGGACCTGATACACTGTGAAAACCCGAAACACATCTGGCAGGATCCTGATCCACTGTGAAACACCATACACACCTGGCAGATCCTGATGCACTGTGAAAAACAAATACACACCTGGCAGGATCCTGATACAATGTGAAACGCTCATACACACCTGGCAGGATCCTGATACACTGTGTAACCCCCATGCACATCTGGAAGGATCCTGATGCACTGTGAAAACGCCATGCACATCTGGCAGGATCCTGATGCACTGTGAAAACCCCATTCACATCTGGCAGGATCCTGATAAACTGTGAAACCCACATACACACCTGGCAGGATCCTGATAATCTGTGAAATCCCTGTCACACCAAGCAGGATCCTGATACACTGTGAAACCCCATACACACCTGGCAGGATCGAGATACACTGTGAAACCTTCATACACACCTGGAAGGATCCTGATACACTGTGAAAACCCCAAACACATCTGGCAGGATCCTGATACACTGTGAAACCACCATGCACACCTGGAAGGACCTGATAGCCTGTGAAAACCCGAAACACATCTGGCAGAATGCCATTCCACTGTGAAACCCCATACACACCTGGCAGGATCCTGATCCACTGTGAAACCCCAATACACACCTGGAAGGACCTGAAACACTGTGAAAACCCGAAACACATCTGGCAGGATCCTGATCCACTGTGAAACACCATACACACCTGGCAGATCCTGATACACTGTGAAAAACCCATACACACCTGGCAGGATCCTGATACAATGTGAAACGCTGATACACACCTGGCAGGATCCTGATACACTGTGTAACCCCCATGCACATCTGGAAGGATCCTGATGCACTGTGAAAACGCCATGCTCTTTTGGCAGGATCCTGATGCACTGTGAAAACCCCATTCACATCTGGCAGGATCCTGATAAACTGTGAAACCCACATACACACCTGGCAGGATCCTGATAAACTGTGAAATCCCTGTCACACCAAGCAGGATCCTGATCCACTGTGAAAACCCCATACACACCTGGCAGGATCCTGATCCACTGTGAAAACTCCATACACATCTGGCAAGATCCTGATACACTGTGAAAACCCCGTACACACCTGGCAGGATCCTGATCCACTGTGAAACCCCATTCACACCTGGCAGGATCCTGATAAACTGTGAAACCCACATCCACACCTGGCAGGATCCTGATCCACTGTGAAACCCCATACACACCTGGCAGGATCCTGATAAACTGTGAAAAACACATACACACCTGGCAGGACCCTGATACACTGTGAAAACCCCATACACACCAGGCAGGATCATGATAAACAGTGAAAACCACATACACACCTGGCAGGATCCTGATACACTGTGAAAACCCCTTACACACCTGGCAGGATCTTGATACACTGTGAAAACCCCATGCACAACTGGCAGGATCCTGATAAACTGTGAAACCCCATACACACGATGCTGGATCCTGAAACACTGTGAAGCACCCCGACACATCTGTAAGGAGCCTGATGGACTGTGAAAACCCCATACACATCTGGCAGGATCCTGATAAACTGTGAAACGCACATACACACCTGGCAGGATACTGATAAACTGTGAAACCCCCATACACACCTTGCAGGATCCTGATAAACTGTGAAACCCCCACACACAACTGGCAGGATCCTGATAAACTGTGAAACCCAAATACACACATGGCAGGATCCTGATACACTGTAAAAGCCCCATGCACACCTGGCAGGATCCTGATGCACAGTGAAAACCCCATACACACCTGGCAGGAACCTGATTAATTGTGAAACCCCATACACACGATGCAGGATCCTGATACACTGTGAAACACCCATACACATCTGGAAGGATCCTGATGCACTGTGAAAACCCCATGCACATCTGGCAGGATCCTGATGCACTGTGAAAAACTCATTCACATCTGGCAGGATCCTGATCCACTGTGAAATCTCCATACACATCTGGCAGGATCCTGATACGCAGTGAAACCCCATTCACCTCTGGCAGGATCCTGATACACTGTGAAACCCCATATACACCTGGCAGGATCCTGATCCACTGTGAAAACCCCATACACACCTGGAAGAATACGGATGCACTGTGAAAACCCCCAAGCACACCTGGAAGGAACCTGATACACTGTGAAAACCCCCATACACACATGGCAGGATTATGTTATCCTGTGAAACCCCCTTCACATTTGGCAGGATCCTGAAACACTGTGAAAACCCCATGCACACCTGGCAGGATCCTGATACACTGTGAAACCCCCTACACACCTGGCAGGATCCTGATCCACTGTGAAAACCCGTTCAAATTTGGCAGGATCCTGATACACTGTGAAAACCCAAAACAGACCTGGGAGGATCCTGATAGACTGTGAAACCCCATACACTCCTGGCAGGATCCTGATACACTGTGAAACCTTCATACACACCTGGAAGGATCCTGATACACTGTGAAAACCCCAAACACATCTGGCACGATCCTGATACACTGTGAAACCCCATACACACCTGGCAGGATCCTGATCCACTGTGAAACCACCATACACACCTGCAAGGACCTGATAGACTGTGTAAACCCGAAACACATCTGGCAGGATCCTGATACACTGTGAATCCCCATACACACCTGGCAGGATCCTGATACACTGTGAAACATCCAGACACATCTGGAAGGATCCTGATGCACTGTGAAAACCCCATGCACATCTGGCAGGATCCTGATGCACTGTGAAAATCTCATTCACATCTGGCAGGATCCTGATCCACTGTGAAATCTCCATACACATTTGGCCGGATCCTGATACACTGTGAAAACCCTGTACACACCTGGCAGGATCCTGATCCACTGTGAAACCCCATTCACATGTGGAAGGATCCTGATACGCAGTGAAACACCATTCACATCTGGCAGGATCCAGATACACTGTGAAACCCCATATACACCTGGCAGGATCCTGATCCACTGTGAAAACCCCATACACACCTGGAAGAATCCGGATACACTGTGAAAGCCCCCAAGCACACCTGGAAGGATCCTGATACACTGTGAAAACCCCCATACACACCTGGCAGGATCCTGTTATACTGTGAAACCCCCTTCACATTTGGCAGGATCCTGATACACTGTGAAACCCCATACACACCTGGCAGGATCCTGATCCACTGTGAAAACCCAAACACACCTGGTAGGATCCTGATACACTGTGAAACCCCCATACACACCTGGCAGGATCCTGATCCACTGTGAAAACTCCATACACACCTGGCAGGATCCTGTTATACTGTGAAACCCCCTTCAAATTTGGCAGGATCCTGATACACTGTGAAAACCCCAAACACACCTGGGAAGATCCTGATACACTGTGAAACCCCATACACACCTGGCAGGATCCAGATACACTGTGAAACCTTCATACACACCTGGAAGGATCCTGATACACTGTGAAAACCCCAAACACATCTGGCAGTATCCTGATACACTGTGAAACCCCATACACACCTGGCAGGATCCTGATCCACTGTGAAACCACCATACACACTTGGAAGTACCTGATAGACTGTGAAAACCCGAAACACATCTGGCAGGATCCTGATATACTGTGAAACCCCCCACACATTTGGCAGATCCTGATACACTGTGAAAAACCCATGCACACCTGGCAGGATCCTGATACAATTTGAAACGCTCATGCACACCTGGCAGGATCCTGATACACTGTGTAACCCCCTTACACATCTGGAAGGATCGTGATGCACTGTGAAAACCCCATGCACATCTGGCAGGATCCTGATAAACTGTGAAACCCACATACACACCTGGCAGGATCCTGATAATCTGTGAAATCCCTGGCACACCAGGCAGGATCCTGATCCACTGTGAAAACCCCATACACACCTGGCAGGATCCTGATCCACTGTGAAAACTCCATACACATCTGGCAAGATCCTGATACTCTGTGAAAACCCCGTACACACCTGGCAGAATCCTGATCCTCTGTGAAACCCCATTCACATCTGGCAGGATCCTGATAAACTGTGAAACCCACATGCACACCTGGCAGGATCCTGATCCACTGTGAAACCCCATACACACCAGGCATGATCCTGATAAACTGTGAAAACCACATACACACCAGGCAGGATCCTGATAATCTTTGAAACCCACATACATATCTGGCAGGATCCTGATACACTGTCAAAACCCCATACACACCTGGCAGGATCCTGATACACTGTGAAAACCCCAAACACACCTGGCAGGATCCTGATAAACTGTGGAAGCCCAAACACACGATGCAGGATCCTGGTACACTGTGAAACACCCATACACATCTGGAAGGGTCCTGATGGACTGTGAAAACCCCATACACATCTGGCAGGATACTGATGCACCGTGAACACCCCATTCACAACTGGCAGGATACTGAAAAACTGTGAAACCCACATACAAACCTGGCAGGTTCCTGATAAACTGTGAAAACCCCAGACACACCTGGCAGGATCCTGATACACTGTGCAAACCCCCTACACACCTGGCAGGATCCTGATCCACTGTGAAAACCCGTTCAAATTTGGCAGGATCCTGATACACTGTGAAAACCCAAAACAGACCTGGGAGGATCCTGATAGACTGTGAAACCCCATACACTCCTGGCAGGATCCTGATACACTGTGAAACCTTCATACACACCTGGAAGGATCCTGATACACTGTGAAAACCCCAAACACATCTGGCACGATCCTGATACACTGTGAAACTCCATACACACCTGGCAGGATCCTGATCCACTGTGAAACCACCATACACACCTGCAAGGACCTGATAGACTGTGTAAACCCGAAACACATCTGGCAGGATCCTGATACACTGTGAATCCCCATACACACCTGGCAGGATCCTGATACACTGTGAAACATCCAGACACATCTGGAAGGATCCTGATGCACTGTGAAAACCCCATGCACATCTGGCAGGATCCTGATGCACTGTGAAAATCTCATTCACATCTGGCAGGATCCTGATCCACTGTGAAATCTCCATACACATTTGGCCGGATCCTGATACACTGTGAAAACCCTGTACACACCTGGCAGGATCCTGATCCACTGTGAAACCCCATTCACATGTGGAAGGATCCTGATACGCAGTGAAACACCATTCACATCTGGCAGGATCCAGATACACTGTGAAACCCCATATACACCTGGCAGGATCCTGATCCACTGTGAAAACCCCATACACACCTGGAAGAATCCGGATACACTGTGAAAGCCCCCAAGCACACCTGGAAGGATCCTGATACACTGTGAAAACCCCCATACACACCTGGCAGGATCCTGTTATACTGTGAAACCCCCTTCACATTTGGCAGGATCCTGATACACTGTGAAACCCCATACACACCTGGCAGGATCCTGATCCACTGTGAAAACCCAAACACACCTGGTAGGATCCTGATACACTGTGAAACCCCCATACACACCTGGCAGGATCCTGATCCACTGTGAAAACTCCATACACACCTGGCAGGATCCTGTTATACTGTGAAACCCCCTTCAAATTTGGCAGGATCCTGATACACTGTGAAAACCCCAAACACACCTGGGAAGATCCTGATACACTGTGAAACCCCATACACACCTGGCAGGATCCAGATACACTGTGAAACCTTCATACACACCTGGAAGGATCCTGATACACTGTGAAAACCCCAAACACATCTGGCAGTATCCTGATACACTGTGAAACCCCATACACACCTGGCAGGATCCTGATCCACTGTGAAACCACCATACACACTTGGAAGGACCTGATAGACTGTGAAAACCCGAAACACATCTGGCAGGATCCTGATATACTGTGAAACCCCCCACTCACCTGGCAGATCCTGATACACTGTGAAAAACCCATACACACCTGGCAGGATCCTGATACAATTTGAAACGCTCATGCACACCTGGCAGGATCCTGATACACTGTGTAACCCCCTTACACATCTGGAAGGATCGTGATGCACTGTGAAAACCCCATGCACATCTGGCAGGATCCTGATGCACTGTGAAAGCTCCATTCACATCTGGCAGGATCCTGATAAACTGTGAAACCCACATACACACCTGGCAGGATCCTGATAATCTGTGAAATCCCTGGCACACCAGGCAGGATCCTGATCCACTGTGAAAACCCCATACACACCTGGCAGGATCCTGATCCACTGTGAAAACTCCATACACATCTGGCAAGATCCTGATACTCTGTGAAAACCCCGTACACACCTGGCAGAATCCTGATCCTCTGTGAAACCCCATTCACATCTGGCAGGATCCTGATAAACTGTGAAACCCACATGCACACCTGGCAGGATCCTGATCCACTGTGAAACCCCATACACACCAGGCATGATCCTGATAAACTGTGAAAACCACATACACACCAGGCAGGATCCTGATAAACTTTGAAACCCACATGCACATCTGGCAGGATCCTGATACACTGTCAAAACCCCATACACACCTGGCAGGATCCTGATACACTGTGAAAACCCCAAACACACCTGGCAGGATCCTGATAAACTGTGGAAGCCCATACACACGATGCAGGATCCTGGTACACTGTGAAACACCCATACACATCTGGAAGGGTCCTGATGGACTGTGAAAACCCCATACACATCTGGCAGGATACTGATGCACCGTGAACACCCCATTCACAACTGGCAGGATACTGAAAAACTGTGAAACCCACATACAAACCTGGCAGGTTCCTGATAAACTGTGAAAACCCCAGACACACCTGGCAGGATCCTGATACACTGTGCAAACCCCATAAACACCTGGCAGGATCCTGATAAACTGTGAAACCCCAAACACACGATGCAGGATCCTGATACACTGTGAAACGCCCATACACATCTGGAAGGATTCTGATGCACTGTGAAATCCCCATACACATCTGGAAGGATCCTGATCCACTGTGAAATCTCCATTCACATCTGGCAGGATCCTGATACACTGTGAAAACCCCGTACACACCTGGCAGGCTCCTGATCCACTGTGAAACCCCATTCACATCTGGCAGGATCCTGATACGCAGTGAAACCCCATTCGCATCTGGCAGGATACTGATACACTGTGCAACCCCATACACACCTGCCAGGATCCTGATCCACTGTGAACTCCCCAGACACACCTGGAAGGATCCGGATACACTGAGAAAACCCCCATACACACCTGGAAGGATCCTGATACACTGTGAAAACCCCCATACACACCTGGCAGGATCCTGATCCTCTGTGAAAACCCCAGACACACCTGGCAGGATCCTGTTATACTGTGAAACCCCGTTTACATTTGACAGGATCCTGATACACTGTGAAACCCCGTTCACATTTGGCAGGATCCTGATACACTGTGAAACCCCATACACACCTGGCAGGATCCTGATCCACTGTGAAACCCCGTTCACATTTGGCAGGATCCTGATACACTGTGAAAACCCAAACACACCTGGGAGGATCCTGATACACTGTGAAACCCCATACACACCTGAAAGGATTCGGATACACTGTGAAAACCCTCATACACACCTGGAAGGATCCTGATACACTATGAAAACCCCCATACACACCTGGCAGGATCCTGATCCTCTGTGAAAACCCCAAACACACCTGGCAGGATCCTGATCCTCTGTGAAAACCCCAGACACACCTGGCAGGATCCTGTTATACTGTGAAACCCCGTTGACATTTGACAGGATCCTGATACACTGTGAAACCCCGTTCACATTTGGCAGGATCCTGATACACTGTGAAACCCCATACACACCTGGCAGGATCCTGATCCACTGTGAAACCCCGTTCGCATTTGGCAGGATCCTGATACACTGTGAAAACCCAAACACACCTGGGAGGATCCTGATACACTGTAAAACCCCATACACACCTGAAAGGATTCGGATACACTGTGAAACCCCCATACACACCTGGAAGGATCCTGATACACTGTGAAAACCCCCATACACACCTGGCAGGATCCTGATCCACTGTGAAAACCCCATACACACTTGACAGGATCCTGTTATACTGTGAAACCCCCTTCACATTTGGCAGGATCCTGATACACTGTGAAACCCCATAAACACCTGGCAGGATCCTGATCCACTGTGAAACCCCGTTCACATTTGTCAGGATCCTCATCCACTGTGAAACCCCGTTCACATTTGTCAGGATCCTGATACACTGTGAAAACCCCAAACAGACCTGGGAGGATCCTGATACACTGTGAAAACCCCATACACACCTGGCAGGATCCTGATCCACTGTGAAAACCCCATGCACACCTGGCAGGATCCTGATCCACTGTGAAACCTCCTTCACATTTGGCAGGATCCTGATACACTGTGAAACCCCCTACACACCTGGCAGGTTCCTGATCCACTGTGAAATCCCGTTCACATTTGGCAGGATGCTGATACACTGTGAAAACACCAAACACACCTGGGAGGATCCTGATAAACTGCGAAACCCCATACACACCTGGCAGGATCCTGATACACTGTGAAACCTTCATACACACCTGGAAGGATCCTGATACACTGTGAAAACCCCAAACACATCTGGCAGGATCCTGATACACTGTGAAACCCCATACACACCTGGCAGATCCTGGTACACTGTGAAAAACCCATACACACCTGGCAGGATCCTGATACAATGTGAAACGCTCATACACATCTGGAAGGATCCTGATGCACTGTTAAAGCTCCATTCACATCTGGCAGGATCCTGATAAGCTGTGAAACCCACATACACACCTGGCAGGATCCTGATGATCTGTGAAATCCCTGACACACCAGGCAGGCTCCTGATCCACTGTGAAAACCCCGGACACACCTGGCAGGATCCTGATCCACTGTGAAACCCCATTTACATCTGGCAGGATCCTGATAAACTGTGAAACCCACATGCACATCTGGCAGGATCCTGATCTACTGTGAAACCCCATACACACCAGGCATGATCCTGATAAACTGTGAAAACCCCATACACACCAGGCAGGATCCTGATAAACTGTGAAACCCACATACACATCTGGCAGGATCCTGATCCACTGTGAAAACCCCATACACACCTGGCAGGATCCTGATACACTGTGAAAACCCCATACACACCTGGCAGGATCCTGATAAACTGTGAAAGCCCATACACACGATGCAGGATCCTGGTACACTGTGAAACACCCATACACATCTGGAAGCGTCCTGATGGACTGTGAAAACCCCAAACACATCTGGCAGGATACTGATGCACTGTGAAAACCCCATTCACAACTGGCAGGATCCTGATAAACTGTAAAACTCACATACTCTCCTGGCAGGATCCTGATAAACTGTGAAACCCCCACACACACCTGGCAGGATCCTGATAAACTGTGAAAATCCCAGACACACCTGGCAGGATCCTGATAATCTGTGAAACCCACATACACCCCTGGCAGGATCCTGATACACTGTGAAAACCCAAACACACGATGCAGGATCCTGATACACTGTGAAACGCCCATACACATCTGGAAGGATTCTGATCCACTGTGAAACCCCATACACACCTGGCAGGATCCTGATAAACTGTGAAAAACACATGCACACCTGGCTGACCCTGATACACTGTGAAAACCCCATACACATGTGGCAGGATCATGATAAACTGTTAAACCCACATACACACCTGGCAGGATCCTGATACACTGTGAAACCCCCATACACACTTGGCAGGATCCTGAGCCACTGTGAAAACCCCATACACACCTGGCAGGATTATGTTATACTGTGAAACCCCCTTCACATTTGGCAGGATCCTGAAACACTGTGAAAACCCCATGCACACCTGGCAGGATCCTGATGCACTGTGAAACCCCGTTCACATTTGGCAGGATCCTGATACACTGTGAAACCCCCTACACACCTGGCAGGATCCTGATCCACTGTGAAAACCCGGTCACATTTGGCAGGATCCTGATACACTGTGAAAACCCCAAACACACCTGGGAGGATCCTGATAGACTGTGAAACCTCATACACACCTGGCAGGATCCTGATACACTGTGAAAACCCCTTACACACCTGGCAGGATCTTGATACACTGTGAAAACCCCATGCACACCTGGCAGGATCCTGATAAACTGTGAAACCCCATGCACACGATGCTGGATCCTGAAACACTGTGAAGCACCCATACACATCTGTAAGGAGCCTGATGGACTGTGAAAACCCCATACACATCTGGCAGGATCCTGATAAACTGTGAAACCCACATACACACCTGGCAGGATCCTGATAAACTGTGAAACCCCCATACACACCTTGCAGGATCCTGATAAACTGTGAAACCCCCACACACAACTGGCAGGATCCTGATAAACTGTGAAACCCAAATACACACATGGCAGGATCCTGATACACTGTAAAAGCCCCATACACACCTGGCAGGATCCTGATGCACTGTGAAAACCCCATGCACATCTGGCAGGATCCTGATGCACTGTGAAAAACTCATTCACATCTGGCAGGATCCTGATCCACTGTGAAATCTCCATACACATCTGGCAGGATCCTGATACTCTTTGAATACCCGGTACATACCTGGCAAGATCCTGATCCACTGTGAAACCCCATTCACATCTGGCAGGATCCTGATATGCAGTGAAACCCCATTCACATCTGGCAGGATCCTGATACACTGTGAAACCCCATATACACCTGTCAGGATCCTGAACCACTGTGAAAACCCCATACACACCTGGAAGAATCCGGATGCACTGCGAAAACCCCCAAGCACACCTGGAAGGATCCTGATACACTGTGAAAACCCCCATACACACCTGGCAGGATCCTGTTATACTGTGAAACCCCCTTCACATTTGGCAGGATCCTGATACACTGTGAAACCCCATGCACACCTGGCAGGATCCTGATCCACTGTGAAAACCCCATACACACCTGGCAGGATCCTGATCCACTGTGAAACCCCGTTCGCATTTGGCAGGATCCTGATACACTGTGAAAACCCAAACACACCTGGGAGGATCCTGATACACTGTAAAACCCCATACACACCTGAAAGGATTCGGATACACTGTGAAACCCCCATACACACCTGGAAGGATCCTGATACACTGTGAAAACCCCCATACACACCTGGCAGGATCCTGATCCACTGTGAAAACCCCATACACACTTGGCAGGATCCTGTTATACTGTGAAACCCCCTTCACATTTGGCAGGATCCTGATACACTGTGAAACCCCATAAACACCTGGCAGGATCCTGATCCACTGTGAAACCCCGTTCACATTTGTCAGGATCCTCATCCACTGTGAAACCCCGTTCACATTTGTCAGGATCCTGATACACTGTGAAAACCCCAAACAGACCTGGGAGGATCCTGATACACTGTGAAAACCCCATACACACCTGGCAGGATCCTGATCCACTGTGAAAACCCCATGCACACCTGGCAGGATCCTGATCCACTGTGAAACCTCCTTCACATTTGGCAGGATCCTGATACACTGTGAAACCCCCTACACACCTGGCAGGTTCCTGATCCACTGTGAAATCCCGTTCACATTTGGCAGGATGCTGATACACTGTGAAAACACCAAACACACCTGGGAGGATCCTGATAAACTGCGAAACCCCATACACACCTGGCAGGATCCTGATACACTGTGAAACCTTCATACACACCTGGAAGGATCCTGATACACTGTGAAAACCCCAAACACATCTGGCAGGATCCTGATACACTGTGAAACCCCATACACACCTGGCAGATCCTGGTACACTGTGAAAAACCCATACACACCTGGCAGGATCCTGATACAATGTGAAACGCTCATACACATCTGGAAGGATCCTGATGCACTGTTAAAGCTCCATTCACATCTGGCAGGATCCTGATAAGCTGTGAAACCCACATACACACCTGGCAGGATCCTGATGATCTGTGAAATCCCTGACACACCAGGCAGGCTCCTGATCCACTGTGAAAACCCCGGACACACCTGGCAGGATCCTGATCCACTGTGAAACCCCATTTACATCTGGCAGGATCCTGATAAACTGTGAAACCCACATGCACACCTGGCAGGATCCTGATCTACTGTGAAACCCCATACACACCAGGCATGATCCTGATAAACTGTGAAAACCCCATACACACCAGGCAGGATCCTGATAAACTGTGAAACCCACATACACATCTGGCAGGATCCTGATCCACTGTGAAAACCCCATACACACCTGGCAGGATCCTGATACACTGTGAAAACCCCATACACACCTGGCAGGATCCTGATAAACTGTGAAAGCCCATACACACGATGCAGGATCCTGGTACACTGTGAAACACCCATACACATCTGGAAGCGTCCTGATGGACTGTGAAAACCCCAAACACATCTGGCAGGATACTGATGCACTGTGAAAACCCCATTCACAACTGGCAGGATCCTGATAAACTGTAAAACTCACATACTCTCCTGGCAGGATCCTGATAAACTGTGAAACCCCCACACACACCTGGCAGGATCCTGATAAACTGTGAAAATCCCAGACACACCTGGCAGGATCCTGATAATCTGTGAAACCCACATACACCCCTGGCAGGATCCTGATACACTGTGAAAACCCAAACACACGATGCAGGATCCTGATACACTGTGAAACGCCCATACACATCTGGAAGGATTCTGATCCACTGTGAAACCCCATACACACCTGGCAGGATCCTGATAAACTGTGAAAAACACATGCACACCTGGCTGACCCTGATACACTGTGAAAACCCCATACACATGTGGCAGGATCATGATAAACTGTTAAACCCACATACACACCTGGCAGGATCCTGATACACTGTGAAACCCCCATACACACTTGGCAGGATCCTGAGCCACTGTGAAAACCCCATACACACCTGGCAGGATTATGTTATACTGTGAAACCCCCTTCACATTTGGCAGGATCCTGAAACACTGTGAAAACCCCATGCACACCTGGCAGGATCCTGATGCACTGTGAAACCCCGTTCACATTTGGCAGGATCCTGATACACTGTGAAACCCCCTACACACCTGGCAGGATCCTGATCCACTGTGAAAACCCGGTCACATTTGGCAGGATCCTGATACACTGTGAAAACCCCAAACACACCTGGGAGGATCCTGATAGACTGTGAAACCTCATACACACCTGGCAGGATCCTGATACACTGTGAAAACCCCTTACACACCTGGCAGGATCTTGATACACTGTGAAAACCCCATGCACACCTGGCAGGATCCTGATAAACTGTGAAACCCCATGCACACGATGCTGGATCCTGAAACACTGTGAAGCACCCATACACATCTGTAAGGAGCCTGATGGACTGTGAAAACCCCATACACATCTGGCAGGATCCTGATAAACTGTGAAACCCACATACACACCTGGCAGGATCCTGATAAACTGTGAAACCCCCATACACACCTTGCAGGATCCTGATAAACTGTGAAACCCCCACACACAACTGGCAGGATCCTGATAAACTGTGAAACCCAAATACACACATGGCAGGATCCTGATACACTGTAAAAGCCCCATACACACCTGGCAGGATCCTGATGCACTGTGAAAACCCCATGCACATCTGGCAGGATCCTGATGCACTGTGAAAAACTCATTCACATCTGGCAGGATCCTGATCCACTGTGAAATCTCCATACACATCTGGCAGGATCCTGATACTCTTTGAATACCCGGTACATACCTGGCAAGATCCTGATCCACTGTGAAACCCCATTCACATCTGGCAGGATCCTGATATGCAGTGAAACCCCATTCACATCTGGCAGGATCCTGATACACTGTGAAACCCCATATACACCTGTCAGGATCCTGAACCACTGTGAAAACCCCATACACACCTGGAAGAATCCGGATGCACTGCGAAAACCCCCAAGCACACCTGGAAGGATCCTGATACACTGTGAAAACCCCCATACACACCTGGCAGGATCCTGTTATACTGTGAAACCCCCTTCACATTTGGCAGGATCCTGATACACTGTGAAACCCCATGCACACCTGGCAGGATCCTGATCCACTGTGAAAACCCCATACACACCTGATAGGATCCTGATACACTGTGAAACCATCATACACACTTGGCAGGATCCTGAGCCACTGTGAAAACCGCATACACACCTGGCAGGATTATGTTATACTGTGAAACCCCCTTCACATTTGGCAGGATCCTGAAACACTGTGAAAACCCCATGCACACCTGGCAGGATCCTGATGCACTGTGAAACCCCGTTCACATTTGGCAGGATCCTGATACACTGTGAAACCCCCTACACACCTGGCAGGATCCTGATCCACTGTGAAAACCCGGTCACATTTGGCAGGATCCTGATACACTGTGAAAACCCCAAACACACCTGGGAGGATCCTGATAGACTGTGAAACCCCATACACACCTGGCAGGATCCTGATACACTGTGAAACCTTCGTACACACCTGGAAGGATCCTGATACACTGTGAAAACCCCAAACACATCTGGCAGGATCCTGATACACTGTGAAACCCCATACACACCTGGCAGGATCCTGATCCACTGTGAAACCACCATACATACCTGCAAGGACGTGATAGACTGTGAAAACCCGAAACACATCTGGCAGGATCCTGATACACTGTGAAACCCCATACACACCTGGCAGGATCTTGATACACTGTGAAACACCCAGACACATCTAGAAGGATCCTGATGCACTGTGAAAACCCCATGCACATCTGGCAGGATCCTGATGCACTGTGAAAATCTCATTCACATCTAGCAGGATCCTGATCCACTGTGAAATCTCCATACACAATTGGCCGGATCCTGATACACTGTGAAAACCCTGTACACACCTGGCAGAATCCTGATCCACTGTGAAACCCCATTCACATCTGGCAGGATCCTGATACGCAGTGAAACCCCATTCACATCTGGCAGGATCCAGATACACTGTGAAACCCCATATACATCTGGCAGGATCCTGATCCACTGTGAAAACCCCAAACACACCTGGCAGGATCCTGTTATAATGTGAAACCCCCTTCACATTTGGCAGGATCCTGATACACTGTGAAACCCCATACACACCTGGCAGAATCCTGATCCACTGTGAAAACCCAAACACACCTGGTAGGATCCTGATACACTGTGAAACCCCCATACACACCTGGCAGGATCCTGATCCACTGTGAAAACCCCATACACACCTGGCAGGATCCTGTTATACTGTGAAACCCCCTTCACATTTGGCAGGATCCTGATACACTGTGAAAACCCCAAACACACCTGGGAGGATCCTGATACACTGTGAAAACCCCAAACACACCTGGGAGGATCCTGATAGACTGTGAAACCCCATACACACCTGGCAGGATCCTGATACACTGTGAAACCTTCATACACACCTGGAAGGATCCTGATACACTGTGAAAACCCCAAACACATCTGGCAGGATCCTGATACACTGTGAAACCCCATACACACCTGGCAGGATCCTGATCCACTGTGAAACCACCATACACACCTGCAATGACCTGATAGACTGTGAAAACCCGAAACACATCTGGCAGGATCCTGATACACTGTGAAACCCCATACACACCTGGCAGGATCCTGATACACTGTGAAACACCCAGACACATCTAGAAGGATCCTGATGCACTGTGAAAACCCAATGCACATCTGGCAGGATCCTGATGCACTGTGAAAATCTCATTCACATCTAGCAGGATCCTGATCCACTGTGAAATCTCCATACACATTTGGCCGGATCCTGATACACTGTGAAAACCCTGTACACACCTGGCAGAATCCTGATCCACTGTGAAACCCCATTCACATCTGGCAGGATCCTGATACGCAGTGAAACCCCATTCACATCTGGCAGGATCCAGATACACTGTGAAACCCCATATACACCTGGCAGGATCCTGATCCACTGTGAAAACCCCAAACACACCTGGCAGGATCCTGTTATAATGTGAAACCCCCTTCACATTTGGCAGGATCCTGATACACTGTGAAACCCCATACACACCTGGCAGAATCCTGATCCACTGTGAAAACCCAAACACACCTGGTAGGATCCTGATACAGTGTGAAACCCCCATACACACCTGGCAGGATCCTGATCCACTGTGAAAACCCCATACACACCTGGCAGGATCCTGTTATACTGTGAAACCCCCTTCACATTTGGCAGGATCCTGATACACTGTGAAAACCCCAAACACACCTGGGAGGATCCTGATACACTGTGAAACCCCATATACACCTGGCAGGATCCAGATACACTGTGAAACCTTCATACACACCTGGAAGGATCCTGATACACTGTGAAATCCCCAAACACATCTGGCAGGATCCTGATACACTGTGAAACCCCAATACACACCTGGCAGGATCCTGATCCACTGTGAAACCACCATACACACTTGGAAGGACCTGATAGACTGTGAAAACCCGAAACACCTGGCAGATCCTGATACACTGTGAAAAACCCATACACACCTGGCAGGATCCTGATACAATTTGAAACGCTCATGCACACCTGGCAGGATCCTGATACACTGTGTAACCCCCTTACACATCTGGAAGGATCCTGATGCACTGTGAAAACCCCATGCACATCTGGTAGGATCCTGATTAGAATTAGAATTAGAATTAGAATATTACAGCGCAGTACAGGCCCTTCGGCCCTCGATGTTGCGCCGATCATCTGACCTACACTATTCCATTTACATCCATATGTCTATCCAATGACCACTTAAATGCCCTTAAAGTTGGCGAGTCTACTACTGTTGCAGGCAGGGCGTTCCACGCCCCTACTACTCTCTGCGTAAAGAAACTACCTCTGACATCTGTCCTATATCTTTCACCCCTCAACTTAAAGCTATGTCCCCTCGTGTTTGCCATCCTCATCCGAGGAAAAAGACTCTCACTATCCACCCTATCTAACCCTCTGATTATCTTGTATGTCTCTATTAAGTCACCTCTCCTCCTCCTTCTCTCTAACGAAAACAACCCCAAGTCCCTCAGCCTTTCCTCGTAAGACCTTCCTTCCATACCAGGCAACATCCTAGTAAATCTCCTCTGCACCCTTTCCAAAGCTTCGACATCCTTCCTATAATGCGGTGACCAGAACTGCACGCAATACTCCAGGTGCGGCCTCACCAGAGTTTTGTACAGCTGCATCATGACACCGTGGCTCTGAAACTCGATCCCCCTACTAATAAAGGCTAACACACCATATGCCTTCTTAACAGCCCTATTAACCTGGGTAGCAACTTTCAGGGATTTATGTACCTGGATACCAAGATCTCTCTGCTCATCTACACTACCAAGAATCTTCCCATTAGCCCAGTACTCTGCATTGCTGTTACTCCTTCCAAAGTGAATCACCTCACACTTCTCCGCATTAAACTCCATTTGCCATCTCTCAGCCCAGCTCTGCAGCCTATCTATGTCCCTCTGTACCCTACAACACCCTTCGACACTATCCACAACTCCACCGACCTTCGTGTCATCCGCAAATTTACTAACCCACCCTTCTACACCCTCATCCAGGTCATTTATAAAAATGACAAACAGCAGTGGCCCCAAAACAGAACCTTGCGGTACACCACTAGTAACTAAACTCCAGGATGAACATTTGCCATCAACCACCACCCTCTGTCTTCTTTCAGCTAGCCAATTTCTGATCCAAAGCTCTAAATCACCTTCAACCCCATACTTGCGTATTTTCTGCAATAGCCTACCATGGGGAACCTTATCAAACGCCTTACTGAAATCCATATACACCACATCGACGGCTTTACCCTCATCCACCTGTTTGGTCACCTTCTCGAAAAACTCAAGAAGGTTTGTGAGGCACGACCTACCTGTGAAAGCTCCATTCACATCTGGCAGGGTCCTGATAAACTGTGAAACCCACATACACACCTGGCAGGATCCTGATCCACTGTGAAAACCCCATACACACCTGGAAGAATCCGGATGCACTGCGAAAACCCCCAAGCACACCTGGAAGGATCCTGATACACTGTGAAAACCCCCATACACACCTGGCAGGATCCTGTTATACTGTGAAACCCCCTTCACATTTGGCAGGATCCTGATACATTGTGAAACCCCATGCACACCTGGCAGGATCCTGATCCACTGTGAAAACCCCATACACACCTGATAGGATCCTGATACACTGTGAAACCCCCATACACACTTGGCAGGATCCTGAGCCACTGTGAAAACCCCATACACACCTGGCAGGATTATGTTATACTGTGAAACCCCCTTCACATTTGGCAGGATCCTGAAACACTGTGAAAACCCCATGCACACCTGGCAGGATCCTGATGCACTGTGAAACCCCGTTCACATTTGGCAGGATCCTGATACACTGTGAAACCCCCTACACACCTGGCAGGATCCTGATCCACTGTGAAAACCCGGTCACATTTGGCAGGATCCTGATACACTGTGAAAACCCCAAACACACCTGGGAGGATCCTGATAGACTGTGAAACCCCATACACACCTGGCAGGATCCTGATACACTGTGAAACCTTCATACACACCTGGAAGAATCCTGATACACTGTGAAAACCCCAAACACATCTGGCAGGATCCTGATACACTGTGAAACCCCATACACACCTGGCAGGATCCTGATCCACTGTGAAACCACCATACACACCTGCAAGGACCTGATAGACTGTGAAAACCCGAAACACATCTGGCAGGATCCTGATACACTGTGAAACCCCATACACACCTGGCAGGATCCTGATACACTGTGAAACACCCAGACACATCTAGAAGGATCCTGATGCATTGTGAAAACCCCATGCACATCTGGCAGGATCCTGATGCACTGTGAAAATCTCATTCACATCTAGCAGGATCCTGATCCACTGTGAAATCTCCATACACATTTGGCCGGATCCTGATACACTGTGAAAACCCTGTACACACCTGGCAAAATCCTGATCCACTGTGAAATCCCATTCACATCTGGCAGGATCCTGATACGCAGTGAAACCCCATTCACATCTGGCAGGATCCAGATACACTGTGAAACCCCATATACACCTGGCAGGATCCTGATCCACTGTGAAAACCCCATACACACCTGGCAGGATCCTGTTATAATGTGAAACCCCCTTCACATTTGGCAGGATCCTGATACACTGTGAAACCCCATACACACCTGGCAGAATCCTGATCCACTGTGAAAACCCAAACACACCTGGTAGGATCCTGATACACTGTGAAACCCCCATACACACCTGGCAGGATCCTGATCCACTGTGAAAACCCCATACACACCTGGCAGGATCCTGTTATACTGTGAAACCCCCTTCACATTTGGCAGGATCCTGATACACTGTGAAAACCCCAAACACACCTGGGAGGATCCTGATACACTGTGAAACCCCATACACACCTGGCAGGATCCAGATACACTGTGAAACCTTCATACACACCTGGAAGGATCCTGATACACTGTGAAATCCCCAAACACATCTGGCAGGATCCTGATACACTGTGAAACCCCATACACACCTGGCAGGATCCTGATCCACTGTGAAACCACCATACACACTTGGAAGGACCTGATAGACTGTGAAAACCCGAAACACCTGGCAGATCCTGATACACTGTGAAAAACCCATACACACCTGGCAGGATCCTGATACAATTTGAAACGCTCATGCACACCTGGCAGGATCCTGATACACTGTGTAACCCCCTTACACATCTGGAAGGATCCTGATGCACTGTGAAAACCCCATGCACATCTGGCAGGATCCTGATGCACTGCGAAAGCTCCATTCACATCTGGCAGGATCCTGATAAACTGTGAAACCCACATACACACCTGGCAGGATCCTGATCCACTGTGAAAACCCCATACACACCTGGAAGAATCCGGATGCACTGAGAAAACCCCCAAGCACACCTGGCAGGATCCTGATACACTGTGAAAACCCCCATACACACCTGGCAGGATCCTGCTATACTGTGAAACCCCCTTCACATTTGGCAGGATCCTGATACACTGTGAAACCCCATGCACACCTGGCAGGATCCTGATCCACTGTGAAAACCCCATACACACCTGATAGGATCCTGATACACTGTGAAACCCCCCATACACACTTGGCAGGATCCTGAGCCACTGTGAAAACCCCATACACACCTGGCAGGATTATGTTATACTGTGAAACCCCCTTCACATTTGGCAGGATCCTGAAACACTGTGAAAACCCCATACACACCTGGCAGGATCCTGATAAACTGTGGAAGCCCATACACACGATGCAGGATCCTGGTACACTGTGAAACACCTATACACATCTGGAATGGTCCTGATGGACTGTGAAAACCCCATACTCATCTGGCAGGATACTGATGTACCGTGAAAACCCCATTCACATCTGGCAGGATCCTGAAAAACTGTGAAACCCACATACACACCTGGCAGGGTCCTGATAAACTGTGAAACCCCCATGCACACCTGGCTGGTTCCTGATAAACTGTGAAGACCCCAGACACAACTGGCAGGATCCTGATAAACTGTGAAACCCAAATACACACCTGGCAGGATCCTGATACACTGTGCAAACCCCATAAACACCTGTCAGGATCCTGATACACTGTGAAAACCCCATACATACCTGGCAGGATCCTGATAAACTGTGAAACCCCAAACACACGATGCAGGATCCTGATACACTGTGAAACGCCCATACACATCTGGAAGGATTCTGATGCACTGTGAAATCCCCATACACATCTATAAGGATCCTGATCCACTGTGAAATCTCCATTCACATCTGGCAGGATCCTGATACACTGTGAAAACCCCGTACACACCTGGCAGGCTCCTGATCCACTGTGAAACCCCATTCACATCTGGCAGGATCCTGATACGCAGTGAAACCCCATTCGCATCTGGCAGGATACTGATACACTGTGCAACCCCATACACACCTGCCAGGATCCTGATCCACTGTGAACTCCCCAGACACACCTGGAAGGATCCGGATACACTGAGAAAACCCCCATACACACCTGGAAGGATCCTGATACACTGTGAAAACGCCCATACACACCTGGCAGGATCCTGATCCTCTGTGAAAACCCCATACACACCTGGCAGGATCCTGTTATACTGTGAAACCCCGTTGACATTTGACAGGATCCTGATACACTGTGAAACCCCATACACACCTGGCAGGATCCTGATCCACTGTGAAACCCCGTTCACATTTGGCAGGATCCTGATACACTGTGAAAACCCAAACACACCTGGGAGGATCCTGATACACTGCGAAAACCCCCATACACACCTGGCAGGATCCTGATCCACTGTGAAAACCCCATACACACTTGGCAGGATCCTGTTATACTGTGAAACCCCCTTCACATTTGGCAGGATCCTGATACACTGTGAAAACCCATACACACCTGGCAGGATCCTGATCCACTGTGAAACCCCGTTCACATTTGGCAGGATCCTGATACACTGTGAAACCCCGTTCACTTTTGGCAGGATCCTGATACACTGTAAAACCCCAAGCAAACCTGGCAGGATCCTGATCTACTGTGAAACCCCGTTCACATTTGGCAGGATCCTGATAAACTGTGAAAACCCCATACACACCTGGGAGGATCCTGATACACTGTGAAAACCCCATACACACCTGGTAGGATCCTGATCCACTGTGAAAACCCCATACACACCTGGCAGGATCCTGTTATACTGTGAAACCTCCTTCACATTTGGCAGGATCCTGATGCACTGTGAAACCCCATGCACACCTGGCAGGATCCTGATCCACTGTGAAACCCCGTTCACATTTGGCTGGATCCTGATACACTGTGAAACCCCCTACACACCTGGCAGGATCCTGATCCACTGTGAAACCACCATACACACTTGGAAGGACCTGATAGACTGTGAAAACCCGAAACACCTGGCAGATCCTGATACACTGTGAAAAACCCATACACACCTGGCAGGATCCTGATACAATTTGAAACGCTCATGCACACCTGGCAGGATCCTGATACACTGTGTAACCCCCTTACACATCTGGAAGGATCCTGATGCACTGTGAAAACCCCATGCACATCTGGCAGGATCCTGATGCACTGCGAAAGCTCCATTCACATCTGGCAGGATCCTGATAAACTGTGAAACCCACATACACACCTGGCAGGATCCTGATCCACTGTGAAAACCCCATACACACCTGGAAGAATCCGGATGCACTGAGAAAACCCCCAAGCACACCTGGCAGGATCCTGATACACTGTGAAAACCCCCATACACACCTGGCAGGATCCTGCTATACTGTGAAACCCCCTTCACATTTGGCAGGATCCTGATACACTGTGAAACCCCATGCACACCTGGCAGGATCCTGATCCACTGTGAAAACCCCATACACACCTGATAGGATCCTGATACACTGTGAAACCCCCCATACACACTTGGCAGGATCCTGAGCCACTGTGAAAACCCCATACACACCTGGCAGGATTATGTTATACTGTGAAACCCCCTTCACATTTGGCAGGATCCTGAAACACTGTGAAAACCCCATACACACCTGGCAGGATCCTGATAAACTGTGGAAGCCCATACACACGATGCAGGATCCTGGTACACTGTGAAACACCTATACACATCTGGAATGGTCCTGATGGACTGTGAAAACCCCATACTCATCTGGCAGGATACTGATGTACCGTGAAAACCCCATTCACATCTGGCAGGATCCTGAAAAACTGTGAAACCCACATACACACCTGGCAGGGTCCTGATAAACTGTGAAACCCCCATGCACACCTGGCTGGTTCCTGATAAACTGTGAAGACCCCAGACACAACTGGCAGGATCCTGATAAACTGTGAAACCCAAATACACACCTGGCAGGATCCTGATACACTGTGCAAACCCCATAAACACCTGTCAGGATCCTGATACACTGTGAAAACCCCATACATACCTGGCAGGATCCTGATAAACTGTGAAACCCCAAACACACGATGCAGGATCCTGATACACTGTGAAACGCCCATACACATCTGGAAGGATTCTGATGCACTGTGAAATCCCCATACACATCTATAAGGATCCTGATCCACTGTGAAATCTCCATTCACATCTGGCAGGATCCTGATACACTGTGAAAACCCCGTACACACCTGGCAGGCTCCTGATCCACTGTGAAACCCCATTCACATCTGGCAGGATCCTGATACGCAGTGAAACCCCATTCGCATCTGGCAGGATACTGATACACTGTGCAACCCCATACACACCTGCCAGGATCCTGATCCACTGTGAACTCCCCAGACACACCTGGAAGGATCCGGATACACTGAGAAAACCCCCATACACACCTGGAAGGATCCTGATACACTGTGAAAACGCCCATACACACCTGGCAGGATCCTGATCCTCTGTGAAAACCCCATACACACCTGGCAGGATCCTGTTATACTGTGAAACCCCGTTGACATTTGACAGGATCCTGATACACTGTGAAACCCCATACACACCTGGCAGGATCCTGATCCACTGTGAAACCCCGTTCACATTTGGCAGGATCCTGATACACTGTGAAAACCCAAACACACCTGGGAGGATCCTGATACACTGCGAAAACCCCCATACACACCTGGCAGGATCCTGATCCACTGTGAAAACCCCATACACACTTGGCAGGATCCTGTTATACTGTGAAACCCCCTTCACATTTGGCAGGATCCTGATACACTGTGAAACCCCATACACACCTGGCAGGATCCTGATCCACTGTGAAACCCCGTTCACATTTGGCAGGATCCTGATACACTGTGAAACCCCGTTCACTTTTGGCAGGATCCTGATACACTGTAAAACCCCAAGCAAACCTGGCAGGATCCTGATCTACTGTGAAACCCCGTTCACATTTGGCAGGATCCTGATAAACTGTGAAAACCCCATACACACCTGGGAGGATCCTGATACACTGTGAAAACCCCATACACACCTGGTAGGATCCTGATCCACTGTGAAAACCCCATACACACCTGGCAGGATCCTGTTATACTGTGAAACCTCCTTCACATTTGGCAGGATCCTGATGCACTGTGAAACCCCATGCACACCTGGCAGGATCCTGATCCACTGTGAAACCCCGTTCACATTTGGCTGGATCCTGATACACTGTGAAACCCCCTACACACCTGGCAGGATCCTGATCCACTGTGAAATCCCGTTCACATTTGGCAGGATCCTGATACACTGTGAAAACACCAAACACACCTGGGAGGATCCAGAAAAACCGCGAAACCCCATACACACCTGGCAGGATCCTGATACACTGTGAAACCTTCATACACACCTGGAAGGATCCTGATACACTGTGAAAACCCCAAACACATCTGGCAGGATCCTGATACACTGTGAAACCCCAGACACACCTGGCAGGATCCTGATCCACTGTGAAACCACCATACACACCTGGAAGGACCTGATAGACTGTGAAAACCCGAAACACATCTGGCAGGATCCTGATACACTGTGAAACCCCATACACACCTGGCAGATCCTGGTACACTGTGAGAAACCCATACACACCTGGCAGGATCCTGATACAATGTGAAACGCTCATACACATCTGGAAGGATCCTGATGCACTGTTAAAGCTCCATTCACATCTGGCAGGATCCTGATAAGCTGTGAAACCCACATACACACCTGGCAGGATCCTGATAATCTGGGAAATCCCTGACACACCAGGCAGGCTCCTGATCCACTGTGAAAACCCCATACACACCTGGCAGGATCCTGATCCACTGTGAAAACTCCATACACATCTGGCAAGATCCTGATACTCTGTGAAAACCCCGTACACACCTGGCAGGATCCTGATCCACTGTGAAAACCCCATACACACTTGGCAGGATCCTGTTATACTGTGAAACCCCCTTCACATTTGGCAGGATCCTGATACACTGTGAAACCCCATAAACACCTGGCAGGATCCTGATCCACTGTGAAACCCCGTTCACATTTGGCAGGATCCTGATACACTGTGAAAACCCAAACACACCTGGGAGGATCCTGATACACTGCGAAAACCCCCATACACACCTGGCAGGATCCTGATCCACTGTGAAAACCCCATACACACTTGGCAGGATCCTGTTATACTGTGAAACCCCCTTCACATTTGTCACGATCCTGATAAACTGTGAAACCCACATGCACACCTGGCAGGATCCTGATCCACTGTGAAACATCCATACACACCAGGCATGATCCTGATAAACTGTGAAAACCCCATACACACCAGGCAGGATCCTGATAAACTGTGAAACACACATACACATCTGGCAGGATCCTGATACACTGTGAAAACCCCATACACACCTGGCAGGATCCTGATACACTGTGAAAACCCCATACACACCTGGCAGGATCCTGATAAACTGTGGAAGCCCATACACACGATGCAGGATCCTGGTACACTGTGAAACACCCATACACATCTGGAAGGGTCCTGATGGACTGTGAAAACCCCAAACACATCTGGCAGGATACTGATGCAATGTGAAAACCCCATTCACAACTGGCAGGATCCTGATAAACTGTGAAACTCACACACACTCCTGGCAGGATCCTGATAAACTGTGAAACCCCCATACACACCTGGCAGGATCCTGATAAACTGTGAAAACCCCAGACACACCTGGCAGGATCCTGATAAACTGTGAAACCCACATACACCCCTGGCAGGATCCTGATACACTGTGAAAACCCAAACACACGATGCAGGATCCTGATACACTGTGAAACGCCCATACACATCTGGAAGGATTCTGATGCACTGTGAAATCCCCATACACATCTGGCAGGATCCTGATGCACTGTGAGATCCCCATTCACATCTGGCAGGATCCTGATACGCAGTGAAACCCCATTCACATCTGGCAGGATCCTGATACACTGTGCAACCCCATACTCAATTGCCAGGACCCTGATCCACTGTGAAATCCCCACACACACCTGGAAGGATCCGTATACACTGAGAAAACCCCCATACACACCTGGAAGGATCCGGATACACTGTGAAAACCCCCATACACACCTGGCAGGATCCTGATCCACTGTGAAAACCCCATACACACCTGGCAGGATCCTGTTATACTGTGAAACCCCGTTCACATTTGACAGGATCCTGATACACTGTGAAACCCCGTTCACATTTGGCAGGATCCGGATACACTGTGAAACCCCATACACACCTGGCAGGATCCTGATCCACTGTGAAACCCCGTTCACATTTGGCAGGATCCTGATACACTATGAAATGCCCAAACACACCTGGGAGGATCCTGATGCACTGTGAAACCCCATACACACCTGAAAGGATCCTGATACACTGTGAAAACCCCATACACACCTGGCAGGATCCTGTTATACTGTGAAATCCCCTCACATTTGGCAGGATCCTGATACTCTGTGAAACCCCATACACACCTGGCAGGATCCTGATCCTCTGTGAAACCCCGTTTACATTTGGCAGGATCCTGATACACTGTGAAACCCCGTTCACATTTGGCAGGATCCTGATACACTGTGAAACCCCAAGCACACCTGGCAGGATCCTGATCTACTGTGAAACCCCGTTCACATTTCGCAGAATCCTGATACACTGTGAAAACCCCAAACACACCTGGGAGGATCCTGATACACTGTGAAACCCGATACACATCTGGCAGGATCCTGATCCACTGTGAAACACTCATACACAACTGGAAGGATCCTGATACACTGTGAAATACCCAAACACATCTGGCAGGATCCTGATCCACTGTGAAAACCCATACACACCTGGAAGGATCCTGATCCACTGTGAAACCCCCATGCACACCAGGAAGGAACAGGATACACTGTGAAAATCCCACACACACCTGGAGGATCCTGATACACTGTGAAACCCAATACACACCTGGCAGGATCCTGATCCACTGTGAAACCCCCATACACACCTTGAAGGATCCTGATAAACTGTGAAAACTCGAAAAACATCTGGCAGGATCCTGATGCACTGTGTAACTCCCATACACATCTGGAAGGATCCTGATGCACTGTGAAACACCCATACACACCTGGCAGGATCCTGATAATCTGTGAAAACCCCAGACACACCAGGCAGGATCCTGATAAACTGTGAAACCCCCATACACACCAGGCAGGATCCTGATACACTGTGAAATCCCCATACACACCTGGCAGTATACTGATAAACTGTGAAACCCACATACACACCTGGCAGGATCCTGATGAACTGTGAAACCCCCAGACACACCAGGCAGGATCCTGATAAACTGTGAAACCCCCATACACACCTGGCAGGATCCTGATAAACTGTGGGTCCCCAAACACTCGATGCAGGATCCTGATACACTGTGAAAACATCAGACACATCTGGAAGGATCCTGATGCATTGTGAAAACTCCAGACACATCTGGCATGATGCTGATGCACTGTGAAAACCCCATTCACATCTGGCAGAAACCTGATAAACTGTGAAACCCCCGGACACACCAGGCAGGATACTGATAAAATGTGAAACCCCCATACACACCTGGCAGGATCCTGAAAAACTGTGAAACACCCATACACACCTGGCAGGATCCTGATAAACTGTGACACCCACATACACACCTGGCAGGATCCTGATAACTGTGAAAATCCCATACACACCTGGCAGGATCCTGATACTCTGTGAAAACCCCATACACACGTGGCAGGATCCTGATCCACTGTGAAACCCCATACACACCAGGCAGGATCCTGATAAACTGTGAAACCAACATAAACACCAGGCAGGAGCCTGACAAACTCTGAATCCCACATACACACCTGCAGGATCCTGATATACTGTGAAACCCACATACACACGTGGCAGGATCCTGATACACTGTGAAACACCCACACACATCTGAAAGGATCCTGATGCACTGCGAAAAACCCATACGCATCTAGCAGGATCCTGACGCACTGTGAAAACCCCACTCACATCTGGCACGATCCTGATGAACTGTGAAACCCACATACTCACCTGGCAGGATCCTGATAAACTGTGAAACCCCCAGACACACCTGGCAGCATACTGATAAACTGTGCAACCCACATACACACCTGGCAGGATCCTGATAAACTGTGAAACCCCCATACACATCTGGCAGGATCCTGATAAACTGTGACACCCACATACACACCTGGCAGGATCCTGATAACTGTGAAACCCCCATACACATCTGGCAGGATCCTGATACTCTGTGAAAACCCCATACACACGTGGCAGGATCCTGATCCACTGTGAAACCCCATACACACCAGGCAGGATCCTGATAAACTGTGAAAGCCACATAAACACCAGGCAGGAGCCTGATAAACTCTGAAACCCACATACACACCTGCAGGATCCTGATATACTGTGAAACCCCATACACACGTGGCAGGCTCCTGATACACTGTGAAACACCCATACACATCTGGAAGGACCCTGATGCACTGTGAAAACCCCATACACATCTGGCAGGATCCTGATGCACTGTGAAAACCCCACTCACATCTGGCAGGATCCTGATAAACTGTGAAACCCACATACTCACCTGGCAGGATCCTGATAAACTGTGAAACCCCCAGACACAGCAGGAAGGATACCGATAAACTGTGGAAACCCCATACACACCTGGCAGGATCCTGATAAACTGTGAAACCCACATACACAACTGGCAGGATCCTGATAAACTGTGAAACCCCAATACATGCCTGGAAGGATCCTGATAAACTGTGAAAACCCCATACACACCTGGCAGGATCCTGATACACTGTGAAAACCCCATACACACCTGGCAGGATCCTGATAGACTGTGAAACACCCATACACACCTGGCAGGATCCTGATAAACTGTGAAAACCCCATACACACGTGGCAGGATCCTGATCCACTGTGAAACCCCATACACACCAGGCAGGATCCTGAAAAACTGTGCAACCCACATACACACCTGGCAGGATCGTGATAAACTGTGAAACCCCCATACACATCTGGCAGGATCCTGATAAACTGTGACACCCACATACACACCTGGCAGGATCCTGATAACTGTGAAACCCCCATACACACCTGGCAGGATCCTGATACTCTGTGAAAACCCCGTACACACTTGGCAGGATCCTGATCCACTGTGAAACCCCATACACACCAGGCAGGATCCTGATAAACTGTGAAACCCACATAAACACCAGGCAGGAGCCTGATAAACTCTGAAACCCACATACACACCTGCAGGATCCTGATATACTGTGAAACCCCATACACACGTGGCAGTCTCCTGATACACTGTGAAACACCCATACACATCTGGAAGGATCCTGATGCACTGCGAAAACCCCATACACATCTGGCAGGATCCTGATGCACTGTGAAAACCCCACTCACATCTGGCAGGATCCTGATAAACTGTGAAACCCACATACTCACCTGGCAGGATCCTGATAAACTGTGAAACCCCCAGACACAGCAGGAAGGATACCGATAAACTGTGAAAACCCCATACACACCTGGCAGGATCCTGATAAACTGTGAAACCCCCATACACACCTGTCGGGATACTGATAAACTGTGAAACCCACATACACAACTGGCAGGATCCTGATAAACTGTGAAACCCCAATACATACCTGGAAGGATCCTGATAAACTGTGAAAACCCCATACACACCTGGCAGGATCCTGATACACTGTGAAAACACCATACACACCTGGCAGGATCCTGATAAACTGTGAAACCCCCATACACACCTGGCAGGATCCTGGTACACTGTGAAACCCCCATACACACCTGGCATCATACTGATAAACTGTGCAACCCACATACACACCTGGCAGGATCCTGATAAACTGTGAAACCCCCATACACACCTGGCAGGATCCTGATAAACTGTGAAACCCCCATACACACCTGGCAGGATCCTGATAAACTGTGAAAAGCCCATACACACCTGCAGGATCCTGATACGCAGTAAAAACCCCATACACACCTGGCAGGATCCTGATAGACTGTGAAATCCCCATACACACCTGGCAGGATCCTGATAGACTGTGAAACACCCATACACACCTGGCAGGATCCTGATAAACTGTGAAACCCCCATGCACACCTGGCAGGATACTGATAAACTGTGAAACACACATGCACACCTGGCAGGATACTGATACACTGTGAAAACCCCATATACACCTGGCAGGATCCTGATAAACTGTGAAAGCCCATACACACGATGCAGAATCCTGGTACACTGTGAAACACCCATACACATCTGGAAGGGTCCTGATGGACTGTGAAAACCCCATACACATCTGGCAGGATACTGATGCACTGTGAAAACCCCATTCACAACTGGCAGGATCCTGATAAACTGTGAAACTCACATACACACCTGGCAGGATCCTGATAAACTGTGAAACCCCCATACACACCTGGCAGGAACTTGATAAAATGTGAAAACCCCAGGCACACCTGGCAGGATCCTGATACACTGTGAAAACCCCATAAACACCTGGCAGGATCCTGATACACTGTGAAAACCCCATACAAACCTGGCAGGATCCTGATAAACTGTGAAACCCCAAACACATGATGCAGGATCCTGATACACTGTGAAACGCCCATACACATCTGCAGGAATTCTGATGCACTGTGAAATCCCCATACACATCTGGCAGGATCCTGATGCACTGTGAAATCCCCATTCACATCTGGCAGGATCCTGATCCACTGTGAAATCTCCATTCACATCTGGCAGGATCCTGATACACTGTGAAAACCCCGGACACACCTGGCAGGATCCTGATCCACTGTGAAACCCCATTCACATCTGGCAGGATCCTGATACGCAGCGAAACCCCATTCACATCTGGCAGGATACTGATACACTGTGCAACCCCATACACACCTGCCAGGATCCTGATCCACTGTGAAATCCCCACACACACCTGGAAGGATCCGGAAACACTGAGAAAACCCCCATACACAGCTGGAAGGATCCTGATACACTGTGAAAACCCCCATACACACCTGGCAGGATCCTGATCCACTGTGAAAACCCCATACACAGCTGGAAGGATCCTGATACACTGTGAAAACCCCCATACACACCTGGCAGGATCCTGATCCACTTTGAAAACCCCATACACACCTGGCAGGTTCCTGTTATACTGTGAAACCCCGTTCACATTTGACAGGATCCTGATACACTGTGAAACCCCGTTCACATTTCGCAGGATCCGGATTCACTGTGAAACCCATACACACCTGGCAGGATCCTGATCCACTGTGAAACCCCGTTCACATTTGGCAGGTTCCTGATACACTATGAAAAGCCCAAACTCACCTGGGAGGACCCTGATACACTGTGAAACCCCATACACACCTTAAAGGATCCGGATACACTGTGAAAACCCCCATACACACCTGGAAGGATCCTGATACACTGTGAAAATCCCCATACACACCTGGCAGAATCCTGATCCACTGTGAAACCCCATACACACCAGCAGGATCCTGATCCTCTGTGAAACCCCGTTCTCATTTGGCAGGATCCTGATACACTGTGAAACCCCGTTCACATTTGGCAGGATACTGATACACTGTGAAACCCCAAGCACACCTGCCAGGATCCTGATCTACTGTGAAACCCCGTTCACATTTAGCAGGATCCTCACACACTGTGAAAACCCCAAACACACCTGGGAGGATCCTGATACACTGTGAAACCCCATACACACCTGGCAGGATCCTGATCCACTGTGAAACACTCATACACACCTGGAAGGATCCTGATACACTGTGAAATACCCAAACACATCTGTCAGGATCCTGATACACTGTGAAAACCCAGACACACCTGGAAGGATCCTGATCCACTGTGAAACCCCCATACACACCAGGAAGGATCATGATACACTGTGAAAACCCCAAACACACCTGGGAGGATCTTGATACACTGTGAAACTCAATACACACCTGGCAGGATCCTGATCCACTGTGAAACCCCATACACACCTTGAAAGATCCTGATGCACTGTGAAAACCCGAAACACATCTGACAGGATCCTGATACGCTGTGTCCCTCCCATACACATCTGGAAGGATCCTGATGCACTGTGAAACCCCCATACACACCTGGCAGGATCGTTATAATCTGTGAAACCCCCATACACACCTGGCAGGATCGTGATACACTGTGTAACCCGTATAAACACCTGGCAGGATCCTGATAAACTGTGAAACCCCATACACACCAGGCAGGATGCTGATACACTGTGAAACCCACATACACTACTGGCAGGATCCTGATGAACTGTGAAACCCCCAGACACACCAGGCAGGATCCTGATAAACTGTGAAACCCCCATACACACCTGGCAGGAACCAGATAAACTGTGGGTCCCCAAACACTCGATGCAGGATCCTGATACACTGTGAAACCCTCAATCACATCTGGAAGGATCCTGATGCATTGTGAAAACCCCATACAAATCTGGCAGAAACCTGATTGACTGTGAAACCCCCGGACACACCAGGCAGGATACTGATACTCTGTGAAACCCCCATACACACCTGGCAGGATCCTGATAAACTGTGAAACACCCATACACACCTGGCAGGATCCTGATAAACTGTGACACCCACATACACACCTGGCAGGATCCTGATAACTGTGAAACCCCCATACACACCTGGCAGGATCCTGATACTCTGTGAAAACCCCATACACACGTGGCAGGATCCTGATCCACTGTGAAACCCCATGCACACCAGGCAGGATCCTGATAAACTGTGAAACCCACATAAACACCAGGCAGGAGCCTGATAAACTCTGAAACCCACATACACACCTGCAGGATCCTGATATACTGTGAAACCCCATACACACGTGGCAGGATCCTGATACACTGTGAAACACCCATACACATCTGGAAGGATCCTGATGCACTGTGAAACCCCCATACACATCAGGCAGGATCCTGATGCACTGTGAAAACCCCACTCACATCTGGCAGGATCCTGATAAACTGTGAAACCCCCATACACACATGGCAGGATACTGATAAACTGGGAAACACACATGCACACCTGGCAGGATACTGAGACACTGTGAAAACCCGATACACACCTGGCAGGATCCTGATGAACAGTGAAACCCACATAAACACCTGACATGACCCTGATATACTGTGAAACCCCATACACACGTGGCAGGATCCTGATACACTGTGAAACACCCATACACATCTGGAAGGATCCTGATGCACTGTGAAAACCCCATGCATATCAGGCAGGATCCTGATGCACTGTGAAAACGCAACTCACATCTGGCAGGATCCTGAGAAACTGTGAAACCCACATACTCACCTGGCAGGATCCTGATAAACTGTGAAACCCCCAGACATCCCAGGAAGGATACCGATAAACTGTGAAAACCCCATACAAACCTGGCAGGATCCTGATAAAATGTGAAACCCCCATGCACACCTGCCGGGATCCTGATAAACAGTGAAACCCACATACACACCTGGCAGGATCCTGATACACGGTGAAAACCCCATACACACCTGTCAGGATCCTGATAGACTGTGAAAACCCCATACACACCTGGCAGGATCCTGATAGACTGTGAAACACCCATACACACCTGGCAAGATCCTGATAAACTGTGAAACCCCCATACACACATGGCAGGATACTGATAAACTGTGAAACACACATGCACACCTGGCAGGATACTGAGACACTGTGAAAACCCGATACACACCTGGCAGGATCCTGATGAACTGTCAAACCCACATAAACACCTGACATGACCCTGATAAACTGTGAAACCCCCATACACACCTGGCAGCATACTGATAAACTGTGCAACCCACATACACACCTGGCAGGATCCTGATAAACTGTGAAACCCCCATACACACCTGGCAGGATCCTGATAAACTGTGAAACGCCCATACACACCTGGCAGGATCCTGATAAACTGTGAAAAGCCCATACACACCTGACAGGATCCTGATACACAGTGAAAACCCCATACACACCTGGCAGGATTTTGATAGACTGTGAAAACCCCATGCACACCTGGCAGGATCCTGATAGACTGTGAAACACCCACACACACCTGGAAGGATTCTGATAAACTGTGAAACCCCCATACACACCTGGCAGGATACTGATAAACTGTGAAACACACATGCACACCTGGCAGGATACTGATGCACTGTGAAAACCCCATACACACCTGGCAGGATCCTGATGAACTGTGAAACCCACAGAAACACTTGACAGGATCCTGATAAACTGTGAAACACCCATACACACCTGGCAGGATCCTGATACACTGCGAAACCCCCACACACACCTGGCAGGAGCCTGAAAAACTGTGCAACACACATACACAACTGGCAGGATTCTGATACTCTGTGAAAACCCCATACACACATGGCAGGATCCTGATACACTGTGAAACACCCACACACACCTGGCAGGAGCCTGAAACACTGTGCAACACACATACACACCTGGCAGGATCCTGATACTCTGTGAAAACCCCATAAACACCTGGCAGGATACTGATACACTGTGAAAACCCCATACACACCTGGCAGGATCCTGATACACTGTGAAACCCACATACACACCTGGCAGGATCCTGATACACTGTAAAATCCCCATAAACACCTGGCAGGTTCCTGATCCACAGAAAAAAACCCATACACATATGGCAGGATCCTGATACACTGTGAAAACCCCATACACACCTGGCAGGATCCTGATCCACTGTGAAAACCCCATACACACCTGGCAGGATCCTGATACACTGAGAAACCCAATACACACCTGGCAGGATCCTGATAAACTGTGAAACCCCCATACACACCTGGCAGGATCCTGATACTCTGTGAAATCCCCATACACACCTGGCAGGTTCCTGATCAACTGTGAAAACCCCAAACACACCTGGCAGGATTCTGATACTCTGTGAAAACCCCATACACAACTGGCAGGATCCTGATGCACAGTGAAAATCCCAAACACACCTGGCAGGATCCTGATACACTGTGAAAACCCCATACACAGCTGGCAGGATCCTGATACACTGTGAAAACCCCATACACACCTGGCAGTATCCTGATGCTCATTGAAACCCCAAACACACCTGGCAGGATCCTGAACCACTGTGAAATCCCATACACACCTCGCAGGATCCTGATCAACTGTGCAACACACATACACACCTGGCAGGATCCTGATAAACTGTGAAACCCCCATACACACCTGGCAGGATCCTGATACACTGTGAAAACCCCAGACACACCTCGCAGGATCCGGATACACTGTGAAAACCCCATACACACCTGGCAGGATCCTGATACACTGTAAAACCCACATACACACCTGGCAGGATCCTAATACACTGTGAAATATCCATAAACACCTGGCAGGTTCCTGATCCACAGATAAAACCCCATACACACCTGGCAGGATCCTGATACACTGTGAAAACCCCAGACAGACCTGGAAGGATCCTGATCCACTGTGAAAACCCCATACACACCTGGCAGGATCCTGATACACTGTGAAACCCAATACACACCTGGCAGGATCCTCATAAACTGTGAAACCCCCATACACACCTGGCAGGATCCTGATACGCTGTGAAATCCCCAAACACACCTGGCAGGTTCCTGATCAACTGTGAAAACCCCAAACACACCTGGCAGGATACTGATACACTGTGAAAACCCCATGCACAACTGGCAGGTTCCTGATGCACAGTGAAAACCCCAAACACACCTGGCAGGATCCTGATACACTGTGAAAACCCCATATAAACCTGGCAGGATCCTGATACACTGTGAAAACCCCATACACACCTGGCAGTATCCTGATGCACATTGAAACCCCAAACACACCTGGCAGGATCCTGAACCACTGTGAAACACACATACACACCTGGCACGATCCTGATACAATGTGAAATCCCCATACACACCTGGCAAGTTCCTGATTAACTGTGAAAACCCCATACACACCTGGCAGTATCCAGATACACTGTGAAAAACCATACAGACCTGGCAGGATCCTGATACACTTTGAAAACCACATACACACCTGGCAGGATACTGATGCACAGTGAAAACCCCAAACACATCTGGCAGTATCCTGAACAACTGTGAAACCCCATACACATGTGGCAGGATCCTGATAAACTGTGAGACCCCCATACACACCTGGCAGGATCCTGATAAACTGTGAAACCCCATACACACGTGGCAGGATCCTGATAAACTGTGAAACACCCATGCACATCTGGAAGGATACTGATGCACTGTGAAAACACCATACACATCTGGCAGGATACTGATGCACAGTGAAAACCCCATACACACCTGGCAGGATCCTGATAAACTGTGATACCTCCATACACACCTGGCGGGATCCTGATAAACTCTGAAACCCACATATACACCTGGCAGCATACTGATAAACTGTGAAACCCCCATACACACCTAGCAGTATCCTGATACACTGTGAAAAACCCATACACACCTGGCAGAATCATGATACACTGTGAAACCCCCATACACATCTGGCAGGTTCCTGATAAACTGTGAAACCCCCATACGCACCTGGCAGGATCCTGATACACTGTGAAACCCCCATACACACCTGGCAGGATACTGATAAACTGTGCAACTCACATACACACCTGGCAGGATCCGGATAAACTGTGAAACCCCCATACACACCTGGCAGGATCCTGATAAACTGTGAAACCCCCAGAAACACCTGGCAGGATCCTGATAAACTGTGAAAACCCCATACACACCTGGCAGGATCCTGATAGACTGTGAAAACCCCATACACACCTGGCAGGATCCTGATAAACTGTGAAAACCACATACACACCTGGCAGGATCCTGATAGACTGTGAAACACCCATACACACCTGGCAGGATCCTGATAAACTGTGAAACCCCCATACACACCTGGCAGGTTACAGATAAACTGTGAAACACACATGCACACCTGGCAGGATACTGATACACTGTGAAAACCCCATACACACCTGACAGGATCCTGATGAACTGTGAAACACCCATACACATCTGGAAGGATCCTGATGCACTGTGAAAACCCCATACACATCTGGCAGGATCCTGATGCACTGTGAAAACCCCACTCACATCTGGCAGGATCCTGATAAACTGTGAAACCCACAAACTCACCTGGCCGTATCCTGATAAACTGTGAAACCCCCAGACACACCAGGAAGGATACCGATAAACTTTGAAAACCCCATGCACACCTGGCAGGATCCTGATAAACTGTGAAAACCCCATACACACCTGGCGGGATCCTGATAAACTGTGAAACCCACATACACACCTGGCAGGATCCTGATAAACTGTGAAACCCCCATACACACCTGGCAGGATCATGATAAACTGTGAAAACCCCATACACACCTGGCAGGATCCTGATACACTGTGAAAACCCCATACACACCAGGCAGGATACTGATAAACTGTGAAAAACCCATACACACCTGGCAGGATACTGATAAACTGTGAAACACACAAGCACACCTGGCAGGATACTGATACACTGTGAAAACCCGATACACACCTGGCAGGATACTGATGAACTGTGAAACACACACAAACACCTGACAGGACCCTGATAAACTGTGAAACCCCCATACACACCTGGCAGGATCCTGATACACTGTGAAAAACCCATACACACCTGGCAGGATCCAGATACACTGTGAAAACCCCATACACACCTGGCAGGATACTGATAAACTGAGAAACCCACATACACACCTGGCAGGATCCTGATAAACTGTGAAACCCCCATACACACCTGGCAGGATCCTGATAAACTGTGAAACCCCCATACACACCTGGCAGGATCCTGATAAACTGTGAAATCCCCATACACACCTGGCAGGATCCTGATACACAGTGAAAACCCGCTACACACCTGGCAGGATCCTGATAGATTGTGAAAACCCCATACATACCTGGCAGGATCCTGATAGACTGTGAAATACCCATACACACCTGGCAGGATCCTGATAAACTGTGAAACCACCATGCACACCTGGCAGGATCCTGATGCACTGTGAAACACACATGCACACCTGGCAGGATACTGATGCACTGTGAAAACCCCATACACACCTGGCAGGATCCTGATGAACTGTGAAACCCACATAAACACCTGACAGGATCCTGATAAACTGTGAAACCTCCATACACATCTGGCAGGATCCTGATACACTGTGAAAAACCCATACACACCTGGCAGGATCCTGATACGCTGTGAAATCCCCATACACACCTGGCAGGATCCTGATACACTGTGAAAAACCATACACACCTGGCAGGATCCTGATACACTGTGAATACCCCATACACACCTGGCAGGATACTGATGCACAGTGAAAACCCCAAACACACCTGGCAGTATCCTGAACAACTGTGAAACCCCATACACACCTGGCAGGATCCTGATCCACTGTGAAAACCCCATACACACCTGGCGGGATTCTGATACACTGTGAAAACCAATACACACCTGGCAGGATCCTGATAAACTGTGAAACCCCCATACACACCTGGCAGGATCCTGATACGCTGTGAAATCCCCATACACACCTGGCAGGATCCTGATACACTGCGAAAAACCATACACACCTGGCAGGATCCTGATACACTGTGAAAACCCCTTACACACCTGGCAGGATACTGATGCACAGTGAAAACCCCAAACACACCTGGCAGTATCCTGAACAACTGTGAAACCCCATACACATGTGGCAGGATCCTGATAAACTGTGAAACACCCATACACACGTGGCAGGATCCTGATAAACTGTGAAACCCCATACACAACTGGCAGGATCCTGATAAACTGTGAAAACCCCATAAACACCTGGCAGGATTCTGATACACTGTGAAAACCCCATACACACCTGGCAAGATCCTGATACACTGTGAAACCCACATACACACCTGGCAGGATCCTGATACACTGTAAAATCCCCATAAACACCTGGCAGGTTCCTGATCCACAGAAAAAACCCCATACACATATGGCAGGATCCTGATACACTGTGAAAACCCTATACACACCTGGCAGGATCCTGATCCACTGTGAAAACCCCATACACACCTGGCAGGATCCTGATACACTGTGAAACCCAATACACACCTGGCAGGATCCTGATAAACTGTGAAACCCCCATACACACCTGGCAGGATCCTGATACTCTGTGAAATCCCCATACACACCTGGCAGGTTCCTGATCAACTGTGAAAACCCCAAACACACCTGGCAGGATTCTGATACTCTGTGAAAACCCCATACACAACTGGCAGGATCCTGATGCACAGTGAAAATCCCAAACACACCTGGCAGGATCCTGATACACTGTGAAAACCCCATACACACCTGGCAGGATCCTGATACACTGTGAAAACCCCATACACACCTGGCAGTATCCTGATGCTCATTGAAACCCCAAACACACCTGGCAGGATCCTGAACCACTGTGAAATCCCATACACACCTGGCAGGATCCTGATCAACTGTGCAACACACATACACACCTGGCAGGATCCTGATAAACTGTGAAACCCCCATACACACCTGGCAGGATCCTGATACACTGTGAAAACCCCAGACACACCTCGCAGGATCCGGATACACTGTGAAAACCCCATACACACCTGGCAGGATCCTGATACACTGTGAAACCCACATACACACCTGGCAGGATCCTAATACACTGTGAAATATCCATAAACACGTGGCAGGTTCCTGATCCACAGATAAAACCCCATACACACCTGGCAGGATCCTGATACACTGTGAAAACCCCATACACACCTGGAAGGATCCTGATCCACTGTGAAAACCCCATACACACCTGGCAGGATCCTGATACACTGTGAAACCCAATACACACCTGGCAGGATCCTGATAAACTGTGAAACCCCCAGACACACCTGGCGAGATCCCGATAAACTGTGAAACCCACATACACACCTGGCAGGATCCTGATAAACTGTGAAACCCCCATACAAACCTGGCATTATCCTGATACACTGTGAAAAACCCATACACACCTGGCAGGATCCTGATACACTGTAAAACCCCCATACACACCTGGCAGGATCCTGATAAACCGTGCAACCCACATACACACCTGGCAGGATCCTGATAAACTGTGAAACCCCCATACACACCTGGCAGGATCCTGACACACTGTGCAAACTCCATACACACCTGGCAGGATCCTGATACACTGTGAAACCCACATACACACCTGGCAGGATCCTGATACACCGTGAAATCCCCATAAACACCTGGCAGGTACCTGATCCACTGAAAAAACCCCACACACACCTGGCAGGATCCTGATACACAGTGAAAAACCCATACACACCTGGCAGGATCCTGATCCACTGTGAAAACCCCATACACACCTGGCAGGATCCTGATACACTGTGAAACCCAATGCACACCTGGCAGGATCCTGATAAACTGTGAAACCCCCATACACACCTGGCAGGATCCTGATACGCTGTGGAATCCCCATACACACCTGGCAGGTTCCTGATCAACTGTGAAAACCCCATACTCACCTGGCAGGATCCTGATACACTGTGAAAAACCCATACACAACTGGCAGGATCCTGATGCACAGTGAACACACCAAACACACCTGGCAGGATCCTGATACACTGTGAAAACCCCATACACACCTGGCAGGATCCTGATACACTGTAAAAACCCCATACACACCTGGCAGTATCCTGAAGCACTGTGAAACCCCATACACTCGGGGCAGGATCCTGATAAAATGTGAAACAAACATACACACCTGGCAGGATCCTGATACACTGTGAAATCCCCACACACACGGGAAGTTCCTGATCCACTGTGAAAACCCCATACACACCTGGCAGGATCCTGATACACTGTGAAAACCCCATACACACCTGGCAGGATCCTGATACACTGAGAACAACCCAAACACACCTGGCAGGATCCTGATACACTATGAAAAAACAGAAAAAACAGGCAGGATTCGGATACACTGTGAAAACCCCATACACACCTGGCAGGATCATGATGCACAGTGAAAACCCCAAACACACCTGGCAGTATCCTGAACCACTGTGAAACACCATACACATGTGGCAGGACCCTGATAAACTGTGAAACCCCCATACAAACCTGGCAGGATCCTGATAAACTGTGAAACCCACATTCACACGAGGCAGGATCCTGATCCACTGTGAAATCCCCAGACACACCAGGCAGGATCCTGATGAACCGTGAAACCACCATACACACCTGGCAGGATCCTGATGAACTGTGAAACCCCCATACACACCTGGCAGAATCCTGATAAACTGTGAAACCCACATACACAGCTGGCAGGATCCTGTTAAACTGTGAAACCCCCATACACACCTTGCAGGATCCTGATACAATGTGAAAACACCATCCACACCAGGCAAGATCCTGATAAACTGTGAAACCCCCATACACACCTTGCAGGATCCTGATACACTGTGAAAACACCATACACACCAGGCAGGATCCTGATCCACTCTGAAACCCCATACACACCAGGCAGGATCCTGATAAACTCTGAAACCCACATACACACCTGGCAGGATCCTGATAAACTGTGAAACCCCATACACACGTGGCAGGATCCTGATAAACTGTGAAACGCCCATACACATCTGGAAGGATCCTGATGCACTGTGAAAACACCATACACATCTGGCAGGATCCTGATGCACAGTGAAAACCAGATACACACCTGGCAGGATCCTGATAAACTGTGAAACCCCCAGACACACCTGGCGAGATCCCGATAAACTGTGAAACCCACATACACACCTGGCAGGATCCTGATAAACTGTGAAACCCCCATACACACCTGGCAGGGTCCTGATACACTGTGAAAAACCCATACACACCTGGCAGGATCCTGATACACTGTGAAACCCCCATACACACCTGGCAGGATCCTGATAAACCGTGCAACCCACATACACACCTGGCAGGATCCTGATTAACTTTGAAACCCCCATACACACCTGGCAGGAACCTGATACACTGTGAAAACCCCATACACACCTGGCAGGATCCAGATACACTGTGAAACCCACATACACACCTGGCAGGATCCTGATACACTGTGAAATCCCCATTAACACCTGGCAGGTACCTGATCCACTGAAAAAACCCCACACACACCTGGCAGGATCCTGATACACTGTGAAAAACCCATACACACCTGGCAGCATCCTGATCCACTGTGAAAACCCCATACACACCTGGCAGGATCCTGATACACTGTGAAAACCCGCTACACACCTGGCAGGATCCTGATAGATTGTGAAAACCCCATACATACCTGGCAGGATCCTGATAGACTGTGAAATACCCATACACACCTGGCAGGATCCTGATAAACTGTGAAACCACCATGCACACCTGGCAGGATCCTGATGCACTGTGAAAAACACATGCGCACCTGGCAGGATACTGATGCACTGTGAAAACCACATACACACCTGGCAGGATCCTGATGAACTGTGAAACCCACATAAACACCTGACAGGATCCTGATAAACTGTGAAACCTCCATACACATCTGGCAGGATCCTGATACACTGTGAAAAACCCATACACACCTGGCAGGATCCTGATACGCTGTGAAATCCCCATACACACCTGGCAGGATCCTGATACACTGTGAAAAACCATACACACCTGGCAGGATCCTGATACACTGTGAAAACCCCATACACACCTGGCAGGATACTGATGCACAGTGAAAACCCCAAACACACCTGGCAGTATCCTGAACAACTGTGAAACCCCATACACACCTGGCAGGATCCTGATCCACTGTGAAAACCCCATACACACCAGGCAGGATTCTGATACACTGTGAAAACCAATACACACCTGGCAGGATCCTGATAAACTGTGAAACCCCCATACACACCTGGCAGGATCCTGATACGCTGTGAAATCCCCATACACACCTGGCAGGATCCTGAT